>NC_137461.1:112977881-114177881 GCF_964235325.1 Thermobia domestica | reverse complement strand
TATGAAATATTGACTGAGTGCAATCAAATGAAGTCAAGCCTAAATTTGGAATATGTTGTAGATCAGGCCAACTTTTCATAAACAACAGAAATTAAATGGATACATCCCAATGAATTTGACAGTATTTTCATAATGATGGAATCTTTCCACGTCGTTTGTAACATACTTTCTATTATTGGGAAGTTATTTTAAAAGACATATTAGTTTTCAGAGTATGGTTTGTATTATGTGACCTCGGAATGTAGTTGATTATAAGGTTAGTTATTGTCTGTTTACTATAGCTTGGCGCTGTGTTTTGACACAAAACCTGGCTAGCGAATCTTAGCAGTCCTTCCCCTTCTTTCTCCTTAACGCAATGGTAACAGTAGCCCTAACTCATCAACTTTAGCACTAGTAGGGTTTTGTATTTGCAAGTTGCGTAAATTTCGAAACGGTTTACTTCTTCTCTAATCAGGGCTGTAACTTGTGGGGGCAGGGGAGGGAAGTGTCTCCCCCCAGGGAGACTCCCCGCCGTTCGAAGGGGGCCCATTTGGAGACAAAATGTTCTTAATTCGTATACAATACGAACATGAAATTATAAATGAAGCAACAAACATGTTCACTACATTGCATAAACAAAGCAGCACACAAAAGGCAAATAAAACAAAAATGAGTCGTTGGCCCATTTCAGTAAAAAATATCAACTATTAGGGTCGCTAGAAATAACATTTATTCGTGTCAATATTGTCCCCTTAATTAATTTGTCATGTATGGAACGCGCTCAGGAGCTT
Organism: Thermobia domestica; assembly: GCF_964235325.1. Lineage (NCBI taxonomy): Eukaryota > Metazoa > Arthropoda > Insecta > Zygentoma > Lepismatidae > Thermobia > Thermobia domestica. The sequence continues at coordinate 114,177,111 of NC_137461.1, read as the reverse complement.
AAGTAGCCTAACGGCCCCGTAGACTTTGCCGTGCGGGATGGCTCACAGGTTCCGGGGGGCTCATAAAGAGTAAGAGAGTGATAGAAAGAGGGGGCCCAAGAATTAGAAAAACAACTTTTTCTAGGAGGCCGAAATACACGTATTAATGCTTGCCCTCCCAGAAAAAAATCTAAGTTACGGCGCTGTCTCTAATGTGAATTTATTGGTACAGTTCGGCTAATAGTTAACTATAACAGGTTGGTCTCTTTAAACCTTGCGCCGTGGAGAGAAAGTCTTACAGGAGGATAGTATTCGGATGTTAAGGTGGGGAAAAGAGAGCGAGGATGAGCAAGATGAGGAAAAAGAAAGAAAGAGAATGGAAGAAGCACTTCTACATTTATTTCATAACGAAATTAAGGAGCCATAAAACGAAAAAAGGATATCGCAACCCACCACCTCAGTATTTGCGAAAGTGTTGGCAACATAATATTCTGGCGGAATATATCTCCCGCCAATTCTGGAGCCTCAATGTTCGGGTCAATTCTGGCCTTACAGAAGCTACCATCTAGGCATTTACCTCGTGGGACTGAGGAAACCCTTAATAAGGAATACCAGCCAGAGTCGGGTTCATGACCACGCTTGATCTACCTATTTTAATGCCTTTTTGTGTTGGACACAGGGGCGGATCCAGGGGGCGATCGGGACGATTGCTCCACCAGAAGTGGAAACTTTATTTTATATATAAATAAATCCCATCCTAGAGTTTGAAGCTCTGAAAACTAGCTCTAAGCAGCAGCATTACAACCAACCGCTCCCCCAGAAGGCCGCTCTGGTTGGACTGTGTCTGGTACGGGCACCCAAACAGGACAAATGTGTACTGCTTTAGAATGTTTACATGTTAAAATTCGATTTTACTGTACTTTGAACACGTAATTCAACGTGTATTATACGAGGGTTGGGGCAAAAGTCATGGCAACTATATTTTTTCTTGCAGATATGTGAGCGGATCACAAACTTCTATGTGTCGTGTGGAAGTTCTGTAGGCATAGTGTGTATGCAGACCAACAGATGGCTCTGTGATAGCTGGTAGTATACAGCGAGGGCTGTGAAATCAGTCAGTTGGAGAGTGTCGTGCGAGATGGAAGTAACCCGTGTTGAGCAGCGCGCTTACATCAAAATAGCCGTTCTCCGAGGGAGAAATGCTATAGAATGTCACAGTGAATTAGTGGAAGCCCTTGGGAACAATGCCCTACCATGCCGGACAGTAGCACGGTGGATAGGAAAGTTGCAGCAAGGACGTGTGTCAACCAGTGATGAGCAACGTTCGGGACGACCTGTCAGTGTGCGGCCCGACGTGGCACGTGTTGTCATCGAGCAGCTCCTGGATGAAGACAGACGGTGGACGCTACTGGATTTGGCGGAGGCAAGTGGCATCGAGAAACACAACGTCGACATGATATTGCGTAATGAGCTGCAACTACGCAAAATCGTATCGCGGTGGGTACCGCATGCACTGACAGAAGTTCGAAGTTGGATGCGCTATGCAATATGCTCCGACCACCTTGCACGTTGACAACATGACGGCGATCAATTCTCGTCACGAATAATCGCCATCGATGAATTTTGGGCTAGAGCATACGAACCAGAACTCAAAACGTCAGTCCGCGGAGTGGCAAAATGCTGGATCACCAAGGAGACAGAAGTTCCGACAGAATCCTTTCCCAGTCAAATTGATGGTGATCGTCGCGTATGACGTCAGGGGTGTCATTGTTTGCCAGTTTGCTCCACATGGCAAAACAATGATCGCACAGTACTACAGGGACTTCCTGGTGCGACAGGTACGACGTGGCGTTCGGGAGAAACGTCCGGATCGTGTGAGCAATGCAATAATCGTGCACGACAATGCAAAACCACATAAAGCAGGATTGTAGGGAAGCCACTGCGACGTTGGGGATGGGAAGAAATAGAGCACCCACCGTACTCTCCTGACATTTTGCCCTGTGACTTTGATCTCATTCGAAAGATTTAGGAACCATTACGTGGTAGGCGGTTTGCAACATGCGAGGACATTGCTAATGCTGTGCTCGAACAGGTGACCCGATTCGCACATGGTGCGGCAAATGCTGAGGCGGATGGTATTCAGCGCCTCCCACATCGTTGGCAGAGTGTGCAAGTAGCAGGGGATTACGTTGAGGGTTTTTAGGCCCAGGTTTGTCATGTCAACTGTATGCGTACTGTGTTATCATTCTTTTGCACCGTGAAGGCCATATTGCCCTGTATACTACCGTAATAAATTAGTGTGTTACGATATTTCAGTGCTATTCATTGTCCACACATGTAGTTAATACTTTGTCCTTTCGTCTGTATATGTCATATTTTCCCACCGGAATGGTATGTTCAAGAAAAAAAATAGTAGTCATGACTTTTGCCCCAACCCTCGTATTCTTTTTGTAGCATGCTTTATTTCCTAATAGTTTAAGTCTATGGTTGTTAGTAATTATAATTATTGCATCATACTAATTCTTCTCAAGTCTATGGTTGTTAGTATTTATAATTATTGCATCATACTAATCCTTCTCAAAACTTGTTTAATTAGTATGAAATTCTAGACTTGGCAGTTTGCAACATTGCAAACCTTCACCAACAGGCAATATGTGGCGAGAATATTTCCATCTATACTCGCATCGAAATTCCCAGACCCTGTTTACAATCAGAACAATACGTTTCTGTCGCCGTATCAGGAAAACAATGCTGTCCAGCGAACCTAACAGTCTTTGTTCTCTCTGTTTATTTTTTACAACACAAACTGCAACTTCCCAATATTGCCAGGCGTACAAGGCTTTCGCATACTTTCAAACAAGAACACTTGTACAAAATTCAGTGTACATTGTATATAAGATTGTATTACATAATAACTAAATCGATTTGTCATAACGGTAATGTCTCAGTCATCTCAAAAGCAGCAATTTATGTAGTAATAATAATTGGTTCATGACATGTGCAGAAGTAGGTACATTCGGTTCGTCGATTCATATGCCTGGCAAACATGAATTAACCATGTAGGGGCGAGAAGCAAGGTCTTGACGCTCGCACTACAATTGTTGCTTATAAACAATTTTCCATCCTAGAGTGAACGGACAATACTGTCTGTTTTGGGGAAGTTACGTTTGGTATATTTACATAGGTATAAAGGTAAGCAAGAAAGTTCTGTCGCTTTTTCACCCATCACCTTCGAACATCGATATGTCACCTAAAACATACCTGGAAGATCAAAAATAGTCCCCATCAGCATCGACGACCTTCTGCCAATGTTCTGGAAGACCATGGATTCTATCGCGGTAGAACTTGGTGGACCGTGAAGCAAAGAAGTCATCAAGCGCATTTTGCACCTCTACTAGGGATTTGAACTGACGTACTCTAGGGATTTGAACTGACGTCCTCTAAGGTGATTGTCCAAGGAATGAAACAGGTGATAATCGGACAGTGCAATGTCCGGGGAGTATGAAAGATGCAATATTGTTTCCTATCCAAGGCGTAGAATGGTGTCCCGGGTCATCCTAGCCACGTGGGGAGCATTGTCCTATAACAGGAGGACCCCTTTGCGATTCAGAAGTGTTTCTGGAACACGGCTCAACTGCTGACAGTACGCAGTTGTATGAGTCCACGAAACACACAGGAGGACTTCTTTTGGTGCAGTGCTGGTTTCGGCTGTATGGAACCGGTTCATGGGATGCTAACCAATGATGACGTCGCCGTGGAGCTTCGTACAGGACAAACTTCTAATCAGATGTCAACACCCTGTCCAGAAATGGCTCCCTCCTCAGACGAGACAGCAAAGAAACACATGTGTCTGCTCGCGTTGCCTTCTGGCCCGCAGTCAAATCATGTGAGACCCATCGACCCAACTTGTAGTGCTTTCCAAGTTGATGGAAATAATGCCGAATGGTTTCTCCACTCACACTGAATTGTAGTCCCAGTTCCTCACATGCCTGGCCACTGTTTGCCTCAATTGCTGCCTGAAGATCTTCATTTTGTAAATGTGTTAATCTTCCGGCGCGTGCTGCGTCTTCGAGTGTTTGGTCGTCGTCCTTAAACTTGTTAAAATACCATGTAGTCACGACACTCTCACCAAAGGCCTGGCATATCTTCGTCCCGCTGCAGCGACGTTTGACCCCAGTTTGAACTCGTACAGGGTCAATCCACTCGACATTAAAAAAAAAAAAAAACTAATTTGTTCTGAAATGTTAAGTCGATATGAGAGTGCTTCAAAACCATATTTAATTATTTTTTTTTACAACATCCAATGGCGACGCAGTGGCTGCCGCCATTTTTCGTTTTCTCGATTTCAGGCCTTTACGTTGTTTTGAATATCTCAGCATGTATTTGTCCTAGCAAATTGAAAATTGCTAGGCGTCTCTAACTTGTACAGAGCTAAAACTTTGATCTCTTAACATTTTTGCCTAAAACCACTTGAAAAGGGTGAAATCAGGGCCTATAGTAGCAACATTTTTGGACATTGAAGACATGTTTGGGAAGAGGAAACAACAGACGTAGACGTCTGAATTTGTATGTGCATGTAGTACGGAGTTATAAATGTATACACAAAAATTTGCAGATCTGTAGTTGCTCCCAAAGGCCTGGAAAAGATCGTAATGTTGGGGAATTATGCCAGGTCGGCATATTTCACTGTCGAATATCTCCAATGGACCTGGATAAAAGAATCAAACTTTGGAAATAGTTACTCCTTTAGTATACCATAACACACACAACAGCACGTTTTGTGTTTTTGAGCAGAAGGGGGTCAAAGTATTAAGCAATGGTTATACTCTAGGAGGTGTTTTGTTCACAAATTCAACAGGAAGTCCAGTGAAGGCTCTCAAGCTCGTTTCTTTCCTCTAGTTGTGACTCACTTATCTTATCACACCCACAGGAGGACTTGCGAAAAATGCCGCTATCAGCAGAATGCGCGGAAAGTCAAGATGCACACTTGGCAAAAAGTCCGTAAGTACTCATTTCCCTTGCTGCTTGCTATATCAATGATGTTCAATTCTGTTTATTCTTGTTTTAACTGTTAACTTACGCAGGAGACTGTTGTCCTTTCGTTTGATCTATATTCCTTAGTCAGTGTCTACAGTGAGTGAGCGTTCACTGACTGGGTAATACAGATCAAACGAAAGGACAGCAGTCTCCTGCGCGAGTTGACAGTTAAAACAAGAATAATCACGATTGAATATCATTGATATAGGAAACAGCAATGAGTAGTTACGGACTCTTTAAAAAGAGTGCATTTTGATTTTTCTCGCATTCTGCTGATAGTGGTTTTCTTCACTAGTGCTGCTGTGGGTGTGATAAGACAGTGAGTCACAACTAGAAGAAAGAGATGAGCTTGAGAGCCTTGACTGGACTAACCATTCATCCTACTTCATTACTTCACATCAACGAATTTTCAGATACATTTATGAACAAAACATCTCCTAGAGTATGACGTCATTCCTTAATACTTTGACCCCGTTCTACTCAAAAACATAAAACGTGCTGTTGTGCGTGTTATGGTATACTAAAGAAGTAACTATTCCCAAAGTTTCAGATTTTTTTGCAGGCCCATTGGAAATATTGGACAGTGAAATATGCTTAACTGGCATAATTCTCCAATTTTACGATTTTTTTTTCAGGCCTTTATGAGCAGCTACAGATCTGCAAATTTTTGTGTATACACTTATGACCCCCTACTCCATGCACACACACATTCAGACCTCTACGTCAGTTGTTTCCTCTTCTCAAACATGTCTTCAATGTCCAAAAACGTTGCTACTGTAGATCCTGATTTTACCCCTTTCAAGTGGTTTTAGGCAAAAATGTTAAGAGATCCAAGTTTTAGTTGTGCACAAGTTGGAGACGCCCAGCAATTTGCTAGGACAAATACATGCTGAGATACTCAAGTACCCTGATATAGGATAAATATTTATGAAAAAAATAATAGTTTTTTTTTTTTTTGAGATAGTCGAGCGGCACATGGTTGATCACTTAGAATTGATTGACTCTACAGTATACACGCCCTTATGACGCTCTATGGAGGTGTTTTATGTTCACTCTGTCCTGGATATACCCACACCAACAACTGACCTTCGCCTTATCTCCATTTGCGTTCAACTCACGGTGTGAGGGCCAATGAAACAGAGACCTCCACAAAAGCTTTAGAACTTTTCTTGGTTATCTATATCAAGAAGTATACTCATGTATATATTAAAGCATGTTTGAATTGAATCTTATACCATTTGGAAGGGATATATTAAAATGTTATTGCCCATTAATACGAATGTGTTTCTATGAAATGTCCATTTGTTAGAATAAAATATATTTAATATCCACAGATGGGCGAAATCGCATTCAAAGCATTTATGCCCCTTACAGACAGATGGCGAAAGTGACTTTTAACGATGAGAAGGAAAAAAGGAAGCTAGAGATAACAATAAGCTAGAAAGATATTGGCAAAAACATTCCGAAATCAAGGCTGAAGAATGGAAAGAATCCTACCTAAATAACCGAGCTATTCAGAATAACGTTGGGGATGATCATCAGAGGTCACTTCTAGAGACAGAAAAAGTTTTTAATGTTCTTATTACATGTGGTACTCATAAGATTGTAAACAGATTTACATGCTTACAAACTGAGTGCAGTATGTGGAAACTGTGAAAGTTCAGTAAAGAGCGGTGGATACAAGTGTCGAAAGGGGTATCCTGTAATAGAGGGTGTGGTAGATGTTTCCAATGTCACTTGATGTGTGATGGATGATCGAGAATCCTGTATTGCCTGTAATGGTGGAGAGTTCCTGTATCGCTTGAGGCATGGTAGCCAAATCATGCACCCTTGTAAAAGAAAGTATCGTATATCGCTGGAAAGTGCAGACAAGTTGCCTTGTGTCGATTAAGGAAGAATTATGGCGTCTTATTAGGTTAGGTTGCGTATGATATTGTTACTGGTTAGGTTGGGTTGAGTGTAAGCATATCGTTATCTGCTTCTAGCATGTTTTCGACAAAGTTTTTATATTTTTGTAACATCTTTATTGAAGGGGGTGATTTGTTGATGGGAAATGCTTTTGAATGAGACGCTAGCTTTGAGAGGATTGTTTATTATATACTGTGACTTCAGAATGTTGATTGTAAAGTTAGTTACCGTCTGTTTTGGAGAAGTTACGTTTGGTATATTTACGTAGCTAAATCATATATCAAGAAATATACCAGGTATATATTAAATCATATTTGTAAATGATGTATTAAAATGTTATTGTCTATTACGAAGTATTTCTGTGGAATGTCCATTTGTTACAACGGTAAAATTAATATTAACAATTATATTCTTACACCAGGTTGTTATTAATGATTTTGTAGAAAGAACATCCAGTCATGCCGCTAGTAAAAAGTGCCCATACTTGGGTAAATTCCTGATTGCACTTTCTATACTAATTTGAGGACACTGAATTCAAATGAACTATTTTCAAACTTATCCGTGTCTGAGGTCACGAGCAAAGTGCCCAGGCTTGAATCGTTCCCAATTGCACTTTTTAATACTAATTCGAGGTTGTTGAGTCCAATAGAACTATTTTTAAATTCATGGGCACACGAGAAAATGATCTCAAAGTTGGGACCTTTGAAGTGTCGCTTATGCCAATCGTAAAAGTGCCCAGGCTTTGTTACATTTCTAATTGCACTTTTTGTATTAGTTTTTATACTTTATTAAGAAAAAGTGTCATATAATTAAGTGATAGTACGATATATATATTAGGAATAAGTATGTATATGATTTGTAGTACGACATATTTAATGAATTTCTTCTTTATGATCAATACAGCAAAGATGTATATCCTAACTTCGAAGCCATTTTTCCATTTTTAGCGTTAACCAATGGATGATTACTTTTAAAATAGTTCCATTGGATTTAACTGAAATTAGTATAAAAAACGCAATTAGAAATGTATCCAAGCCTGGGCACTTTTACTAGTTGGGTGACGGGATTTTCTGTAACCTTTATCAGCTAAACTAAAAGGAATTAAGAAAGGCATTAAGCGTTTTCTTTATCAAAGTTAAATCTTCTTTATTTCTCATCTGTAATTATAGTGCAATTAACAGCACCAAATGCTAAGTTTCAGCATTTTTATATAGGAGAGGACAATATTTCTTATATTTCGGACGTTCTTGTTTAGAAAAAAAAAAACATGTTCCTGATTGGCTAAAATGTCAATTAAAAGTTTTTGGAATACGAAGAAAAATTTAATTTCGAGAAGATTGTAATTTCTCTCGATTTTTTAAATGATTGTCCTCCGTTTAAGGCGAAATGATTCTGATTTTGCCTAAAATGACACAGATCTTATCAGTTACCTGGGATAACTGTATGAGATAGTTAGGTTAGTTGAAAGTAAGATTAGGGACAACGATGCATGAGCCATGATTCATCCCTATGTGTTCCTACGTCAGGAACGATTAATTTGAGAGTGTTCTTAATACTTCGCAGAGAATTATATTCTCTCAACGAAAGCAAATTACATGTTCTTAAATTAGTCAAATGGTTCAGAAGTAAAAATGACTTAAGGGAAGTGCAAAAGTATTCACTTTACTGCTTCATGTACCCATCTGGCACTGTGGAACACGTGACTCTTCTGTGGAGTGATACATCTCTGCTGCGTGAGGTTCTAGTTCGATCCCAGTTCACACCAAGTGGGTTTTGTGGCGGGCAAATAGTGTGTGCGTGGGTTTCCTCGGGGTTCTCTCCTTTTCTCCCACTCTCTTCCACCTTTTCATTCATTTCTCATCATCATCGTCGTCTTTAGCCCACGCGGCATAAATGTGGGACGTTAAACAAAGATTTTTGAGGAGGGAGAGCCCCATTTACGATCCTATGCCATATATGAGCTTGCAGTGGACAACATGGTTTTACTCGGAATTCTTCCGTTGTGTCTATTATCTTAATTCTATCAATTCTTTCATCATTTACTTTTTTGTTTGCTTGTGGAACTTGTAGAACCGATGGATGCTAACTGAAAATTAATTCCATTTTGTCATTTTACAAATATATAGTTGCGTAAAGCTTGTTGTTTTTGTGATTATTCGTGTAAAATATTTTTACAATGTTTTTATTTTATTTTTTTCAAACTGTGAGTTGATGCACTCGTTTGTATGTTTTTTCTCACCATGAAATAGGTTTTCTCGTTATTTATTTTTCAGTATTCCATTATTGACAATCATATTACACTTTTACTGATAATTACTAATTTTTTTTTTCCAATTCGATGATCTGTGAACCGGATGAAATTCATCCCATTTCTAATTGTTCCAGTATTTTTCTTTTGTAATGAAAATGCTCCCTGTTTGGGTGCAAATTTCAGCAGTGTGGGCACAGGAAAGCTGCGTTTATTGATTTCATTTTTCTCCTTTTTGTTTTTATTCGTGTGCTTTGTTTAAATCCCAACAGTGCGTAATAACTCAATATGAGAACTTTAATATATTTAAACCTCTATTAACATTCCGATACTGATGTCTTTTCGGAATTTTTCGCATGTATGAAAACATTATATTTTTTTTTAAATACATAATTATAGATTATATAAATTGAATAAATAACCCTGTTGTATATTTGGGTAAATTATATATGAGCCTGAATGAATAGAATAATGATTTTAAAATAATTGTGATATCGTCCTTCTCTGGAATGATGTAATACTATAGGATTTAGAGGCAGAGTGAGCCACCTCCACATGTACGAAAAAATGAAAACATTATTGCTAAATTTTTCATTTATTAAGGGTGTATGCAGCACTAAAAATTTTCGTTTCTTAATATAACATTTTAATATTTTTATAGATATGTAGGCTATCAGAACACAGGAGCAAAGTAGTGTTATTTCAGTTTTGATCTCAATTTCAAATGCCCCAGTTTGACTCTTGATATATCATATTAGTATTAAACTATTGATGTGCATATCGTTTTTTTTTTTTTTTTAAATTTTATTACCAGCGTGGCTTATTAGTAAATAAAAGCTTGAGGTAATTTTAAGGCTAATATATATTGAGAAAGTGCCAAAAGAAATGCTCAAGTAATGTAACAAAAAGGCCTCAGAGAAACGCAGTTGTTACACATCAAATGGTACTAGAGTAATATAGTAAAAATTTACAGTGCATTATTAGTTCGATACTAAGCTGCCAAGCTTATATAATAGGCCAAATTCATTGTTTGTTGGAGTTTAATGTTTATTTTTACTTGGAGGGTGCAATCAATGAATACTTAATCCGGGAATCGAACCTGGATCTTTCCGACTTATACAGGGCTAGCACAAATGATAGCCTTGATTTCTTTGCATAATGTGTTAAAAATATAAGACGAGGAAAATCAAAACATAAAGCATGGAAAGAAAAACCACAAGTTTTGTTTCAGATATCGTGGGAGACTTTAGTACACCAGTTTGACCGACGGGTGACACTTGTGAGAAGTGGCGGCGACGAGAGTGGAGCGTGCATATTATTTGTCGAGTTCCTTACAAGATCAGTAATCGTTTCTTCATTGCACGATTTCATAAGAAGGAGCGAAGTAAAAAGACAAAACATTATTCGTATTCCAGATTTACATAAACTGGGTATCTCTATATAAGAAGAAATCCACATGGCGCCATCTGTTTCCAACGAAATCGTCGAGTGCGTAATGTGCCTTGAAATATCGACTGCAACGAGAGGTAGAGAATTTCATGTATCACAGCGGACACTGTGGAAAGTAGTGCGGAAACGTTTGGACATGAAGGCTTACCATTTATAGATGCATCAAGTTTTGTCCCACGGAGACAACCATCTACGTCAGGTGTTCTATACTAAATTCCAGGCAAGCAAAGCTAAGTTTGATAAATTGATTTTTAGTCACGGGACTGCTTTTCTTTTGAGCAGAAGCGTGAACAGGCAAAACATGCAAGAGTAGGGAATGGAGAATCTTCACGCACTAGTAGAACGTGAGCGGGATTCACTCTAACTCATTGTGTTGTGTACTGTATTATATTATAAAGTGTACGGGCCTTTCTTTGCGGAAATGACTGTTACAGACATAACTTACCTGGATATTTCGTCAGAATAGTTGATATCGCAGTTACTAGAAGATAAACATGAGCTTTTATTCCATCACAACGGCGCTCCGCCACGTGTCGATCTTGCAGTGCATCATTACCTTAGTCACCAATTACCACAGCGTTGGATTGGCGAGTTCTCAGGCGACTATCAGTTTTTATTAGGTGGCCTCTGGTCACGTGATCTTGTGACTCGTGACTCATGTTTCGTCAAAGATGAAGTTTATGTGTACCCTTGTCAGCTAATCTTCACCCGAAGAATCAGTTTCGAGCTGCAAGTTGACCAGGATATGTTTCGACGTGTGCAGATAAAGTTGGATTACCGTGTAGATGTGTGCAGTGTGACAATAGGAGGACATATCGAGCACTCGTAACTAGTTGAAACATGATTTAGTATTTTTAATATAGCATACAAACTAAATCAGGAAGATCATTGGTGTTGGCCCTATTGAGTAAGCTGCTCGTTACTAAATGGTTAATATTGTTGTATTTAGTATTAATAACTCGAGTTCAAGTGGATAAATCTGTTTAAATCCTACATAAATATGTGATCCTATGTAGTGTTAGTCTTGAAAAGGGAAGTCAAACAAAATGTACTAAATAATAATTATGTATATCCATGTTGTTTGACAGATATTCGGTCAAATAATAATAAAAAATCAGAGGTGGTAAATTTTACAGTATTATTATATTTATATCGTGTACGTTTTAACTGTTTTAGTATTACTACAGCTCCAAGAGAACACGAGAAATGAAAACACTTTATATAACATTTGGATATGCGTACGAGACGATTTGAGGCTGTCTTGTCTCGAAAAATGTACGTGAAAGAGCCCTGGTTCATCTCGAATCTCATCGTGATAATTATGTCTTGTCTCGTCTCGTGCGTAATCCTAATCTTCTTAAAATTTGTCGGAAACGTAGACCAGTTTTGGGTACATATTGAAGGTATTTTCAAGACTTAATTTGATACGCTGCATCAAAAATGATTTTCCTGACATTATGACTGCTTATATATATATATAGGGTGTTAATGAACTAAACCGACAAACTGTAAGAGGTGATTTCTCACATCAAAATAAGAAAAAAAGTTCATATGGACCTGTGGGAAAAATTGCATAGTTTCAGAGCTACGGTTGTCCAAACTCGCGAAAAAGCTAAATTTCAAGAGGCTCTATTTCGAATTCGAGAAACTGTGGACCCTGGTCCTTATCTGCGTAAAGGAACTCATGCATACGCAGTCCAAAATTCTACATTTCATTAACGTTCAATGGGTGTATAGAGTATTCCTTGCAGGGTGAAATTCCCAGACATGGCATCAATCGAATTTTGAAATATGCTCTGGCTTTATGATTGATACAAAGTAGGCAAACGATAAGACTTGATAGCAGTGAACACGAAATCCTTTGGCACGATGTTGGAAGTGCTAAGGATCGTCAGCAGGACGGTCTCTCGTACACGTCTCTCGATGTTTTCTTTCACGCTTATAAGTGAAGAAAACGTGAAATATACCATAACGAAATACATCGCATCACGTTATTCTCAACACTAAGAACATGGAGCTTCTGGTTCCTAACACTTCCGACTTCCCTCCGAAGCATTGGATGTTCATTGTTGTCAAGGCTTACCTCTTGCCTACTTTGGACCCTCCTTGAAATCAGAATATATCTGAAAACTCTATTGAGAGCATATCTGAGAACTACACTCTGTAGGGAATACCCTCTACACCTATTAAAAGTTGATGAAATATGCACTTTTTGATTGTGTATGCATGACTTCCTTTATGCTAATAAGGACCACCATCCACAGTTTTTGGAATTCGAAATAGGGCCTGTTGAAATTTAGTTTTTTCGCGATTTTGGATAGCCCTAGCTCTGAAACTATGCACTTTTGGCCATAGGTCCATTTGAACTTTTCCTCTTATTTTGATGTGAGGAATCATCTCGTACAATTTGTCGGTATGATTCATTAACACCCTTTATAACTCCAGTTTTTACATTGCCAATTTTGAAAAAAAAAAAAAAAAAAAAAGGCTTTTTCTAATAAATGAGGAAAGAGGCATTTATTTGTAATGTAATTAAATTACATCTTCAGCGTTTCGGGATTGTGCGTCTGAAAGCCAGATGAGTAGAATGACAAATAATTATTCCACAGCAGGAGTAATATTGCGTTAGGTGCACGACGAAACCGGACTATACCTACAAGCCAGCTGGCCTTAGAACTATGAGACTGCTCAAGGCACTATGTTAGACGTCCAGTCCCATTGGATCGAATGCACAGAAGGGACTGTTGAGTCAGCTCAAATCGAAATTGAATTCTAAATCAATAGAGGAATTTGCTATTCACAGATGAGTTCAGATTTAGTTTCAAAATGATTCCTGCTGGACATTCGTGTAGGAAAACCAGGAAAACGATTTAATCCATTGAACATTGTGGATAGGGATCAGTTTGGTTTTGGGGAATACTACTGGAAGTAATGTAAACACAAAGGGGAGGTACTCCAGTAGTCGACTTTTCAGGGGGCCAGTTTGCTCCTACTTCATCTTCATGGGCGATAATACATGTACGTATCGAACTAACCTGGTGAATGAATTTCTTAAAATATAAAAATATCCATTGCATGAACTGGGCTAGATATATTGCCAGACCCTCTAGCATGCTTGGTATTCGTTAGGGAGATGGGTTGCAATTGACCAGCCTCTACCAAGCCCGCATTGTTCATAATGAGGAGTGAATCTTTTAAATCAACTCGTAAAGCGCATGGCGATGCCATTTCGAGGCGTGGGTGGTCATTAGGGGTATAATTTCATATTTACATTTTTCTTGTTAGTGAAGTGATTTTATTTTGAATATACGTAGTATGGATCAAATTTTGTTATTTTTGGTGTCTTTTCAATAATAAATAAGTAGGTTACCTTCATATAATTTATTCACTATATACCAGATGATCTTTTGATTAATTTTTACTATCCTTTGTGCAATCCTGAGACTTCACTAATTTAAAATATTCTCACATCTCAGTCATGTTTAACTGAATGATTTTGTTCTCACATCTCGTTATGTTTAACGAAACACTAATATATTTCGTACCATATACCATAACATAAACTATTTGATAACTATTCATGTATTGGAAATTTTCAGGTACATTATCTTTTGTGCTGGCTGAACTAAGTGTTCCTGTATTATCCAGTTGTTTCCAATATATCTGTAATTCCAATTTCTTAGGGTCGTATATACTGTATTAGATCTGACATCTGGTGAGAAACCCACCTCAGCACACACACATAATCGACTAACATCACGCGTCTAACGCCACAAACTTTACATATTCAGCAAACAGGTTGAGGTACCCAGATTCGAATAGGGTTCTATGAAAATGTACCATGATGAAATACACAGTTGCGAGCGATTTTTCTTTATGGACTCAAACTGCAAAAACACTATAGATATGCCACATTGACTTGATCCCTAGTCGTCCGTTACAAGCGCTGCTATCGGCTGAAGGAATTCCACTCGCTTTCTCTCGCTTAGCAACAGCTGAACCATTATTGGCTCAACGCGTGGGTGTGTGAGGATGTGAGCGTTAGTTCGCATTTTTGCCACGGCTCAAGACATTTTGGCAGCACAATAGCAGTACGCTTGGGGCGAGGAATGGCGAATGAACACACCATTCGCCACTGGTTTGTCAAATTTCGTTCCGGTGACAGCAAAATGATCCACAGTGGGCTTCGACCAATATTATCGTCGGATGAGTTCTTCAGGGATATCATGAAAGCACACCCTCGGAAGAGTAATCTTGTCCTTTCAGATTAATTAATCATTAGTTTGTCAAATTTCGTTCCGGTGACACAGCAAATGAGCCACGGTGGGCTTCGAGCAATATCAGTGTCGGATGAGTTCCTCAGGGATATCATGAAAGCACGCCCTCGGAAAAGTGTCCTTGTCCTTTCAAATGAGTTAGTCATACATATATAGCGACTGGTGTTGTTCGGCGGTTTTATGTAATTGGTAACAGTAGTTGCCGCCTGGAATTGTGTAGTTCTCTCAGTGTAAAAAATAATCGGAGAAATTTTCTGCATCCGATTGTCACTTCAGATGAAAAATGGATCTACAATGACAATCGTAAATGGTCACGACAGTGGTGATCAACGTCCAGGACGGTTTCCCAAACCACCAGTGAATTTTTGGAATGAAAGAAGCACAACGAATCATCCGTTCGCAATAAAATAGGCAGTAGAAAAAAGCTATGAACACGGAACAGAATGGAAATGATACTGAAACTGAGTCTAAAGTCGCGGTCTCGTCTCGAACAGTGACAAAAAATGTTACTGAAATTATCTTTACCCACAATGCTTCTGTTGTTATGTTACATGTACGGTAGTGGAATAGTTGCATTTAGATGGTCGCAATCATAGGATGGCGTATACACGGGAGAAAGAGAGGAATGGCAACTCTGATAACGTGCTATAGACCTTATCCATAAGTAGGGTTGCGCGCGAGACAAGATTTATGGCTGTCTCGTCTCGAAAATGTGCTGTAAAAGTGATGTCTCGACTCGAAAAATGTATATTTCTCTTGGAAGAGCCGTGTCTCGACTCGAATTTTGTCAGAAAAATCCTGCGCATCCCTAATAATAAGAGAAAGAGCATAAAATTAAAACAAAGATTTGGTTAGAGCTATCAACCAGTATTTTACAGTAAAAATATGTAACTTAAAAAAAAAAAAAAAACTTTTACCAACCAATAAAAGTATTACAAAAAATTCTTTCTCTGTCTCGACGCAAACTAATTTGAAATATAATCCTAATATTTGTAATGAAATTACGAATTCAGTGCCTTGTCTGGTATGTAGATTGAATAACACTGATTCTACAGAAAGTAAATCAATTACAGTACTGGAGTTGGTTGATCAAAGTTTAGTTGTATAGCCACTACTAGAGTATGTGAGACAAGATCTGTTATTTAAATTGGCATCTGAATTATTATTCGGCTTTTATTGAAAGCCTGATGCACCCGCTGAGGATTGTATCCGCGAACACACATATATACAAAAAATATATTAGTCACTTAGCTGAACACAGATACACGATCTACAAATTCTTCATTCAAGAATGAAGTGGGAAAACAAAAAAATTAACGACAAGCAGCAAAACTATTATACTTACACATTTTTAATTTCATGCAATTTATTTTGAGACTGCCTGAAGTTTTGTCTTGTCTCGTTTCATGTCGATACCATCCCTAGAACAGAATTGCATATACTATTTGTAGACTGCAGGAAAGCATTCGACAGTGTAAAAAAAGGAAGTCAATAACGTGCCTAGAGCACATAGGAACTAAGAAACTAAGGAACTGACCAATGACAATACACGAAGAGTGTGCCAAGGTGAAGATAGAAAAGCGAACAGGACAATAATTTATATAGAATGATGATATTAAACAAGATGCTCTATCTACGACACTAGTTAATGTGGTCCTACATAGAGCAGTAAAGAAAATAGATAAACTAGGAACTGTTTACGAGACTAATTCCAAATATTTGCATATGCTGCTGACTTGGTAATTAGAGCTAGAACAGAAAACGAATTAAAAAGCATGTTTGTTAAATAAGAAGAAGCAGATAACTCATTCGAATTGTACCAAACACTGATAAAACGAAATATATGTACTTCACGACAAAAAAAAAAAAAAAAAAAAAAAAAAAAAAAAAAAAACCAAGAAATTTAAACCAGAGAGAAGATATTCAAGAGAGTATACAGATTTCGATATATAAGCTTAGTATTTGATGATAATAATAATCCTAAATTTGGTACGAATTTGATGTTATTTATAGTACTAACTCAAATCTTAATTTCTCTAAGGCTGTAATGTGTTTGTGCTCTGACGAGCTAAGAGTTCTGTTAATAACGATTCCCAAATTGCTAAACGTCTCACACAATGGAATTCTAGTACTAACTGAAACTTCTGCTTCGTCTACTTAACTAATATTGATCTCAAACTATAATAGTTTTTGAATTGAATTTCAGTCTTTTTTCTCTGCACCAACGTAGAATTTTACAAAATAAAACGTGAAGTCATAGAAGAATTAAAAAGAGTTGGAAAATATGAGGAAATGTGCGGGGAAGTGAAATCTATGACAGTCCAAAGGAAACAAGGGGATATTACGATGGCAATAGAAAATAAGAATGGAAAGGCAGTCAATGTACAGAATGAAGCTTTAATAAAGTGAAAATAATATATTGAGGACGTGAAAGAGAGTAGGAATAAATTGCTTAGGGTAGATGTTGAAGTAGAAAATTAAATATGTGAGGATGGTAAAGGATTTAACATTCTTCAGAATTAATTTGAAAAGCTATATCTGAAATTAGAAATGGAAAGAAACTGGGGTAGATAACATACCTATCGAACTCATTAAGAATATGGGAGATAAAGGCAAGAAAGAATTGTTCCGACTCTGCAATGAAATATATGAAACAGGAGATTGCCCAAAAGATTCCCTGAAGACGATCATAATACCATTGGCTAAGAAACCGAACCCAGAGAGATGTGAGGATTATAGAACTATTAGCCTCGCGTCACATGAAGCAAAAATTTTGCTTCAAATACTGAACAGAAGGTTATATGTAAGAACAAATGAAGTTGCGTAGGAACAGCTCGGGCCCAGGAGAGGTAAAGGCACAAGAGATGCAATTGGATTATTAAGGCTAATCGATGAAAGGTTTATATGAAAAGGGAAGGAGGTTTATGTTGTATTTATTGATTTATAAAAAGGCTGTTAACCGGATGAGCTGGGAATTGTTGGAAATTCTAACGTAAATTGGGTTGGAATAGAAAGATGGAAGACTCGTAAGACAAATAGGCCTATATGAATCAACAAATAAATGTTAGAATAGGGAAAGAAATGACAGAAGGGAGTTCGATAGGGATGTCCTCGCCGACGTAGTATATGTCTAGAAGAGAGTGAAAACTATCCTACATAATGAAGACATATTTCGGAGGAGGTAGAATGATTAAGTGTATGCGGTTTACAGATCATGTGGCACTTGTTGCTGAGTCTGAAAAGAAAATCAGTAAGATGGTAGAAAACTTGAGGAAGAGCTGTGAAGAATATTGGATGAAAATAAACGTTAGAAAGACAAAGCCATGGTGATTGAAGCGAAGCGATCGGTGACAAATATAGAAGTAGGAGGGAAAAATAGAACTTGTTACTAGTTTTCGATATCTGAGTAGTATTATTAGTGATGATATGAAGTGTGAACGTACAATAAAAACAAGAATAGGAATGGCGGAAGAAGCACTTAAGAGTAAGAAAAGGCTATTTTGTGAGTCCTTCAATAAAGAGTTGAGAAAAAGATTTAGAAATGCTTCGTGTGGAATTTTGTACTGTATGGAGCAAAACATGGACATTAAGCAAAAGCAATGAAAAGAGACTGGACGCTTTCGAAATGTGGGTGTGGAGAAAATTAGCTGAATCCAGCGGAAAACGAATGAAATGGTGGATGAAAGAAGTTTTATATGTAATTGAAAAGAGCAAGAGAAACTGGTGGGCCATTGACTGAGAGAGAATACGAGGTCGGGGCAAAAAAGTTCTCGGCCTGACCCAGAGATGTCACTCAAATCAAAAAAAAATTATTGTTCTTGCCTGGGGGCGCTTTTCAGTTGTTCGTATAACAAGTGTCAACTTGTTCTCTCAAGTAGTTTGTGTGCAGACATTGTTGCAGTCAGACGTCTTGCGTGTTAGTTGTGAAAATGGATAAACTTGAATATCGTGCAGTAATCAAACTTTTCGTTTTGGATGGATTAACCCCTACGAAAATACATCCGAAGTTGACAAAAGTTTACGGGGACTCTGCTCCTTCCATGTCAACCGTTAAAAAGTGGGCAACTGAATTTAAACGAGGTCGCACATCCCTCGAAGATGACCCACGTGAAAGAAAGCCGAAAACCGCAACCACACCGGAAACAATCGAAAAAGTGCATGGTATCGTGTTGGACGACAGGCGAGTGAAGGTGAGTGAAATAGCTGAAAGTGTAGGGATATCGGAGGAATGGGCGCGAAACATCTTGCACAAACAACTAGGGATGCGAAAGCTCTGCGCAAGATGGGTGCCGCATTTGCTGACTACCGACTAAAAGGAAATGCGAAAACGATTTTCGCAGCGATCTTTGGACCGACTCAAAAAGGATCCGACCGATTTTGTGCGATGATTTGTGACAATGGATGAGACATGGGTTCACCACTAGACGCCAGAAATGAAACAGCATTCCAGGCAGTGTGTGGAAGCGGGTGGTGCAGCGCCGAAGAAAGGTCATGGTCAGTGTGTTTTGGGATGCGAAAGGGATCCTGTTAATTGATTACCTTGCAAAAGAGAACAATTACGGGCGAATATTACTCCAACCTTCTTGACCAGTTGGATGCCAAAATTCGCGAGTAGATGCCTGGCTTGAAGAAGAAAAAATTCGTATTTCACCAGGACAACGCACCTATGCACAAGGTGCGTTGACAATGGAAAAACTGCGGAATTTGGAGTACGATTTGCTCGGTCATCCCCATATTCTCCTAATTTGGCACCATCGGACTTCTGTCTGTTCCCAAACTTGAAATTTCTTTCTGGGAAGCGCTGTACATCGAATGAAGAAGTTGAGAGGGTCGTGGATGACTATTTTCACAACCTTCCAGATTCTCACTTCCGGTAAGGAATACTAATGTTGGAGAAACGCTGGACCAAGTGTATTGAAGTTAAGGGAGATTATGCCGAAAAATAAAATCATTTTTGAATTGAAATTCTCAGCCTTTCATTATCAGGCCGAGAACTTTTCAT
The DNA here is from genome assembly GCF_964235325.1 of Thermobia domestica. Lineage (NCBI taxonomy): Eukaryota > Metazoa > Arthropoda > Insecta > Zygentoma > Lepismatidae > Thermobia > Thermobia domestica. The sequence goes on along the minus strand of NC_137461.1, from coordinate 114,157,211 downwards.
CCCACCCTCTATGATGACAGGAAATAGAGGGACAGGGCGAAGAAGGCTACAATTGAAGTCATTAAAACAGAAACAATCGTACGAAAGATGAAGAGGTCAGCTGAAGACTGTGGAACATGGAAGCTTCGCAGTTGTTTCAAGTGATCTGCAATAATGGCAAAATACCTATTATGATGATTTTTACAACTTGATTGGTAAAGTTCTAAGACAGCAGTGTAAATCATAAATATGTAAGTGGTGATTTTCGATTTTTACGAGTATTTCACTTTTGAGTGAACTAGTAGTCCTTATTGTTAATCAATCAAATCGGTCACTTGAGTGCAATACATTGTATCCGTGCTAATAAATTCAATTTTAATAACCGAATTGACGTCTTCAAGAATTCTTTCAAATATAAAAAAATAATGTGTTAGATATAATTATTAATTTTGTTCTCCAACTATGAGATTAGTTAAGTTTGTTTTCTGTAAGAAGCTAGTGTGAACAACAACTATTTTACACAATGTAGAGTTCTGGTTGGGAATATCTGGGGAAAGAGGTTTTTGAGTACACTATGAATATAGTGAGAAGATTTTACAGGTAGGATCTGAAGGATGTGGGTTGCAACCAGGACGTACGCAGGAGATGGGTTTTGGGGTCCGGATTCTCCATCCGAAATTCCGATTTATTTGTAAATTTAGTCTTAAATTTGAGCCCCCTCAAAAGATTTGGACCCCTTTCGACAAAAAATCTGCGTGCGTGCCTGGTTACAAGATCCTGATTGCATTGATTTAGCATACAAATGGTAAGTTTTATTTATGAGAATAAACTTCCTTAGTTAACTGAGCTTTAAAATAATATCTTTACGTTGATTTCCATTAATCCGGGATCTGTAAGTACGAAGTTCTTGTTGTTGTTGTTGGAAGTTGTCATCTCTGTCCAACACAACGCCTATAAGAAGAGTGCTTCATTGAGATTGTTTATACATTTCTTTTTTACGATGCATTGTTTCTTGGTAGTATGTTAAACTTTTTTTCTTGAAGAATTGTTTTTTGCACTTGTCCTGTTTTTAGTATTAACTTTTCATTTGCTGTAACATTTTTGTAATTTTGAAAACAATGAAAATTAATTTTGATACATATGGTTTAATGTACTTAACAGCTTAATTTATATAGCGTTAGTGTCTACTTTCCTCTGGATCATGCACACTGCTATAGGATAGACAGTTTTCTTAAGAAACCTCAAGTAACCAGCTTCGATCTGTTGAAGGTCGCTTTTCATCACCTACGATTGAATGAGAGGATGCATTGCCCATAGTGGGGACTCCTACCACAGAGACAATGTAAGCAACATTGAGAAGCTTCTTTAGCCAATTCAAATACAGGGTTCGTCAAAAAATGTATACACACTTTAAATCGTCATAGAAAATTTATGTTCCGTTCTACAAGGTTCAATTGCTGGAAATGGAAAGCTTACAAGTCCAATTTGAAGCACAAATGCACTTTCTTACGCAAATGTGATTACTGTTCAAAATGGCGGCCTTCAGCACCAATACCTTTCTGAGTACAAGTCACCACTGATTCCGTATATCGTACCAACGTGTCCAGTGGGATTTCTGCGCACACCACTTGAATCTCATTTCAAAGTGTGTCTAAGTTACATCTTTTACGATTGTACACCTCATCTTTGAACCGTAGCAACATTCTCAAACTTCCAGTACCACTTAATTTCCTGCTTCCGCGCTTTAAAGTTCAAACGTACGTCCGCCATCTTGCAGTTACTTCCTTGCCACTACCTGGGTTGAGTAGCTAGAGCGACAATTCTGCTGCCATTTATTAAAGAAAGATAGCATTACTTTCTTCTAGAAATTCAATTTTGTAGCACGGGAAATACGGTTTTTATGACGGTTCAAAGTATGTATACATTTTTCTGACGTACCCTGTATATACTCAAACAGTTTCGTGAAAAAGGGGCTGCAGTGGCTGAGTGGTAGAGCACCAAGTGGACTTTGTAATGGAGAAACACCGTGTTTTTTCTTCTTAGGATTCTCCCGTTTCGTTTCTTATCTAACCTTAGCTTCGGTGCGTAATCGTGGGACGTTAAACTAAAAAGTTTATTTCATTTCAGTTTCGTAACAAACGCATGTGTGTTGGGGTTGTGTCTATTAAAGTATAGTTTTATAATTATAATCTGTAAAATATCTAAAAGACTTAAAGGGTGCTTGAGTTTTCAGCGCCCTTGGTTATTCTCTGTGCTCTTTGAAAGTTGGCAGTACTCTGCTTCGTACTTCCAGTAATTTAAATTAAATTGCTGAAAGTGCAAATTTACACGGAAGTCGCCTTTTGACAACAGCAAAATCTCACTAGCTTTTGGAATTAAATTCACACTTTAAGCAAACAAGTTCTTTTTTAAAACTTCAAATAGAGTTTTAACTAGTATAAACAGTGTTTTCTTTGTAGATTTTAACAGGATAATTTATGTTTAGAACTTAATTTTCAGTTTTGCATTCGGAAGTTTCACATTTTGTAGCAATTTTATTCTATCAAATAAAATTCATGCAAACGAAGGAATATTCAACTGAAACTTGAGGAGGAAAAAAATAAAGATTGAACTTCTGAAGGAAGAGTAGAATGAAAGTCAATTTTATTATGATACAGTAAAAACTTGACGTTTTAAAGCTGACAATTTTTCTATAGGTTCTATTAGTATAGATCTTCCCAGAAAAAGCTACTATTCTAGTAACACGCGCGGTGGATAAACTTCACCACCTAATACTTTGGATTATTGTCCTTAATCTCCTCGACAGTGGACGCTGGCCCTTGTCTGGTATTGTCCACTCTTACGACGGCAATCACATTTGTATGATTATAGATTGTACTGCTGGTTGCTACTGCAGCAGAGATGCAGCGTGGCTGGTATTTGTGTTCCAAGGGAAAGATTAAGCAGACAGGATATAGAGAAGTGGAAGTTTTTTTATTCTTCCACTTCAAGAAGTCCGTTTTGGAAGAGAATAAAAGAAATCAGTCGGAGGGAGCAAGTAGAAAGAAAATTGGCCGTTTCTTCTTGTCTTCACCAAGAGGTCGCCGCTGGCCAAGTTTTGTAAGCTCTGAAAGCTCCACTGCCCAGGTGCCTGCCTGTCTACCTATTGCTATACAAACCTTACCCACCTTTTTTCTCGTATTCCGTTTTTCATTGGTCTTACTTTGTGGAACAGAAGAACGATTGTCCACGCCGAACTGGGATCGAAACAAAATCGGGCTCTCTGCGATCCAAATCTCAAACACACACACACACTCAAAGCATAAATACATTCTACTTTTGCTGAACGTAATGAAAATGGAAGGAGTGGGGCATCAACGAACCCCCGTGGGGATACCGGCGTTTTTGTTGTTAGTCAACGAACGAACGGACAAAAGGATTCTTTTAGCTTGTGTTCTTTCCAGGCGGTCCATGGATGGCGTTCCACTGCTCGATGACCCCCGCACACCCCACGTCCTACTCTCAATCGAATGTGGATTTCAGCCCGGGGGCGTTTCTAGTGCGCTGTGGGACATAGATATTTCAACGCATTGATATAGCTTCAGTTCAAAAGCCCTCTCTTTCTCTTTCGTGGGCGGTACCAAAAGGAGGAAAGACAAAGGGGGAAAACACAGATCGAAGCAATTCAGCATGAGCTTTCTCACGAATGTATGGCTTTGCCTTATGCCTACTGTAGCGAGAATATCACTGGCTGTCAATGTCTGGCGCCTCTATGTGTGTGTATGCTCCCCGACGTTTGAGCTAAGAATTACCCATGAGGAGGAAGTCCTGAGTACCTCTGTATGGATTCCGAATTCCCTAGAAAGAGATACGAATCTCTGATAGCAAAAGGATTTTTATAAAATAGTGACCATTTTACTTTAGCATTGCACCATTTTCTTCTTGTTTTCTTTCTCTTTCTTTTATTGCAATTCACTTCTCATATAATATGACAAAAAGCGCAAAAAAAAAAAAAAAAAAAAAAAAAAAACGAGCGAAAGAAACGAATCCTGTGAAAATCTCAGTGGGAAAGCAGAACGTTCAAGATAAACAGAAAGAAATATATATATATGCTCGTTCCTTCAAATCAGATTTTCAAAGGAAATATCTCGCAAAAGCACAATGATCTCCCAAACACAAAAACAAAAATGTACTGTTCGAATGGTAAAAATTGAGAGAGGAAATTTTTGCCAATTGTTGTAAGTAGCTTCTGTCTGTCTGCGGGGGTTTTCGTTTGTACCATTGAAAGAAATTTTATCAACCATGCTGAGAATTGTTTGCTGTACAAAAGCATCAGATCCGCATCCACACACACCATTAAGCTTGAAATGTTGCTGTGACAGCTCACATCACTGTCAGCAACCAGTTCGTTCTGTCTTAAAAAGCCGAAATGTCCTTGGTCAGAGATATTGGTAACAGAAGACCAGGGACCAACTTTGTGTGTTAATTTTGGGTAGCTCTGTTTGTTATTGTTGTTAAGTTACAAGAGCTTTTTCAATACAGTAGTAGATTTTCGGGAAAGGCAAAGGAAAAATCTTACATTACATTTGGTATTCGCAGTTTCGTCGGTTTCTTTTTGCCGAAAGAAAGGAAGGGGAGTAGAACATTGCGATTATCTTACGTGTTTCAAGATTTCCACCAACTGAAATAAATCCTATTTTTCCATACTTCATATTCTTTTTCCATTTGTAAAATTTCTCACGGAAGAAATATGTTGTATTGCAGTTTATAGTTTTTCTGTAGTATAGAAACCTAAGATCTACATTTTAAATTTAGGTGCTCAAATTACGTGTACATCTCACAGAATCATTGACCTTTCGTACGAACTCCACCCATTGAATCTGTTCCATGGTAGGTGCGTTGGGTAGTGTTCATATAATTCCTTTCTTCAGTTTGTTTATGTTTAAATATGAAGACTTGTATGTATACTCCGTAAAACATGAAATACAATGTTAAAATTTAATTTAAAACAATTCATGGAGCGAAAGATGATATTTTCATGTAAAACTGCTTGCGGGAATTGTTCTTGCGGTAAAAAAATAATAAATTTCAGCTAAATATTTTGTACTTAAATGCTTTACGTGCTATTTACGAAGCATACTATCCAAGTGCACAGAAAAAGTCGAAGTAACCGAATATATTGTCAATATATGGTATAGACAACAAAATAATTTAGGTTGTACTAAATAGAATTTCTTCTTAAAACTTAAATTTTTCGTATCATATTTGGAAGACAAACTACTTTCAAATGCATCAATAAAATTTGAGTCCGTGTTTCTTCTATGATTAACCAGATAAGTGCTGAAGATTTTTACAGAAGAGCAATTGGATTGATAATCGAAAGAAGAAATAAATGCAAAATTGGAAATCAGAGTTTTGCCGTAGATTTATTTCCTTTCTTTATCTTAAGAACATTTCCTAACCGTACTGCACAGTTAGACTTTTCTTACATTAAGGTACCTTCTATAGATGGGATCCATAAATCCGATTTAATTTCGGCCAAGAAAATTCTTTAAAAATGCGACTTACACAATTTTACGTAAGTGATCCTCTTCTCCCTCTTCCAATCACCAATCACACAGATCCAGTTCATTTTTAATGAAAGATGGTCTAAACTAATGTTTATAATTTATCCTTTCTTTTGAAACACAAAATCATTTACTTTTATTCACAGAAACTAATATTTACAAGATTATTTTCGTTAAATCAATCAAAATTCAAAATTTCAGAAGCAACAAATCACATTTAAATATTTATTAATCTTCTTAGTAACAGATTTTATTTTTTTATTTTTGGGAAAGGGAAATTTGTATTGCTTCATGAAGGACATAAACTACAATAAAAATGAACATTTAACTTAAAACTTACAAAGTTTAAGGAACAACGTGTTTTTTCAGGTAAATAAAAGTGTAATATCTTAGTTTCTCGTCCTATGGTTATGCAGTGTAGCCTAAAGGAGTTTGTGACGATGATAATGAATGAAATTGTGGAATTAAGAAAGTGGGAGGAAACAGGAGAATCTCCAGGAAACCCCCCACATAGTCGTTGTCCACCACATAACCTACTTGGCGCTATGGTAAATTAAAAGATGGTAATGAGAAAGGACAAATACAATAAAGTCAGTTTTTGAAATGGGTTAAAATGCTATTTTAATAGTAACTAACTATTCAGTTAAAATTTTATCATAATAATAATAATAATAATAATAATAATAATAATAATAATAATAATAATAATAATAATAATAATAATATGCTGAGGACAGCTGAAAGTAAAAGTACAGAACTTTTTAGTCGCATAATTCAGTGGTAAAATTATAATAGTCGTAAAATTCAGTGGTTATACTATACAGTGGAAATAAACTTTAAAAAATAGAAATTATTATGTTAATTACTTTAGGCTCGGTTTTCTATAACTTATAAACTTCGAAAATATACATGCATTTATGCCTAAAAATGGCAAAATATTGTGTACATATGACATGAACACTGTGTATGTGTATAACAGAATGACCCACGATAAATAAATGTATTTCTAACTAAAACTTCTAAGAATAGGAATTATTAAACAGTTTACAGTTTTGTCGTGAATAAATATCTTTAAAGCTCCGAGTATAGATTACAGCATATTGCTGACTTTGAAATAGCCCTTGCCTTGATACTAATACTGGCAAATATATTTCCAAGCGGTAAGTAAAACTCGTCTAAAATATAACAAAAAATATGCATTTATATCAAATCTAAGCCATATATACGTTCCAATGCTGTTCAAATATGCATTTATATGACATGTGTTCATATTTAAGTAAAAAAAAAAAAAAAGTGTTCATATTTAATTAGACATATAAAATGATACCAGGATAATAATTATAAAACTTTTTTGAAAAAAATGTTAGTGACTTCAGCACATTTATTGAGGGTTTCATGGTAGTTCCAAAAATTACTATCAAATCTATATATATAAAAGAGAACGCACAAATCCTTTGTTACCTCATCACGCTAATACGGCTGAACCAATTTCTTTTATTTTTGGGGGGTTATTAGGATTTGGACCCTAGATGGTTTTTATCATATCACTTTAATTTTTAATTACCAGTGTCTTGAGATAATTGACCATTCAAGTGTCCATAACGTACAAATCCTTTGTTAGTTCATCATAGGTAAAAATAAACGTATTTATATGCAACCCGCATGACCGTGTCACTCGGCGGGTTAACATAAATGACAGGCGATATAATGTTAACATTTACTGCAATCTACTATGGTTTTTATCATATCACTTGAAAGCGAAAACTTCCGGGGTGACCGCAGCGAAGCGGGGCGGGTTAACATAAATGACAGGCGATATAATGTTAACATTTACTGCAATCTTCTATGGTTTTTATCATATCACTTGAAAGCGAAAAAGTAAAAATTATCTAAGTAACAAAGTTTATTGCGTTCCGGGGTGACCGCAGCGAAGCGGGGTGAACGCTGCTAGTCATATATATATGGGACCAGCGGGAAAGTATACTCTTTCAAACAAATAAACAAGTTCAATCAGTACACATGTCGAAGTTATGGGTGAACATATTCACAACATATATAGGCCTATAAACGAATTGAATTGAGAACCATTTCTTTATTTGAAGTCGGTTTAAAAATATATGTCATAAAAATCCCATAGGTCCCATCCTCCCAGCTCTCCGTTAACTCTCTACCTAAACCAAAATTGGTTCAAATTAGTCATTACCGTGTGCGTGGGTTTCCTCGGGGTTCTCCCTTTTCCTCCCACTTTCTTCATTCCACCATTTCATCCATTTCTCGTAATCGCCGTCTCCTTAAGCCTAACCGGCATAACCGTTGGACGAAATACTCAAAGATTTAATTTTTCAGATTAGTCATTTCCGGCTTCAACTTTTATCTCCATAAAACGAAAACGGTATCAGATAGCAAGAAGCGGTTTGTTTTAAACAATTCAGCGTCTTAAGACAACTTACCATGTCTATTCCGAACACTCTACCAAAACCGGAAGTGGTTCAAATTTAATACTTCCAGCTTAAATATTGATTTCAACAGAGAAAAAACAGTAAAAGATATTGAGATTGAGTTTTCTGGAATTGATTCATTGTCCCCAAAATATGCTCTTCATTAACCTTCTATTCAAATCATCAAATCAGCCAATCAATGCATCAAATTAGCCATTTCCGGTTTCGATACTGATTTTCATACAGCAAAAAAACGGCCAGAGATACAGAGATGTGGTTTTGTGCAGTTGATTCAGCTTCCAAAGAATTAATTCGATCTTCTTCATTAGCCATCTGCTCAAACCGGAAATAGTTCAGATTAACCATTCCCAGTTTCAACATGTATCATCATAGAACAAAATGGTATTATATATTGACAATCGACTTTTTGAATCGATTCAGGGTGTCAATGAAACAAACCATCACAATCCACAACACTTTACAAAAACTGGAAGTCGTTGCTACTTCCGGTTTCCATACTGATTTCCGTAGAACGAAAGCGGTAAGAGATATCGAGGTTTCAACATCTATCCCCATAGAACCAAAACAGTTAAAAATAACTAGTAATGTCTTTTTGGTATTGATTCAGCGTGCGAGGAAAAAGTTCTATCTTTGATCTTATTAATCTATCGCATCCAGTAGCTATAGATGCACTACTTCCAGTTTGAGTATTCAATTCTATAGTTCGGAAGGCTACCGTAGTTTCACATTGTGAAACGAAACTAATTTGTTGCAATAATTTATGAGAATTTAATATTTTTCACTTTCACTCAAAAGCATTTCCGTAGAGAACTATTGTATTATTCTTAAGGAATTACCAATATCTTGTTAGACTTCCGAACTATACTATGAATAAGTGTCGGAAGTGTTAGAGAATGGCTTTGTCCGTCCGTCCATCTGTCGACAGGTACCAGAGAAAAAACGGTGAGAGATATCGAGATGCAGATTTTTTTTTTTTTTTTGGTGCAAAATTCAGCATTCTAAGGATAGGTTCCATCTCCTGCTTAAACTTTCTATTCAAAACAAAAGTTTTTCAAATTAGTAATTTCCGATTTAAGTGTTTATTGCTTAAATAACAAAAATGGTAAAGGATAACAAGGAGCGGTTTTCTGCAAATCGATTTAGAATGTCGAGAGATCATACCATCACAACTCGACCTCTGCAAAAACCGGAAGTGGTTGTAATTTACTACTATTTCCTATTTCAATACTGATTTCCGTAGAGCAAAACCGATAAGAAATGTCGAGATACAGTTTTTAGCAATCGATTCAGCGTTCCAAGTATAGGTTTCCTCTTATCCATTAACCGTCTACTGATACCGGAACTGGTTCATGTTAGCCATTTCTCGTTTTAGTGATTATCGCCATAGAACGAAACGGGGACAGATAACGAAAAGCAGTCTTTTGCAAACGATTCAGTTTCTCAGGGGAACGTACCATGACTATCCCGAACACTCTACCCAAACCAGAAGTGATTTAAATTCGTACTATTTCCGGTTTCAATACTGAGAAAAAATTGAAAGATATCGAGAAGCGGTTTCTGCACTTGGTTTAGCGTCTCAAGAATAGTTTCCATCTTTTCTATTAACCATCAATTGAAATTTGAAATGGTTCCAAGTAGGTACTTCCGGTTTCAACGTTTATCGCCATTGAATGAAAACGATTATTTTAAGCGAAAAGCGTTTATTTTTTCCTATATGTATAAAATACTGGATGTATCAAAAGTCATGGACCATGTGCGAAGTCCGTTACAAGTAAAGATACGAAGAAATTGAAAGATAGGAAGGTTGTTGGAAACAAATGGTTTGTAATCTAAAATGAAGAATTTTCTTCAACTTTATAAGATCTATTGATTGGCGTATGTCTCATCTTGGACTTTGTTTTCTGTGGTGTTGTTAAATTATAATAATAGTGTAAAATTACTTGCTGCAGGGAAAGTGCATAATGTTTTCTAGTTTTGTTTGTTCACGAAATGAAAACGTATAACTCATATCTTTTCTACTAAACGTGTTTTTACATTATTCGTGTGCAAATTGTATAACATCATAACGAGGTAAAGGTTCTGAAGAATGGTTTCTAAAAACATGTTACAGCGTCATTTCCTCTCCCCTGTATTAACAGCTGACAGAAATTATTTCCAATAAAAAATCAAAAACACATGAGATTTTCACCTGACGGGGTGTAGTCATAAGGTTTTAATTATCACCTCGACAAAAATCAAGCTGCAATCATGAAACGGTGATGGAGTTAGTCCTTCTCTACATATTCACTCTTCAATGCGACACATTTTCCCCAAAGACGGATGGCTTGGCGGAGACTTTGGTTGTAGAAGATTTCATTTAGATTGGTAAGGAAACGTTTCATCTCGAAAAATATCTCGTCGTGATTCTGAAATACCTGCCTCCCACTGGTTTCTTCAACCACACAAAAAGGAAAAAGTCACTGGATGTCATGACTGGAAAATATGAGGGATGAAGCAAATTTGATAGTTCAAAGAGCAGCATGTGTAAGTGTGTCCTGTGCAGAATGAACTGGGGCGTTGGTACGAAGCAGAAAGACCCCTTGGATAACTTTCCTCGTTGCTTCGTCTTGGTAGCATCCCGTAACCTCGTCAGGAGATGTCGGTAGTATGCTCCTGTAATTGTTTGCTACTTACGAGCATATTATTTTAGCACCACACCATGGCAGTCGCCGAAAACACTCAGCATCAACTTGCTCGACGGTGGTTTTATCTTTGCCATGTTTCCACTGCTTACTTTTCTCCTTTGTCTCGGGATCATAGTGATACACCCAGCTATCGTCCATGGTGTTTTAAACTTAGGCGTTTAAAAATAAAATCTGAATTGGCCTGACACAGTTGCAACATTTCTGCTGCTGCCTCAGTTTGGAGGTCTTTTTGAATGCGTGTGAACAGTCGCGAAACCTAGCGGTGGCGACCTGTGTTATGTGCAAGATGTTGAAAACTGATCCATGACTTGTCACTTTTTGCACTATCGCCTGGATTGGATACGCCAGTCTGCGAGCACCAGGACCTACACTTCTCTTGCAACTCCTGTTTCTTGACAGAGAAGTGATCCGCCACTTCGTTCTTCGTCATTCAGACTTGTCTGACCATACTAGAAGTACCTGTGCCTATTTTGTGCCTACTAACTACTGGGTCATATGGTGGTGCACTGTTGCTATACACTTTCACCAACTCAATGTAAATTGTTGCAGCGTTATTTCCCTTAAAATTCAGAAAATGAATTACCGCACGATACCCCGTTTTATCAATAGGGCGCGCCATTTTGTTTTGTCTCTAGCGGCATGCGACGGTACTGTGGCGCATCGATTTCAATGTGTACCAGGACTACAGACATGCATCTACAAAAGAAACTAAATTAACTTTATTTTTCATATTTAAAACTTTACGACTACCCCTCGTAGACATAACATCCACACACAACAGAGAATAATTATGTTTTACAATTTGGTTCCCACTAGAGATTTTTTCTCCCTTCTTTCATCATTGATAAATCCTTGTTCGATGGAGGTCATAAGCTATTTGCAGCTGTCAGCTTATTCTAAAATTAAATGTTTCGTAGGCTATATTTTACTCGCTAAAATAAGTTTACATATTTCGTGCTGATTCTCTCGCTAAAATAAATAAATTAGGAAAGATGAAGTTTTTTAAAGTGAATTGATTAATATATACAATTTCGCAATTCGGTGCAAGTGAAGGGAAGTTTTCTAGCTTTTAACTTTAATTTCGAGCGACAATATAACCATAAGAAAATTTACAATTGCAAATAAAAAATAAAATTGAAAATTTCTACAAATTTGGACATGTCATGGTCCCTATATGGCGGAAAAAGGTATTTTCAAACCGTTCGTCCGCAAAATATAAACAGATCACATTGTTCAACGTATGGAGACTAAATTTACACTGATTTTTTCTTAAGATTTTCGAATGAGTTTAAACTTTCTCCGTACTCCATAAAGTAAAAGAGCTTATAGAAGGATGATAATTAAAAAATGCAGCTTTCTAAAAATAATTTAAAAATAGTTTTCTAGCAATTTTGTTTATATTTGATAAATCAATATTTTATTAAGATCCGTACAATACATTACTGGTAATTTCTTTTGGGAAAATGCAACAGAAGTAGTGTTCTAGCGAGGTTAGTTTTACTGGGACGATTTCCTGATGAATAAGTTGGGTATTTTCGTTCATACTTCATTAAAAACTCCAAATTGACATAAATAATTTCTTTTTGAAAAACAAATAGAATTAGTTCATTTTTTCCCCGAACGATTTTCTTATAAAGGTGTCTATTGGTTTTATTCACTTTTGTAAATAAATACATCATTAACAATCTTGCAATAGATGTAAATACAATCTCTTGAAAAAAAAAATCCAAATCAGGTAGTTCACTGGTAGGGATAGGCTATCACAACCCTAGAATGAGCCTATCGTAACTCTAAAACAACCATTTTAAACATAATCCAAAAAAAAAAAAAAAAAATTGTCTAAAGAAACTGTATTAGACCCCTATCTTTTCTGTTCTGGAGAATTATAACGTTATTTTATTTCTTAAATACACGCAAATTACAATTATTACATATTAAAAATTTATAACAATTTAAAACCTATTCTGAGTTACGACAGTCTTATTCTGGGGTGCAATAAGTATTTTGCGATTTTCTCAAGGAATTTGCGATTTCGTTTATATTTCATACGTAAACATTTCACTAACAACCGTACAATATTTCGTAAGACTTTTTAAAGAAATATCGAAAAGGGGTAGTTTTTTTTTTTTAATTTTCGTAAATGTATATATAATAAAAAATTCCGTAATATAGTGCATTTTTGTCAGGAGGAGAAATTTATGATGGAGTAAGTTTTATTAGGACGATTTTCCTGTGAACCGCTCCGCGGAGGGGGCAAAAGCTTTTTAAAAAATGTCAAAGAGGGCTATATTTATTGCAAGACTGTAGAGTATCGTTTCAGTACTAAAAAAATACAGAATTATAAATATTTAATAAATCTTAATGTAAAAATGTTGAATTTTCTATTATTTTCTTGAGTTGAGTACGGGTCGGAATATTTTGGTCTGGTCTACTTGTGATACTAGAAATAAAATTTTAAAAAATTAAAAAAAATAGTCAGAATTGTAAAATTACTGATTTTATGAGTTACAGGATTTTCATTCATTCTACAATTTTTGTTCATCCTTGTGTCTCGTTTATTTCAAGGTTAAATATCACCGTGGAGTGCAGAAAGAAAAAAAATGGAATCTTTAAGTTTAACGTCCCATGATTATGCCCTTTAGGCTAAGTGAATGATGATGGAAGAATTGATGAAATGATAATGTGGGAGAAAACGAGAGCACCCCGAGAAACCCACGGACACGATGTTGTCCACCACAAACTTACTTGGCGGGGATCTAACCTTGAGACCCCACATACCAGAGGTAAACGCTCTATCACTGAGCCACCACGTCCCTATGAGTGGATACCGTAATTATGTGCTCAAACTTGCACATTGTGTATCAGGAGCCCGAAATATTCTGCAGACACGAACTAGCCCGTTCACGTTTTCACTATGTAAGAATCGAGTGGAGGTGGGGATGCATACTTGTGCATCATTCTTTTTTAGGGTGTACATAACAATGGACTAGTTGAAAATAACGATGAATACGCCTAATATTTGGTAGATGATGTTGAAGAAGTGAGTAAAGCTGTGCTTGATCCTATACAGATTAATTAGTAGTAAGTGTTTCAGATGTTCATAATTAATAGTTTTGGTAACATCGCTTCGTTTCATAATATATTTCGTTACCTTATTATTTTTAAATACTGTTTTTATCGATGTAGAAATGGTCATTAAACTAAGAAGTAAGTATGTGAATATCTGTGCTTCATTTCTACATGTATGCAATTTAATTGTTGTAAAAATATTGGAGAGAAGTTTTAACATAAGTATACTATTTAATATTTATTTTGTCACAAACATTTTTCAAAGAAAACATTTTGCTAGGCAGGAAGTTTTTCATTTGTAATATATTGTATGTTAAAGGCGTTATGACAATATGGAAAATGTTCATTGTGAAATAAAAGTCGATCATTACATTCCACACGATTGTTTTATTTGTTCAACTTTTTAATATGATCAAATTGTCGTGGCCGACTAAACCATTGACCCTCTGGATATGACTAGCGAGTATACTAATTTTAAAGTTACCAGCTGAAATTTTTCCGAAGTTATTTATTTTTGAACACTTTTTTTTAACCCCACTATGCGCTTTAGAGGTTTTTCCATAACTAAACGAAATGATTTTTTTAAAATTTAAACAATGCTCATGCACTTTAGACTAAAGGAAATGGATGATTAATGAAAATGAATGAGTGTGAAATTTAAATTTAGTGCGTTCTCAGCGGGAATTGAACCCGGGAGCATGCACATGCGCTAACCACTAGAGCCGCGGGGAGGGCTCATAAGTAAAAATATGATATATAATTCACCTCTGTCGAAGATATTCCAGAGGGTGTATTGTAATGGTATTGTTTTCTGAACATTTTTTTTTTTTTTTGTAAGGTTATCATTATGAATTACATATAAATTTATTAACTACGCGGAATATTACGAGAACACTCGAATAATGATGAATAAAAACACCAAGGTAATTGAGAGCTCCTTCGTGGCTAAGCGGTTAGCGTACGCGCCTTTGGCGTGGGAGACCCGGGTTCGATTCCCGGCGGGAGCTCATGTGGTTTGAATTCCACGTTAATCATATTTTTAAGTCTGTTTTCGTTTAATTTTCAATAATCATTTAATTAAAACGTAGAAATTTGTTTGAAAAAATTACTAATATACGTAATTTTCTATATAGTACGATGTTCTACACTGTTGCTTGCACTCGACAAACTATGAAAATATCAACCGAATACTGTGATTATAATTTCAGTGTCTGCTTTGGAAATAAGAGTCTAAGAGTTTGATAACTTTGCCTAATCATGGTTATGTTGTAGCATACCACCTACATTCAAATGTCACACTTAATCAATAGTTAATGTTTTCCAAGCATACGTTATCTTCTCATTACGGATAAGTTTCTTATCGTTTTAGGGGAAA
Organism: Thermobia domestica; assembly: GCF_964235325.1. Lineage (NCBI taxonomy): Eukaryota > Metazoa > Arthropoda > Insecta > Zygentoma > Lepismatidae > Thermobia > Thermobia domestica. The sequence continues at coordinate 114,142,099 of NC_137461.1, read as the reverse complement.
TCTAACATTAATCAGCTTTGGACTTTTTATACTCTGTGCTTCTGAAAAATTAGCTGGAGTTTTTTTTTTTTTTTTTTCACAGTCGAATTAAACTGAAAAGCAAGTTAACGATACTACAAACTACAACTATAAACTTGTCGATTATGTTCATGGAAATTGATACTACTGTTTGATAATGTAAAGTCCTTGTCGTATTAAAAAAAAATGATAGTATATACCTATTTGTAGTGTCTGATTAATGGAAAATCCGGAAAAGATTTATTGTTGAAGAGAGCTTGAAAATTTTTAGAAGTTTTAACCCTTCTCTTTCCTAGAAATCAAACGTGGCCCCGGGTAGCGTAGTCGCTGACGCTCTCATCTTTGGTGTTAGCAGTCTCGGGTTCAATTCCCGGTTGGGACACTAAATCGAAAAATTGCAAAAGCTTTCTCAGCTATCCTGAGTAAGGATTTCCTGAGTTTTTCTCATTCACACCAGGCAAATGTCGGGATGGTACCTAACATATAAGTCTCAGACCGCTTCCTTCCCTTTTCTCGGATAGTGGGATCGCCGAGGGATGTCATCCCTTATACGTGATGGGCTAACATGGCTATAGATACCGAAATGCCGAAATCCCATAAATCAGTTTCCTAATCTTAATCCTACAAATCAAATAGCTCTACTTCTTATTAGTTTTCTTTTTGTTAAAACAGGTACTGTTAGCGTGGTCAAAATAATGAAAAAGTTGTCTGCTGTATGCTTAGTGGATAGTTTGAAAAGGTTAATGATAGTTCATTCTGGATTTTCTTTTTGTGAGAACCCGCAGAAAATTAACACTGAAGTTGATAATGTTTAAAATATTAACAGGGAAACACTTCCATAAAGGGATTTTAGGCTCAGGAGTGTGCAATATAAACTAATACTAGTCAGAGGTTTATATCCTAAGGAGCAAAACTGGAAATGGAGTCAAAATAGTCTTCATTGGAAAGATAAAAGGCTTGCTGACCATGAACTGTAACAAAATTCAAAAACGACCAGATACGGTATTATGTGAATGTCTCGGAAGATAACTAACTATCTATATGTCGGGTTGCACTGTCGAGCAGTCTAAAGATCAGTTTGACGATTGCATCCCACTCAGGCATTAGTTTCTCATTTTCGTTTCACCATTAATTTCATTTTCGTAATCGTTTCTCACGTCTTCTGTAGGCTAAAGGATAGAAGCGTGGGGCATGAACTCAAAATAAATAAATATCTAACTATCCATACGTAACATGTTATAGTCTATATTCACAATCATAATTCATGAAACTGACATACCTTAGTTCTTAGGAGTAGAATTCTGAGAAAAAATATTTTTTAATTTGAATGTATTGTAGGAATTTTATAATTGATTATTTTCTAAATGACTAAAATTGTTCGAGATATATTAGTATCAAGCAAGAAAAAACTACGATTAGTTGCGCTACTGCTTGGAACAAAATCCCATCTTCGAGACTATTATCGAAAGAATTAAAGATAATCTATAAAAATGGAATTTTGCACTTCTATGAATGTGAAAGTGGAATGGAGGCAGAAGGTCTTATAAGTAAAATTCGAATAAAAAATATCTTCTACAGAAGTTTTTGAATAACGAATGAATGTCCATGTGTACTCTAAAATGGAGGTTACTTACTACCGATCGTTGTACTGGTTTTCATGAAGATTGGAAAGATTTTGATACATAATTTCTTGACTTAATTCAGATTAACGTAACACGAAAGTCAAAAAGCGTTCTTTGTTCAGGACTCCTTGCAAATTTTGCCCTAGGGAGTTGTGGAAAACATGCTTGTGAATCGAAGTGAATGAATGAAGAAGATAACGTTTAAAGGTGGGCTATATGTATCATGAAAAGTAGGAAGACCTGTTTGATGAGGGTTATGCCATTCTTGTATCCTTTCTGTCCTCTTTTGATTCTACCTAGAGGGAAATGAGGCGTACAATAGCACGTAGTTTCTTGAGTAATTGGGTCTGGCGGGCCACCATTGTGGACATATGTTGCTATCCTTCGTCTTTACCTCGCTTCCGCCTTGCAGCAGGCTCCGCCTCTCAATGCAGCTGTAACGTTAGTTATATATTGGATCCTGCAATAACTTTCTCGAGAATTTGCAGCATCTCAGGGCGTTACGTTGGCATTCTATTTGAATCTTCTCGGAGGAACTTCTGTAATAATAACGTGCTGCTTCGCTCTTTGCAAAAAGATAGTTCTGGCGAAGATGTTCGTGGATTGAAGCAGTTCAGAGTGTGGATGGTGTGTGAGGATTGTGAAGTAGAATTATGTGTGTGTGTGCGTGCTAAATATAAAAAAGGTAAGGTCAGTTTCCATCATTCATGCATAGATGTCTCTGTTGTCACCGATAGATATAACGGTGTCGCCGCGCAGGTTCGGCAGATCGTAAGACAGAAAAATGGCGCTCTTGTTACCATAGTAACCAATACGGTGTGAGATTGGCATTGGGCTGTGGTGGCAAGATTACCGCGTGTGGTACAGTTCTATAACAACTCTAACCTTTAAAATCCCACCTCCATCTCCTCCCCAGTGCTTCTTTTATACTTTTTTTTTAAAAGTCCCACCTCCCTTTTGACGTATTGTATTTAAGAAAGCCCCATTAGTGTAAATGAGAAATCATGAAGTCTTAAGGAAGTAGGGGGAAAGGGAAAAATATGGTACATAATTCCTTCTTGCAAGATATTCTTTTCTTTTGTTTCTACCTCTCGTAATGGGTTTCAAGTATGAGGACTTGGAGGAGTTGTGAACTGGAGCACAAAATTGGCAACGCGATGAAGAAGGAAAGGAAAGAACGGTAGTAGAGCCTTCTCTTGGCTGCGAAGGACGTGCGTTGACAGTGTTGTAAGGTGATTCGATTCGCTTCCGTTTTCAACAATACAAAATGTCAATCAGACCCAGTTTTTTTCTCCCTGAGGGGGAACTTTATTGCCTGACTTGCCACTTTATGGTAGATGTTCATCGTTCTGTAGAATGGAAATCCTTAAAAGCTTTCCCTGAAACATTGTACACTCAAGAATAGTAATGCAAAGTAGAAAAGTAGGGGAATACAAAAAATTGCAAGACGCTGCCGTATTGATTTGTTTCTGGGTTAATTTCCATTTCTACTCATGGTGCATTTGTTATAAATATGCGCCATATGGTTATCTTTTGCTGCCTAAAATGTATTATTTTGTCCTTTTTTTTGTGATTCGAGTAATCTAACATTGAATTATACCTATGTGAAATGCGTAAATGAATCACACGAAGAGCTCCTTCGTGGCTAAGCGGTTAGCGTACGCACCTTTTGGCGTGGAAGACCCGGGTTCGATTCCTGGCGGGAGCTCATGTGGTTCGGATTCCACGTTAATCAGTAAGTCCACGTCTCATAGCCTGGCTGCTGAACGGGACGTTAAACTCAAAATCAACTCAACGAATCGTACGAAACAAGTCTAGTACTACATAAAATAGTTACAGCATACTCTAAGAAAAAAACCAAGAACGTGGCTCATTTGACACGTTTCTGTCAAAGGTAGTATAATACATTGTCATTTGCTTTATAAAGCCCTCCCTGCTATCCTAATGGCTACCACACGCGCCTTTGGTGCACAGTGTCCCAGGTTCAATTCCCGGTGTAAAAGCCTTAACATTTTATTGCATTACGGCAATTCTGATTTCACATTAAAGTGTTTTCTACATCTAATGTAACTTAGGTGCTGTAAGGAACGCTATATATATATATATATATATATAGAATTCACATATAATTTCTCAGACGTGTAAAAATATTTCTAATTTTCAGTATATGATTTTGTTCATCTGTTTTAAGAAGAAAACTGTTTTTTTTTTTAGGATATTCTGCAAACAAAATCGTGATATTTTGCGCTACTGAAGGTATATTTTAATTCAAGATTACTTACTATTCAGTCGGACTTACTTTTTCGAGTCGGATTCGACGGTTTTAAGATGGAAATAAACGGATTTCGAGAGATAAACTAATCTTGATCTTCCTCATCACAGCTACCCTTTCAGTACGTACTGTTTCCAAGAGAAGTAAATTGTAGTATATTGCGTGGTCTCTAATGCTATATGTTGGTTTATTTGAGGCGTTCCGAGCAGTATGTGCAAACTCAACAAAGGCTGTTTTGGGTTAAAGACATTTTAAATTTTCTTCATAAAGACGAACTCAACAAAACATTCCTCTATGAATTAGTTCCAATTATTAATAATGTTATTTTTTATAATAAAATATAGCTATTTTCATTTTTTTCGTTATTAACTTCCGTATTTGCAATTGAGGTGGGGGGAGTGCGAAAGACTACAGCGCAAAAGTACGTAAAACTTCCTTATAGATGTTTAGCTCTGCCTTTTGTAAGATTCCGGTTCGAACCCCGGTTAAAGTGCAGATCGTTCAGATTTGAGGTAAAACTGTAGTTCATGTAGCTTCATTACTGAGAATGGACTTTGAAGTATAATCAATAAAAAGCCAAAGTACAAATAAATGAGTTCCAGCTTTAAGCAAAACAATACATTTTTGGATTAATAGTGTAACTTTTATACATTAAGAGTATAGTTAAATCTTCTGCTGATGCTGGCAGAAAATCCAATGAAACGGTCGCTAGGATAACGTATTACATAGACATAGGATAACGTATAGTAGAAACGTATTACATTAATGTAAATCATTGGCGAAACAATTGAGTTCCTGCAACCACTATATCTCAGCAGAAAATATTAAACTCAATTGAACATATTAACAGTATTTGACTTTTAGGGCCCGCGGTGGCACAGTGGTAGAGCACTGGTTCGATCTTAGCTTCGGCTAAGTGGGCTTTATGGACAAACACCGTTTATGTGGATTCTCTTCGGGTTCTCCCCTTCCTCTCACTATCTTTCTTCCACCATTATCATACATCTGATCATCATCGTCTCCCTTAGCCTTGGTGCATAACCACGGGATGTTAAACTGAAAAATGACTGATAGTTGGAGTGTTTAATCGCATACTATATGAAAGGAGTTTTAAATTCCAAACTCCAAATTTACTGTGAATATGAACGCATTTATTATACATATTAATTTCTAAAAAAATCTCAGAAAATTGTAAATTGTTAAATTCGATTTAATTTCGTAGTTCTGTGTTGTGACTGAAGTTACTACGGTATCTCGTTTTGGGTTTTAGTGATAATACTATAATGCGGGTTGGATCTCACGTTAAAGTGTAGGTTGAATTATTTTGTTTTACATCCTTACGCAATACTGAGGTTATGAAGGATAAGGCCTACTATTAACGTGACCACCGGGGCCAGAATCATGTGTTTTTGTGGATAAACAAACCATCATGCAAGATCAATCCACACTCGCAAAACACGTTCTGATTCCGACAATTACATCCTTATCCTTATTAATATATGAAAGAACATGTGTGTGTCATGAGATTTTAGCATAGAATGGAGTCACCTAGAGCCATCGAATGTAGCACACAAATAGATCTTCAGATCTAAACGTATATGAAGCCTTTCTTGATTTTGACTTCAGGAAAAATTGGAAAGTCAACATTTATACAATAAATATATACATAGTGAACTATAGTGACTGTAAGGCAGGCAGCCCAACTGCTTTTACAGTGCTCGAGGTTGCATATCTTTCAGATCTTTGAATTGTTTTGCATTAGCCTTCTCTCTCTGTGCGAAGAACAGGCATGCAAGCTGGCACGAGGCATCGTTCATGATATATTTCACGCATTTCTTTACATTCAGAGATTTTGCATCAACATTTTTCTCATGCGAACTTCTGCAGTGTCTTTGCATAGAACAAATATCAATTTACGAGTTTAACCGACTTTTAATATAGGCATTGAATACTTTAAGCTTATTAATGGAATCTGTATACAACTTCCAAATACTGAACGCAAAATGTTTCAAAAGATGTAACGTTCCGATGGATTGAGAAACTACGTCAGTGCTTTGTAAACAGAATGGTTGTCCTCTCACACTCTCTCTCGTTGTTAATGAAAAGTATGGTCCATCGCACCAAACTTTCCCGTGATCACTTCTTGAATTTAATCATATGTTCTAGTTATTACAGAAACTTTTATTTACATAATTATAATAAATGGTTTCGTAAAATTTTGTATCGATGAAAACTCAGCATAAATAGCAGACTATCTTTTGTCGATTTTTATTATTCGTGCCACGATGAGAAATTATTCGTGCCATATTCTAGAGTTGTTAGAAAAATGTTTATTTATGAATATCAATAATACCCCTTGTGCACTTTTTCGTGGCTAGTAAATTATGCTGTATTATAGAATTGTCAATGAACTTATATGTTGAACGATTTATTCCTCTAGTCGAGTGTACATCAAGACGGACAGAAATCGAAAAATAACTTTTTAGTATGTAGGGGCATGAAACGTGTAAATACGTTGAAATATCGAATTCGATATTTTTCACTGTTACCTTACTTTTCTTCTTTTCCTATCATCACTCAAAGTAAAAGGAAGCTTTTTTCGAGAATGGAGAAAAAAGAAAAGAAAAGATATATTTGTATTCTTTATTATTATATCTTATTATTGACATGATCTTTATAACAGTAAATTAAAACACAGAAATAAAATTGTTTTGTAGAATTCGATATGCGATATACTGAATATATAGAGTGATTCTTTTAAAACTCACGGATTTCATTTGGGTCTAGAATTTCTAACTGAGGCCCGATTTTCATGCGGTTTGTGGCAAATGATCAAGTAAGGATGGGTGATTTATGGGACTATGTTTACTGGTTAAAATTCATCCGGGGTAATAACGGCTACGCCTCAAGAAAAACAGCAAATATTCGCCAGTCTACCTTACAATTGGAACGAGGTTTTGGATTTTTTAAGCGAAATTGCAGAATACAAATTAAGTGTTAGCGGTAACACCCATTAGTGAAAATACAAATTAAGTGTTAGTGGTAACACCCAAAAATCCCATGTTGAATAGCTACAGGCGATTTCTTGCGACAAACTACGGAGAGATCTTGGGCGACCTAAAGAGTCAATAAATGACATTTACCCCAAGAGCTGACTACAGGATGCGATGCTTCCCTGTCTCACTCAGAAGCGATTCTGTTTCTTCCAATTTATTCACTAGCGACCATAGGTATATTATGTTACTATCTCAGGCAGAACGTGAGGCAAATTTGTTTCTAAATTACCTTCGCGAAGCAACAACAGATTCCGTTTACCAAAAACTTTTAACGATAAACTCGTGTTGCTCCAAAGAGTACACTATTCTCACTGTTTCCTAATTATACTCACACAGTAGCACAGAATTGTACAGCGCAACTCCCAATAGAACGGCCCAGTTTCCTATTTCTTATTCTTATTGACCTTGGCGAGGTTTCCATGTACGAAGATAATTCAAATCTTCACATCGCACCGCACTTCATTCCAGTTGTAAGGTACACTGGCGAATATTTGCTGTTTTTCCTGAGGCGTGGCCGATATTACTCCGGACGAATTTAAACCAGTAAACATGATCCCATAAATCTCCCATTCTTCCGTGATCATTTGCCACAAACTGCATGGAAATCGGACTTTGTTAGAAATTCTAGACCCAAATGAAATAGTGAGTTTAAAAAAAATCACCCTGTATATCTCAAGAAGACATTTTTCTCTTCCTCATAAATAAAATCCTGTGACGCAATGGTTCACAAATATATATATGATAGTAAATTAGACTGTTCTGATACGTGGAAAAGGAGCCCTCGTACTTTCGTTTGTGTACGCACTGAGGTAGTAAAACATGGACAATGGACCTACAGTTAAATGTAAGATCATCCGAATTACGTTGCGTTTTTATGCATACATAAAACTAGCATGTTAGCAATTTAATTATTGAAGAATTCACTAGATCTTTAGCGTAGCCAGTGGTTAGTGCTTTTACCTTTTGGCATCCCGGTTTCTCATAAATTTTAGGTTACTGTTTGTATTAATCCATATACCCAGTCATTGGATGTAAAAATAGATGATATAACTTTAAAATGTCAAGTAGGAGGTTAAAAAGATGCAGCTAAATATCATATATCTTTATTCGTAACAGAAATGTAGAAAATTACTATTCCCCCAAAGAATATTTCAAAATAATAAATTGAGGAGAATCTAACCAGACTACTGTACTAAACTTCTCACAGCTACAAAGTATTGAATATATCGTTTCAAATCGTTAAAATTTAAATTGCAATTAAATGGATTATTGTATCCATTTTTTAAACCATAGGCACATTAGTGCATTTTCAGTGTATGCTTCATGTAAACGTTTTACACTTATTTAAAACTTCTTTTTAACACATTATACGAGACTATTGTGTAATTGATATTCATAACATTAAAATAGCATTCTCATATTTTCAATGTAACATTGTAAGAAGCCTTCGCTTGGTTGGTCTCTGACTATCTAAGAAAGTATAGCAACAGAAGTAGTATTACTTAAGCTTCCTTTGTGTTTTCGGATAAAACCTCTGAATCAGTTCATTATTATTGTTGTTATTTATGTTTGTATAGAATGTATACGCTTATAGGACTAAACTTGTTTTGTCAATAAATGTAATGAATTAGCCGGGTAAGTAGGTTTCAGTAATTTACATTAAGCCATGTTTTCTGTAGATTATTAGGAAACTGACTGAATGCTTTCAAGGTCAAAAGATTTCATTAAAGAAACTAACTTAACCTGCACTCTCTACACAGCGCATCATTCACATATAAGCATGAATCTACTGTTCATTCCTCACAATATATGTATATGTCCCTTTACAGACACAAGTGAAATACTTCTTGATAAAAATCTGCAAGGGGTACCATAAAGGGAGGATTTTTTTCGATGACTTTGTCAACATCTCGCACCGTTTGCAAAATTTAAGCCTACTTCCGATTGGAGTTTCTAATTCATGTACGATCAGTGTTTTCTTTCTTTTTGCATGCAGTATGCAGTAAGCAAATAGATTACACACACAATTAATTATAAGTCAGTGATATTCGGTGTTTACTGAGCAAAACACTCCAAAGAATAAAGATTCATTTTAGACTGGAGAAATGGCCACCCTTCGTTTTTCATTATCATTTGGCCATTAAACAAACGCCGGAGAGATATACGAACCCCCACACCCAAATGTATGGTGTTGGAATGTATAACTCGCTTTACTTTTTAAAATTTCAGTACTTCCAGTGTACCCTTAAAAAATGTAATAAAGAAATAACAGCTTTTTAAAAAATATATTCAATTATAGCTGAACAATCTACACAAACTTTTCAATCGATCAATGAAAACGACATCTTTCTAGAGCTTGTGGTTTCCGAGATATCATTGTCAAAAGAATTAAACACAAACATGTAAACTTTTCTTGACCACAAACATAAAACCTAGTATTTTGCTATATAGATTGTAAAGAGATTTCTCAATTTTGCAAGCAACTGGTTCTGTTCTCAAGTGTTAAACCATATATACATCTGGTAATCATTGTAATCATTTATACTAAAATGGAAAGTTCGTGTTATTGGCAGTTATTTATCTAAGGAAATGTTTCTAATTGTAAAAAAAAAAAAAAAAAAAAAAAAAAAAAAAAAATCTTCTGGGCTTAATATATATCACAATGAAAGATATGGACCGCCGCACGAAACTTTTTCGCTCCCGTTTCTTAAATTAAATCATATACTGTAGAGTTATTGTAATACAATGTTTACGAAATATGCAAATATTTGGCTCAGTCGTTTTTGAGAAAATTGTCTCAGAAACTCATAGTTAAGCAGGGGTTTTCCCTTTCGGAATTATTCATGAGAAATTACTTATGCCATATTATAGAATTCTTAGTAAAATATTCATTTATGAAACATGAACAATATCACCAAAATCATTTTAGTTACTATTATTATTTTTCAAAATTCTCCAAAGAACACATTTCCTTTAATTTTTATTTCCTAACAAAACTCTTTTAGAGAACATTATCAAAGAAGAAAAGCCACTCTCAAGAGTGAATTAATTAAATATAACTAAATGAATTGGTTCGAGCCGTCTTGGAGGAAGCAACAATTTGAGGTTTACACCATCCCGTAATTTACTCTTATGATTAGGGATACAAAGAAAATCCAAAATCCCACTTTGTAGAGAATCTTGTAAAATCTTTGTTTAAATTTGGTCTGGATACGTTGAGCGGTGAAGCCTATAGCAGTGTGTTCATTGGCGCTATTCATTCCGGTTTCGCTTACTGCCCTGCAGGCAATTTATATTGCTATGTTAGAAGTAAGCGAAGCAGAAATTCCTATTTGCCTATTCTTGTTTCGCCTAATATTACAGGTAAGTAATACTTAATGGCCTGGGGGTTCCCTCCCGAACGTTAATCATTTAGTTCCAAGTGAAAAGAGAAATTTATACCACAAATTATGAGAGAAATTAAACTCAGTCTGTTTGTACATTAAAATACGTATAGGTATCAATGTTAGCCAATATAACATAGAAAATAAAAGGAGGGGAAAATTGGAAAACAGACTTCTAGGGGGAAATATACTGCAAAAAAGAACATGTCAGATATTACATATTTCAAATCTACATGTAAACATAAAATATCGCACTTGTCATGCAGTATTACAGGTTAAGGACGCTACTGTATCATAACAACCAAATTTTGGATGATTCTACAAGAGCATTAACGCAGACGAATGGGTTAGTTCACATCCAAAGTATCTTAATATCGAATACTACGTCATATGACTTATTTCGAACAAGTAGAAACAAAGTTAAAAGAAATATAAAATTTGACTTTTTTTTTTTTTCAAGCTACTTTATTTCGAAAATATGTATAGGTAACTATCACATCGAATTACACAGTTGGTTGTAAATAGACATAAAGATCACAATGCTTTTTACAGCAATTTGATATCTCAAACTATTCGGAAGATATAATAAATGCAAAGTTTGATATATATTGCAGGAAACGACGTACCGTATTTGTAGGTACTTTTTAAAGCAATTTTTGATGTACTTTGCTTTTATAACATTACAATAATACTTCTTGATATGTGTAATTACAATAAGTTATCGGAATTACATAATTTTAAACAGTTTTGCAAACTTAAACACTTTTATTATATCATCAGAAAGTTTGAGATATCAAAGTGCTGTAAACAGCATTGTGATCCCTATTCATTTGGATGAGACACTTATCTAAACAGTTTCCGAAATAAAAGCTTTTGATTAAAAGTCTAATTTTTAATCTTTTGTAACTTCGTTCATATTCATTTGAAACCCGTCATATCATAGTCATAGTATTCCGAGAGTAAAATACTTTGGATGTACATTGTTCTGTTCTGCTCTGCTCTGCTCTGTCTCATTTATGTTATTACTGCCGTAGAGACCATCAAAATAGTAGCGTCCTTATTTTGCACTAGTTTGCAAGTGTCACATTGTACGTTTTAGTTTCAAATATAGATTTGAAATGTGTAATAACCTGACGTAGCGCCATTTGCAAAAATACAACTTCGTTGGGTTGGCAACACTGTTAACCTTGTAGTTTCACAGAATGCATCAAACAGTGTCTCCGTGCTTATATTTGCATGGTACAAAATTTCAACGATTTTGTCCATTAGTTTAAAAGTAGCTAGGGCGTATCAAGATAAATTATCCACCCTGTGTAATTATTCCGGCCAACATGGTCTTATCTAGCATCTGTAGTAAAAATAAATAAATAAATAAAAGAATGATTCCTAAAACATTAAATATCTTTGTCCAGAAAGATTTGGCGGTAGATGTGTAGTCAAAATGTATTAATTTAAATTGCCGGCAGATTATAGGCTAAACAGGAAAACATCACTGAGGTGAACAGACAGATAGATTTAGGCCTACGTGTATCCAAAAGTCACTGTGGACATGTAGGGCATGAAATATATAAATTTATTGCTATTTCGAGTTCGTGTTTTTTTCTCTCTTCTTTTTCAGATCAAAGAACTCCTTCACTTCTAGTGTCATTCGAGAGTAAAAGTTACAGTTATATACAACGAGGAGTCATAAGTCTTGCAGTATTTCCGTAACTAAAACAAAATGAAATGAAATCTTCCAGTTTAACGTCTGACGATTATGCTCTTTAACCTAAGGAAGGCAGATAGTTAAGGCAAGTGAATGATGCTGGAATGAGAGTGTAGGCGGAAACGGGAGTACCCTGAGGAAACCCGCGGACGCGATGTTGTCCACCACAAACTTACTTGGCCGGGGATAGAACAAGTCACCCCTATGCACTTGAGGCAAGCGCTGTACCACTCAGAGACCGTGCCCCCCACGAACTAAATATAAGACGCATGCATACGCCCTGATCGACCTTAAGTACTAGGTCAAACTGGTCCAAGGAATAGTGTGATATGCAAACTATTTAAGACGGAGGTCACCAGCCCGTTATTGTCTCCCGTCAATGTCTACAGTCATTTTTAGTGGCACTGACAATGACTGTTCAACAACAACTAATACGTAAACTGTTACTGCATGAATTCGAACTTGGGCATAACACTGTGACAGCAACCCAAAACATTTGTCGCACGAAAGGGGAAGGTACAGTGGACCATAACATAGTAACTCGATGGTTCCAGAAATTTGGTGCAGGTTGTAAAAATGTCGAAGATCGGCCAAAGTCCACCAACCCAGAGTAATAGATTCTGAGGTCATACGACACACCATTGAGGAAAATCTATCCACCAGCACACATCGATTGTCTAAGCAACGCGGCATGTCTCAATCCACTGTAGTTGCGTCACCTTCACAAATTCGGGAAACTCATCATTAACTATCACATGAATTGATCCCAGCTTGGGCCCAAAGGAGAGTGGATGTGTACCAACAACTGCTGCAAAATCCGCGTGATGTGCGTTTCCTGCAACAAAACAGGATCGAATCCGAATGTGCAAGAACAGTGGTTCAGTAAGGGCGAACTTTAAGAACCGGTCGTCAAATAGGACTGTTTCGAACATAAAGTCATGCTCTGTGTGTGGTGGAACTATGAGGGGTTAATTCACTTTAAGTTCATTTGTAACGGTCGTACCATCATTGCCGAGCTTTATTCTGAATAGCATTAGCGACTATCAAAAATGCCCTGCATTCGTGAACCAACAGCTCGCCCTGCTGCAGTTGGATAATTCTAAATCACACTCCACTCGAAAAGAGAAACAAAAAAGTCAGCAAGTTGATGGCATCGAATTAGTGCCACCCCACACCCAGCATATACTGTTAACTCTGTCACTTCGGATTACTACCTGTTTCGGTCATGGCGCACTTCCTGAAATTATGATGCTTCACCAATCAGCAGAAAGTGGAAATAGGAATGACTTACTTACTTTTCCTGTAGAGATAAGACGTGAAATCAAAGAACTGGCAGAAATGTCTAACAGGCAGAGCCCAACACGAAGAGCCATATTCTGAATGTTAATCTGCTTTCATTGTACTGAAATAAGTAGTCATGTCAGAAGTAGTCATGTCATGTAGCAGAATTGCTAGACTTAGTAAAATAGTTCAAGTTACAGTACGTCGTATGATTCCGTCCTTGTAAAATGCATATTAATGTTGAAAGAAATAATAGAGGCTAAAGAAAAGAAAAAGAAAACCACTTACAGAAATAATATTAATAAAAATAGTTAGAATAGTTAATCAGTTTCAGTTTAAACACAAATGTAATTAAGCCTTTAATCTCTTGTAGGAATAACACAAACATAGAAGTTTGTTCATCTACGAAGGCCAGCGGATGGCAGATATGCTAGCCTATATCTAAATTAATTCTGAATTCCGTAATAGAAACAAGAGTCTATTGGTTGTAATACCCACATCACTACTCATGATTCTGATATATGGTATAACTGATGACTGTATTTACTTTCTCTTTCTCTGTTTCAGATATATAATGGCATATTATGTGGGAATTATGTCAACAGCTCAATAAACACGTACATGATATTGTGTAAAAATCGAATATTATTTACGTAAGCTATCATGTAGAACACATTTTTTAAAACCTTGCGGGGGGACACTTTTTCATTCTGAATGAATTTTAAATCCAAGTAGTGGAAAAGATGGTGAAGCCTCAAAAACTATACACCATATCCCATGAATTACGGAAAAGAGTAAAAGAAAATGTACAATTTTATTGCATCAAAACTGAATGATTTTAGAAAATATACCGTGTAACTCTAAAAGAAATAGTGGTGGTGGTGGGTTTAGCTAAGAGGATAAATCCACTGTTTTATTTTTTGTTGATTTTAACTCCCTGTAGAGAGAATAATTGGGAAACCTTAAAAAAAAAATATTCCCTTCTTCCTCCCCTTAGCCTATACGTAATGGATTGCAATCCCAAACATTAGGGGTATTTCTGCAACTTGAAGGAAGAAACATCCCAAGTTTCATCAAAATCGTGTAAGTTTATGAGAGTTACCGTGGAACAGACTGACGGTCAGACATACAAACGCCAATCGAGTCGAATAATAGAAGCTTCAGTAACGCTTGCTTTAGTTATTATTATTAATTTAAAATTTTACTTTGTTTTCGTGACATCCCGGGTTCGATTCCCGGCGGGAGCTCATGTGGTTCGGATTCCACGTTAATCAGTAGGTCCATGTCTCATATAGCTTCGCTGCTGAACAGGACGTTAAACTCAAAATCAACTCAATTCAACTTTGTTTTCGTGACAGTTCCGAATCTGAATCAAAACTACCATATTCTAAAGTTTCGGTCTAAATGGTCCATTTCTGGTCTGTTATAACAGTTGAAAATTTAAGCACCTATTAAAGCATTAAGGACTTAGTGTCTGGTTCAATTCCAGATCACGCCCGTGGGCTTTGTGCTGGAGAAGCATCATGTGCGTGGTTTCTCTTTGGATTTCTCCCACTTTCTTCATTTCACCATTTGGCGTTCATTGTTATTATTATTATTATTATTATTAATCACTACCATTACGTCGTTTTCCTTATCCTTGGACACAATCGTGGGACATATTTATTTTGAAAAAAAAAAGTCTTAGTTATCAGAGATTTTAATATTATCACAAAATCACGCCCCTCCACTTTAGAAGAGTGACGTCCTGTATATTAAGCTGATTTTTCCATTTTTTTTATTTTATTTTATTTTATTTTATTTTATTTATTTATTTATTTATTTTATTTTTTTTTTGTCATTTTCAGGACAAAGGAAACATTTTAGGAAAAAATGCTTCTAACTATAGTTCTTATTTTCTTTATTCGAAATCTGCATTAAAAAAATATCCTTTCCAATTTTTAAATACTTTTGGTCTAGGGATCTTGGAAGGTTTAGAATGTCACTGTTCAGTTCGCCGCATTCGATTTGATATGTGAAGATGCTTTTATTTCAAGACGAACCAAGTTAAGATACTTATAAACTGGTGCTCAATGTCATACATAGTTTGTGGAAGTTTGTGGTGTATAAACGCCACTATAAGATTTGAAGCAAAGCCTTCTGACGTAATGTTACTTAACTTTTCAATAGTAGGACTTCTCGCATTTTTAGCGCTACAGTTTCTGATTAATTATTTTAATTATTCACTTAAAAATTTTCACCCTATGATTATTATTTTAATGCTAAACACGTGTATAAGTATTTGCACCTGACTATTCTTCATTTTAGCTTTGGAGCCACGTACAACTGAAATAAAAATACAATTGATCAAAGCAATCATCTATATTCTAGTAACCTGTGTTAAAGTTTCGACAGCATAGTTAAGACCTGACTCATTAGACAGATAATGTGACCTGAGCATGTAGATGATGAAGGCAATGATTGATTAGTGAATCTTTAACACAGGTTATTACAATACAGGTGTAGATCAAGTTTTTCTTTTTATTCAAGTGCTTTCAATAAGGGGCATTTCGTGGTGCTCTGTTAGAATTGTAAGGAAATTTGGGAAGCTGCGTGAATTAAGAATTAGGGAAGTACGAGTCAAGTAAGCATGAAATAGCATTAAATAGTAATACCTTCATGCTTACTTGATTCATACTTCCCTAATTCTTAATTCAAGTAGCTTCCCAAATTTCAAGTAATTGTTGTTACCCACGAGATGAGGTCGTAAATTTTGTGGTAGTTTCGTCTCGATTGTCGAAGAATTATATCATCTCGATTCTCGAAAAAACTTCACTCGTAGCAAAAATTTTCTTCTCTCGTTTTATAAATTTATGTACAACATGTATGCTCTGCTTTATACCCCTTAATTTCATCTAGAAGTTATCAAAATCCTTCTGCGTCACGGCAGATCCGTGAAAAATGTGATATAACATTTAAACTACATTGATTTTTGAAGTATAGAAAAATATTGTATAATGACGTGCGTATCTTTAAACGATAAATGTTCTTCATTGGATACGTAAAATCACTTTGCCAATTTATGATTCTTGTACTATGAATCACGTAGCGCTAAAACATTGTTTGAGATTTAAGACTTGGATAAACTACTATTGTCAACGGAGTTGTAAAATTTCTCTTTTCGCCTCGGATTTAAAGGTTGCTTATCGTCTCGTTTTCTCGACGACAAGAGAAATTTCTCGTCTGGTGAGCAACACCATTAGTAATAGTGTTAGTAGTCAACGTGATGACTAAGATTACTTGGTTATCATTTCCACCTGTCTGTTGGAATTTTTCATCTAATATTGTTATACTCACAATACACTAAATTATCGAGGTGTCATCAAGAAGTACGATGAAACATCTACGAACAAAGTAATAAGCTTACATCAAATTAAAATGCTTTGCACGGACTCCTACGAGATGTTTTGTTCGTCGGAAAGCTCTCGAATAGTCATTCACCTGTTTGAACGAATCATATGTGCAACGGACGTCCAGATCGTTACTCGCTTTGTACGGACTCATTGCCGCTTTTGCATTGCTCATATCATTTGTAAACAATCTTCAATGTCACAGCTTCATTGCCATACACTAATTTTAACATTTCGTGAGCTTCTTTGGTACTCTTGCAGCTTAAAGCAAAACAATGTTGAAGCTTAGTTCAAAATCCATAATTTGTGACACACTCTTAACACGCCCTCACTGTTCTGCCTCTGGAAGCCAACTGACATGTCTTAAAGGTTCATGCTACTGGGTTTACTAGTTGAAATAGATAAAACTTCGGTGGGTGGCGCTGTGGAACTACATTGATAATACGTTTTGATCACTCTTTTTATACTACTAAAAATAGTTTCACACTAATATATAGCCTATATTTGAAGTAAATTCGATTTTTTATCTTAACTTTTAGTGCGGATCTGACAGAATTTTCGAGTTACTATTCATTTATCGAGGATTTTTTCTTTTATTGTTTCACACCTAAGCTAAAACCTTCTTTCAGTCTCAGCTACATAAATGTAATATCTTGAGATTTTACATTAGAACATATCAGCTTTATAGACTTATATGTTTATTATTGTTACTGATTTATTAGCGTAGTTCCAGTTACAAACTGAAGTCTTCTACATTTCAAAAAAGTTAACAATGAAAATATAAATCAATTTTGTAGCTACGAAAGGTGGCAGAATCTACTTCGTATTACGAAACGAAAACACTAACCGTCATCTACACCGCTCGATGTGTTTTCAAGAATCAAGATAAAGGTATATTTAGGGGAGACCGGGGTATTTACGAACTTTTAAGCTTTGATTATAAATAACTCTTTCATTTTTCAAGATAAAATTAAGAATTTTTGTGTATAGAAAGCTTGGAGTTTTTCCTCTTTACCAAAGTGCAGAGGAAAGTCAAAAATAATATTTTTCAACAAATCAGTGACATGTTTTAAAAGTGTACCTATGTTCGTGATTGCCCCAGTGGTCGGGGTAATCCCGAACATACTGTTTACTTTAAACTTTCCTTTACGAAATAAGCGAAATGCATTAAAAATACATTAAAAATATACCGTAATTTAATATTTAAATTTTTAATAAGAATTATAATTACAGACATAAGTAATAAATATAGCAAATAATAAATATAGGGAACTACTCTAATTCATGAAGCTAATAACGCTTATTACCAAGATATGATCTATTTCCCAAACCAATTTCGTTAACTTATTACTTACTTTTCAATTTAAAGATTTTTTTTTTTTTTTTTTTTTTTATAATTTAATTTACACCATGATGCAATTCCCAACACTCCGGAGTAATGGCGAACATTCTGTTTGGCGTTTTCCCCTGAGACACTATTTTATTGTTAAAGTTGAAACTAATTGTTGACTGCATATAGGCTAGTAAGATTACAAATAATGCTCAAATATAGGGGAATATATAGCCTCACATCTAACAATATAGATAAGATAAGAGCCAACTTATTTTGGCCACATTCTTGAATCAACGTTATAAGTGAATCGACAAAAACAACAAAATGTCTTATTCCTGGCAATCCATTCAGCTGACTGTCACCAAATTTATGCTACACTTTTGCAGGTTTCTCCGCTACCGTGCAGCAAAATCATCTGTTTTCTAACAAACTTCCCTGGGCTGGGCGTAAACTTGAGTGTTCGGCATTACCCCAGTGTTCGCGAATACCCCGGTTTCCACTAATATCTGATTGCCATTGATAATTTCTTCCCACAGATGTATAACAGAAAAATGATTTTGAGTGAAAATAAGAAATGATTTTGAGTGTATATGTAGCATTGAAGAAAAGGCTTTGATTTCCCAATGAAAGGTAATGAAAAAGGCTGTCAGGTTGGAAACAATTCATTACAATCCAATAACCAATTGTGCTTGGATGTAGGGATGCGCACGAGTCGAGTCGAGACAGAATTTTCCTGAGAAAATTCGAGTCGAGAGACAGCTCTTGCAATAAAAAAATATACGTTTTTCGAGTCGAGACCAGAGCCGTAGCTAAGGGGGGGCCAGCGGGGCGCCCGCCCCGGGCGCTGATGCAAGGGGGCGCCGAACGAGCAAGGAGAAAGAAAAAGTGGTGTTGGACATGAGTAAAAGCCGAGTCGCCCCCAGAGAGTATTGGCGCCCTATTCGATCAATATTGTTGTCGGTTATCAATGAAATACTTAGATTTCTTAAAAATTTTCTTGCTCGCTTCGCTCGCAATCCACTGCCGAGTAATGACTTATAGTGTGCGCAGGAGCATTTTCAAAATCAGAAACGAGCGAAGTCGTGTTCGGTGTTTTGACAGTAATGAGTTTGCTTAGTTCAAAACGTTTTTCTACCCAATCGGATTAATCTCAACGCACAGTGGGGCCAAAGCACTGAATTCTTGGCAAAAATAAGAATTCGCAATATGAAGCAGAAAATTGAAAGAAAACCAATTATTTCGGTATGTGCAGTGGCTACAATAATGTTATTTCGACATTATTTCATCAAAAACAGAGTTTTACATCATAAAAGGAAATATTCCTTATATTCACTCCTAAATTATATAACAGATTATATGATTGGCATAAACAAACGCATGGGTAATATGCTTTGATTTGGCAATTCACGATTGGCTTACATTCTTACGCATGAAAGGAAAAAGTGTACTTATTCATTTACAACTGAAGAGTAATAAAATTGAAGAGAAGTTCTTGCTTCTCAAAATTATTTCAAAGTTGTGGAGGATTCGTTATGACAATGAAGATGCAAGGGCGCTTCAATACATAAAAATTATCTCATCGCAAGTTCTCGATATAAATATATTATCAGATATATTAAACATATGCCGCCTTATGCAGAGTCGTTTTCACGTATGATTAGCGTCATACTAAAAGCCTGACTACTGCAGGAAACATATGTTAGTCGAACTCTTGAGTATGGTACTAATCAAACGTCAGAACGACTCTGAATAAGGCCCATTATGATTTTCAAGTATCAGTAACCTGTTCAAGTTGTTTCATATATTGCATCGTGTATTACGTGAGCTCATTTCAGAGCTTGATCGGAACACTCTTAGCTGGAGCAAGCGGAGGTTCATTACAGTTGATTCCAATGTCACTTCTGTGCACGCATCACAAAAAACACAATAGTGAATAGATCAACACCATTTTTAATATGGTTCTACCTTATAGGCCATAGATGGTTTAGCATTGGTGTTTCAAAATGTCGCCACCATTAATCAAATACGTTTGACTAGAGTTTAGTTCTGTTAGTGAATGCCAGAGAAGTATGGCTAGATGTTAGAAACAAGATGGGTTCTGGGGGCGAAGCCCCCAACGAGATCTGGGTTCAAAATTCCAGAATCGACCTATATTCAACTTTGTCACTGCGTGCATGGGGATCACACGTCTAATAACCTAACACTTGCTCTCACATTCATTCCAGCTCAATTCAAAAGCAGCATTGCATCCAGAATGCGGTTTTCCTTAAACATTTCCATGCGCTATATTTCTCAAAAGTGCAAATATGTGCAGGTTTTCTCTTTGCATACAGTAAGAACAATGTTTCCGCTACGACATATTAAAAAATTACAGACATATTATGCCATATTTTCTGCTAAAATGCCATTCTATCGCTTGACCATAGTTATATGCTTTCAGTACCACAACATTTTCCAAATATGATATTAAGTAGGGGATTATCGTAGGGATATGATAAATATTATCATCATTTCAAATATGATTATTGAGTACACATCACATCTACATTCTAAATATACAAAATGATACATACATGTTGACCGTGCCACCATGTTTACCAGCCACTAGGGATGCGCACGAGACAAGATTTGTCGCTTTCTCGACTCGAAAAAGTGCCGTAAAAGCGATGTCTCGACTCGAAAAATGTATATTTCTCTATTGGAAGAGTCGTGTCTCGACTCGAATTTTGCCAGGAAAATCCTGTCTCGACTCGTCTCGTGCGCATCCCTACCAGCCACTGAATATCTACACGCAATGTAGGAATAGTTGCATTCAAAGTCAATTTCCTATCTTCTGTCACTAAGCAGCGCCTCTCCGGCTTCGGCGGATAACCAAATTTACGCGTCCCATGAGTTCATTGTAAACTGCTATAACTTCTTTTCCTGTACACTATCTTATGCGTACACTATTAAGGTTTCATTATAACAAATTATGTCGAGTCAATCTTTTACTTCATTTTTCGAGTTTTTGCTAAGAATTGCCTGAGAGATCTTAAGTTGACAAAACGAGAGCACCACACAATATGACGTCACGCCTGGCCCCATTGTGTGACGGTGAGAATGAAGGTATGAAAGTGAGAAGAGTGAAGAGACACATTCAAGCTGCTGTTTGTGCGGGAATGTTAAAAATAAAGGTAAACGAGGGGAACAATAATATTTTCGAACTTCAAACAGTTGTAGGATAGGGGCTTAAGGGGTCAGAAATTAGCACAACGAAGTTCGACTTTTTCAGACACTTATCACTACCAATGATTTATTTTTAAATTCCATTGACATATCAAATGCTTCAAATTTGGAGGAATTTATTTGGGTTATTTTTCATCAACTTTTTGTATCGCCAACATATTATTTTCTGCATACTGCGTGCTAAGCGAAAAAGCCTTAACTCCATTTCACATACTTTAGAGAAAAGAAGCAAATCGTGTTTTGGCTTAGGCTGTACGTTCAAATTTGTTGTATTTCAGTAAAACTTTATTAAATATATATTCACAATCTAAAATTTGTGTGGTAATACAGTTAAATATATTTGCTTATGAATTGCCCCTTAAGGTCTTTTTGCTTACTTTCAGTTACAGTTTTGAACATAAGGTAAGCACTCATGACGTTATTACCCCCCTACCTATTGGTCAAATCACGTCAATTTCACTTTAGATAGATGCAGAATTGTACTACGAACATTCCCATACCAATATCTTGATTTTCGAAAAATGTGGAGCTAAGGTCTTTTCGCTTAGGACGGCAGCATACGTGTCTAGTTGTGTGATGTTTTTATCTATCTACATACATACAAAACATAAGTACACACATTCTTTATATATGTACGTGTTAGAGTACTTTAATATGTTAATTAATAATAAGTACCGGTACCTTAGATTCGGAACTTTCATTCATTAAGAAATTAAGTAATTACTATAATTTCAGACATTTAGTAGCCAAAGTATATTTTGGATTTTAAGTACAAACATTGAACATATTCTTCAGCTCCATCGATCAATATTTAAAAATTCATAAAGAAGGCTCCTTCTGAATTTCCATTACATTTCACAAAATATATTTTACAGTTAAAAGATCGAAATTAAAATGCTATTGATGTGGTCACATACAGAATAAAATTAAAAAGTTTACAATTATTACTGTCACCCTTTTCGAACAATTTAAAAGCACATAGTTTTTAATGTATTGAAATTTCATTTCTTATCGATAGTATGAAACGTTGTAAATAGTAGTAACTTTCCATAACTGTTCTCCCAGTGAATTTGTAGACAACCAAAGGTAATTTTGTCAAGTTTAACCAAAAGCCCAAAATAAGACTCTTGAAAACAGCTCTTATTTGAAAAAGGATATATAATGATCGTTTTTGGTTTTTGCAATGGCAATACCTTTCCAAGAAGATTAATAAAAATTCAGCGTATCATAACAACAAAAACGGCTTTTCTTTATATATATATATATATATATATATATATATATATATATATATATATATATATATATATATATATATATAATTATTGGTGAGTGTAGGGGGCGCCGAATTCTACTTCGCCCCGGGCGCCGAAATCTCTAGCTACGGCTCTGGTCGAGACATCACTTTTACAGCACATTTTCGAGACGAGACAGCCTCAAATCTTGTGTCGTGCGCATCCCTACTTGGATGAGAAATTTAGTATGATGGACTGAAGTAACCCTCGATTATTTATAAATAACAGAAGAAACAAGATTATGTGTTATGATTTTTACACTAAAAACTTTTCAGGCCATGTAAAGAAAACTTTAAGTTACGAAATATATACATCAATAGAAATAAACTATGTATCTGTAATGAAGATGGCCGAAATATTAGAGCTTTTCATTTTGTACATTTTTGTCTTTATTTAAAGTTGCTGATTTGGGGTTCTTTCTTTTTGTTAGTAATTGCCATTTTTCATTTTATGTAGCTCTGACTCAACTGTAGTAGTGTCATTATTATTATTATTTTTTTTACTGTAATGTCCGTTCTTTTTAATTTTTTCTAAAAAATGAATGCTCTGGATATTTTGAAGCGGAGAATAACGAATGATAAAAAAGATGTATTTTTATGTACACAGATTGCTATGTATTTGGCGAGTATGTTGGACGAATGTGGCAAAAGGTAGATAAAAAGGGGAGATAGATATGGCGCTTTGTATTGATTTTTCTGCAGTAGCCGTGTTGTAAGTTCTCCCCCTCTCCCCTTGCCCTCCCATCGTTTTCAGCATCCTCATCACCTTTCCATCTCCAACCAACCTTCTATCATTCATCTCCCCCTTCTTTCGTCTCTCTGCTGCGAAAGTCTCTCCATTTCCCTTTCCCTGGGATATTTTGCCATCTCCTAAGTAAACACTGCAAGGCGAGGGCTGTGTCACGTGGTGAGTGTGCGTTATTGCGGCATTTTCCCTGCCAGAGTGTTAGTTTCGACATCTGGCTGGTTTTCTGAGCTTGAAAATCATCAAAATGCGTTTTCAAAGGAAAACAGTATAAAACAAATACGAGCTCGAATGCTGCTTCCCGAGCGTAAATGTGTAAATAATTTATATTTTCTTCATCGGAAACTTTTTTTTTTAATTCCTAGGATGGAAGGAGGCGGATATATCGTAGCTGTAAATGTTAATGTTTCAGTTAAATGCAAAAGTGAAAGATATATCTAGAATTTCATCGCATTTATACTAGAAAATTTTCAGAATTCCATTTTTTTTTTTTAAATACAGATAAATAAGAAACTACGAAAATAATACCTGAAGAACCAACATATAATTTGGAGATATTGCGACATAAGTTTGTCACTTTTAAGACATTTTACCATTGACAACCTATAAATTAATAATTCAAGTATGTAACCTCGTGGCACACAAATCTTATCAAAAATGCCATGCACACTCGTATAATTTGAACGTAAACATACTCGTAAATAATAATAATATACTGTATATTAAGATTTTGATAACTTTTAATTTCTAATAAAATTATTGTTAAATTATGTCAGTAATTTTCATAACATTTCATAGTTGGGAAAAAGAGTATTAATCAAGAACTCTGATGTTAGAAAAGAAACTGACATATTCGGTTTTCAAATTTACCTATATCTATCTTATCTAGTTATATATATATATATATATATATATATATATATATATATATATATATATATATATATATATATATATATATAAAAGTGACTATGACTTCATACCTCTTAAATCGCGCGACCGATGGCGATCAAATTTCAACATAGATGAGATTCGGACCTGGGATGTTTTTTATCATTTCAGTTTGATGGTACAACTTAGGGGAGGGGAGGGGAATGATCGAAAATGACCGAAATTAGTATCGGATCCATAGTTTTCAGGGTCGCTGAGATGAACAGTGACATTTCCAATCCGTTTAAATCCAAATTCAGTCCCACAACTTAGGAGAACTGGGTATTCATAAGTCGCTGAGACGAACAGTTTAAATCCAAAATCAGCCCTTTATGTCCAAAATGAAACGCAGTATCCCTGTGCAAAGGACGGGTAGTCTGCTGGTAATTAATAAAATTCCTATAATAAAAATTTAAATAAGTAAAATTTTTTATTTTCCAGCCATATTTTTTTTTAGAGTAGAGTTCTTTCGAGACGAGAGTTGAGGCTGTCGCGTCTCGAAAAGATGTTAAAGTGATGTCTCATCTTGGAAAGTATATCTGTTTCTATTGGAAGTGTTCTGTCTTGTCACAAATATTCTTAATCGTTTCGAGGACAACCCTAAATTGAACTGACGTTGCAAAAGAGACTTACTGCCTTTCTGATCAGGGTTACAATAAAATTTGTGACTGATAATAAGGCAGTAACGTTAGCTTAAATAAAGGAAACTCGAAAGGAATGTCAAAATCTTAATTTTTATTTCATTATAAATATCTTTGTCAAAATCATTAATATATGTAACACTATATCCTATTAATACTATTAGTCTCAATATCAAGCATAAAATAACTGTACTCGACCTACGTTAGGTATTGGAATAAGAACGTAACACTTAATTCTTTAATAAAATATATTATTTAGTTCAAAACTAAGATGCTGATACTTTTAGTTTAAAGTAAATGCATTGGTATTAAGTATAAAATGCAATCTGATAAATGCCTCCATGACTGTACTGACACAGTCTTTCTTTACATATGTGCGTAATTTGCGGGTACATTTTCACATAATTACCGCTTACTAATTGTCGAATCTCCTTTTTAAGGGATTATTATGGGTTTGTATATACTATACAACTTCATAAAATCCCAAAGAAAGAAGCTCCGCACAGTGTCATATCACACAATCTCGCTGACCAATCCTACTCTCCACTCTATTTATGAACTGTTTCCGTAAAGCTATATTTGTGGCAACTGATATGTTTTCACGTTAATAACGTGTTGGTCGTTCGGGTTACGATCTATGATTACTAATTGCAATGTGCGTACGTAACAGCAGTAAAATATTTAGAAATCAGAATCCATAAGGAAATCCATTGTCGTCTGTTTGAAAGAGTGTGATACGAGATAAATGCCTTTTATTTTTACTGTTGTTGACTTACATTTTCTCAAGCACAGCAGGATTATTACAAACTCTTCAAAGTTGAGGTTTCAAACGTAATCACTAACTAAAGATTCACAGTATTTGACATCCGGGATCTGCATCGTGACGTTAAACATAAAAAAGTAAAACTAAAAATCAATATTTTAATTTTATTAAAATTTTTGTTTATTTTATACACGCAAATTTCGTAGTTTCTTTTATCCGCTTGTTAATTTGTCCAGACAAGAAAAAATTATCTACATAGGTCTACATGAATTACTGTATGTTGTTTGTCTCCATTATATATAATTCCGTGTCATATACAACTCTGTATGCAACAAATTATAACAAACTATAAAAACTTCGTAATTACTTATACTAATAAACATATTTCTCTCAAACATTTTTCTGACATGATAAAATTTTAAATTTGAAACTCACAGATAGTTCTTTTCCACGTTTTAGTACTACCTCTTCCGTGATATTATAAACGAAAATCTTTTTAGTTTCATTCAATTCGGCCTCTAGTATAGTCACCCGTAGCTAACAAATCAACTCCTTAAAACATTCAAAAATAAACAACCAAATCCGCAACGCTAACTTTAAACTTAACCTATAAAAAGTAACAATCTCAATTACTATCTATCTCTTTTGCACTGGATAAGTAATAAATCCAGTGAACTTCGCGTCCAGTCTCATTCATCAATCTACAAAAACAAACCGTTTCCAAATTCATAAAGAAAGCTATCTACACAATCAACAAGTTACGGGTAGTAACAAAATGTTATTCATTCACAAATTCACTACACATTTCCTAAATGTTCCATTAAAAAAAAAAAAAAAACTATAAACTCAAATATTAAACAAACATGTCAAACAATTCATTTCTTTTTTAAAAAGGTAAAATATGTATGTCTTTAAAACACTATTATAGTATTTAAGCTGTACCTTCAGTGTCATTAAAGCATGTCATTATTTACTACCAGTAATTGAATTTAAGAGCAGAGTCGAATTTCGCTTAACATATGTTTCACTTAATGATATATGCAATATGTTCAAAGATATTGTTTTCTCCAGATTTTATGCACTCTTACAAAAATTCGTATCAATTTTTGATTTCTGTTGGACAACCATATATAATCTCCCAATTGGTGCAATGACCAGTGAAAGTGCTTTCCTACCCTGATTTTCTCCTGTTGAAAATTTTGAAATATGCTAATTTTAATTCAGTTTTCGTGGTAACGTGTTTTGAATATCAGATTAATCGAACTGTCCCGAAGCTTTAGAAATAAAAATATTAGGGAGGCATGTATTTTTACTCCGACTGTGCATTTCATATCCAACCACAAACAGAATGGATGTTCTTGGATGTACTCTGGTCTTTATTGTTCACCTCTGGTGCGTGGGGTCCCTGGTTCGATCCCAGCTCGCGCTAAGTGGACATTATGGTGGACAAACACCGTGTACGTGGGTTTCCTCGGGGTTCTCCCGTTTTCTCCATCTTTTTTTATTGCACCATTTCTTTCATTTCTCATCATGACCGTCTCCTTTAGCCTAGCCGGCATAACCGTCGGATGTAAAACTTAAAGATTTAATTTCATTTCATTTCCGGTCTTTATTATGCACTTTTGTAATGATTTATAGTGGATTTACAGAATA
Source organism: Thermobia domestica (assembly GCF_964235325.1). Classification (NCBI taxonomy): domain Eukaryota; kingdom Metazoa; phylum Arthropoda; class Insecta; order Zygentoma; family Lepismatidae; genus Thermobia; species Thermobia domestica. Next base: position 114,114,789 of record NC_137461.1, on the reverse strand, counting down.
ACATATTAGTAAGTAGAGACTATGAAGCCATTATGATCCAATTTTATTTTCTCTACTTTCATTAGCAGTTATTCATTTGTTTAACTTAGTCCAAGTATTTTCAGTACTTGCTCTTATGTTACGTGAATGAGACATGAAATCCATATTCATTTCAAGTGTCCTAGCACTATGTACCTATTTACAAGTCATTCGGTAAGGTAGTCCATTGATAACGTTACATTAATACTCCATTGAAAATGTGTGTTTTATTATTATTGTTCCCCCTTTTCTTGTTGGAAATTTGGTTTACTAATTTGACAAGATTACTTCGACTGCCATAGCCATGGAGATTTGAAAATTATTTTTAAAATGATGCACCTATGCAAAATGTTTATATATCGTTTATATCATTAAAGTAATTATTTATTTAAAATCGAAAGCTGCTTTCAGAAAAAGAATAAAAAAAATAAATGATTTCAGGAACATATTAATATCAAATACTGAGTGTACTAATCTCATACTAATATTGTTGTTGTTTCATGGAAAAGTTATTAAATTTATGACGAATATTCACCATGTATCACAAAAATAAATTCCAATTAAGCAACAAAATTAAGATAAATGCTATATATGTGTTCAAGAATTTCTATAAAGCGCAGTAGCTTGACTGCCTACAGTATTATTAGGATTTAGCGGGGGGGAAAATGTCCAGGAATAAGACTTGAAGAAAAAAATAACTTCTGTACCTAAAATTTGATGCTGTACGAGAACTATAACGCTTGTGGAGGTAAAACTGATAACAAAATTTACCGTAATTAAGCTCTTCATCATAATACTAGAAAGATACCATACATAGTATAATTAATGAGATACAGTTTAACATTCTGATTAATTCTTGAATTTGAATTTCTGTTTAACTAAAATATTATTCAAATATGACATTAATCAGTCGATAGATTAGATCGAGCTGAACAAGATAATACGCTTGAGGGTAAATTCTCATCCGCTGTTAAATAGCATATTGTTGGATAAGAGTAACACACTCATTACACACAGTCATAATATACTACCTGACCCTGCGCTCTCTACACAGCGCATTATTCACATATGAGCATAAATCTCCTCCTCATTCCTCACAACATCTGTACATGTTCCTTTACAGACAAAGTGAAAGACGTCTTGATTAAAAAAAAAAAAAAAAAAAGGACAGTAAGGGGTATCATAAAGGAGAGACATAAAGGAGAGATTTTTTCTATTATTTTTTCTCAATATTTCGGACCGTTTGCAAGATTTGAACCTACTTCCGGTTGCAGTTTCTAATTCATGTTTGATCAGTGTTTTCTTTCTTCTTGCATGCGGTATGTAATAAACAAATACATTACATACACAATCATAATGTCAGATATATATTCATCAATGTCAGATTACAGGCAAAACACTCGAAAAATATTTATCTTAGACTGGAGAAAGAAATTGTCATCTTTCATTTTTCATTATTATTTGGCCATGAAACAAACGTCTGAGATATATATACAATATGTTGTTGGAATGTATAATGTTTAGGATGTGATGCTTTTTTTTTTTTTTTAATCTCAACTAGCTGAACCTGCGCTTTTTACACAGCGCATCATTCATATATGAGCATGAATCTCCTTGTTATTCCTCACATCTGTACATGTCCCTTTGCAGACACAAGTGAAAGAAGTCTTGGTAAAAATCGGCAAGTGATACCGTAAAGGGGAGATTTTTTCGATTACTTTTTCAATATCTCGTACCGATTGCAAGACTTGAGCCTACTTCCGGTTGGAGCTTTTAATTCATGTATGATCTGTGTTTTCTTTCTAACTCTATGGCCTATGGAACCCGTAGGTTCAATACCACGTTCACAAAAGCTCTCCACTGACTTCTATCCTTAGCCAATTGGATCCAGTTTCTACTTTGTATTCCTATTTCTGCGAGATCCATCTTAATATTGTCCTCCTATCTGCGCCTACGTCTTCCTAATGGTCGTTTTCCGTCTGGTCTTCCATTTAAGATTTTGAAAGGGTTCGTTCTTTCTTTCATCTTCGGCTCAGTGGTAGAGCGTTCACCTCTGGTGCTTGGGGTCCCGGGTTCGATCCCAGCCCCCGCCAAGTGAACTTTGTGGTGGACAAACACCGTGTGCGTGGGTTTTCTCGGGGTTCTCCCGTTTCCTCCCACTTTCTTCATTCCACCATTTCATTCATTACTCATCATCACCGTCTCCTTTAGCCTAACCGGCATAACCGTGGGACGTAAAACTCAAAGATTTCATTTCATTTTTCTTTCATCATGGCTACATGACCTGCCCACCTGAGCCTCCTAGATTTGATGACCTTAACAATGTTGGATAAACCGTATACATTATGTAGTTCCTCGTTATGAAGATTCCGCCATTTCCTATTCCCGTTTCTCTTGGGTCCGAATATTCGTCTCAGGATCTTGTTCTCAAATACTTTCAATCTATGTTCTTCGTTCCGAGTAAGAGACCATATTTTGCAACCATACAGAACAACAGGCATGATTATCGTTTTATACATTTTAAAACAAGCTAATACATTACACATATAATCAATTATAATGTCAGTAATATATGATGTTCATTGGGCAAAACACTGCAAACGATAAAGATTCAACTTAGACTGGAGAAATGGTTATCCTTCGTTTTCCTTATAATTTGGCCATGAAACAAATACCTTAGAGATATGCAGCCCCTATATACAATTATATGGTGTTGGAATGTATAATAGATAGGATATGATGCTTTAGTTTTTTTTTTTTTTTAAATTTCAACACTTCCAGTGTACCCGTAAAAAATTCCATAAATAAATAATGGCCATGTTTTTTTAAATATTGAGTTAGAACTGGACAATCTACACAAAATTTCCAAACGATCAGTAAAAACGTCATCTTTCTAGAGCCTGTAGTTTTCGAGATGTCACTGTCGAAAGGATTTGCCACAAACATATAAACGCCCACAAACTTATAGTTTAAAAGAACTCCAAAGATGGCAGGACAATTCACTTGCATTGATTTTGGAGAAGGCTTATTAAAAGGCAAATACTTTGAACAATAATTTAAAAGGATAAACTTTATGGAAAAGATCTCTTCAAGTAATTTATTTAAATTACACATACTTTAAAATATTTGTCTTTGTTATAAACGTGAAATCACAAATAACCGTAAATCAAAGGTGTGAAATCAAAAGTTATAGGTTGGAGCTCAGGCGCTTTTGTTGCTATTGTAGCAAAATGAAAGTGACTATGTTTATAACTTGATAACTCTTGAACCACTCGACCGATGTCGATTAAATTTGGACCTGGGATGGTTTTTATAATTTCATTTTGACGGTAGTACATAGGGGAGAGGGGAGGGGGAGATATAAAAATGATAAAAAATGACCGATAGTAGTGTCGAATGCGTAGTTTTCGGGGTCGCTGAAATGAACAGTGACACTTCCGATGGCGTTTAAATACAGGTTCACCCTCATTAGTACTCCTAAAGAGGATGGTGACATGTAAAAATAGTTGAAAATGACCAATATTAGTGTCGAATTCATAGTTTTGGGGATACCTAAGTTAATTAGTGACAGTTTTAGTGCTCTTTATGTCCAAAATGAAACGTATTCTTCCTGTACGAAGATCGAGCATTCTGCTAGTTACATTATAAAGTGCACATCCAGATTTCTGGACTATGAGAGAAATGCGAAAGTAGTTCTTAATTCATTTAGTAGTATTTTGTATGTCGTCTTTAAATTATTCAGTACAATTTTAAAAAGTGGTGGAGGGCTTTGAGAAACACGTAACGTTAAAATTTAGGGGTACTGGTCCTAAAACTTCTTAGTTGGTTTCATATTGTAATTTGGGTTGGCATTCTAATAGGCAATCACATGGTATGTGATTGTGTTATTGAGTTGCATAATGTAGAGAAAGTTTAGGAAAACACATCTAGGTGCCTTTGAAGGGATATGGAAGGTCCCTTCGACTGAAATATGGATCATAACTAGATTGCTTCCACAAATTACCTCTGATGACTGGTAATCTTGCAACGGTCAATTTTGCATCTGAAATGTCATTACCATGTATAAATTAAAGTATAATTTACTAAGTTAATAGCTTGAAAATGGCAATGCATTTAAATTTTAAGCAAAAAAATACTTCATACAATTGACCAGTTTACCTTTCAAATTTATGAATGAAATCTTATTTTATTTCGAGTAGTCTAAAATAAAACAATTTGTATGTGCTGTAATATTGATCTATTAGGTAATATTTTGATTCTGAAAATTCTTAGTAAGATTTATCAATACATCAAGATCCATGAAATCAATTTTTAGAATTTGGAGCACGGTATTTTCAGTTTATTTTCTGGGGGGTAACATCTTGAAATATTTTTGTCAAAGCAATAAAACTGAATTTTCGTTATTAGCTCTGCATTTTATAATAAGAGTTTTGCTAATGAAAATTCTGTTGTAGAACCATATCAGTTTGTCAGAATCTCAAACATTCTAGTTACCTTCTTAATGCATTATAGTGTTGTATAAAATAGCAATTTTATACTACTGAAAACAACTAACAACTTTGTATAAATTTTTCTTCTACTTAAAATTAAAATATTCTGCTATTCTTATTTCTCCCTTCAGGATGTGAATGATCCTTTTTAGTCAGATGGTAGGAAAGTGCGTTGTTTCCGAACATTGTGTTCTGCACTAATGGCCTCTGTACATTGACTCATTACTATCAAATTTCCTGGAAATATGGAGAGAGTCAAATAAACCTTTATGTATATAATACAATCTTTAGAACGTAAACGTCACAGTAAAATATAATTGAAAACTCCCAGTCCGTTTACAGAACTTGATAAATATAGTAGAAAATCTTTAAATCATTTGAAACTTTGAATCCCTTTCTTAATCAATAACTGCTTCCACATTATGTGATTCCATACTCCATTACAATCTTCTGTACTGACCAGATTTATATAACTAATAATGGTCAAAAAGTTCAAACAAGAAGTATAAAGTAATTTTAAATGGCTTTTGAAATCATTATGCTCCCTTGCGTCTTTCTTGCTGAATAAAAATAGATAAATTTTGTTACCAGCCACAAAGTATATTTATCATGCCTTTACAGCCATTCATAAACGACATTGTTTATAGTACCTTTTTATTTGCAACTCGCTAATGCACGTACTATCTGTGTTTGTGATCTCAGGTTCAATTCCCGGTACTAGTCTTCTTTTGGTTACAAACACGAATAGTGATTAGAATCCCATTTAAGCAGTAAAACTTGTCTTATATAACTTTGGTGCTGAAAAGTTACCGTAAACATAAATCAATCAAACTTGTTTACTTGGAAGGTTGAGACTTAAAATGAACCTTCTCCTCTCACCCGCGACTGAAATTGTTATGTTCTTTATGTTGTGACATGCTTATCACGTGTTAAAGTCTCACATATTCAGAAAATTTTGCTTGGTAATATAAAAAGACAAGGCAATTTGAAGCTCATTATATGCACTTTATAAATGCAAACTTGACTGTATTTTACCTTTCACTCCTCAGTTTCATGAAAATCTAAACAGTCCGTTCAAGGTCTCAACTCTCCATGAAATTTCTAGTTTTAAGTCCCCCGATTTTAAGACGGTGATGATGATAATGAATTAAATGGTGGAATAAAGAAAGTGGGAAGAAATGAGAGAGCTCCGAGAAAATTCACACTATGTTTCTCCACTGCAAACCTCACTTGACGTAAGTTGGAGTCGAATTAGGGAGTTCATGCACCATAGGTGAGCGTTCTACCACTGAGCCACCGCGGATCCCAACCATTCACACACACACACACACATATATATATATATATATATATATATATATATATATATATATAATATTAATATTAATAAAAATGTGGTTTAATTAATTAACATGTAGGCCTATAGTGTTGCATGTACTTTTATAATAGTATCTCATATTTCTGGAATAGAACTGCATCATTTGAGTATATCCTATTTATAATACAAATAGTGTTAGTCTGTAACGTTAATTCCTAGTAGTACACAATCAGACTAATAGATGTTGCTACATTTAATACCTGCCTGTCCATGTCGCTAAATGTCACTAGCTTGCAGATTTAAAAGTATTGTAGCGCTTATTGTTTCAGTTTAATTGTGTGAAAATGAATTACACTTAACACGGACATGCTTTACTGTTCTTTTTTATTAGGGCGAGTAAATGATTAAAGTTTTTAACTGAACACGCACGATTTTAATCTATAGTGTGCAGAGGACCAAAGGCTTGGGCGCAACAACTAGTGAAAAATAATATAGACATTATATCTACTTCATATTCAATTGAATAATACTCAAGATAACCTTAAATGAGATATTGGGTGAAATCTTCGTGTTGTTTTTTGAATAAAATTTCATTCATATTTTTGTATGTTTTATCGTACGCTTGATCTTCGCTTGTTTATTGCATCCACAGTTTCTTATAAAGTACTCAGTATTCTGGAAGTTTCTGGTATTTCTGTAGAACGTTTTCACACGTAATATGACATCTTCGGACATTCCAAGTTAATGGGTTTGGTAAAAATAATTTCAGTTATGATTATGATGCTTAAGATACATGGAGCTCCGTCTGAAAAAGCTAGACATAAAAATAATGGGATCCGATATGCTGACTAAACTGGTTCAACTGAAAACTGCCTGGAGGGCCATAGTTCTTAAGCATAGCAAGAGTTGTAATGTTCATTCTGTATGTTGGTATGTTGGCATATGATGATGTCTTGCAAATGTTTCTCGACTTATTGTGCCTGGTTCGGTCGCAGGCTCTGGCAATGTTAGTTCGTAGCTTAGTGGTCTGAGAGTTTTCTTAGGATTCTTGCGTTGCCTCCCATTTTTCTTATTTCATTAATTGTTCCGTCTTCGTTCATCATCTGTCAGCTTTATTGTAAAGCCATGATTGAGAAATGTTAAGCTACACTTTTCAAAATAAAATTCGATCTTCACTATCTATGTGCGTAGAATACCAAATGAAACTTGAACGAAACTCGTTTTGCAGGTATTGTTTGGATTAATGTTAATGAAGTGTGTGGATGAGTAGATGCAGTATGCCTGAAACTTATTCAACCCATTCTGCATATTTTTATGTTGGGTTGCATAATGGGATAGGCTAAAACACTCACGTAGAGGTAAGCTCTTCTATTTTCGAGATTCACATTTTAAATTTTACGAAGTCCCTCTTTTATCTTTACTAATTAAATCCAGTTTAAAGAGAGTTCTTGATATGCTTTACAAGCTGTTACATCCAGTCTTCCCAAATCGTGCGATATTGCACTAAAAGTCGAACGTAAAGATTGAGGTGTGAATTGAGGTAAACTCATTGTAACAAACAGTTTTATTATTTACTTTTTACTAATCAGTTCCGAAATATTTCATTGGCTGTACAGTACAAGTCCTATTTTGAAGTGTTGCTTCAGATTTGCTATTCGGATTTCCGAATACCTAACAAGTTAAAACTAACTATATAATATATACAGGGGCTAGACAAAAAAAAAAAATAATCTAAAAACACTTCATACAGGACACGTAAGTTTGGCCCTCCACTGTACAACACGTGTTGCGGTTGCCGATCATTTATCGTTTTTTGTTTTCAATGTGTCATGTGGACCTTCCTCTTCCGTCAACAGTAACCAGTTCACCTGTCAGTGTCGTGGTGTGAAAGTGGTGCGGTAAAATGGGCGACCTGACAGACTTCCAAAGAGGCATGATCTTTGGTGCCCGTCTGGTTGGAGCTTCAGTGGCAACAGTGACGAACATTGGGGAGGTATCGAAAGGCATTGTGTCCAATGTCACGAAAGCATACACAATTCATGAGCAAACGACGTCTGCAAAGCACAACAGTGGTCGAAAGATAATCCTGTCAGATAGGGACCGGAGGGCATTAAAACGGATTGTAGCACCTAAAAAGAACACTACAATGAAAATTACGTCTGAACTCAATTCCGGCCTACAGAACCCGGTTTCATCGAAAACAGTGCGACGGGAACTTCATAAAATGAAAATTCATGGCAGGGCCGCTATCGCCAAAACCCTGGTCACAGCAGTAAATGCGAAGAGGCGTATCCAGTGGTGCAAGAATCACAAGGCGTGGACTCATGAGCAGTGGAAACACGTAATGTGATCCGATGAATCTACCTTCACCTCGTTTCCAACAACCGGTCGTGTTTACGTATGGAGAACACCGTCGCAGGCCTATGATACAGACTGTCTGCTCCCAACTGTAAAGCATGGGGGTGGTTCTGTTACAGTATGGGCAGTGATATCGTTGTTTTCTGTAGGTCCCATCATAGCACTGCATGGAATGATAAATGCTAAGGCGTATGAGGCCATTTTGGAAGACCAGGTTTTACCCATGGCAGAAATATTATTTCCTGATGGTGATGACATCTACCAACATGATTTGGCACCTTGTCACGCTGCAAAAACGGTGAAATCATGGTTTGAGGAGCATGACCAGGAGCTATCACACCTCCCCTGTGTCCCACAAGCACCAGATCTGAACATCATTGAGTCATTGTGGTCTGAATTAGAAAGGCGTGTTCGGTCTCATTACCCTCCACCAGCATCCCTTAAGGAACTGGAGCATGTTTTGGAGGAACAATGGTACAAAATTCCATACAACACGATTCAGAAGCTGTATACGTCCATTCACGTCGGATCCAAGCTGTTGTGGACGCAAAAGGGGGCCCACACCATACTAGGTATGATTTTCACACTTTTACAAACGTTTTAGATTTTTTTGTCCAATCCCTGTATATAAAACAACTTTGTGTCCGTGGATTTTCTTGGAGCTTTCTTGGTTTCTTCCATATTTTTCTATTCTGTCGTAATCATTCATATCAATCGTCCATCTCCTTTAGCGTAAAGATCATAACCATGGGACACTAAAGTAAAGATTTCATTTCATTCTTTCATATAGTATATAAAATTTATATGGCGCTTTGAAACTTATTCCGTTTTTCAGAAGAATTATTCTGTATAGTGTATTCGAAATTAGACAATATAGTTTATAGATCAGGTTGTTTACTAGGCGCATGAATAACACAATACAGTGAATGAATGCTTTCGTGTAAAATGTGTAACATTGATTATACTATATTAGTGCTGCTTGGAATAATACATACTCATTTTCAGTGCATACACATCCGGAGATACTATTTTTGTGAGTGAGATGCGTCTGTGGTTTTATTGATTTTGTCTAGCTTGTTTTATCTGCTGATTCAGAGAGAAAGATCATTAAATTGTTGTTTCAGATTACTTTGCGCAAGGGTAGGATCACAACCATTCCCTCCTTCCCCCACACATAAATATTACAGAAAACATATTATGTTTCTCCAGAAATTACTGTTTCTCATGTTCTGTTTATTCAGTGTTCTCGTGTATAATGCTGCGTAAAGTTTCCAATGGGATTTGTTGTAAGATGTAAGCTTACTCTCGTACGAGACAGTTTTAACTCATGATAACGTCACTTAAACATTGTATGATTAAGATGGGGTAACAGGTCCTGTTCTATTTTCATTTAATTTTGATAGTAAATGAGAAGCTTAATGCTTAATTATGATAAATTAATACTATTTTATTCCTTTAAAGTAACAATTTGGTATTGATTTCAAAACAGAGTTTATTGCTGAGAAATTATCATACAATTCTTTTTATTTGGGTCCGATAATAACATATTTTCAGCGGGAGAAATTGAATAGTTAATTCAGGATCGCTGATGTTTAGGTGAAATCCTGTGAGAATCCCATCAAACGAGTACTTTTGTGTAGGTTCTGGTTGACTTCATTTTTAAACATTGCTGTCCCATGTCCCCCCAAAATTGTAAACGCTTCCAATGTTAAATAATCTAATATTCAGATTTCGTTGGAACTTTGTTGATAAATAAATAAATAGTGTTTAGATTTGGAAATCGGATTATTCATAAGAAAATTTATATTTTCCTATCCGTTTTTATTTAAATATATGTCTATTGGAACGTTAATATCATTTGCAATAAAAAATAATTATTATGACATAGTGTTGATGGAACAAGAACATGCCTGTTCTTAAGATTTAATTAAATGAAATCTTTAATATTCGAGAAATATACTCTGCAACCTAAAGAAAATGACGATAAAGTGTGATAAAATGGAAATACTAGAAAAAAAAACTTTTGATCATGTGTTTCTGTACAACAAGTTTCACATGATTTAGGGGCGAACAAGTTAGATTATGGTACTTCCGTCTTGTAATTTAATCTCAGTGTTAATTGTAGTTCCATTATAGTTCGTGTAACCTCGGTTTTGAAAAGGGACATTGTCCTTTGTCACCGTTGAAATTAAATGGAATTGAATACAGAAGTAAATTATTTGTCGAAATAATTAATTGAATATATATGTTTCCCTGTATATTGTTACAAGAATAAACAACCAAAAATGCCATTAAAACTAACTGGCGATTTTGGTTGTTTATTCTTGGCCGGTACTATAACTTTTATTAGATCACTATCGTCTGAGAAATCTTTGAAAATCAATTGAATGGCTGAGTCGTCTGTAGTAGTGAACGTATTAAAACTAAAACTAAACAGACAAATAACATAATTTTAAGAGGCCTTTTACAAACAAATAAAAGGTGATTGTGAGTATGTTAAAGCTAGATAAAGGGGTAGGATAGAAATACAAAAGGATTGTACGTTTGCCCAACTATTGGTTTTCTTTTTCAAGATTTCTGACATCCATAAAATTATTTAGGTATGAAACATTAAATTACATTTTTTCATCTCATAATAATGATTTGTAGCCTAAAAAGAACAGGAATATACCCGTCATCGAATCAGGAATGATAACCAACCATGGACACGCGAACAGTTCGACTACTTAAGAACCGTATACCTATTTAGTTTTTGCTGGCAGAAGTTATTTTTGAATGTATTTGTAGACGATTTCAAGATTGAAGGACAGATCATTAACAAGGTTAGATATTTATTATTATTGCTAGAACCGAAGAAAAACTACAGGAAATAAAGGCAAAATAGTTGACACTGGGAAACAATATGGAATGGAAATCAACATCGAAAAATTGAAAGTCATGAGAATAAGCAATCGATTCAGTTTCTAAAGAATATTTTTCGTCTTCTCCGTAAACCTTCTATTCAAAGCGGAAGTGGTTCAAATCAAGCATATCCAGTTTTAACATCTATCGTCATAGAAGAGAAACAGTAATATATAGCGACAAACAGTTTTCTGCAACCGACACAGTGTCTCAAAGGTATATTTCATTGCAACCCGAAACACAATACCAAAATCGGAAGTAGTTTAAATATATTAGTACTTTCCATTTCAAATCCGTTTCAATCAATTCGTAGAGCAAAAATTGTAAAGGATTTGGAGGAGAGTTTTTTTTCAATCGATTTAGCTTTTCAAGAATGTTTCGTCTTCTCCGTTAACCCTATATTCGAACCGGAAGTGATTCAAATTAGCAGTTTTCGGGTTCAACATTTATCGCATTAGAACGAAAACAGTAAGGGATGGCGAGTAAGCTTTATGGCTTTTCATATGGATTTAGCGTCCGAGAAAGAGGTTCTATTTTTGATCTTATTACTCAGTTGCAACCAATAATTATAGATGTACTACTTTGAGTTTGAATATTGAATTCGTATAGATTGGAAGTAGGGATGCGCACGAGACAAGATATGAGACTGTCTCGTCTCGAAAATGTACTGTAAAAGTAATGTCTCGACTCGAAAAATATATGTTTTTCTATTGGAAGAGCTGTGTCTCGACTCGAATTTTGTCAGGAAAATTCTGTCTCGACTCGACTCGAGCGCATCCCTAATTGGAAGTCTATCATAGTGTCACATTGAAATGAAACTTACTAACCTATATACAATTCTTACGTCTCCCGATTAAACCCTATTCCCATTACGGATGATTAATGGAAAAGAATAATTATGAAATTGTGGGATGAGAATGTGGAAGAAAAATCCACAAAGTTGTCCACCACAAACTCGCATTACCTTGGATTGAACGAGGGACCGCTTGTACCAGAGCTGACCGCTCTACCACTGAGGCACCGTGCCCTGTTTAACAGTGATGAAGAACATAATCATTATGAAGTTTCATTGTTAAATTTCAGTAATGTTATTTTCATTTTTGTAGAACTTGAATGAAACATCAAGAAATGATAAAGTATGCTCCATTTAGTGTATTTCGTTGAGAATATGTAGTGCGTTTTAAAAACGCTTTCATATATATATATATATATATATATATATATATATATATATATATATATATATATATATAATTTATGTTGAACCAATTGACCTTATTTGATATATTTTTTTTTTTAATGGAGAAAGAATGTGTTTGGATATTGTTATTATTAGTTTTCGAAAACTCAATTTAAATAGAACGAAATATTTTACTATACATTCCTCAAATACTCAACATCTTTTCTTTTTTACTCTATTTTTTCGTAACTTGCGCTGAATGTGGCTGAAAAAATGAGATGCTATATAATAAAGAGAGACGATTTGTAGGGGAAACTGTTTTTCTTTTATTACAAATTCTTCGTTTTTTGCTGCGGGGAATGGGAACAATAGGAGCGCTATGGAAATTCAATTTTTAGAAGGGCTCAGGTATATATATATATATATATATATATATATATATATATATATATATATATATATATATATATATTCCAGACCATGTACAGCATATTGTATAAGATACGGTTACTTTGTGATAATATGCGAGAATTGAAAACCTTAGAAACATAAACAACTTAAGGTCAGACAGCTGAATCTCGTTATGATGTGATGTGAACTGACGTGTTAAGCGGAGTGTAGGATTTGGCTTTCAATAATAACTGTTTTGTCCTAGGGCTTTGTCCTTCATGCAGGGAATACAAGGATTCTATATTGTTCCGTACGAGCTCCACACAAAGCGAAATATTAGGCGTGTTCACGGAGATTCGGGCGAGAGAATAGGACTTAGTTGTTGGCTGATCAATGTATTATTCTGCCTACATGAAACAGTAACTGTTCACCTGATTTCCTTATATTGTTCACAATCGTTGTGTATTAAGTGAGGAAATCAGTTTATAATACATGATCTCTGCATTGGTTGTAGTCTATTTTTGAAAGATTTGTATACTAACTGTCTATAAGTATATAATATTTAGTAATTTGTACGAATAAATATAATACATTGCAGTTTTAGTACTATCTAAAATTCATACAAGATGATAAATTAGTCATGTCATAATGTATAATTCATGATTTTGTATTTTTAAATGTACACTTATTACCGGAAACTTCTATTATTGATCCAAAGTAATTAGCCCTATTTATTTAAAGTACATATACAACATATAATGGATTAAATTTTAATAAAATATTACTTAGGATATTTTAACAATATATTACAAGTTTTCTCGTAGAGTTACTGACATGTAACTCAAATAAAGAAAATTCAGACGATTTCAAATCACAAACTTAAAAACATCTCATTATTAGCAGTGTTGAATTATCAACAGTCAACTTCAGCACATAATTGTATACCTGATAAGTCAGTGTCTTGTCAACTTTTTCATGAATATATTGGTCACTACTTTACTCAGTCTTAGACACGTGAGAGGTGAATGTCTCCAATAATAATAATAATAAAAAAAAACTATAACAAATACCAAAGAATAGTTACAGGGTTGCGTTGACGGAAATCGAATTTAAAATCTCAGCATTTAAAGTACACTGTTGTGGTCAAAATCTTATTCCCATATAAATACTTTCTCCCTTCACGTTATTTTTGATTATTCATAATTTTATCTCTAGCTGGTATTAATTGTTGTTTTTTCAAAAGGTTCGTTTGTGTGGTTTGAATTCTCTGGTAGAAAAAATAAATATTGGGTTTTATTAGGATCACGTATTGAGACTTATAATATTATGTTGTTAATGCGTACGACAATCCGTCCATTACTCCGCATGATAACTTTTGAATGGATGCAATTTTTATTTATTTATTTATTTATTTATTTTTTGCATTAGATATCTAGAGCGATTAACTCGGCTATTTCGTTAATGCAATAAATTGATTAACGGATAACGGCGATTTTTGATGGTAGCTAACTTAAAACAGATCCCATACATGTAAGAGATTTTTTAAATTTGTTTTTCTGCAAGGTAGCTAGAGCAATTGTCTATTTGTGACCAAGTTTGTTATTGAAGTCAGTCCGTTAAAGTATTAATGGATAACGAGAATTTTAACGGTGGCTATCTGCAGCCCATATCATATACATATAAGCAAACTTTTGCATGTTTTGCAGCAGATAGCTAGAGTAGTTATCTCGACTAAGGTCGTTAATGGAGTAAATCCGTTAATGGATTAACGGATAACCAGCTGTCTGTAGCCCATATCACATACATATAAGCAAACTTTTGAATTGTTTGTTACAACAGATAACTAGAGCAATTATCCCAACCAAATTCGTTAATGATGTAAACCCGTTAACAGATAATGCTGACTTTTAATGGTAGCTGTTTATTGCTCGTGTCCCATATATATGTAAGAGATTTTTAATTCTGTGTTTTGCAGTAGATAACTAGAGCGATTATCTCGGCTGAGTTCGTTAATGGAATCAATCCATTAATATATTACGGCGACTTTAACGGGGCCTATCTACTACATCTCATATCCCATGCATACTTTTATAATATCGGAGCACTAGCTCCACTTTAAGTAATATTTGCAAAAACTTTGCCAGCAGGCCTCGTGTCTGTAATTGTGGTGTGATTAGAATGCACTCGTGAAGTAAGAACCGGAAAGTAGTTTAATAAGGGTACAACGATTGTTGAAATTGACTTCATTAGGAACTTCGAATTTTAATAAATTTCGATATGCCTTACGAAACTTGCACATTCAGTGTAAAATAAGAGTCGTAATGAGCGCATTTACCCCTCGCCCTCTTTCCGAAAAATGAGATTTTCAAGTTTTACGTCCAACGATTATGCCAGTTAGGCTAAAGAACACAGTGATGATGAGAAATGAATGAAATTGTGAAATTAATAAAGTTGGAGGGAACATGAGAACCCCGAGAAAACCCATGCACGCAATATTCGTCCACCACAAAGCTCACTTGGCGCGAGCTGGGATCAAACCAAGGACCCCATGCATCCGAGATGAACGCTCTACCACTGAGCCACCGCGGCCCCTCCGCCTCTTTCCGATGCAATGGTGTACTGAATTTGCGTAAGCCATACATTTTCTAAATCTTTATTCTATTCTAGGTATCCTATTGCAGTTTCAGCTGCTTAGACCAATTAGGGTAGAAGCTACGGACATTTAAAAGTAAATAGATTGAAATATGCATTTTTCTACAAATCGGCCGAGTCCAGCTGCCTTTCCTTGCAGAATGTGCGTTCTAACTAAAAGGTTAAAGAAAATATTTTTACAAGCACCAACTACACTGTTCTGTTACGCACGAAATTAAAAAAGAAATCATATACATTTCCATTGTTATTTCGAGCCGCATGAAAGTTACTTGAGGCCGCCACTAAGTTTTTGAAATATTTGGTAGTTACTGATGCAAGAACTCGCGGATAGAGTTCCGTCAGATTCAGGGACTTTCCCTAGTTATATATATATATATATATATATATATATATATATATATATATATATATATATATATATATATATATATATATATATATATATATATATATAATATTTTTTTAACACAGTGGTGTATATAAAATCGGGGAATTATTTCCCTGGGAAGGAAGAAATCTTTCTTTGACGAGCCGGAGAAATTACTTGACAAGACGGGGAAACTCCCTCTTCTCTCTGTTGATTCAAACTCTGAGTAAAACATACAAATTGAAGGTCACTGTTTCTATTCATTTATTCTCGCATTCATGTTCATTTAAATAATTTACTGTAATGTGTGCACCTTTAAAATAAGTACGAAATATACAGTAAACCAGTGCTATTCAACCGAAGGTACGCGAAGATGTTTCTGGGGGGTACGCAATTCTAAAATAAGCATATTTCCAATATAAGGTAACTACAGGTATATACGCCAGTACAGCCAAATACGCCGAGTGTTCAGTGCTGGGACATTTCCGACGAAATCCGCTAGAATGCGCCTCTAATATGTGTCACGGTCTTGAACAAGTCTAATTTGACGAATACTACAGGAGACAGCGCTGAGACCGCTATGCCGTGCTCTGTTTACTTCAGGAAGGTTCCGTGGAAGGACATTATTATTTCAATAGGGGTAAAAATCCATTATTAGTACCGTGCTAACCCAGAACATTGTCGATTGTTTACGGCAATGTACACCTTATTTCGTATCCGTCTAGGAACACTTTGTTTTGTAAGTGTAACTTCAGTAATTGTGATTTCATGGCTACTAAATCAACAAAAACAGAAGTGAGTGTCATCATTGATACATTTTTTTTTTCTACACTCGAAAAAGGCTACGGTACTCTGCAACGAACATGTATTGTTCTTTGTTTTTCTTGAAAATTAAGGTCTTAAAATATCCAACACCTTTAACGTGGCGTATTTACCTGCACTTACCTTACTATTTATTGAATGATCAAAGGTGGAGAAATTTTCTTCTTTCCAATGGACAATTTTCGAGATGACGTCACGCGCGTCTAATATTTCCAAGTAATCGGTTAACATTTATTGCATACAGTCTTAGAATTTGTTTTTCCGCACATATGAATCCATTTTTTACACCTCTATAAATCCCACGGTTTTGGAAACTCAACAAAAAATACCTCCGTCATGTAGTTTGTAGTTTTTATAATTATATCTGAACATGTGTATTAAATTTAATAAATTAATTTCTATTTAATTTCTTTTGAACAGCTTCAGGGGTACACAATTGGATGACGAACCGTGTCTAAGGGTACACGAGAATAAAAGGTTGAATAGCACTGCAGTAAACAATATGTATACTTTCAACTTATCGGGAATCTGTAATTGCCCTCCCGCACATAGATATTAGTGTTTTGTAGTAGACAAAAAACATGTTTTGAGAATATTAAGAGACATTTCCTTGACATGTGATTTTCTAGTGGTGGTTTAAGTTTTGTGATCGTCAACGTTCAACCTACACACACATACACACACACACACACACACATATATATATATATATATATACCGGGTGCGTCATTTATAATGTCAAACCTTGATGACGGAGAAACCAAAAGAGAGAGAGAAGCGAAACTTTGCACGAAGTAACTATACAAAGGGGCACATTGGACATGGCAACATTATTTGACATCACCGGATGAACAGTGTTGCCAACCCAATATAAAGTTATGATTTTTTAAATGGAACGACCTAAATTGTATTTCATAATTGAATTCAACATTAAAAAGGAAGACGAAAGATATGCCACCCGCAGGTCAGTGTTGCAAACTTCTCGAGAAATAACGTTAAATATGTGTCACATTTAAACGCCTTTTGCACACACAGGGAGTGAGGTACACACTAGTTCTGCACAATAATTTAAATATTGGCCAGAACGGTTTAAATTGACACCAAGTTTAGATGAGTTCGTTAAACAGTGTTGACATAACAGAAAAGACAAAAGTCGAGTTTGGATATTGTGCAATAACTCGAAAAAGGCCATAAGTACATTACGGTTTAAAATTTATAGGACAATTTGTTATGTCATAAGAAGCATCCTCACGTTTATTTGAAGTCGATAAGTCAAGTACTTACCGAGATATTCGGAATTTTGTAAAAGCTGAGAATTTTGCGCTGTAGAAGTTGGTAACGCTGTCTCAAATTCCCACTTTTCCCTCAACGTTGAGGAATTCGAAAAGAAGTGGTTGAAAGAAAATATAAACATTAATAAACACACAACGATGAAAAAGAACTTTTTTTTTCAGTACTTGAAATGACTAATTAAGCGTAATTTACTGGATATGAAAAAAAAAAAACGTAAGGAAGTAATAGGACTTCATATGACAAGATAATACAAAGACGTAGAAGACATGTAGGTACCTAGTAGCTACTTTCGCACGATGAAAATATTTATCCTCTTATAAGTTTGGGACACCAATATCAAAACAATCCAATACTCACTGTGTACATTACCAGCATGTTACCAATTCCTGTTAACAGATACATGGAAAAAGTATTCAGCATGTGAGGAGTCACACATTATTAAAAAAAAAAAAAAAAAAAAGTACAAAAGAATATTCCACTTCAAAATGAGAGGGTAGAAAAGTGAATACCTTGAAAAACAGTACATGTACTCATAAAAGAACACGTCTGGTAACCCCACATATCAGTATGTGCAAATCTTTCAAACATATGATACATACCTTCGTAGCTCAATCCAGATTTGTCACAGTAAAGCAGCTTGACCTGTCGTATCGTTTAGGGTGCGAGTATTGAATTGTTTTGATTTTGGTGTCCCAAACTTATAAGAGGATAAATATTTTCATCGTGCGAAAGTAGCTACTAGGTACCAACATGTCTTCTACGTCTTTGTATTATCTTGTCATATGAAGTCCTATTACTTCCTTACGTTTTTTTTTTCATATCCAGTAAATTACGCTTAATTAGTCATTTCAAGTACTGAAAAAGTTTCATTTTCATCGTGTGTGTGTTTATTAATGTTTATATTTTGTTTCGATCACTTCTTTACGAATTCCTAACGTTGAGGGAAAAAGTGGGAATTTGAGACAGCGTTACCAACTTCTACAGCGCAAAAGTCTCAGCTTTTACAAAATTCCGAATATCTCGGTAAGTACTTGACTTATCGACTTCAAATAAACGTGAGGATGCTTCTTATGACATAACAAATTGTCCTATAAATTTTAAACCGTAATGTACTTATGGCCTTTTTCGAGTTATTGCACAATATCCAAACTCGACTTTTGTCTTTTCTGTTATGTCAGCACTGTTTAACGAACTCATCAGTAGGAACATGCAGCATATATCGCCTTCCACGTATGCTAGCGCAATGAGTTTTGGTAATTGAAGTAATGATAGTGTACCTAGCGCAATGAGTTTTTGTAATTGAAATTATGAAGGAGTATGACGTATGTAATTGAAGTCGTGAAAGAGTATGATGTATGTAATTGAAGTAATGATAGTGTACCTAGCGCAATGAGTTTTTTCAATTGAAGTAATGACTGTAATTATTTTGGATTGATAACGCATGGCAGATGGTGCCGCTGGCGCCATTACTGTCTGACCGCAGCGCGACTTTCCTTTATACTTTTGCCGCCCGTCCGCTTTGTATATTACCGACTGCCGCGTTGCATTGAATGTTAGCTTTTTGCTGGCGCCATTACCGTCGCGAGTTTTTTGCCCGCCCGCTTTGTATATATGCCGCTTGGTAATCGTGGACACTAATGGTATTTTGGCACACTTGTATATTTATACAATATTGTGACTTAAGTAAGAAGAGAAAGTTTACATACCATTGATGACACGCCCGCTATTTTGCTGGATATTTCCTGGTTGTTTGCTGTAGCAGTTGTATATAATTTATGGCCATATCGCAGTGTTGTCTGTAATGAGAATAATTACAGTGATTTTTTTTTACCCTAAATAGGTAAAATTTCCTTTTTTAGGGATTTTTTTTTTTGTAGTGTTGCAGCGAAAAAGGGTAACTAGATTTTCGATAATTTGTATGTAAGCTATTGAGTGTTTCCTTTTACGTACAGTGATTAGACTACGTATAGTTACCTATAATATATTTTTACGTAATGAGACCAAACCCTAATTATGAATTATACTTTTACTATCTATTAGATTAATTATGAATTTACCTTGCACTTTTTTATTTATATAATTGAAAATGGTCAATATTAATTAACCTATAATACTTACCATATGTATATACTTACGTATGAAGAATTGAGCTTTGCCACTTGTGGTTTTTGATGGATGGATTTGGTTTTCCAATATGGCGGCGTTGCGTGATTGTTGAACAGAGGTTCCTCCATAGTAGGAGTGTGAAATGGGAATACGCGCATTTTGCTTGCATTTCCGTATAGATTGATGCTAATTAAATTTGTGACGAATTTGGATGGGCGAAGTTGCATAGTTTATTACATTACTACAATATATGTTTAATTTATATTAAATTTTGTTTTATCGTGTGCTTAATTATTATAAAATTGAAATAATAATAGATAACGATACATTTTGATAAAGAAAGCGGAACCCCACAGTACTACGATATGTACAACTGTGCTGCCATCTATTGGCAATAATTACAACTCCATTTAACAGGCACGTTATATGGGAGACTGATACAGAATGAAGGGGGAGACTTAACGTGAATTACATGAGATTTAGATGTACAAGGAAGAGAACAGAATAAAATAAATAGAGAAAATATTATTGTTTATTGAATTGAAGCAACATTTAAGCGTAATATAGTAGTTTGCAATGAGGTTATTAAATTAGGTTTAACTGGATACGTATGTACTCTGTAGGGTTGTTTATTATTTATTTAGGATTTTTATTTAATAATATGGTTTGTAGAAGTATATTGAATTGGTATAAAAATAGAACAAACTTATACTTTATTTGTATAGATGCACCTATGTTTATACAAGGGTGCAGTTTTAGTATTGGTTTGCGTTAGCGTATTTGAATGTGCGGAACGCCACATGATGGATTTGGAGCGGGCGGAGTATTACAACATTGTATCTGTTGGAGGATTTTGGTACTACGGTTTTGCATTGATGAATATATATGTCGCATAGATTGACGAAATGCTGAAGATTGTTTTTATGCTAATTGGCACTACGATTTCCATTTGAAAGAATTAGATAAATAATAGCTTGAAAATATTTAAAATGGATTACGGTATGAAGCATAATATTTAACTATATTGTATTTGTTATAATTGAGAACCGGAAAATATATATGTAATTGCTACTATGGAATTAACAAGTACCAGAGATAAATGCATTAGCTACCATTTATTGTGTGTTGGATTATAAGAATATAGTACTTATAATGTTTGGTTTAAGTGCTGAGAAGTGTTATATGCTGATTGATTTTTCGTGGGGGAATTGATTTAATTTGAAGCAACAACAAATACATTTGACAAATATTTGATGTATTTGCAAGCATTGAAATGGGTATAAAATGTTTTATGTATGTAAAATATTTATTTTTGTAAAATAGAATTGTTATATATGAATGTAGGCCCCATAGCGTCTTATTACAGACCCTGTGATTTTTAGAAAAATTAACGAATACACAAAGACGTTACGGAATACATGCTTTATGTTACATATGGAAACACGACAAGGACTATTTGATAAATTTTGCTATTTAGGAAATAATATTTTACAGAAGAAGGTGTTTTGGATATATTCTACAAGAGAAACAACCAATGTGCTGTAATTGTATGACAGAATAGAACAATATGAGTACCAGTTTGAATATTATGTGCATTTAATTGGTATGGAATTAGTTGCAGTATTTTTTTTATTGAACCTAGGGTGATAATATAGAGCTAAAATTTTATAGGTATGGTTGCATGTCTTATTAAGATATATTTTTATAACTGTGCGTGTACTATACTTGTTTATTACAAAATTTGATACATTTTACTGAATTAAAATTGTGCCGCATATTTAGCAGGTATAAGGTTTCTTACCATGGTGTTGATTAAGATAATGGAAAGATTGTATTTTTTCGTATTTTTGGAATAATATTGTATACAAGAAGATGCTATTGGATATATTGTACAAGGAAAACAAATATTGTGCTGTAATTGTATGGCAAAATAGGACAATGTGCGTACCACTTTGAATATTATCCGCATTTAAATGGTATGGAATTAGTTGCAGTAATTTTTTATTGAACTTAGGCGATAATATAGAGCTAAAATCTTACAGGTAAGGTTTGGGCGTTTTACTAGGATATATTTTTTATAACTGTGCATATACTATACTTGTTTATTACAAATCTTTGATACATTTTACTGAATTAAAATTGTGCCGCATTTTCATCAGGTATAAGGTTTCTTACCATGGTGCTGATTAAGATAATGGAAAGCTCGCATTTTTTCGTATTTTTTTTTTTTTGGAATAATATTGTATACAAGAAGATGCTATGGGATATATTCTACAAGGAAAACAAATAATGTGCTGTAATTGTATGACAGAATAGAACAATATGAGTACCAGTTTGAATATTATGTGCATTTAATCGGTATGGAATTAGTTGCAGTATTTTTTATTGAACCTAGGGTGATAATATAGAGCTAAAATCTTACAGGTATGGGTGCGTGTCTTATTAAGATATATTTTTATAACTGTGCGTGTACTATACTTGTTTATTACAAAATTTGATACATTTTACTGAATTAAAATCGTGCCGCATATTTAGCAGGTATAAGGTTTCTTACCATGGTGTTGATTAAGATAATGGAAAGATTGTATTTTTTCGTATTTTTTGGAATAATATTGTATACAAGAAGATGCTATTGGATATATCGTACAAGGAAAACAAATAATGTGGTATAATTGTATGACAGAATACGACAATGTGCGTACCACTTTGAATATTATGTGTATTTAAGCGGTATGGAATTAGTTGCAGTAATTTTTATTGAGCCTAGGGTAATAATATAATATAGAGCTAAAATTTTACAGGTAAGGTTTGTATGGGTTATTAGGATATATTTTTTTATGGTTGTACATGTACTATACTTGATTATTACAAATCTTTGATACATTTTACTGAATTAAAAAAATGTGCCGCATTTTGGCAGATATAAGGTTTTTTTATCATTTGTATGGTTTAAACAAGAGAATACATAGAGACTTTAGTATTTATAATTTATGTAATACATTACTATATATTAATTATAGATATTATGTATGAAGTGTAATGATGAAGAGATCTACAACGAAATAATATCAGGATTAGAACTTGTTGAACTGGTGAATAGAAAATGGTCAGATATATCTATGTATATATTACATGTATTATACTTATTTGGAAACACATATCGAATTGATTTAAATAATGCTGGCGCGTGTATTACAACGTGAAAGTATATAAGATTTACATCTTTTTATTAGGATATATGTGTACATATTTTAGTTTAATAATAATAATACAAACTGAATTATTTTTAGTTTTTATATGTCAAAGAGAAGAACCTTACACATGCTTTAGTTGTGGAAAAACAGAAATGCACGATCGTAGGAAAACTTGCATCAGTATTTTGAATGGATTTACACAATATAGATTTTAATATTGGACATACTTGGAGATACTTAAAATATGAGATCTATGAGAACGTACCGCGAAAAAATATTGTAGACAGAACTATTTTTTACTTATTTAAAATTGCTGTATAGTTACAAGAGAGAATTTCTGATACTATTTTTTATTTTGCTTATGAATTACTAGATATAATATTTTAATTATTTGTGGTGAAACGATAGTAATAACGATTTTTTTATGTAAATATATGGAGCTATTTATTGTACAATATGAAATACATGGTTTGCAATATAGATACAATGCTTATTTTACTTACTTACAGAGAATATACATATGTATTTGGTTATAGTATTATGTTTATATAGAAATACTTTACACTACAAATAAGCATTTAATTGAACCACCACATTTTTTATTTGGATTTAAATGAACATCGAATGTCTATATAGGTGTACGGAATGTAAGAATTTTGCATTGATTTTTTTTTTACAGACATTTGGTTTTAGCCATATTATTTTATATAAAAACTACGAGTTACTCATTATTTCTATTATATATTAAACTAAACTAAATTATCGGATATATATAATTACGGATCACAATTATGATATAAGAATTTGCGAAATTTATAAGATTTCGATAATAGCTGAAAATATTACAACTACTGGTGACAGTATTTTGTTTAATACACAATTATATATAGTGTACATGTAGCTGGCACACAATAACCGTAATATCTATGGATAATGAACTCTGGATATTTACAATGATATGATTCAGGCGATATTTTTTATTAACAACTATCAAATAATTGTTTAGATTTCAAAGCATCACATATTTCAGGCACATATATTTATGAAACTATAATTATGCTTTTAATTTGACTAATAATATAATGAAGAAACCTTGAAATTATTTGAAGATGTCTATTAAACTAATATAACTCATTATATATAGAAATTTTATTTACTCAAAGTTTTATTTGATTAGACATATTGAAGATTTAATACTGACGTGTTACTTGGGTAACATTGCTCATTATTTGAAACCACACTTAACATTAATAACTATGAACATGATGCAAACATTGATTTTACTGTGAAATTGTGTATATATATTATTTTCTGGGAGGCCTATTACAGTACAACAGGTGATTTTACAATAGTTATTATTTTATGAACAGACTAACCCCTATTTATACATTTTCTGTTTTTGTTAATATTACTTAAGCACTTTGACTTGTAAATACTTTGAGTACTGCCATGGGTTGTTTTTTGACACTTTTATACCTAGTTATGAGACATTGATAGCCAGTACCCACTACTGTTGCATTATATTTTAGTTTACTAAGTAGGGTAAATTTTGGAATTACATTAATTTGATTATGGTAAGTAGTGGAGAGTTTTCCTGAATGATGTTATGAACCTTTGAGGATTTATACCACATAGAATTGACTAGTTAAACTTATTTTACCCACATTTTACATAAAAAAATGTATTGAGATATATTTTACCAACATACAATAAACAGAACTAATGAAGGTTGATTATGACTACGAACAAATACCCTTTAGTTTCATGACAGTGTATTTCAGTACTTTTTGGTAAGGGCATTAAGTAAGAAATTAGACACAATAGCTCCTAATTGAAGAATGGAACACATGTTTGAATAGCGTCTTGCAGCGCAAGACATACTTTGGATACACTGTTTCAACAGTATATATTGTGGTGGTACAGAACATATTATGGATACACTGTTTATACAATTTATACCTTGGGTGGTACAGGACATATTATGGATATACTGTTTAAACAAATTATAGCGTTTGCAGCACAGAGCGTATTATTGATTTGATGTTTTATTACATTGCATATACCTATTGATACTTCTATTATATAGCCATGTTACAAACTAAAAACAACCAATTTTGTGCAACATGATATAAGGAAAGTATACTTAGTTAGACAAGAGATGCATTTAGACAGTACATGAATTTACTTTATATAGGAAATTGGGAACTGCCATGGTTGGTGGATATGGATATAGAGTTATGACTCATTTTAGTAATAAAGATTTGTTATATTTAATGTTGAATATAGTATTTGGTAGTACAGATGCATATATTGCTAAAGCACACAGAACTTTTTTATTGAATATATATATATATATATATATATATATATATATATATATATATATATATATATGCATACATAGTTTGATCATATTTTAATTATTAAACTTTATATTTACAACAGAGAATGCATTACAGAATGTGCGAAAGATATATGAACACAACTTTAATTTATTATGATTAATAATAGTTTAAATTTATTTATTTGGTTGCATGAAATTAACATTAACAAATTTTTTATCGACAAACGTATATAGATGCACTTTTGAAAAACTAATTTCGTTTATTTATATAGGGAAATTTTATATATTTATGACTATTTGAAAAGTTTGATACTATACAGAGCAGAATAATTGATTATTGTAGGACAGTTATTGTTTGATATCTGAATAGTATACCAGCACAGAAGGAATAAATCACTTTTACAAAAATATTTACTTGCAGATAGCTTCATCAAGAATTAAAGATTGAATTTAATGTATCAGTACTAGAGTTGATCAATTAATAAAATTATTGAGTTTAGCGTTACAGGAACATGTTTAGGCGAAACGGAGGTGAATGATGATGGAATAAGTGTTGAAATGAAAAAAAAATAATTAATCATAATATTGTCAGCTTCAAATTAACTTCGGAACTAACATTGAATTAGGGACCACATATGCAGCCGAATCGAGTGCTTACCAGCCAATTATAAGTAAGAATAGAGAGTTTCAACTGCTGAAAAGAATTCAGTGAGAAACTAGTGATAATAGTATTTATCATTTTTATTTGGATGGATATAAACTACATTGACGGTAATTTTAGATATTTCCCTCAAGATTTTGTTATTGTAATCAAAATGTTTTAACTATGGCGCATTTTTTGACGATACAGATTGTTTAAATATTATGAAAATAAGAAACTTTATGAAATACTACTAAACACAAAATGCAGTAGTATTAGTACAACCAGTGTTACTATTTACGGAATGTCATATTGCGAATATGTATACATGGAACCAGACATTGGAGAGAACACAGTAAGCTTGTACCATAACATGTACTTTGAACATTTTTTTTTGACAAACAAGCATTATTTTTTATACATTGTTTTTCCTAGAAAAATCCAAGAACATAGCTTCCTGGCAATGGTAAAGTTTTCATTTAGATACTGCTAAGTCATTTTATAAACTCTGTTGACGGCATAATTTTATTGGTTACTACCCATTAACTCTAACTTGTGAAAGAACTAATTGAACTGTCATTGAATGAAGTATAATTTCAATAACATAGGACATTTTAATAACTCAGCGTTTTGTATTATGATATTTGAACACTTTGTAGTTACCAGCATGCCTGTTCCCTGAAAACCTTTATTATACGTTTGAAGATTAGGTATGTGACGCATACAGTCCGAACTACTTTTGCAGGAAACAAGATATTGCAAATTCCTTTAGAACGATGTTTTATGAAGTGTCATTCTTTAACAGGAACTTTTCATGGAAGATACACATGTCTATAAATATGACATATTTATACTATTTTATGACATCACAATTGTTTTACAATTTATCATTTCATTGATACTGTATATGATGGAAACCTTATGTGTTTTCACTTATTAATGTGATATTGAACAGAATCAGTCATTTATAATTACTGTTACTAAATTTATTAGGCAGTGTAATTGTATAGCGGAAACTTATTCACTTTATATGATAGACTGAGCTGTGGAACTAATTATAATAATTGAACTTTAAACTTAGAATGATTGCGGTAGTATGATTATTATTTTAGACATATATAATACCCATTGAATTTATAGAAAGGTTTGTGGTTATAGCTTATTGAGGATGAAAACATTGCCACAATTACGAATTAATATATCAAGGATATTTAAACATCTTCATAAGTATGACAAGATTTATTAGTTTTACAATTATTAGCTGTGCACATTACTTGAATATTTATTCTTATTATACTTACCAGTATTGTATTACATATGCATGAGTACTTTTATAATCATTTAAAACGTTTTACTAGAATAACAACAGGTAAAATTGTATTTTGTTTGAAACAGTTATGATATTTGCTGCGATTGTTGGAAATGGTATGCCATATGTTTGCTTGCATTGACACAAATCATAAGGGTTAATACTAAAGAGATTATAATTATGTTAGATAACTCATGCGTTTAGTTGAAATGAAGACAAAGATTGACATAGTAGGAAACATTATATAACAATTACCAGATTGAAGTAGTTTATTTATATATTTAAAGATTGGGTAATATAATATTTATAAACATATTATTTAGATTTGTGTGTGGGGGAGGCATTACACCTAATTATTGTTAGCTACTAAGTTTGCGATTGGTACTTTGATACATTTTGGCAGTTAAACTTAGGACTTGACATCACGAAAGATATAGTAGAGAATTTTATTATTGATAGATGCAGCACATTATAATTAACAATAAACATTGATATTTTATGAAATATGGAAAGTTAATTGACATGCTAATGTGTTTGGGTTATAATAAGAATTATTTGATTTATAATACTACAGAACAATATATGATTGATATATTAGTGTTATTCATTTTGCAATAGATATAGCATATCATAGCTAGTATCAATAACTATATTATTTGAAATATGACAAGTACACATTATAATTACTAATTTAACTTCTATAATAAGATATGGTTTATGAATTCTTACAGATTAATATATGATTACTACAGTACAATTATGTATTAACATTAATTATGAAGCATCGCAACAAATGACAAATATTATCATATTTGAATTTTTTAATTGTATGATTGGCAGATTGAAATGTTTAGCTACATAAAAGTTATTTGTATTACATATTAAATAAGAAGTAAACAATATTATACAAACTTAACACAAAAAATGTAAAAACTGAAAATGAAAAAGTGCAAACTAAAATTAAAACTGCAACTTGAAAACAAAAAATGTAGAACTGAAATAAAAATGCAGAAACAAAATTTAAAGTACAAGTAAAAAAAAAACAAAAAAAGTGTAAAGTGAAAATGAAAAAGTGCAGAAGTAAAATTAAAAAAGTGCAACTTGAAACCAAAAAATGTAATACTGAAAATGAAAAAGTGCAGAAGTAGAATTAAAAAAGTGCAACTTGAAACAAAGAAAAATGTAAAATTGAAAATGAAAAAACACAAACTAAAATTTAAAGTGCAACTGGAAATACAAAAAATGTAAACTGAAAATGAAAAAACACAAACTAAAATTAAAAGTGCAACTTGAAAACAAAAATACGTCAACTTGAAAATGAAAAACTGCAAACGAATATTTAAAAGTGCAGCGTGAAACAAAAAAAAAATGTAAAAGTGAAAATGAGAAACGCAAACTAAAATTACAAGTGCAACTTGAGAAAACAAAAATGTAGAATTGAAAATTTAAAAAAATGCAGAAATAAATTAAAACTTTGAAAATCAAAAATGTAAAATCGGAAATAAAAACTGAAACAATATTCAAAATGCACGTCTTGCAATATTGAATAATGATTCAATTTTTATTTTCGATTTTACATTTTTGATTTTCAAAGTTTTAATTTATTTCTGCATTTTTTTAAATTTTCAATTCTACATTTTTGTTTTCTCAAGTTGCACTTGTAATTTTAGTTTGCGTTTCTCATTTTCACTTTTACATTTTTTTTTTGTTTCACGCTGCACTTTTAAATATTCGTTTGCAGTTTTTCATTTTCAAGTTGACGTATTTTTGTTTTCAAGTTGCACTTTTAATTTTAGTTTGTGTTTTTTCATTTTCAGTTTACATTTTTTGTATTTCCAGTTGCACTTTAAATTTTAGTTTGTGTTTTTTCATTTTCAATTTTACATTTTTCTTTGTTTCAAGTTGCACTTTTTTAATTCTACTTCTGCACTTTTTCATTTTCAGTATTACATTTTTTGGTTTCAAGTTGCACTTTTTTAATTTTACTTCTGCACTTTTTCATTTTCACTTTACACTTTTTTGTTTTTTTTTTTACTTGTACTTTAAATTTTGTTTCTGCATTTTTATTTCAGTTCTACATTTTTTGTTTTCAAGTTGCAGTTTTAATTTTAGTTTTCACTTTTTCATTTTCAGTTTTTACATTTTTTGTGTTAAGTTTGTATAATATTGTTTACTTCTTATTTAATATGTAATACAAATAACTTTTATGTAGCTAAACATTTCAATCTGCCAATCATACAATTAAAAAATTCAAATATGATAATATTTGTCATTTGTTGCGATGCTTCATAATTAATGTTAATACATAATTGTACTGTAGTAATCATATATTAATCTGTAAGAATTCATAAACCATATCTTATTATAGAAGTTAAATTAGTAATTATAATGTGTACTTGTCATATTTCAAATAATATAGTTATTGATACTAGCTATGATATGCTATATCTATTGCAAAATGAATAACACTAATATATCAATCATATATTGTTCTGTAGTATTATAAATCAAATAATTCTTATTATAACCCAAACACATTAGCATGTCAATTAACTTTCCATATTTCATAAAATATCAATGTTTATTGTTAATTATAATGTGCTGCATCTATCAATAATAAAATTCTCTACTATATCTTTCGTGATGTCAAGTCCTAAGTTTAACTGCCAAAATGTATCAAAGTACCAATCGCAAACTTAGTAGCTAACAATAATTAGGTGTAATGCCTCCCCCCCCACACAAATCTAAATAATATGTTTATAAATATTATATTACCCAATCTTTAAATATATAAATAAACTACTTCAATCTGGTAATTGTTATATAATGTTTCCTACTATGTCAATCTTTGTCTTCATTTCAACTAAACGCATGAGTTATCTAACATAATTATAATCTCTTTAGTATTAACCCTTATGATTTGTGTCAATGCAAGCAAACATATGGCATACCATTTCCAACAATCGCAGCAAATATCATAACTGTTTCAAACAAAATACAATTTTACCTGTTGTTATTCTAGTAAAACGTTTTAAATGATTATAAAAGTACTCATGCATATGTAATACAATACTGGTAAGTATAATAAGAATAAATATTCAAGTAATGTGCACAGCTAATAATTGTAAAACTAATAAATCTTGTCATACTTATGAAGATGTTTAAATATCCTTGATATATTAATTCGTAATTGTGGCAATGTTTTCATCCTCAATAAGCTATAACCACAAACCTTTCTATAAATTCAATGGGTATTATATATGTCTAAAATAATAATCATACTACCGCAATCATTCTAAGTTTAAAGTTCAATTATTATAATTAGTTCCACAGCTCAGTCTATCATATAAAGTGAATAAGTTTCCGCTATACAATTACACTGCCTAATAAATTTAGTAACAGTAATTATAAATGACTGATTCTGTTCAATATCACATTAATAAGTGAAAACACATAAGGTTTCCATCATATACAGTATCAATGAAATGATAAATTGTAAAACAATTGTGATGTCATAAAATAGTATAAATATGTCATATTTATAGACATGTGTATCTTCCATGAAAAGTTCCTGTTAAAGAATGACACTTCATAAAACATCGTTCTAAAGGAATTTGCAATATCTTGTTTCCTGCAAAAGTAGTTCGGACTGTATGCGTCACATACCTAATCTTCAAACGTATAATAAAGGTTTTCAGGGAACAGGCATGCTGGTAACTACAAAGTGTTCAAATATCATAATACAAAACGCTGAGTTATTAAAATGTCCTATGTTATTGAAATTATACTTCATTCAATGACAGTTCAATTAGTTCTTTCACAAGTTAGAGTTAATGGGTAGTAACCAATAAAATTATGCCGTCAACAGAGTTTATAAAATGACTTAGCAGTATCTAAATGAAAACTTTACCATTGCCAGGAAGCTATGTTCTTGGATTTTTCTAGGAAAAACAATGTATAAAAAATAATGCTTGTTTGTCAAAAAAAAATGTTCAAAGTACATGTTATGGTACAAGCTTACTGTGTTCTCTCCAATGTCTGGTTCCATGTATACATATTCGCAATATGACATTCCGTAAATAGTAACACTGGTTGTACTAATACTACTGCATTTTGTGTTTAGTAGTATTTCATAAAGTTTCTTATTTTCATAATATTTAAACAATCTGTATCGTCAAAAAATGCGCCATAGTTAAAACATTTTGATTACAATAACAAAATCTTGAGGGAAATATCTAAAATTACCGTCAATGTAGTTTATATCCATCCAAATAAAAATGATAAATACTATTATCACTAGTTTCTCACTGAATTCTTTTCAGCAGTTGAAACTCTCTATTCTTACTTATAATTGGCTGGTAAGCACTCGATTCGGCTGCATATGTGGTCCCTAATTCAATGTTAGTTCCGAAGTTAATTTGAAGCTGACAATATTATGATTAATTATTTTTTTTCATTTCAACACTTATTCCATCATCATTCACCTCCGTTTCGCCTAAACATGTTCCTGTAACGCTAAACTCAATAATTTTATTAATTGATCAACTCTAGTACTGATACATTAAATTCAATCTTTAATTCTTGATGAAGCTATCTGCAAGTAAATATTTTTGTAAAAGTGATTTATTCCTTCTGTGCTGGTATACTATTCAGATATCAAACAATAACTGTCCTACAATAATCAATTATTCTGCTCTGTATAGTATCAAACTTTTCAAATAGTCATAAATATATAAAATTTCCCTATATAAATAAACGAAATTAGTTTTTCAAAAGTGCATCTATATACGTTTGTCGATAAAAAATTTGTTAATGTTAATTTCATGCAACCAAATAAATAAATTTAAACTATTATTAATCATAATAAATTAAAGTTGTGTTCATATATCTTTCGCACATTCTGTAATGCATTCTCTGTTGTAAATATAAAGTTTAATAATTAAAATATGATCAAACTATGTATGCATATATATATATATATATATATATATATATATATATATATTCAATAAAAAAGTTCTGTGTGCTTTAGCAATATATGCATCTGTACTACCAAATACTATATTCAACATTAAATATAACAAATCTTTATTACTAAAATGAGTCATAACTCTATATCCATATCCACCAACCATGGCAGTTCCCAATTTCCTATATAAAGTAAATTCATGTACTGTCTAAATGCATCTCTTGTCTAACTAAGTATACTTTCCTTATATCATGTTGCACAAAATTGGTTGTTTTTAGTTTGTAACATGGCTATATAATAGAAGTATCAATAGGTATATGCAATGTAATAAAACATCAAATCAATAATACGCTCTGTGCTGCAAACGCTATAATTTGTTTAAACAGTATATCCATAATATGTCCTGTACCACCCAAGGTATAAATTGTATAAACAGTGTATCCATAATATGTTCTGTACCACCACAATATATACTGTTGAAACAGTGTATCCAAAGTATGTCTTGCGCTGCAAGACGCTATTCAAACATGTGTTCCATTCTTCAATTAGGAGCTATTGTGTCTAATTTCTTACTTAATGCCCTTACCAAAAAGTACTGAAATACACTGTCATGAAACTAAAGGGTATTTGTTCGTAGTCATAATCAACCTTCATTAGTTCTGTTTATTGTATGTTGGTAAAATATATCTCAATACATTTTTTTATGTAAAATGTGGGTAAAATAAGTTTAACTAGTCAATTCTATGTGGTATAAATCCTCAAAGGTTCATAACATCATTCAGGAAAACTCTCCACTACTTACCATAATCAAATTAATGTAATTCCAAAATTTACCCTACTTAGTAAACTAAAATATAATGCAACAGTAGTGGGTACTGGCTATCAATGTCTCATAACTAGGTATAAAAGTGTCAAAAAACAACCCATGGCAGTACTCAAAGTATTTACAAGTCAAAGTGCTTAAGTAATATTAACAAAAACAGAAAATGTATAAATAGGGGTTAGTCTGTTCATAAAATAATAACTATTGTAAAATCACCTGTTGTACTGTAATAGGCCTCCCAGAAAATAATATATATACACAATTTCACAGTAAAATCAATGTTTGCATCATGTTCATAGTTATTAATGTTAAGTGTGGTTTCAAATAATGAGCAATGTTACCCAAGTAACACGTCAGTATTAAATCTTCAATATGTCTAATCAAATAAAACTTTGAGTAAATAAAATTTCTATATATAATGAGTTATATTAGTTTAATAGACATCTTCAAATAATTTCAAGGTTTCTTCATTATATTATTAGTCAAATTAAAAGCATAATTATAGTTTCATAAATATATGTGCCTGAAATATGTGATGCTTTGAAATCTAAACAATTATTTGATAGTTGTTAATAAAAAATATCGCCTGAATCATATCATTGTAAATATCCAGAGTTCATTATCCATAGATATTACGGTTATTGTGTGCCAGCTACATGTACACTATATATAATTGTGTATTAAACAAAATACTGTCACCAGTAGTTGTAATATTTTCAGCTATTATCGAAATCTTATAAATTTCGCAAATTCTTATATCATAATTGTGATCCGTAATTATATATATCCGATAATTTAGTTTAGTTTAATATATAATAGAAATAATGAGTAACTCGTAGTTTTTATATAAAATAATATGGCTAAAACCAAATGTCTGTAAAAAAAAAAATCAATGCAAAATTCTTACATTCCGTACACCTATATAGACATTCGATGTTCATTTAAATCCAAATAAAAAATGTGGTGGTTCAATTAAATGCTTATTTGTAGTGTAAAGTATTTCTATATAAACATAATACTATAACCAAATACATATGTATATTCTCTGTAAGTAAGTAAAATAAGCATTGTATCTATATTGCAAACCATGTATTTCATATTGTACAATAAATAGCTCCATATATTTACATAAAAAAATCGTTATTACTATCGTTTCACCACAAATAATTAAAATATTATATCTAGTAATTCATAAGCAAAATAAAAAATAGTATCAGAAATTCTCTCTTGTAACTATACAGCAATTTTAAATAAGTAAAAAATAGTTCTGTCTACAATATTTTTTCGCGGTACGTTCTCATAGATCTCATATTTTAAGTATCTCCAAGTATGTCCAATATTAAAATCTATATTGTGTAAATCCATTCAAAATACTGATGCAAGTTTTCCTACGATCGTGCATTTCTGTTTTTCCACAACTAAAGCATGTGTAAGGTTCTTCTCTTTGACATATAAAAACTAAAAATAATTCAGTTTGTATTATTATTATTAAACTAAAATATGTACACATATATCCTAATAAAAAGATGTAAATCTTATATACTTTCACGTTGTAATACACGCGCCAGCATTATTTAAATCAATTCGATATGTGTTTCCAAATAAGTATAATACATGTAATATATACATAGATATATCTGACCATTTTCTATTCACCAGTTCAACAAGTTCTAATCCTGATATTATTTCGTTGTAGATCTCTTCATCATTACACTTCATACATAATATCTATAATTAATATATAGTAATGTATTACATAAATTATAAATACTAAAGTCTCTATGTATTCTCTTGTTTAAACCATACAAATGATAAAAAAACCTTATATCTGCCAAAATGCGGCACATTTTTTTAATTCAGTAAAATGTATCAAAGATTTGTAATAATCAAGTATAGTACATGTACAACCATAAAAAAATATATCCTAATAACCCATACAAACCTTACCTGTAAAATTTTAGCTCTATATTATATTATTACCCTAGGCTCAATAAAAATTACTGCAACTAATTCCATACCGCTTAAATACACATAATATTCAAAGTGGTACGCACATTGTCGTATTCTGTCATACAATTATACCACATTATTTGTTTTCCTTGTACGATATATCCAATAGCATCTTCTTGTATACAATATTATTCCAAAAAATACGAAAAAATACAATCTTTCCATTATCTTAATCAACACCATGGTAAGAAACCTTATACCTGCTAAATATGCGGCACGATTTTAATTCAGTAAAATGTATCAAATTTTGTAATAAACAAGTATAGTACACGCACAGTTATAAAAATATATCTTAATAAGACACGCACCCATACCTGTAAGATTTTAGCTCTATATTATCACCCTAGGTTCAATAAAAAATACTGCAACTAATTCCATACCGATTAAATGCACATAATATTCAAACTGGTACTCATATTGTTCTATTCTGTCATACAATTACAGCACATTATTTGTTTTCCTTGTAGAATATATCCCATAGCATCTTCTTGTATACAATATTATTCCAAAAAAAAAAATACGAAAAAATGCGAGCTTTCCATTATCTTAATCAGCACCATGGTAAGAAACCTTATACCTGATGAAAATGCGGCACAATTTTAATTCAGTAAAATGTATCAAAGATTTGTAATAAACAAGTATAGTATATGCACAGTTATAAAAAATATATCCTAGTAAAACGCCCAAACCTTACCTGTAAGATTTTAGCTCTATATTATCGCCTAAGTTCAATAAAAAATTACTGCAACTAATTCCATACCATTTAAATGCGGATAATATTCAAAGTGGTACGCACATTGTCCTATTTTGCCATACAATTACAGCACAATATTTGTTTTCCTTGTACAATATATCCAATAGCATCTTCTTGTATACAATATTATTCCAAAAATACGAAAAAATACAATCTTTCCATTATCTTAATCAACACCATGGTAAGAAACCTTATACCTGCTAAATATGCGGCACAATTTTAATTCAGTAAAATGTATCAAATTTTGTAATAAACAAGTATAGTACACGCACAGTTATAAAAATATATCTTAATAAGACATGCAACCATACCTATAAAATTTTAGCTCTATATTATCACCCTAGGTTCAATAAAAAAAATACTGCAACTAATTCCATACCAATTAAATGCACATAATATTCAAACTGGTACTCATATTGTTCTATTCTGTCATACAATTACAGCACA
Organism: Thermobia domestica; assembly: GCF_964235325.1. Classification (NCBI taxonomy): domain Eukaryota; kingdom Metazoa; phylum Arthropoda; class Insecta; order Zygentoma; family Lepismatidae; genus Thermobia; species Thermobia domestica. The sequence continues at coordinate 114,078,404 of NC_137461.1, read as the reverse complement.
TTGGTTGTTTCTCTTGTAGAATATATCCAAAACACCTTCTTCTGTAAAATATTATTTCCTAAATAGCAAAATTTATCAAATAGTCCTTGTCGTGTTTCCATATGTAACATAAAGCATGTATTCCGTAACGTCTTTGTGTATTCGTTAATTTTTCTAAAAATCGCAGGGTCTGTAATAAGACGCTATGGGGCCTACATTCATATATAACAATTCTATTTTACAAAAATAAATATTTTACATACATAAAACATTTTATACCCATTTCAATGCTTGCAAATACATCAAATATTTGTCAAATGTATTTGTTGTTGCTTCAAATTAAATCAATTCCCCCACGAAAAATCAATCAGCATATAACACTTCTCAGCACTTAAACCAAACATTATAAGTACTATATTCTTATAATCCAACACACAATAAATGGTAGCTAATGCATTTATCTCTGGTACTTGTTAATTCCATAGTAGCAATTACATATATATTTTCCGGTTCTCAATTATAACAAATACAATATAGTTAAATATTATGCTTCATACCGTAATCCATTTTAAATATTTTCAAGCTATTATTTATCTAATTCTTTCAAATGGAAATCGTAGTGCCAATTAGCATAAAAACAATCTTCAGCATTTCGTCAATCTATGCGACATATATATTCATCAATGCAAAACCGTAGTACCAAAATCCTCCAACAGATACAATGTTGTAATACTCCGCCCGCTCCAAATCCATCATGTGGCGTTCCGCACATTCAAATACGCTAACGCAAACCAATACTAAAACTGCACCCTTGTATAAACATAGGTGCATCTATACAAATAAAGTATAAGTTTGTTCTATTTTTATACCAATTCAATATACTTCTACAAACCATATTATTAAATAAAAATCCTAAATAAATAATAAACAACCCTACAGAGTACATACGTATCCAGTTAAACCTAATTTAATAACCTCATTGCAAACTACTATATTACGCTTAAATGTTGCTTCAATTCAATAAACAATAATATTTTCTCTATTTATTTTATTCTGTTCTCTTCCTTGTACATCTAAATCTCATGTAATTCACGTTAAGTCTCCCCCTTCATTCTGTATCAGTCTCCCATATAACGTGCCTGTTAAATGGAGTTGTAATTATTGCCAATAGATGGCAGCACAGTTGTACATATCGTAGTACTGTGGGGTTCCGCTTTCTTTATCAAAATGTATCGTTATCTATTATTATTTCAATTTTATAATAATTAAGCACACGATAAAACAAAATTTAATATAAATTAAACATATATTGTAGTAATGTAATAAACTATGCAACTTCGCCCATCCAAATTCGTCACAAATTTAATTAGCATCAATCTATACGGAAATGCAAGCAAAATGCGCGTATTCCCATTTCACACTCCTACTATGGAGGAACCTCTGTTCAACAATCACGCAACGCCGCCATATTGGAAAACCAAATCCATCCATCAAAAACCACAAGTGGCAAAGCTCAATTCTTCATACGTAAGTATATACATATGGTAAGTATTATAGGTTAATTAATATTGACCATTTTCAATTATATAAATAAAAAAGTGCAAGGTAAATTCATAATTAATCTAATAGATAGTAAAAGTATAATTCATAATTAGGGTTTGGTCTCATTACGTAAAAATATATTATAGGTAACTATACGTAGTCTAATCACTGTACGTAAAAGGAAACACTCAATAGCTTACATACAAATTATCGAAAATCTAGTTACCCTTTTTCGCTGCAACACTACAAAAAAAAAATCCCTAAAAAAGGAAATTTTACCTATTTAGGGTAAAAAAAAATCACTGTAATTATTCTCATTACAGACAACACTGCGATATGGCCATAAATTATATACAACTGCTACAGCAAACAACCAGGAAATATCCAGCAAAATAGCGGGCGTGTCATCAATGGTATGTAAACTTTCTCTTCTTACTTAAGTCACAATATTGTATAAATATACAAGTGTGCCAAAATACCATTAGTGTCCACGATTACCAAGCGGCATATATACAAAGCGGGCGGGCAAAAAACTCGCGACGGTAATGGCGCCAGCAAAAAGCTAACATTCAATGCAACGCGGCAGTCGGTAATATACAAAGCGGACGGGCGGCAAAAGTATAAAGGAAAGTCGCGCTGCGGTCAGACAGTAATGGCGCCAGCGGCACCATCTGCCATGCGTTATCAATCCAAAATAATTACAGTCATTACTTCAATTGAAAAAACTCATTGCGCTAGGTACACTATCATTACTTCAATTACATACATCATACTCTTTCACGACTTCAATTACATACGTCATACTCCTTCATAATTTCAATTACAAAAACTCATTGCGCTAGGTACACTATCATTACTTCAATTACCAAAACTCATTGCGCTAGCATACGTGGAAGGCGATATATGCTGCATGTTCCTACTCTCATCTAAACTTGGTGTCAATTTAAACCGTTCTGGCCAATATTTAAATTATTGTGCAGAACTAGTGTGTACCTCACTCCCTGTGTGTGCAAAAGACGTTTAAATGTGACACATATTTAACGTTATTTCTCGAGAAGTTTGCAACACTGACCTGCGGGTGGCATATCTTTCGTCTTCCTTTTTAATGTTGAATTCAATTATGAAATACAATTTAGGTCGTTCCATTTAAAAAATCATAACTTTATATTGGGTTGGCAACACTGTTCATCCGGTGATGTCAAATAATACGTCTACCAATGTGCCCCTTTGTATAGTTGCTTCGTGCAAAGTTTCGCTTCTCTCTCTCTTTTGGTTTCTCCGTCATCAAGGTTTGACATTATAAATGACGCACCCGGTATATATATATATACAGTGGAACCTGTCAACTTGGCCACCTCTCTAAGTTGGCCACCTGCTTATCTTGGCCTAGTTAGTCTTGAACCTGCATTTTGCCATAAGACATTCATTAGTTACTACTCTATAAGTTGGCCACCTGTCTATCTTGGAAGTTGGCCATACTGAAGCAATGTTTACCCTATGATGATAATGATAAATTTACCTGCGTATCTTGGCCACGAAAAATACAGTTTTGTTATTTTTCTTAACTCTTTCGAATTCCCATATGAGAAGCAGATGTTCTGTGTTGTGACTGGACACAAAGAAGCATAGATTCGCACGATTTGTTCTTGGAGGTCAATGGCCAGAATACTACCCTCATAAAAGGGTGGTGAAGGAAGATGTGAATAAGAAAAAGCACGTACAGGAATTCAGGAAATGGTTGTACGTATTTGTTTACCCTGTCTGTTTTGGTAAAACCATTAGCTATATCGGCTCCTTTCATCAGTGGGAAGCTTTAGTAATTCCGGAAAATTCTCAAGGTTAAAGCTCAATTGTCATTTATTGGCACCTGACTGCATGTCAAAAAGTAGCGGAGGTTTTGAGATATGAATTCCCTCAAGATTTTCTCAAAACATGTTTTGCTCCGAAGGAAACACTTCTATGTCATTAACAAGAGGTAGTTAACTACAATATTACAATGTGCATATCTGGCAAAAAGAATAAAGCAAATATGCCTAGAATGAACCACCATTCAGTAACAACTGAAAAGAAGTCATATAAATTGCATATGAATTTCTCAATTTATAACTTAGCTTTTCTTGTTTTCAATCTCAATAACTCAGTGTGCTATAATATCATTTTCAATAAACTGCGTACATACACTTCTATTTCATGGTTGTTTGTGTTATTGTGTTTTCAATCCGTATAATCTAATGTACCAGACTAGTTTTCAGAAAGAGAAAGGTATGCATAAATAATAAACATACTACACTGAGAAAAAAAATTGTAGGTGGCGTACTTAAAAAGATAGGTCACATGCGTAATTCCTGTAGTTTTTGGACTTAACGTACAGCAGACGTATAACTGAAAACGCATGTTTTATAATACTTTCTGTATAAGTGTTCCATCTATACGTACTTTCTGTATGAAACAATGTAGGCGGTCAGGATCTCACATACAAATGGACGTATATAACATATAGCTGACGAAGGTAACATAAGTATATGTATGTGATATACGGAAAACTGTTAGATGTCAGACATCCTTCAGCGGCATGATGTAACATCGAAGGGCAGTGCCTATGTAGCATGCGGATAACGTGTGCTCCGTACTGATTTCTATAGTAAGAAAGAGGATACCATATATTTGTACAATATACCGCTGTCCGGAGAACGGATTTTTCTCTGTGTATCAAGAGCGCCGATCCTGGGGGGACCGAGGGGGCCCCCCAAAGCTCATGTGGCCCCTATTTTATTTATCAGTATACAATATTTGGTATAATTTGAGTGCAATTTGTCTTAAAATCTTCATATATATATACCTTCTGCATCTGAATGCCCCCCCCCCCTAAATTTACAGAGAAATCTGCGCTCTCGCATACTATAGTAATATTTTCTAGTACTTATATTTTTATGATTACTCTATATACATTATTTATAAGTAGCTGTCGTGCCACTGCTTATTAAAATTTTACAATTAAGTAATACTAGAAATTTTATTCTAAAAATACACAAATCACACTTATTTTCTGTAAGTTGGCCACGTCTCTAAGTTGGCTACTTTTCGATGGAACCGATGGTGGCCAACATAGACAGGTTTCACTGTATATGAATCTGAAAAGAGGCGAAAATATAACAACCTCCTGGACAAATACCATTTCATCACCATCGCCATCGAAACTTGTGGGTCCTGGGGACATGAAGGACTAAATTTTATTAAAGAAGTTGGGCGTCGAATAACCCTCAAAACAGGCGACACTCGAGCTTCAGCCTTTCTTATACAGAGATTAAGTATGGCTGTGCAAAGAGGGAATGTAGCTAGGAACGCTTCCAACGGGAAAGACACTGGAAGAAATCTTCCTTCTGTAACCACCCTCCTCTCACCAAACTCACGCAATTTCTGCTAATTAATAATATATAAAATATATTTTTGTAACCTAGAAACTACTATATCATTGCATGTACTGGAAATGTCATATTACGCTAAAGAAACTATTTGTTATAGGTAATTTAACTGTCATATAGGACTTGCTTCTCGCTCCATTATATCGCTATTTGTGTTACTCAGGGTTCTGTTGCAGAAAAGGTTTATAAAGAAAGAAAAATAAATTATATCATAATGAATATATATATATTGTGATATTCAACCTATAGGTTTAAATGATATATTTGTCAAGAGATAAGAATGTGTGCCTGTGTGACTGTTTTCAAATTAGCCTGTAATATAAATGTTTAGGTATTTTTGGCAAGAGCTTCAAATATACATAAATATTTTATAAAGCTAATAATTCTCTGTTTCTAAAGGATTGTTAATGTAATAAGTGTTAAAAGTTTTGTTGTTTTGGTTCTCCCGAGGAGGAAGTTTTCTTGTTTAGCTGAGAAATTGCATACATGTTGAGCTTTCACATTTGCCTAAACTAGCTTGTTTTCCTGAACATCATCAACAGTAATTAGGAGTTTTAAAGCAATTAAGAGGCACCCAGCCAGTTCCTTATTGAACGATGTAATGCTGTAGTATATGTTCTCCTTAGGGAATGTTTTGATGGTGGTTCGAAGTGCTTGTGTCCTGCGTGCAAACTTGAGAAAGTGTTTTCTGCCACCTGTGTGTATACACAGCGTCACTATTATAGAAGAAGAAATTTGTGTGAAAATTAGCGAGAGTTTGAAAGTCGATTGCTCATGGATGTTAACTAAAGTTAATAAATTCTTGAAAGGTTTTTGTTGTTTAAATATTCAAAAAAATTACATCATTCACAAGACATCGTTTTTGAAAGTATTAACAAACAAACAAGAAAAGAATAATAATAACTTCTAGTTTGTATTTGGTTTGTTATGTAATTGAAGAAAAAATAGTTATATATTCAGTTGAAGATTTTCCTGTCAGTTTTTATATGTTATCTTTTAAAACTCATCATCCGAAAGCGAAATCTTGGGATTCCATAAACGAGTGAGATTAAATTTGGCTCGACTCTATAGTTCTTAATCTCTACGTGGTGCTCGCTAAGAAAGAATTTTAAAAGCTAATGATTCAACTAGTAATAACGAGAGGTACAGTGGCTCATCGTCAGTGTAGAACGCTTACCTTTGGTGCATGGAGTCCCTGGTTCGAACCTCGGCTAAGTAAGTTTGTGATGGACAACATCGTGTCCATGGGTTTTCTCGAGGCACTCCCGTTTCCTCCCACTTTCTCATTAAACCAACTCTTCCCTCATCATTTACTTGCCTTAATCATCGTCTCACTTAGTCTAAAGGGCATAATGTGGGACGTTAAACTGAAATTTTCAACTAATAATAATAATTTTACGGAAACCCGCCATTTACAAACGTACTAGGAGGTATACATTAGGCCTGTTTATTCTCAGGAGATTAGTAGGAAACATAATCGGGAGTCATTTAGCATGTAACACCCAAAGGGCGTAACCCTGGAAGTGAAAACACTAATTTAGAGATAGAGACGCCAAGTCTCACAAGCACCGATTTTCGGGTGTCTGAGCTCACCACAGCGTGTTTGTGGATTCCCAGATGTCGTTGCTCGGATATCTCACAACAAAACATACCGGAATGGATCCCCTCATAGCTATATCGGACAGCATACCGAATTTCAAGTTTTTATTCCAATTCCAAGTACCTAAAATATGAGATTATAAGTCCAAGAAAGTGCCCATTTAAACAGCATAGAGAATTTCTTCATGCTCCCTTCAGACCCCCTAAAAATTAAAAATATTAACTTTTGGCAATTTTCCTGTGGGTTAGTATTTGAAAGCTACAAGCATGCTAAATTTCGCCTTTCCACGTCAACCGGAAGTACCCTTTTATTTTATGTCAGTTCATGTAGTTTTATATTTAGTTAGATATAATGCAACTTTGTGAACACATTAACGTCCGTAACTTGAATTGGATTTCAATATCACTTTGCTGATACATTAAGTACCTTAATACCGCGGTCCAGTTCGCTAATAGGTGTCGTGAGTGCAAGGGGGAGCTAACCCTCTTACCATATAGACGTGGCAATGATCATGGAGCTAGAAAGATGGAACAAACGCCGCTCGCAAGCTTTTGCACAACTGAACACAAACAAAAGCGGATCTAATTGCTGCACCATGCATAGCAGCAGGTCAATAACAATGTTTTTTGGATTTAGCATGAAACATATTCAAACGTTTAAATTTTTCCGGGATACGACCATCGTCACGCAGGTGTTTTTTTCGCATTTTTACCATGTTCTCACTTGTTTCTCCATGTAATATCAGTCATGATTTTTTTTCAATAGTTTATTCACATACAGAATTACTTTGTGGCATAAGCAGCAATTTTTAGCACTTTGCCCTCCTGAGATATTACGCCTCAAACATGGCATCAAAATCACAAACTTCAACTTTCGGACCCCCATAAATCTACGGTGCCAGTAGTATCATAGCTGTGGATATTTCTACAAAATCTTTACATGCAATAGTATTCAGCACAAAACTTATGAACCTCCCACTTTATGCCATTCCAAAATACTGCCCGTTTAAAAGTGTAATTTTCTCCTAGTTTTTCTGATTTCATGTATTGGTTTGCTACCCTGCATATTTATTTAGACGCAAAAGTTTATATTCTCCGTGTACCTCAGTCTCTTCTTTAAACATTCGTTTTTGTTTGGTGTTAGTCTGATTCTTATATCCTGAGCAACTGTAGTTTTCGTAAACGCTTGCAAATGCAAAAATTGGCACTCCACCAACAACAAAGATGGCCGCCATTCAGGAGCACTTGTACAATCTGCGGCAAAAAACCTGCAATATGAGCATATAAGTTTATTGTGAAATGACGAAGTCTTTTGCTCCAAAATAAGTGTGCACGGGAGGAGGCCGAGGTTTATCCTAGCGTGATTCGTTCCACTTAGACGTTATGTTCATTCCCTGTGCTGTTAGGCGTAGTTTCACAATAAACTTACATCTTCATGTTGCAGGTTTTTTGCCGCGGATTGTACATACGACAACGTGAATGATGTTATTGATCTTCTTATGCACACTATTGGTCACACTCAAATTTTTAGAATTTTGGGAGGTGGTCGAGCAACCATTTTCACAATTTTTGGACCACTTCAGATGGATTGACCCATGTGTATGACGTTTTGTCATCTCCGAGTCACGAATCTGTACGGATCATAGGGTTTGGTCGATTAAAAATCTAACTATTTCCGGGTCAACAGTCACGAAGTTTGTTTCCTGCTCTATCACTGCTATGGCTTAGTGCGGGCTACTTCCACTCCAACCTGTACACGTATCCCAAATTCGTGTTTCCAATGTAAGAACTCCAACGCTTATCCTTAATGAAGTATACACTTAACACAAACTTTTCCACTTATCTATTTTATTTACAACATAAGTATTAGTGTTGACTTTTCAACGATACACGTTAATCAAAGGGAGAACAGTATTTCTGATTACAAATTATTTTTGAATACAAGACTTATCTTGTTTTTGTAGCACTTTAAAAATCCAAATTGCGATATATATATATATATATATATATATATATATATATATATATATATATATATATATATATATATATATATATATATATATATATACCCTGCTGTTTCAAAAAGAATATAGTATTACTAAGAATTATTTTGCCCAAACTATCGATCGCTGCGCCTCGGCTCGGCTATTGGAGAAACAAATGCATAGTCTAGTTTGTATTAATAGCCGCTAGATGTCAGTTGTCTTCTGTTTTTCTTGTAACCGTCATATGTTTAAAATGGCTACTCCGTAGCAGAAATCATGTACGAGATTCGTCCAAAGTCAATGTGTTTTGTGCGATATCCCGATCATCTGTTTACGGCTCATTCTTCTTTAATGGAAACACGGTTAACAGTCAGCAGTATCTCGCTATGTTACAAAACTGGTTGTTTCCGAGGCTGCACGAAGACAACTTCATTTTTCAACTGGACGGGGCGCCTCCTCACTGAAGTCACCAAGTGTGTGAATATCTGAATGAAACTCTACGGAATCGTTGGATTGGTCGTCAAGGAACTGGCGACTTAGCATGTCTCAGCTGGCCTCCACGGTCACCGGATTTAAACCCTGTGACTTCTTTCTGTGGGGTTTTGTTAAAGACAACGTTTATGTACCGCCACTCGCAGAGAACCTGGAAGAGTTGAAGAACCGGATCCGTATTGCCATAACATCAGTGACTCAGGACATGCTTGCCCGAGTATGGAGGGAATTTGAGTATCGATGTGATATTGTTCGTGTCGCTGATGGAGGACATATTGAACATCTGTAATTTGAACTTGAGAGGTTCGTAAATATGTGTGTAAAATTTCATATTCGTATGTGTTAAAGTTTAATAAATATATGCATTCGAAATACGTATATTCTTTTTGAAAAAGGATATATATATATATATATATATAATGTGTGTGTGTTTGATTTTACGAATTGTGTAAGAGTGGAAAAAATGTGGAAGCACTTAAATATACATAAGCAAACACTCATCGTGTTTTAAAAAGAAATATGTGGATGTTCACTAACTTCCTCAAAAGTAACATTACTTTTTATTGATATTAAAAATTTCCACTTTCGGATGCTGAATTTCATAAAACATCTTTCCCTGAAAAGCTGGAGCGTGAAATGTTGAAGCTGCAGGAAGTGAATTGTTTGCATATGGCGGAGATGGATTGGATAGTTAACGTGACGTCATCTTTGGTGGTGGTGAGACCTTCATACCGTTAGCAATCCCTATTCTGTTGGGATCAGGTCAATTAATAATGGACCCGCCTTGATCCCAACCCAGGAGAATTGTGTGCGGATCAGTGCGTGATCCTCCTTAGGGAGGGAAGAAATCTGACAGCGGCACTGTTTTAGTGCTTCCGCCTCGTTGATAACGAAAAAAAATTCTCTTTCGTAATATCCTTTTCGCCCCCTTCTTCTACCCTCTCCGTCTGTACTTTTTTTTATTATTATTTTTTAATATAATACATAGTAGTTGTCTTTGTATCCGAAGGTATAGTACATCGGTGTTAGATTACTAGGCGTAATTCAGGTCATGCAGTTTCTTTATAGAAATGGACGTTATTTCTTGTTATTATTTTTTTTTCCAAATTGAATGTTCTCAAATAGATATATTCCAAAATTTAAATGGTTGAAAATCAAGTTACGTGATCCTGTTTAACTGAAGTTTACTTTTAGTATCATGGGTCAATTAGGAAATTAATTGGGTTTCAAATGTCAGGAATTATGAAGATTCCAGATACTGTACTCGGGAGTTGAAATATGTCCTGTAAGATTGAGCTGAACTTGAGGTAAAGTTCATTCAGAGTTCGTATATATATATATATATATATATATATATATATATATATATATATATATATATATATATATATATATATATATATATATATATATATATATATATAATAGATAATATAAATTTAACGGTCATGGTTATGCACCGAGGCTAAGGAAGACGGTGATAATGAGATGGATGGTAATGGTGGGATGACGAAAGTTGGAGGATACGAAAGAATTCCGACAAAACCCATGCACATTGTGTTGGTCCGCCACAAAGCCCACTTGGGGGTCTGGGATCGAACCAGAGACCTCACGCACCTGAAGTGAGCGCTCTACCATTGAGCCACCAGGGACCTTTGTCTCAAAATCAACAAAAGCCTAGCCGCACTGCTCTTATTCAGTTTTCCCAAAATCGCAACGGTCCAGCTGTCTGATTTCAGTCAGTTTCTCCAAACTCGCCAGTGACAGCTGTATTAATCTCATTCGGTTTCCTCAAAACCGCCAACGGCCTAGCCACACTAGGTTTATTCACATTTCATATTCTAGGCTAACCCTCTATTCCAACTGGAAGTAGTAGAAATCAACCATTTCCAGTTTCAATGTTTATCGCGATAGAAAATAGCAGTAATAGATAGCAACATGCAGTTTTTTTTTTGTAGAAGATTCAGCGTCTCAAGGGAACGTACAATTACACCTGCAACATTCTACTGAAACCGGAAGTGGTTGGAACTAGTACTTCTATTTTCATTACTGATTTCCGTAGAGCAAAAACGGTAAATCATATCAAGGAGCGATTTGGATTTAGCATGTCAAGAATGAGATCCAACTTTTCCGTTGACTCTCTATTCAAACCGGAAATGGTAGAAACAAACATTTTCGATTTCAACATTGCGTGCCATAGAACAAGAACAGTAATAGATAGCGACAAGTGGATTTCAGCAGTCGATTTACCATCTCAAGAGAACATACTATCACCATCCGCTGCATTCTACCAAAACCGTAAGTGCTTGAAATTTACTAGTACTTTCGGTTTCAGTTTATTTCAATAGAGCAGTGGTTCTCAACTAATTCCTATCACGACTCCCATTTTATTAGGCCTACATACTCTTGCCAGTGACTGCTTATAATGTCTGGATTGTATTAATCTTGTGTGGGGTTTTTAATATACCTATTGCGGAGACCTCACGATATCCATCTATTTCTATAATAGTAGAATCCATTTCTTGTATATAGTGGATACAGCAACTTTCCTAAAAGCGAATGGATTAAAACCAAATTTGGTCAGTTCATTCATATATCAAATATCGAATCCGATCCGTGATACTGTTTCAGAATGGATTCTTTTGAAAATTTTAAAACTACATAACTTCCTTAATTTTAGGTCATATGATAAAAAAAAAGTGATTTCTAATTTTGGTTTTAAAAAGCCTGGACAGTTTTTAAAAATGTTATTGAGTATTTTAAATGACTTGATAATGTGCGTCACGAAGATCGAACCGGACTTTGCCGCACTAGTGAAATCACACCTTTCTCAGGTATCTCATTAGATGTCAATTTTAATTGTATTTCAGTATGCATTTTTTGTTGCATTTGTATTCTGGAATTTCAATATACAGTTTTCATTAATTTCATATCGTACCTCTTTCATTTAAATTGATTTTTAAAGAACTCTGCACATGTTGAAAATGTTTAGTAGACCTACTGTTCTGAACAGTATGTATAAAAATAAAAAATAATAATATCTCTATCAGAACAAAATTCAATATAAGTTAGTATTTAAACATATTTTCTGGTATTAGATTTTAATTATATTTATTTGTTCCGCTTATCTTCGCGACCCCCAGGTTGAGAAACCCTGCCACACACACACACACACACACAGAGAGAGAAATAGTGAACGGTTTTCGACATAGATTCAGTATCCCAAGAATGAGTTTTGTCTCAACTTTATTTGTGTTAAAACCGGAAGTGGTGATAATCTACGTTTATTCGATATAATAACTGATCACATAGTGGGGAAAACGGAAGTAGTTGCTGATAAGCAGATCATTTTTTTTTTTTTTTTTTTATGGATTCAGTACCAAGAATATATTTCATTTCCGATTTTATTATTTTCATTGCAACCAGAAGTGAACAGAAGTGATGGACATTAATTACCACTTCCGATTTTAGTGTTAATCCCAATAGAGCAAAAACAATAAGAGAGCGAGTAATGCCTTTCTGATATGGATTCAGCGTCCGAGGAACAGAATTTTCTTTGATCTTATTCCTCTATTGCAGGTAGTAGTTATAGCAAGTTCGAGTATTGAATTCGCACAGTTTGGAAGTCTACCGTAGTTTCACACTGGAAACGAAATTCGCTCATTATTATTATTATTATTTAGATTTCTGGGCGTTCGGCATCTAAGGGCATTTAGCCCCGCTCGCTATCTGTGGAAAGAGAAGGAACGAAGCAGCCTGGGCCTATAAATTAGGAACCACCCCGGCATTTACCTGGTGTGAATGAAGAAAACCTAGCAAAACATCATTCAGGGCGGCTGGTCTGAAAAAACGTTTACACTTTTTGGACCCAGTTCCCCCACCGGGAATCCAACCCGGGACCGCTCGCATCGAAGGCGAGTATGTTAGCGATTACGTTACACGGGGCCACTTATTATTATTATTATTATTATTATTATTATTATTATTATTATTATTATTATTATTATTATTATTATTATTATTATCTATTACAACGTCCATTGTTGCTTATTCGCTCTGTACATGAAGTCATGGAAAAGGAATGTTATCATAATTTCATCATAACAGTTTCTTTGACAGATGATCGTTAAATGAAATATGTTAAGAGACTTTATCGTCTGTGTTCAGCTTACAAATCTGAAATTACGTATAATGGATCATGATGTTAATCGTGAAGCGCGTATAGTGTAAACATAATCTTGGCGAAACAACTGATTAATATTTCAAGGGCCTTTATTACACCTATTGTTGACATAGCATCATACACATACATTCTTTTGTTGAGATTTTCCGTGTGTGGGGGGGGGGAGAGTAAAAATAAGCTTTGGTCATTCTCATGCGTTTATACCAGAAATGAATTTATAAGTATTTTGAATGAAGTGAAATCTAAATTTTACATCCCACGATTATGCCGGCTAGGCTAAAAGAGACGGTGATGATGAGAAATGAATGAAATGGTGGAATGAAGAAAGTAGGAGGAAATGGGAGAACCCCGAGAAAACACACACACACGGTGATTGTCCACCACAAAACTCACTTTGCGCGAGCTGGGATCGAAGCAAGAACCCCATGCCCCAGAGGTGAAGCTCTACCACTAAGCCACCGCGGCCTCTTTATAGGTCTATTTTATGGTGAAGTTTGCCAAAGTTAATCACCGCAGAAACAAGTGCTCGTCATGGGATCCTATTGTATGTAAAACATATCAACTGAAGTTGCTACCTATGCCTCAAATACATATATCCGTTTTTATTTTATTTTCCTACCTTCTTCTTGGTCTGCTAAAAGATCTTTGGTAGATGCTTCATGTTTAAAATGTGTGTGCTTCATGTTTTGTCCATAATCCAAGAAACACGGTATCTGAAAGAAAATTGTTCTATTATGTATTGATTTTGAAAAGTAATTCTTTTTGGTGTTTCGTAGTTAAAATTCTAATAGCAAGTTTACTCAGTATGAAAAGTTCTTACCTCTGATATAAATACAATAACATTGACCATTGCGATCCAGGGTTATTAAAACTTACTGTAAACCATATTGTGTCCATGAGTTTTTGCGGGGTTCTCAAGTTTTTCTTGCTTTCCTGCCGTATTTGTTCCACTTATTCATTCACATACGTTAAAGAACATAGCCTAAAAGATTTCATTCCATTTCTTGGGTATTCTGTTTGATTGTAGAAACAGCTTTCAGCATTAAGGCTATATGAGACGGTTAGAGACCTGCACGGGCCGGGCCTGGCTCAAGGCCCGAAGCCCGGCCCGGCCCGCGGGACGGGCTTGGGCGGGCCGACTCTATTATTTCTTTGGGCCGGGCCGGGCTTGGGCGAGCCGACACTGATTTCTCTTCAGGTCGGGCCGGGCGGGGGCCGATTAATTGCAATTCTTTAATAATTATTGACATTCGTTAAACGATAATTAGAATAAAGGCAAACGTTGAAGAAGTGTGCCCGTGAAAAATGTTACAAAATAAAACTTCGAAAATTTATCGGGCCCGGGCCGGGCTTGGGCCAAGAATTTTAGAAAAATTACCGGGCCGGGCCGGGCTCGGGCTGAAAATCTCCAAACCTTTTCGGGCCCGGGCTGGGCCGGGCCTACGTATATTCGGGCTGGATTGGGCTCGGGCCGAAAAATTCGGCCCGTGCAGGTCTCTAGAGACGGTACATACTGCTTATAGTGGAATCCGAACCTCCACTCGGGTTTGTATCCGAGGGGAACATTTTCATGAATAATCGAAACCAGGACCACGAGTATTGATATTAAAAAGAATACTCGCATATACGTTATTTTGATATCGATATGGACAAATATGTATTTCGTATTTGAAAACCCTTTACATGAAAAATTATTGAGATTAAAATGTGGCATTGCAAGTGTAGACTATGTTGCATTATGTAGTCTTACAATTGCATTCTTTAGCAGAAGTTTAGTTCAGATGTTCCTTTGACACTAGATGTACCAAATACAATCACTGTTGAACTTTTACAATGTATTAACGATTTATGTTGACGCGTCTTTTAACTACTTCATTACCCAGCAATGGCATTTAATCTGGCACTAACTGTACTAATGTCTGTCAGTGGTTTTGGCAGTTTGTAGTACAAAGGACAATTTTGTCCATGAGTTCACTAGAGAGAATGTGATGAAATATAATCTGTAGTCGGGACTCTTTTGCTTCGCATAAAATGAACAAGAGCTTGAACTTCAAACGTTTTCCCTTCTAACCTGCAGGTGTTCTGTCGGGAGCCTCTTTTTCCATTATTCCTGACGCTTTTCTTTAGAATCTAGTCCAATGCCACTGAATGAACTACGATGATACGGATTTGTAAACAATCTAAAGAAGAAATACGAACAGAAGAATATAGAAGGATCATCGTTCTGAAAGTGACAGGAATGTTTTTAAGATGGCGAACAAGATAATTTCAGTGCTGCGGTAGTGTTATTGAATGGTAGCTGTATGCTGTCCACTACTGATCAGATTTATTTATTTTATTTTTCAGTAATCTATTTTAACAAGGATAATAAGTTAATCAAGTATTACTTTCAAATCAATGTTCAAGACAAATAACTAACTAATTAAATTAAAATTATTATGTAGTTTTGCTGCTTTATAAACTCATTGTTTTTAAAATATTGTATAATCAAGAGCAATATCTCAGTAAGATTTTATTTACAATAAGTTTCGTTTTTAAGAAATTCATGTATGAAAGCAATAACAATATAACGAAAATAGTAAACAATTTATTTTATTATAAACAATGTGTATTTAATTTTCTAACGGTGCATGTTGAACATCTTGTACACGTGTACTATTCTGAGCTTCTCATGTATAATTGTTGACAATTCTCAACCAAACTTACAATACGGTAATTTTTTTTTTATTTCAAAATATTTTAGGATTTATTTTAAATAAAAAATTTCATCCATTTTGTGTGTGAATGGGAATGAATTTAAAACACTTATTGCATTGCCTCTTTGAATGGCAAGGCTTACCCGTTGGAACAAGAAATGTTTGCTTCTAGGGTCTCCTGATTTATTAATTAAAGCTGACCCCAAATTTGTCAAAAATTTACTTGTTTCTTTACTAAAAACACCCATGGTTTCAGCAGCAAAAGCAATGAAAAAATGATCTTTTAATTTTGAATATTTCGAATGCTTTCGTTTACTAGCTGCCTCGGCTGCACTTCCTGCTTCCTCACTGGTTAATGTTATGTATGAGGGTGCGAAAGTGTCTACGCATGTAACATCCCACACTAGACTTTGGCCTCTTTTCCAGGGAATTAAAGTAGTTCCGTCTGGTCTTTTGCCATCATCCCGTAACATTCCTGTTGGTTCCAAAATGCTAGGAATGTCTATGCTGGCGAGAGTTCGCTTTACTATTTGGTTTAATTCTCCGTGGCGTGAAAATCTCCCACTGCTTCTAATGCAACTCAATGCATGAAGACCTTTAGCATCCATTTGATTTTGACATACACACGTGAATTCATGACAAATATTTATGCCAAGGCGTAAGGCTAAACTTATTTGAAAGATATTATTTTCCATAAATGTTCCTATGTTTTTTGAGGGTGTAGCTTGCAACCATGCTCCGGACTCTTTCTTGTGAAGCGCTTTAAGACGGGCAGTATCAATAGGATTTTCTGAAACTATTTCCCTTTCTCTTATCTGATTTAATAGTATGTCATCCCATTTCCTTTGTACTCCTTTTGTCTCTGGGATTTCGTTATAAGTGTCTTTCCATATCTCTAGTGCCTCGGTCAAATGGGCAATTTTCACTTCATCAACTGTGTTATGTAAAATGTTGGAGACGAGTGAAACTGCTCCATGGCACGAAGACAAAAAAGCAGGAAAGCTCAAATCAGATACTTTTCGTATGCTTAAACCACCTAATCGTATGGGTAAACTTGCTTGCCGCCACTGACTTTCGTTTAATGTATAATTAATAATTGATTCTAAACCCCTTTTCAGTAAGTTGTCTAGCTGAAGGACAACATATGGCATGGTCCACGTTGGAGTGGTGCGTAGAAAATATGTCAGTTTTGGAATGCCTAAACAGTTTTTTAGAAGAAAATAAGCTATATGTGCAGGCAACTGTTTCAATTTGTCCATTATTATTTTCATACTATTTAAATGTTCTTCAAATTTTTGAACATAGCCATCCTCGTGGAGTGGTGTCTCTAGTAATGACAGCTCATGGGTTTGTATTGTCCGTATTCCAGGCAACAATGTCTGAAACTTGGCTTCAGTGACAGGATCAACTTTTCCCGATACGAAAAATAATTCACACTTGCATGGATTTACTTGTAAACCTATCTTTTCAGATTCACTGATTAAAATATTTAGGTCCTGTATTACTGTTTCTGGTGAACCTCCCAAAGTTCCATCATCTAGGTAAAACAAGTTTAATTCTGAAGAAAAACTGCGCACTATTGGATGGATGGCCAAACTAAAAATCATCGGACCTGTAGGATCACCTTGTTGACATCCTACCTGCGACGTAATTGTTTTGTCTCCATAAAATAATAGGGATGGATTAGCATAGCTTTCCCACAAATATGGATATAATTCAGGTACAACCATCTTCACTTCTTTCAATATAGAATCCCTTTCGACCGAGTTAAAAGCGTTTTTGTAATCTATTTTTAAGATCACCTTGTTTGTACTTTCGTTGGTTTTGATATATGTCCTAGTAGCATGTATGATTGCCTCATTTCCTTTTTTGGTTGCGAAGCCGAGCTGATGAGGTTGTAAATGAATATTGCATTTGCTATAAACTAATGATACAGCTAACTTAGAAGACAATCTTCTGAGAACACATCCTACTGCAATGGGCCTAATTCCACCATCTTTTTTTCTTAGTGCACACAAATTAGCTCCAAAAAGAAATTTGCATACATCCTGATCCACTTTTCCATTTAAAATTAGATTTACCAGTTTCGTGATCGAATTAAGTAAAATATATGCTGAATCACCAGCGGATTTAGAAGTTAAGTCCTTTAGATGTTGTGGTGTCAGTCCATCTATTCCTGACGCAGAACCACTGGGGAAACTACGAATTGCCTTTAAAACCATCTCAGAATTAACATTTATGCATGAGTCTATTTCTTCAGGAGGGTCCGGCATTTCAAGCATCCTGGATGGAGTGGGATGTTTGGTTTCGAGAATGCTGTACGTTTCTTCGTTTATAGGAGCTAAACTATCGTCTGAAGCTAACAATCTTAGCGCCCCTCTTGTATCGAACTCAAATATTTTGGATATTATTCTATTCGTTACATCTGTGTTTTTATTTTTCTTCCCTGGAAGAGACAAGGGGTCTGTAGAGGTGACTTCGTTTAAATTTTGTTTAATAATTTTTGTTACTGACACTGAGCTTCTATTTTTGGGGAGACATAAATTACAAAATGCGAAAGTGAATAAGTTTTTCCATGAGGAAAAATCATTCTTGTTGATACAATCATCTATTTTAGATGCCAGTTTGCCTGCGACAACATTACGCGCTCCTTTTGGGATTCTTTTTATCACCCACGTGCTTGATTTTAACCTTGTGAGTTCTTGTACAAAATCTTCGGTATTTGTTTGGTGCTCCTGTGTAGCATGTTTTCTTGCCCTGTGTATATTTAGCCCTTTTTTGGTTGGAAATGCTTTTCCGCACTCCAAACATATTTGATGCTCGGTATTACTTAAAGGAATGTGTTGGAAAAAGTCTATTTGATTCAAATTGTTCTCCATTTATAATACTAACGTATAAAAAATATCCGTTACTTTTTCTCCCATTGTTGAGAGATTATAAAGAAAAACTCGTAACGTTCACTAATGAAACAGAGATCACATTTTTGTTTTTTACACTAAACATTTATTTTATTTGTTTATTTGAGTGTTAGAAAACTTTAGAGTGAAATTGTTACAACTTTTTTCTTTAATTTCAATAGTTTAATAAATAAAATGTTGAAACGTGCAACAAGATCAGGAAAATCTAATTCTTTTCGTATATATTGTGCAGGATGTTCCAAAACTTATATACTTAGCGACTGCAGTAACATCAGAAGCGATACCTGGAGTATGAACTAAGTTAAAACAAAATTACTGAATATATATAACATTGAAACAAATATTGAAAACTTTTAATACATGTTTGAAGTAATGTCGACAAATGACTTTGGAAGAAGCCGTTGCAACAAATGTGTCAAGGAGTTTCGTGATTTTTTAAAAATTAGATCAAAACACAGCAGACCTTAAAAGTACGAAAAAAGATTAGTATTTTCAGGTGTAGTAACCAGTCGGATTGAGATAAAACATTGGAGCTGATTGTATCGAATTTTCGAATGACGCTCATTTCCATTTCAATAACTTGTAAAGAAAGAATGCTCTTTTGTTTTCATAACTTTTAATTATGGTGTGCCTATTCACGGTATAGGGAGGGGAAAGAAAACGAAAACCTACCACATTAATTCATCCTGATACGTTAAAATATGAAAGATTAACTAATTTCGAATAATAATAAAGAATGCGACATCGATATCAATCAGGGTATTGTATCCATCCGGGGAGGAAAGCAATACAGGGTCTCTGTGTTTATTACCAATTAAGATTGGAACAAAATGTCAGTCAGTTTTTCGTTTGTTCAGGGTGAGAAATTTGCAATTTAATAAATGAAGTTGAGAGAATGCACAACTATAGTAAAAATCAATGAAATATGTTGGCTTGATGGAGAGGACTTTCGTAACGGAAATTACCGGATGATTTAAATAGCTATATAACTAAAAACATCTATGGTAGAAAAAGCCGTACAACCTTTTATGTTAATGAACTTCAGTAACATTCAGATGACACTTTTATATAAGATCAGAAAGAAGAAAAACCTTGGAAATTTTACGGTCAGATAGTACGTAGGGCAGTCAATAAGTTTCTCTGTTGTATGGATGGTGTTGTGTTACATGTATGAGACTTACATAGTTAATGTGCGCAGTGTCGTGCCGTGAAAAATCAGCGCCCGGGGTGAGAGTATACGACGGCGCCCCCGTACATATGAGTGAGGTCAACAGATCAACCGCGAAGCATATTAAAAAAATTAAAAATAAACCCTGCTTTTGCTTGATTTTGAGCACTGTTATTACTTTTTTCATTTTATATATGCTCACATGAATTTTCCTAGTATAAATCTGACCCTGGTCATATTAAATATTAGATTGAAAAAATACTGTTGTTGATCTAAAATATTCCAAGTAATTTTTCCTCTTTTTTCTTTCCTTCTTTTTCCTCCCGAATTTTGCGCCCCCTTACTTCGGCACCCGGGGCCGCCGCCCCGCTCGTCCCCAGCACAGCACAGTACTCAATGTGCGTATGCCTTAAATACTAATCTATACTTATGTATAAAATAATGTGTGTGTGTGTGTGTGTGTGTCTGTCTGTCTGTCTGTTATATATTTTCACAGAAAGGAATGATCTTCAAGTATTGTACCCAGATAGATCTTCACCAGATCTATTTCCGTACAAAGTCTCTTTGTTTCGATTTTCGGTACGGGGTTCAGATTTAGGGGTGTAAAAATGTATGTGAAATTATGTGCACGTTTCTCATGTTTCTAATAACACCTCGTGTCTATACAACCCCATTACATAATGGTTGTGCGGCTTGTATAATAGCAGAGGATAAATATCGGAAAATCTTTACGTCCCAAGGTTATGCTGGCTAGCTAAAGGAGACGGTGGGAGGAAACGGGAGAACCCCGAGAAAACTTACTCACACAGTGTTTGTTCACAGCAAAGCTCACTTCACGCGAGCTGGGATCGAACCAAGGGTTCCATGAACCTGAGGTGAACGCTTTACCACTGAGTCACTGCGACCTATATATACCGGAGAATGGAGTAAGAACTTTTTTTCTTCTCTTTCTATCATATCAGAGATCGGCAACTACGGGTGATTACTCTTTTATCCAGCTAATGAATAAGATCGAACAACGAGGGGTGCTTACATCTAAAGATAAATTTCTATCAGTCATTGACAAATGTAAATATTCTGTTTGTATAAATTACCAGTACATTTTTTTTTTAATAACCATATTTGGTTGCAACTACGACTGCATTATCTGAAAAATAGAATATCGTAAAACAGATTAAGAGCAACAGTAATGTTAAGTATTTAGGGCGATATAGGCGACAACATTTGTATAAAGGTACACTTCAGTATTGAACAATTTAAATATTTATGGATGAAACGAGGAATCAGCATAACAATATGAGTGTGTTGTAATGAATAGTAGGCCTACCGTTAATTCGCTATGTTCGATGTGATATATTACTTATTTCTCTTCCTAGTTTCGACAGTTTTAGTTGTAAAAAAAAATAATGATGCTGTTCAATGTGTCACATTAATGCAGGGATGCAAATAACCACTCGCCCGGGGCGAGTATTTAATATCATACCGAAGGTAAGTAAATGATTTCTATTGTGGGATGTGGGCTAATAGCTTTTTCTTGGGTGAGTAAAATGTTGTTGCTTATTTGCATCCCTGCATTAATGCCTATTTAATCGGAAGAATGCATATTTCAAATCAGGAATTTTTAATAATAATAATAATAATAATAATTATTATTATTATTATTATTATTATTATTATTATTATTATTATTATTATTAGTAGTAGTAGTAGTAGTAGTAGTAGTAGTAGTAGTAGTAGTAGTAGTAGTAGTAGTAGTAGTATTATTATTATTATTATTATTATTATCCCCATTAGTTTAGCTACTGGTGTTTGAGAATCATTTATTGTTTCCTAATTTGGGTAACTTATTGTCTTTAATCTTAATGTCAAACAAACACTATCAGAAACGGCGGAAACAATGTTTTTAAAAGTTAGGAGTTAATAATAATCTATGAATGCTTGTTTTAATAATAATAATAATAACAGTAATAATAATAATAATAATAATAATAATAATAATAATAATAATAATAATAATAGATGTAGTAAATAACCATTCTTGATATCATTCATTGCCGTGGTTATATATATATATATATATATATATATATATATATATATATATATATATATATATATAGTTCTAGTTCTGGTCTCGTGATGTGCTTAATTACTTTATCTGTAAATAAGTATATTTTTAAAAGAAATAAACTTATTTGGATTAGAAGAGTAAATCTTCGGGACGTATGATGTCAACGACTTCAATGTATCATTCGTCAGATATGATAACTTTTCTCGGACATTGTAAATGTTTCAGACCATAGAAAATCAGAAACGAGCGCAGTAGAGTTTCAGGATATTCCTTTGCTTCATTGAAATCTTTGTGAGAATTTCGTATTTATCTTTAAAGAAACATATTGGCTTACAAAGGAAACACTAACAGTATTTGGAGAAAACGAAGGAAAACAAATTGTAAATAGTTCCTCTAGTTATCAGGGGAAAAATGAATACAATTTGTTCATTGTAGACTAAGTCGATTGGCAGTACCTGCTTAATGATCAAAAAATAGTTGTCTAGTAACACTAAAGAAACTGAAAGCATGAAATCTAGATTTCGTGTGTTTCATTTTCTCTACAAAAGAGGGTGCGAAAATGTTTGGTATAAATTGAAAACTTTTTAGTAATTTGTTTATATTTGGAATTTCAAAATACAGTGTTCATACAACTGAAATCTTCGAATGCATTAAATTCAATGAATCTGAAATTAATTTTGAAAAAACAGTGTGGCATAGCACGAATGTAACAGACTACTTACAAGGAGACTTACGGAAGTGTCACTCACCGATTTCAATGAAACTTTGCACACTTGTAGAACATCGAAAAATAATCGACACGCATTTTTTTTTTCGGCAATGGTGAATATTTAAGGTTGGAAACCACCCTTTGAACGTTAGGGATGGTCTTCAAGCATAGACAGAAAATAACCATTTAATATGGAAGAAAATATACTGCCAGGGAAGAGTTAGGACAGCTTATTCAGAATATGACGTCAAAATTACAAAATTCAAAATGGCGGATTCAATATAGTGATTACAATTGCAAAATGTCTTCTGGTTTAAAATTCTCTGCAGTTAGCCAAGAACAATTACAGCGAGGAGGTTGCAGACCATTTTGAAATTCCTTTCTGTACTTATTTTAAGAGGATGCTTGATTGAAGTGAGTCTCTGCACTTCTCACTATAGCGTCTACAGGGACACAAACAGTAGAAAGTGTGGCACAAGCAACAAATCTGTGACTCATAGCTACACCATACAACCTTTAATTTCTGAAAATGGTGTTGTTATAACCGTTTTTAATTATTTTGCAGGAAAAGAATGAAACATTTAACCCTATATTCCAAAACATTCTCTTTTTATCTGGAAATGTCGTTGTGAAAGCATCAAATTCGGGAAAATTAACATCAGGTCTTGTGAGATCCTGGTTGCAAGAGGTTTTTCTCCCAGTGTCTAATGTAAAGTCCATTTTGTTATTAGATTCGTGGAGTGGTCACAATTCACCAACGTTTCAACCTCTTTTACGAACGAAAGAGTACCTCAAAACAGAAACCATTCTGCACTAACAACTGGTAGGATTCAGTGTCTTGATGTATTCGTATTTAGGCCGTGGAAAAACTTCTTGAGACATTTTACTGATATTATCCTCTACAACTAAAACATAAATTTGCATCTCCGTAATAATGTAATTTAGATAGAAGTCACTAATTCATAATCAGTTTTCTTCTCCCAGATTTGCAAATTTGATTAGATACGTGTGATACAAAAACGGTTATTTGGAAGAAGATTGTGCTGCATTTTGCGATTTGTCAAAGTTATTGCTTTAATAAGGTGAGCTTTGTGTAAACAATGTTTATGCATCACACACTATTTTACGAAATATCATTACTGTGAAGCGTTTTCTCAATAAATTCGTAATTTAAACAATTGAGGATATATGAAGTTCTGACATAGTGAGAGGCGATGGACTCACTATACATAAGCACCTTGAATAGAGAGAGGTCCAGAGATTCACTTTAATCAAGCATTTCCTTAAAATAAAGGGGTTCCAAATCGGTCTGCAACCTTCTCGTAGTAACCCCTGCCAACTGTAGTTGTTCTTGGCTAACAACAGAGAATTTCAAACCAGAAGTCATTTTGTAATTGTAATCACTATCACTATATTGGATTCGTCATTTTGAATTTTGTAATTTTGATGTCATATTCTGAACCAGCTGTCCTAAGCCCCCTGGCAGTATGTTTTCTTCTATATTAAATGATTGTTTTCTGTGTATGCTTGAAGACCACCGCTAACGTTCAAAGGGTGGTTTCTACCCTTAAATCTTCACCATTGCCGAAACAAAAATAAATGCGTGTCGATTATTTTCGATGTTCTACAAGTGTGCAAAGTTTCATTCAGATCGGTGAGTGACACTTCCGTAAGTCTCCTTGTTAGTTTATTATAACATTAACCCTTAACTAGTGTGGTGGGTATCTGCTACCCAACTGGTGTGGTAGGGTCAAAATGACCCAAACATTTTTTAAAGCTAAACATACTAAATGTAAAAGTCGAACAATGTGAAAACATTTTTTAATGTTTATTCGCACCTTTCGCGCCATTTGTATTTATTCAATAGCAAATTACAATACAAATTTTAGGAAAATATACTAACCTGTACCCCAATGAAAAATATACATGCAAAGTCTTTCTCGTTACAGCGATCTGACCCGTACCACATTAGTTAAGGGTTAAGGCACCCCATCATTCTGAATATTAATATCACTTTGGGAAGTTAATAAAATGTTTAGGAAGAGACTAAGAAAACGCGTGGCTGTTAAATTGTGTTGATTAAACTTTCTACTGGTATTTTAAACAAAGTTAGTATTCTTGCAAGAATATGCGTAAAAGCGTGTGTGATTAGAGAGAAAGAAGCTTTCAACTTGGCAGAGTTAAAACAATAATCCAGAAAGTAAATAATTCGCTGTTTTAAGAAACGATTGAATGAGAATTTTGAAATGAAAAGGTAGCATTGACGAAGCAAAATCCAACTAAATTAGCTTTTTCAATGTGAGGAAATGAATATTAAATGAAAGAAGAATGTAAATAATTAATTTCTTTGATAAAATGTAGATGACTTTTTATCCAGAAATCCAGGAAGAATAGAATTCGTTAACGATATTTAGAAGAATAGCGAAAATGTTGTTGCTCACTCAACATCTCTTATAAACATGCCAAGGATACTTGTTAATATTGAACCTTCGACAGGTAAATGTGCGAGCGTTGTCAGGCGTGGCGTAAGAAGTTTCAAGGTTGTTCATGGTCTCTAATTACTGGGCACTTAGCAAGTCCTCGCCTGACTAGATTGAATCCAGAGTAGCTCATGATTGCATCTCTTTACACTATTGAAGGCCTAGCTAGACCTTTTAATCACTCCCTGCTGCTCTCAACTGGCTCGTTATTTCCAACACTTTTGAAAAGCTTTGCCTCCACCTCGTCATCTTGAATCGTCGACCATATCTCTCTCTCATTTTCTGTCTCTCTTCTGAAATTGGAGAAATCTCACGAGCCAGCGTTTCCATAGTAACAGCTTTCTCGCCCTTCCCTTTCCTGCTTCTAACTTTTTCCCACACTCACACGAAGTCTTGAGCTAAAATCAGCGAAAAGAAGAGGCAGCTAGCAATTCATTTCAGGGAGTCAGAGAGACCCACAACGCTGACTGTGGACGTGCAGTATTTATTGGAACAACATCCTGGTTCTGTCTATCTGTTCTGTCTTTCCCCCCTTTTTTTATTATTTTTTCCCTGTAAAGATAGTCACTGAAAGGGTGGTTTTGTAGATTTAGACCCCATCAAGCCAGGAGCTCTCATTAGCTCATCCGCTTGTGGTGAAACGAGCTCTAGCAGACAAGTAAGGTGGGTTGAATGTTGAAAAGGGAGGGATGCAGAAGGGAATAGGAATAGGGAAGGGGAAAGAGGATTATTTGGTTCGTCAGTGTCCGACGTACCTCCAACCAAAAAACCCCTTCAAGTGATTATCTAGGATCAAACTGGGACCCGAACATGAATCCCTATATTAATTTGCCCACCGGCTTCTTTGTCGGTTATTCATCTGTCCTTCTGTTTATGTCGTCAGTACGCTTTTTGAACCTGACTCGAATCTCCCTTCCCACCACACTATCTCTTTCCCCCGGTTGCATCATTAGTATCCTCACGACGATTTTTTTCCTCCCCAAAGAGAGAAAGAGAGAGAGAGAGAGGGATTCTTTCTTGGTCACTGGACCGACCGCTCTCTCTGCCCGGATGGAAAATGTCTCGGTGACCAATCAGAGCACAGAACAGCGATCTATGGTCTCTGATTGGATAGTTGACATAGTACATATGCATTGATATATATATGTGTGTGTGAGAGAGAGAAAGAGAGATGTGGAGAGAATGTGTGGTATTTCTGTATATGTGGATATGTGTGAGTCTTTACCGTTTACAAGTCTGTAGAGATGTTGAATTTTACTCGCTTACACGAAAGCTATATAATTCCATTCTTGTGTAACATTTTGCATATATATATGCTCGGATTTTAACATATTTTCTCTCAAGCTCATGTACACAAACATCTATACATGTGCACTGTACAGAGGAGCATTAATTAGCAATACGTTGTTATTGAGAATTAATACGTAGTCAGTCCATTGGGATATGATAACTTTATATATATATATATATATAATATGGACTGTTATGGCAAAAATATGATAACGCTAGGATGAGGTTGTTTTATAGAAATTCGTAATCGTTGAACTAAAGAGACTATATAAATTGATCTAAACAACATATACTCTTAAGAAAAGAGGTAGTCTATAGTATTAAATGTCGAATTGAATAGTTCGCCTTTCTCACGTACTGCTTATAGCATAATTAGGATTTCAGTTTTTGCGCCAGTTATAAACCTTCTAAATAAAACAAACAAAACCACTTACAACTTCGAAGGCTTATTGTTTTACATATACTTGTACATTGATACTTCGTTACGGGCATCGTACGATTATCCCTCATTCATGGGACACTTGCTAGCAAATTGTTCGTTTTTATTTTCCTTCTACGTGGCAGATTACATTTAGGTAATCATGTCATTGGTCTAGTACACTAACAAGGACAACTCAAGAAAAAAGAAAAAAAAACCTTATTTTTCCATCGGCAATTTATGTTGAATTTCTATATAAATTAAATAGGGAACATATTTGACTCAAGATTCATAACTACCCAAAACTCAATTACCCATCTAAATGTGCTAAGTACGGGTAAAAGTATTTTACCAAACATTTTAAACATACAGTGATGACCTAATATAATATTCCAGTATTAAATTAGTGCGGCGATTCATAGGCTCATCTTTAATAAAATATTTCCCCAATGGCGAATTCTTCTGTTCGACAATTGTTTTAACAAGAATTTCATTTTTTTTTTTTTTTTTTTTTTTGCTTTTCACTTTTCTGGCAATGATAGAACAGATATATATATATATATCACATGAGTAAATCAGTTAAATCCTCATATTCGACTTTATATATATATATAAAGTCGAATATGAGGATTTAACTGATTTACTCATGTGATAGCCTCTACATGCCGAAAAAGTTATTTTTGGATGTCTGTCCCGATATATGTATCAATACTTGCCTACACTGAGAAAATCCGTTAATCCTGACAGCGGTATACTGTACAAATATACAGAATCCATATGAATACTACGGAAATTTTACGGAGCACAGTTGTCCATATGCAACACACGTACTGCCTCTTACCCGCTTAGATGTTACATCATGCCGCTGCAAGTTGTCTGACATCTAATAGTGTTCCGTGTATCATACACGTATACGTATGTTATATACTATAGCTGAACGTTATATAGGTCCATCTGTATATGAAATCCTTACTGCTTATAGACGGTACAGCTCTTTCTTTCATACGGAAAGAACATATAGATGGAACACTTACACGAAGTGTTATAAAACATAGTTTTCAGTTATATGTTTGTTGCAGGATCTTACATCTAATCGTAGTTAAGTCCAAAAACTACATGATTTAACCAGTTAACCTACGTTTATACATACACCACATACTTTTTTCATGTAGAAGCTATACCGTTCAACGTATCTGACCCAAATTTTAAACTTTTATATATATATATATATATATATATATTCTTCAGGATATTCAGGCATTGAATTTTCTTACTGCTTCAAAAAACTATGGATAGTTTAATGTGAAAATAATAGAATATCAGTTTCTTGGAAACTTTGAATTTTGGTTTTTATATTCTGTAGGATGTTGGGGGATCGAATTATCTTCCTGCTTCGAAAAAAATATGGAAAATATAATGTAAAGATAAAAGAATATCAAATTCTTAAACTGTTCGAATTTTGGTTTTTTATATTCTGTAGGATGTTGGAGGATCGAATTATCTTCCTGCTCCGAAAAAAATATGGAAAATTTAATGTAAAGATAAAAGAATATCAATTCTTGAAAACACTTCGAATTTTGTTCATATTTCATAAATAAATATTTCATTAATTACTGTATGTTTTAATCAAAAGGGGTAATTGGCTCTTGAGGGTAAGTTCTTCTCGAACATTTTTCGTGAAAAGTATCATGCAATTTTGTTGATATTTCTTGAATATATGTTTCATTAACAACCCTACGATGCAAACAGCAGTTATTTATCTTTTTTTTTTAAAAAAAAAAAAGTCCTCAAATGGTGGTTTATTCTTGGATGATTTTAGAAGATTCCTCAAAAATAATTTAGGCGATTTTGTTATTATTTCATAAATACATAGTTCAGTAATCTAATATCTGTATCAAGACTTGATTTAATATAAGAAATTACAGCAGGATAGCATAGTACTGTTCTCCTTTAGCCTAGCCGGCATAATCGTGGGACGCAAAACTCAAAGTTTAGTACTGTAATCCACATCTTTTATCTTTCTTCTTTTTTGTGGCCCGAATTCTTTTAGCAGATGTATCCTCAATCGATTTTCCTTTATGAACTACAAAACAAATTTCCGAGGAGAAATGTCAATCTCTATCCTTTCGAGAGCTATAGATGTCACGTCTGAATTAGTTTTTGGTTTACGTATTTGCGAACGAGGACACCCGTAATGAAAATTCCTGAAACACACAGGTTAGGTAACTATTTCTGGAAGTCTTCCTGAAAGTTCAACATAAATCCTAAAAGCGGTGTTGTTGGTATAGGGACGACACTACCATATGGGGTATTGCAAAAATAAAGCTTCTGTAAGCTAATTTTTACAATATGTTTTTATTTGTTTTTTTTTATTTTATTTTGGGAGTTATTTTTTAAAGTTTATTTTGCACAAGGATTTAATATGGAGGAGCAACTATGCGGACATTGTTGTTAGCACATTGATAACAGTGCTTTTGGAGTTTGTGCATTATTCGAGATGTGGCTAAATATAGGATATTCATAAAGTATAATTGCATCCCTTACAACTTCAAAATTGATTGAAAATAAGTTTTCTTTGTTTGTTGTATTTAGCTCCTTTTTTTATGATCGAGGCTGTATGAGACGTCGACCTACAGTAATGCTGTCCCACCGAGAAACAAACCTTTGACCTCGTGCACCAGAGACGCGTGAGCTAGCTACTAGGCTACTGATTAGGGTTTAAAAATTTAAAAATATGTACAGTACTTCATTATTTTGACCGTAATATTTTAATAAGCCAGAGGTCATACACACAGTTTATGAAAAACAGGTTAATGCTGATGAATTCGAAAATCTTAGGTGACGTAACAGATTAAGTAATATTTAGTTTGAGTGTCCTTGTTAAGATAGAAGAAAGAAATGAATGTCTGTTTGATACTTCAATGTTACTTATCCCTATCAAAAACGGAGAACAGAGTATGATTCTACTTCCTCTGTGTTTACTTTCGTACGACATTAGCTTTGAAAGCGTGAATATTTAATGATTAACGTCTACATGCTGAAAAAGCTAGTTTGAAGCACCCATCCATCTATGTGTGTAGGTCTAGCGTCCACACCGTTTCACTAACTGAACAAAATTTTTAAACTTTCGAATTCTAGATATTTCTGAGGGATTCTTATATTCTCTCTATGCATAAAAGAGTAGTTTATTAATTTCCAAAAGTCTAAAATCATAATTTTCTCGAAATTACGTTTAACTATTTTCTTCAAGCTTCAGAAATCAATTTGTCATTCTATAGTGCGAAAACAGTAATTTATCTGGGGGAAATGTAGAAAAGGTAATTTGCTGATGGAGGTGAATTTTGATTATTATTATTATTATTATTATTATTATTTTAGTATGGCTTGAACATATTTTTATGCCTTTCATAAAGAAATTCCAATAATGACTTTAGAAACTAGAAAGAGTGTACAATATATATATACCTATCCATGTATCTGTCAGTCAAGGTCGTGGGTCGTGTTGCACAGGGGATTAGTTTGAACACGATTACCATTCGCACAGTAACGAGAAAGCTTAATGTGGACTCGTACATCTTTTATTACTTGAGCGACCATTCGGGAGAGGAAAGTGTGGTAATCGAATCGAATTCAGGATCTCAACAGATTTATATGTTTCCCATAGCTCCTACATGCCGAAAAACTGTACTTTAAATGTCTGTTCTTTGTCCCGATGTATATACACTCGACTACAAGTTGCACAGTTCAATCTATCTGCACCAAATTTTAAACCTACGGAGGTTTCTATATACCCTAAGATTCTCTAGTTTTTTCTGTATTTCCTTGAATTATGTTTCTTCTGCTAAAAATAAGTGTGGTTTACTGAAAGGCGAAACTCGAAAACGACTTAGCGATTTTGTTTATATACCATTAAGAATCCTATACTGTGGTATAAGTAGTTTCTCTGGAAAAAATCGAGAAGGGATAGTTTATTCTTCGGAGTGTTTTTTTTTTTTTTTTTCGGCCAACGATTTTCTCGTAAGCGACTGACGATTTCGATCATTTTTCATACATACGTACTTCATTACTAATCTGACAACATGACATAACTCATTTGTCCTGAAAATATCCACAAGGGGTGATTTCGAACGATTTTCTGAAAAGACGACTCAGGTGTAGAAAATATTTTTTTTTTCATATTTTACAATAAATGATTCATTAATAATCTTATAATATTGTAAATCACTTCTCATGACAATATAGACAAGGCATAATTTATTCTTGCTGATTTTTTTGTTTACTATTTCCTCAAATGTGACATGAGATTTTGTTCATATTTCGTAAACAAATTTAATTAATAACCCTAAACGTCATGTCATTTTTCATGAAATAAACCACAAATAGTAGTTAGTATACTTTTGTGGGTGAGTTTCCTTCGAACGAAGTTTTTCGAAAGAAGCCTTATAATTTAGTTTGTATTTCAGAAATATTTCTTTAATAACTAGAACATAAATAATTTATGTAGTGTAAGGAATCTATAGCAATAGACCTAAAGTTTAGTTCGGTAGTTTGTATCTTTTCCTTTTTTAAGATGTAAGAGTGCAGAAAATTTTGGATTGGTTTAATTCAAGTTCACAGCAGGTAGCCCTTGGTGTTTTTTTTTTCCCCGGGGATTTCTAGTTTATCCCACTTCCTTTGTTGCGCCATTTTATTCACTATCATCATAACCCGCGTTTAACCTAAGAGCGTAAACATGGAATCTTAAGCTAAAAACAAAAATACGGAGAATTAATGTTAGATGCCAATATATTTGAGTTGCAGTGACTCACTCACGAGCGGGTCCACTGGGTCCAGGTAGATTTTAAAAAAATATAAATGTCTTGTGTGTAAATTGGCATATCGTATTGGCAATTTAAATAACAGAGAATTTCTTCATCTTCCGTTTAGCCCCCCTAAAAATTAAAAATCTTAACTTTTGTCAATTTTCTTGTGGGATGGTACTTGAAAGCTACAATTATGCTAAATTTCGCATTTCCACGTCAAACGGAAGTGCCCGTTTATTTTGTGAGTTCATTAAGATATATATATAACGCAACTTTGTGAACATATTAACTCCCGTAACTTGATTGGATTTTAAATGGCACTTTGCTGATATATTAAATGCGTTAATACTGCGGTTCAGTTCGACGATGTGTGTCCTGGGTGCAAGATGGAGCTAACCTCCTTACCATATAGACGTGGCAATTATCATGGAGCTAGAAAGATAGAACACAGGCTACTCGCAAACGTTTGCACAACTGAACACAAACAAAAGCGAACCTAATTGCTGAACCATGCCTAGTTTTTGAGATCTAGCATGAAACATACTCAATCATTAAAATTTTTCGGATTACGACCACTGTCACGTGTGTTTTTTTTTTTCGCGTTTTTACCATGTCCTCACTTTTTTCTCCATGTAATATCAGTCATGATTTTTTTGGATTAGTTTATTCACATACAGAATTACTTTGTGGCATAAGCAGCAATTTTTAACACTTTGCCATCCTGAGATATTACGCCCCAAAAATAGCATCAAAATCACAAACTTCAACTTTCGGACCCCCATAAATCTACGGTGTCAGTAGTATCATAGCTGTGGATATTTCTACGGAGTGTTTACATGCAATAGTATTCAGCACAAAACTTATGAACCACCCACTTTATGCCATTGTGTAATTTTCTCTAGTTTTTCTGGTGATTTCATGTATTGATTTGCAACCCTGCATATTTATTTAGAAGGAAAAGTTTATATTCCGTGTACCTCAGTCTTCCCTATAAACATTCGTTTTGTTTGGTGTTCGTCTGATTCTTACATCCTAAGCAACTGTAGTTTTCGTAAACGCTTGCAGATGCAAAAATTGGCACTCCACCGACAACGAAGATAGCCGCCATTCAGGAACACTTGTACATACGACAACGTGAATGATGTTATTGAGTTTCTCATACACAAGTTTCATCACACTAAACTTTTTAGAATTTTCGGAGATGGTCGAGCAACCGCCTCTGGACCACTTCGTATGGATTGACTCAATAGCAAGTGATATGAATTTTTCGTTCTATTTTCTCGGTTTTATATTTTTACCCGAATTCAATGTTTATTATTATTATTATTATTATTATTATTATTATTATTATTATTATTATTATTGCGAGGAAATGATTTTCCATGGCTCTCATATAAAAATAAAAATACTTTAAGACATATTTTTGCCAAGCATCAACATAGGTATCTGACCAATGACTACGAACTTCATCATGATTCTCCTTTGAACTCGGAAAGAAAAATGTATATATATATATATATATATATATATATATATATATATATATATATATATATATATGCCTCGTCCGAAATCTCACTTGCACAGAATAGAATTTAATAATTTGTTCAGTTCACTTATTACAAATAAAAAGTATACATATTCCCTCCCCTATCAACAACTCTACAAAGAAACATTCTTAACCATAAATTGCACTTTAAAAAAGAAAAACTTCAGGTAATCATAATTTTATATGCTTCACTTTATACTGAACATCCACTTTCTTTACCTGTCCGCCCTTCTCGAAGGACAAAAAATTGTTCGTACTTTCACATTTTTGCTGAGAGCTTTTGCTTTTGATACTAAAATTTTTAACGCAATAATGATACTTTGCGATCTTATTATTCGTGTATTAGCTAAAATTCGGTGTTATTGTGATAAATTGCCTATGATCGCGTTATTTCGTGATTAAAAAAAAAAGAACTCTTCAATCCTCCTAGTCGTATTTGTAGATTTATTTTACATTTCGCAACTTTTCATTATCGTAAAAAGGAAAAGTAGGTCCGTAGATAAAATAATATTTAACTAAAATTTGAACTTTTATTTAACATTGTACAACGATTGAACATGTATAAATTGATAGATGGCATCAAGTTGAACAATATGTCATGCTTAAGAGTAAATTCTCATGCGTATTTTTAGAGAAAATCTACAAAAAATAATTTTATGGCGCTAAAAAGTATGTCGTACGTTGCTAATGATTGAGAATTTTTATTGTTATTCTGCTGGAGCAAATTGTTCAATTATTTGTTTACACCGTACGTAAAAGTATACTGTTAAATAGCGGATTTTATCTGTTATGGTTTCTTGTTGTTTTTTTTTTTTCTAATGGTGGAATACATACTCCAATAGTGATGTAGTACTGCTTAAAAAAATAAATTTTAAATGATTATGATACGAGATTGATTATATTCTCTCCTACGGATAAATATATAGAGATTCTGAAAGAAAAATATATTTAAAATAAGAATAATATAAACATGTTCATTGATTTGTTTTAATAGTTATCAAAGCAATTAGGGTTGCGCACGAGACAAGATTTATGGCTGTCTCGTCTCGAAAATGTGCTGTAAAAGTGATGTCTCGACTCGAAAAATGTATATTTCTCTATTATAAGAGCTGTGTCTTGACTCGAATTTTGTCAGGAAAATCCTGTCTCGACTCGTCTCGTATGCATCCCTAGAAGCAATATAAAGTTGACTAAACTGGAACATCAGATATGAAAAGCGAACACGCATTTGGAGAGCTTATGAGATATCTTTGAAGTTTTGTTTTGCTTTTTAGCTTCGACTAACTTAAAGCAATTGATCTATAGCTCTCGTCCCTTGGAGGCGAAATAGTTTAATGGGGAACGATCGATACTATGAATCTTTATATATATATATATATATATATATATATATATATATATATATATATATATATATATATATATATATATATATATATATATATATATATATATATATATATATATATATATATAATGATCAGACATAGACAAACAGATGACTGGAAAAAAACTATTTAACCTCTTCACAGATATGACATCAAATGATGCCACATATTTTATCGGGAAAATAATCCGAATTTTTTTTTTTCACAAAAAAGAGTGCGAACTAAAGGTAAGTAAAAACAAGTGCTTCAGAATATTATTTTTACTTACCTTCAGTTCGCACTCTTCGAAAAAAAAAATCGGATTATTTTCCCGATAAATATGTGTCATCATTTGATGCCATATCCGTGAAGAGGTTGATGATGAATTTCACAATAGCTTTAGAACATGGATGTCATTCGGACATTAAGATCGATATATTTATGAGAGCGGGACACGTGACTTTCCTGGAACCCGCATGGAGTAAAAAGAACTGTAGTCTTGAAAGACAGAAAATGGCCTTTGGGTAGACCAAGAAAATGGGATAATAAGATGATCTTGTGGAAGTGGTTAGCAAGTCTTGGTTAGATTAACTAAATAGGGCCCAATGTCGAATGATTGCTTCTTTAGGATTCTTTAGCAATAGAGTAAGTTAGTTAGTTTTGAATTTACTAATTCTTTTACAGACAGCAACCTAAAGTTCCTGTTTCTGTTCATAACTCTTAATGCATATCTTACAAAATACACCTTTTGTTATATCTTAAAAGAGATCGACCATAAACACTTTTAATATTGAAGCGGGCGTAGCAGGCTTCTATATTCGACTTAATCAGTGACAAATAAAATATCTCTACGAACTATTTACAACACTAGTTATGTATTGTTAAAATTAGGAATGGCACCGATATCCAGACGAGATTAAGTACAGTCTCGAAAGTGTCTGTCTCGTCTCGTCTCAAATATTGACAAGAAAGTTCCGAAATTATCTTCTACTCAAAATTCTTGCATTGTTAAGTTACATGTAAGTTAATAGAACAATTGCCCTTGGGTGGCCGCAGTCATAGGCGTGTACACAGCAGAAATTGAGACAAATGACTCCTCTGATCACGTGGTA
Organism: Thermobia domestica; assembly: GCF_964235325.1. Lineage (NCBI taxonomy): Eukaryota > Metazoa > Arthropoda > Insecta > Zygentoma > Lepismatidae > Thermobia > Thermobia domestica. The sequence goes on along the minus strand of NC_137461.1, from coordinate 114,042,619 downwards.
TATCGAAAGTGTTTTGAACAGCAGACGTTTCGAGTTGGGATTCAATATATTTTATACTCTTTTTAGTCATTTTAATTACTCAAAGAACATGTCAACATATTTCTAAACCGAATTTTGTAAACCAAACACAAAACGTTTAAACCTGACAACATTATTTTATCACACGGTTCGGGAGTTATTAAGGAAAAGATCTGTTTAAAATTTCTTGTAGTTTTATGACTACCGCTTATTTAATTAATGGTTCCAACTTTCCTTTGAAACTGAGTGTAAAGTAATGAGGTTGAAGGAGATAGGGGCAGAAATTTCGGAATAGGATGGGGCAAAATAATGAAAAGATGAACAGCATCAAATTAAACCAGAGAATTTATTATCAACCAACACTTCATGTTTAAAAAAGTGCTGAAACAGTATATTAATATTTCTTTTGCAAATATGTAAAAACAATATATTTCTCTTTTTGAAATATTTTTAGTAAGCAATAAAAGTGCTACATTCTCTCTCCTTGTCTCTTTATCTCTACGTGGACTGCAGTTGGAGATATAATCTAATATTTGTAGTGAAATTGCGGATTCAGTTCGTTATCTGCCATGTGGGATTGCATAACACTAATTTAACAGGAAGAAAAGAAACTATATTACTGGAGTTGATTACTTGAGTTAAATTGTATAGCTAGTGATGAGGCTGTAAAAGAGAATATCTATTGATGAAATGTAATCTGAATCACAATTCGGGTTTTATCCAAGGATTGATTATACTCACTGAGGATTGAATATCATGAACATACGCTTAGAAAGCACGAGTATTGGTCACTTAGATATGAAAAGGTACGTGGTCTACAATAATTTTCAAATCATGAATAAAATGAGAAAATAAAAAAAAAAAAAGAAATAAACTAAAATCTGTAAGGTGATACTACTTATACATTTTAAATTTCAGTCAATTTATTTCGAGACGAGATCGAGGCTTGACCATCGAGATCGAGACAAGTATCTGTTGATCAAGACGAAACCGAGACGTCAATTTTCGACTCGAAACAAGACCGAGATCGAGACCGTTACTTGAGACTATAAGGTCTCGTCTCAGTACTACCTTTACTGCCAATAGAGCGAAGACCATAGAAACGAAAATTGTATCATTTATGAGTTCGTCGTTTGAGTGCAATAAATTTTATGTATCTAAGTATTTATTTGTTTAACAAATTCAAAAGAACTTTTAACAAGTTTAAAAGTTCACGATTTGATTTCACTTAAAAACTCTCAAGCGATTTTGTTTTCTTTTGTTACAACTCTTCCTTGCTTATATATATAACAAAACCTAGTTGCATATCCAAAATGATCACGTTTAAATATTCCACTTGGAAACATTCAGAGATAACTATTCTTTTGTAGGAGTCCGGTGGGAAGTGTCTTTGGGAGTTAACATGTTGAAACGTAGTTTTTAACCCCAAGGAAACTTCGGGTTCAAGGAAGTTCAAGGAACGTTCTGCATATTATTCTTGACGGTACAAATGTTTGTTTGGAATCCATGACGTTTTCAAATGCGGCGAGACTATTGAAATCATTACTTCTAAGAGATGAAAACCGAACGATCTTAAATATGAATCCCGGCTGAAACATAAGTACTTTTCATTTATTAAGTATAATAGAGTCTAGTATTTAAACAATGTCCAAAAATCTACTTAGAGTGTAGGGTCTACTTGAAAAATCGACATTGTCGCAAGTGACGTCTCAGGAAGGGGTCAAAACGAATACAAATACATATACGATACAAATACTTGAATACACATACACACACGTCTACGATCTATAGACGCACATTCTGTTTGCTAAGTGTAACCATAGAAGCATTTGCTAGTTGAAGCAGATCCTTTATTTGAAAATAACATTTTTCTTGCTTTTTTTTTAGCGCGACAATGCGAGCGGTCCCGGGTTCGATTCCTGGTGGTTCAGGCTAGCCATCCTGAGTGAGTTTTCCTCATTCACACCAGGGAAATGCCGGGATGATACCTAACATATAATCCCTTCCTTTCCTTTCCTCGGATAGTGTGATCGCCGAAGAACGCCATCCTTCATATGTGACGAGCTAACATGGCCATAGATGCCGAAAGCCCTGAAATCTAATTCCTGATCCTAATCTTTTAGCGCGAATATAAATAATTTCGAGACAAATTAATATGGTGAACTTTGTGAGCGTATGTTTATATAATTTTTATGAATATGAGATTATAGTTGAATACTCCAAGTTTACACTTTTCCAATAGAAGGAGAAGAATTTTGATGCTTCTGTTTTACCAGTCCTAATTCTAGGCAAATAACTTTTCTCTCTTATGAGTTTTTTTTAATCGATTTTTCTCTAAAATCGTAACAGGGCTGTAGTGTAAATTTGAGATTTTTAATGTACTAATCAAGTACCTTTTGTAAATCTTTATCCAAAATGTTATGAAGTACTTACACATCCTACTGCTTGTAGAGGTGGCAAATGTAAATTAGTGGCATTTTACGATATTTCAGTTTACGTGCTTAATTAACTAATGTCGCATTTCTGTTTGACATTTAGTGATAACCTTCGTCGCGAGAGACCAAGGTTGGATTTCCGATGGGAACCCATGTGGTTTTTGATCCCATGTTAAGCTGTAGTTCAACGTCTCATATAGCCTCAGTGCTAAAATGAGACGTTAAACTCAAAACCAAGCATTCCATAAACCATTACAACAATTTACCCTACGACGGTATTCTAGTTGGAAACGTATAATACACAAAAATAAAAATCTTACTTGTAACATATTACTGTACAGGGATCTAATATTACCATCAGATTGTTTTGTTAGTATTTGAAAATCTTTTTTAATATTACTAATATGGAATAAGCAAATTCCCTGTGTCATAATTTGATTAATTAGGCCTATGTATGTGAATAACAGGGCGTCTACTCTATTTTGGTTCCAGCTCCAGTGCATTTGAATTTACTTTGCTTTTACCTGCCTTTCTTAAATACAGTGAATGCTTAAAACTGCTTCTGATATGTGAAAGCAAAAATACCGGAAGAGTTCATACTTAATGTTATTGGAATTTTCTCTTGATGCTTGTAAGAAAAATTGATAAAACGGTTTCCAGGGGTTTCATACATGATGCAGTAGTAAATATTTTTTTTCACTTTTAATGGCATTTTGGCATACTGAACTCTCAATAATTTCAGCAGAATCCATACAGTAATGAATTTAAGCATTTGTCTTCATTCCTTATTACTTCTATTCAGATTCAATATTTTTTTTCTTTTTTAATCGACACAGGACTTCATTTATTTTATTCCTCATCATAAAAATGTTTATGTGATTAACTCGTGTTACTATAATTTTCAAAATACACTAATTTTTAACTGTGTTTTGGTGGTTAATTTTGTTATTTGTTTTTAAATTACAGAAAGGCTGCTGGAGGAAATAGAAAGAGCAGACAAGCTTGAGGCGTTAGGAATTCCCGCGGAAGGTATGTATATACTTCGCTCTTCTAATGTATTTACTCCTTCTTCGCTAATTACGAAATGTTAATTATGAGATTTAAATTCTGTTTGTTTTAAAGATATATATGTACCTATTACGCGTTAATTTGTATAGCAAAAGATCACAAGAATTCTGTATGCAATGTGTATGTGTGGAATTACAATGTGGATTATTGTTATTTATTGTAATGAAGCATAATGAAGTCAAAGAGGCGCCACCTTTAGATAGTACATTCTCTGCTCCATAATTTATGTAAGTTTGAATGTTATGTACTTAAATATATGAAATATTTTGTATATAATGTCTGCTATTTTCCCTAGAAACACTACAATAGTATTAAAGTATAAACTCAGTGAAAATTAACTTTGGTGTAGAATATGTAGACATAACACTATGTCAAGCATTTATGTTACGCTTAAATTGTTTATGCGTTAATATAGGGGCTACATAAGAAACACTGAACACATTACACAACTTTCTTCGAAATCGCAAAACTAATTTTTGAAGGAAAAGAATTAAGATTAATGAAAAAGAATTAAAAACTTCTAGAAACAACCTAGAATTTCCTTTAACTAAAAAATTTTAACAATTCGTTGAGTTAACTGGAAATTCCTCAGCGACAGATACAAAAGTTTAAACAAGGTTAACAAATCTACAATATGACATATAAATAGATGAGTTCATTTCTACTTTTATATTTCAATTTAACCTCCCACGATTATACCTTGTTTAGGCTAAGGGAAACGGTGATTAATGCAAATGAATGATGATGGAAGAATTATTGGAATGAGGAAGTGGAAGGAAACGTGAGTACCGCGAGAAAACCCACGGACACGATGTTGTCCACCACAAATTTACTTGGCCAGGAATCGAACCAGGGACCCCTGCATCAGAGGTAAGCGCTGTACCACGAGCCACCGTGCCCTCTATTTATTTATAATTTTAGTATGATATTTTACCAGTATTGAAGTATTCACTCTATCTTCCTTTCGCTGTAGCAATTGAAGATTGATTGTACTTAAGTAGATGTTTAAAACAAATAATGTTAATTTTCTATTTTCAAATCAATATTGAAAACAGAAATATTTAATTTCTTCCACTTCCAGTTCTGTTAGAGAGAGATTCGTGTGAAGATATCTTTTCTTCAGACGCCGAATCGATTCCAAGAATCTTCTTGTTCTATATGTAACGTATTTATTCTTTGGCGATCAATGTTAAAAGCGCAAATTGTTAATTTCCACTACTTCCGCTTTCGATAAAGAGTTAAATAAGAAAACCTATTATATGACGCTGAATCTCTCTATCATTACTGTTTTTGCATTATGGCGATGAGTGTTGAAATCGGAAATTGTTAATTGTACTACCTCCGGTCTGAATGGAGAGTTAAAGAAGAAAAGGAAACATATTCTAAAGATGCTAAATAGATTCCAAAAGGCAGCTTTTCACTATTTCTTTCCTTTCTGCTCTGTGGCGATCAACATTGAAACCGGAAATGGTTAGCTTTTTCAACCTCTAGTTTGACTAGATTGTTAACGGAGTAGATTGGACCTATTGTTGAGACACTGAATCGATTAAAAAATAAATAAATAAAAAAGAAACTTTTCCCTCTTACAGTTTTTGTTGTATGGAGATCAATATCGAAACCAGAAGTAGTAGTAAATTTCTACTTCTTCCGGTTATAGTAAAGAAGTGCGGGAGAAATAATTTTCCTGAGTTGTTGAACCGATTTTTAAAAAAACAAAAACTTGGACATCAGTGGAAGTAGTAGTGAATTTATATTATTTCCACAAGAGGATTTATGTTATTAATACAGAAATGCAGGTGAAGTACTTTTCTTGAGACGCTGAATCGATTAGAAAAAACTAGCTCCTTCGTGGGTAAGCGGTTAGGGTATGCGTCTTTGGCGTGGGAGACCCAGGTTTGATTTCCGGCGGGAGCTCATGTGATCGGATTCCGCATTAATCAGTAGGTCTCGTCTCATATAGCCCCGCTGCTGAAAGGGACGTTAAACTCAAAGTAAACTCAACGATTAGAAAAGAAAAAGAAAACGATTGTGTGGAGATTGGTATTGAAATCAGAAGTATAGTTCATTCAAGGAACGTTCAGTACCTCATGTAAACAACTGTACACGTAGTGATTGTTTCATTTTATTGGTTAAAGAGCCTTGCCGCATCCATGCGGCAGAAGAAAATAGTCCATTGTCAAGTAAGCTGTTTTTTAATGTTTTTGTTGCTTATAAGGCTCATTACCAGAAATACAATATACTTACAGTGAAATAACAGAAACAACACTCCATCTAAGAACTAAATTCAATTAATGCAATAAAAGAGAATACACATGCGTAGAAACTGGGTTTGGCCCACCTTATGCGCGAATCACAGTTTACAATATGGCTGCGTGCGGGGAATATGCAAAACGCCGACAGGGTACAAGCACGTGCTTCTCGGAAGAAGCGGTGACCGATAGCCAATCATCCGATGATTGGCGGAGTAATACCATCCTACAATGTTTACATCAGGATCAGAAGGTTCGTTGAATGAACTTTAGTAGTAAATGTCTGCTGCTTCCGGTTTTAGTAGAGAAATGAGAGTGAAGTTCTTTTCCTGAGACGCTGAATGGATTAAAAGAAAACACTTGTTGCTATCTGTTACCGTTTTTGTTCTATGGCGATCAACGTTGAAACCGGAAATGGTTAATTTCTACTACTTCCGGTTTGAGTAGAGGATTGCTGGATGAGATAAATCCTATTCTTGGAACACTCAATCGATTCGAATGAAAAACTTCTCGACATCTCCTACCGTTTTTCCTTTGATACTTGTTAACAAATAGACGATACAGTTCCGATACTTATGCATACCATGGTTTGAAAGTTTATTAAAAGCACTCGAGTACAACCTAGTTAGCAATTTCGTGTCCTTTCTTAATGTTGTATTGTGAAATTGTTGGAATTTCTATGTGTGAAAATTTTACAAAATAATTATAAGTAGGTGAAGCAAACAAAATGTTATTACTAAAATAATAAATTGATATTTAATTAAATGAGCTCGTATATTTACCAACTCTTGAATTTATTTATATAAGTTTTGTAAATGTTAATACTGTAATTTATCACGAGAAAGTTGTCTTATATATATATATATATATATATATATATATATATATATATATATATATATATATATATATATATATATATATATATATATATATATATAAATTTAATTTACTACCATTGCAGAACAAAATTTGATTACGCTTTTGTTCGAAATTGTATTTTGTTTTTAAAAAATCATCTTCTAATATTAGTTTTCTGTGGAAATTTATTATTATTTTAATATAGGCCTATATTAAAGATAATGTTAAAAAACATCCTTTACTTCGAAATATAGATAAGTTAATTGCAATGATTGGATATTTGCCGATCATGTTTTCACGTATGGGTCATCATAACTACAACAGATTTATCCAATATTTGGAAACTGAAAATAATAATAATACGAGGGACATACTGAAAGTCGTGAGCAACATTTCTTCACAACCATAATCTTTATTTGTAAGTGAAACTAAATATGTCATCTTAATCTACAGATCTTTCTTTCACTTTTCCACATAGTCTCCGCTTTTTTACTCACATGTTTCCCATCGTTCTGCTAGTTTGAAAATACCCCTGCGATAGAATTCCGTTCCAGCTGCCCGTAGACACGCACTGCTTGCCGAATATCCTCCAGTGTCTCGTAGCAATGACCTCGTATCTATTTCTTCACAAAACCGGAAAGATGGTAGTCGGAGGGTGCCATGTCGGGGCTGTAGGGAGGATGTGGAAGTGTTTCTCATCCAAATCTCCCGATTTGCTCCATAGTGGCACGTGCAGTATGCGAACGCATAGTATCCTGTTGAAGGATGATCTTCCCAGGACATTTATCACGCAAGGCACGACGGAGCTTGAAAAGTGTCTGGATGTAGCGGGCAGAATTTATGGTTTGTCCAGGCTCAAGAAAGTCAACCAGAATGCAGCCCTGTGCATCCCAGAAAATGCTACCCATAACTTTTTCTACCGATTGCACTGTCTTCGCTTTCTTCTTCGGTAGCGAATTCAAGTAGTGCCGTTCCATACCTGTCGTTTTGTTTCAGGTTCATAATGATGGAACCAGCTTTCATCTCCAGTCACAATACTCATCAAAAAGTCATCACTTCATGTCGAAATCTCTGAAGAAGGGTTTGGGCAGTGGTTGGTCTCTGACGTTTGTGGTCCTCGGTTAATAACCGTGTGACCCAACTGTCACAAACCTTCCGATAACCTAAGCTATGAATCATTTCTTACACCGCACTATGTCTACCAAGTTTTGTAGCGATTTCATTCACAGTGATACGCCTATCTACCCTAATCAGCTCATCAACTCTTACCTTGCGTTCCGTGAAGGCAGTTCGAAGGCGCCCGCTGCGAGGCTTATCTTCGATATTCGTATTTCCATCCTTAAAATGTTTCACCCACCTCCTAATACTTCTGACACTCATGCACACATCTCCATAGGCACGCTGCAGGCTGTGGTGAATTTCAGAAGCAGATTGGTCCTCTTTAACAAGGAATTCAATCACAGCACGCTGTAGACAGCGGTGTAGCGAGCATTACAGGATTGGGGGGGATGAAACTTGAAATTGCCAAGTCTTGATAAAAAAAATTACCAAGTGTTTCGAAAATTTTACCCTCATTTTACCAACCCAGCGGAAAACTTTACAGCAACCTTATTTTTATATTCGTCCCATTCCATGCGCCATCTGAGAGACGAATACGAACAGCTCCGGTTTCGAGTCCAATTTCACACCTCAACTCAGGATCATTATCATCTCTCACGATGCACAAATATTAATTTGACAACTTATGGCTAGTTTAGGAAATCTCCGCCAGCCAATCCTCACGAGAAATACGCAGAGCTTTTTTTTTCTGTTCTGTCTTCCAGTCTCCTCCCACTTCGATTTCATAATTTCGCACTCTGATGAAAAGTATTAAATACCGGCAAGAAAAATAGAGTACTAATAGACCCTATATAACCTCCCTTTTAGGCGCCCCTTCAATAACAAACCCGGGGCACGTGCCTCGCTTGCTCCCCCATGAGCTACACAAGTAACATACAATGCTTACATAATGCTTTGATTTATAAATACTATAAAGAAACGAAGAATTGCAATTTTTGTTTTACATTCCGAAAGAAGCAACTACGGGATTAAAAATAAGGTAGAAAGGGCAACACATTTGTATGAAAATTGTAACACTACTGGTTCTTAATAAATATCTCTCGAGCCACAATATCTATAACAGAACATTGAATCGTAAATATTATTTATTTACAAACCGTTAATTTTTTGTACATCAATTCTTCTGAAAACTTATTTATCTATCACTTAACAACCTCTCTTATTTATTTATCCAATTACAGTAACTAAGGAGCAATGATAATCTTTTTAATCTCCTTTTTCTTCTTCTTTACAAAATATGCTCCGTTGTCGCACCTCTGATCGTCTTTCTAATACCGGTACAGGTAAATAATAATACAACAGTACAACACTATACAACATACCGTTGTAAAATGAAGTGAAACACACACACCGGTCTATGCTTTCACCCAGTAGACGTATTGTTTGGCCCCCCAAAATTTGACTTTTGGAATCATGCACTTAGGTTCATAGCGGAAGCAACAAAATGACTTGCCCCATCCATTGTAACTTTCCTCCATCGAACAACATCCCCAGAAACCTACTATGCCCCCCAGTGCTGTATCGTAGGAAATCAGCGCCCGGGGCGAGAGTATACGATAGCGACCTCGTACATATGAGTGAGGTGAGTGAGGTCGACAGACCAGCCGCGAAGCGCCGCCATGGTTGGCGCGAAGCGTGAGCACTTTTTATTACTTTTTTCCTTCCATTTTATACTGTATATGTGCACATATGTTTTCCTAACATGAGTAACATTATAGGACCAATTCCTAAAGCAGAAAGAGGATTTAAGTACATACTAGTAATATTCCAAGTAATTTTTCCTTTCTCTCTTTTTCTTTCATTCTCTTCATTTTTCCTCACCAATTTTGCGACTCCTTTCTTCGGTGCCCGCGGCTGTTGCCCCGCTCGCCCCCCGTTATGCAAGGCACTGGTGATACTATTCCCAAAACACACTTTTGTTCAGGTTCTCCCTACTCGAAAAGCCCTGTAAATAGAAAGTCTTACTGCAAAACAGAACTGGAATAAGCTATTCTTGTCCTCTATATTATTTGGTCTAGGAATTAATTCGTGCGGGTGGACAAGAGATGGCGCAACGAACGGAGCGTCCCACAGTTCCGTGTATCCACACATGTGTTGCAAACCCCTGTCATCGCGTATCGTTCGTAGTATAGGGCAGTGGATTAAAGCGTCAACAACACCAGTTTGTAGTTAAGTGAACATGGCGCAATTTGTGCCTGATAAAGTGTTTTTGCGGGGTGTCCTGCTGCATTACTTTAACATGCAGAAAAGTGCGACTGAAAGTCATCGTATTTTGGTGGAAGTGTATGGTGACCATGCTCTAGCTGAGCGAACGTGTCAGAAGTGGTTTACACGGTTTAGAAGTGGTGATTTCGGCTTGGCAGACCAAGAGCTAGCTGGACAGCCAAAAAAATTTCAAGACGAAGAATTGACAGCATTGCTCGAGCAGGATTCGTGTCAAACGCAGGAACAACTTGCAGCAGCATTAGGCGTTGATCAAACAACAGTCTCCAAACGCTTGAAAGCCATGGGAATGATTCAAAAGATGTCACATTGGGTTCCACATGAATTGAAAGACAGAGACGTTGAAAGACGAAAAACCATTTGCGAATTGCTGCTTCAACGACAGAGCAGAAAGGGGTTTCTGCATCGAATTATTACGGGTGATGAGAAGTGGATCCATTACGAGAACCCTAAACGAAAAAAGGCCTGGGTGAAACCAAATGAACCAGGTCCATCACAACCAAAACGAGATATTCACTGTGCAAAGGTTATGCTGTGCATATGGTGGGATATGAAAGGTGTGGTGTAATATGAGCTGCTGCAACCGGGTGAAACTATGAATGGAGAACGTTATCGACGACAATTAATGCGTTTGAAGCAAGCTCTGGCCAGAACACGACCAGAATGGGAGAACAGACATGATAAACTTATTGTTCAACATGATAACGCTCGCCCACATGTCGCAAAACCGGTCAAAACCTATTTAGAAAATGTCGGATGGGAAGTTTTACCCCACCCGCCGTATTCACCAGACGTTGCTCCTTCGGACTACTACTTGTTCGATTGCATGAACAACGATTTGATTGGACAGCGGTTTACTTCTTCAGAAGATATCGAAACATGGGTCTCTGACTGGATCGCTTCCAAGGATGAGGACTTCTTTCGCCACGGAATCCGTACATTGCCTGACAGATGGGCGAAAGTGGTGGCTAGCGATGGACAATATTTTTCTTAAGGTATTTATGTATTTTGTGTTTGTACTACAGCTTCAATGTGTGCGTACCAACCGCACGAATTAATTCCTAGACCAAATAATATGATCACCTTTTGTTTCAAAGCGAAAGGTTTATTCATACACAAAGCATACACTGTTACACAATACAAAGTATATTCACCCTAGTATCAAAATCTACTTCCCTTTGACATTTTACTATTAGAAAAAACTCTTAAATTTGTCAAATTTATATACTATACATAGTAAAAAGTTTATACTTACCAGTCACTGCCTGTTGCATTGTATACGCTCCTTTTGTCTGTCTTTGCATGCCAATTCTATTCTGCTTTTGTCAGTGGTATAATTTCTCGATTTTTCATTAAGGATTCTTCAAAATGTTTAGGAATATCAAATGAACAAAAGTGAAGTGTTATCACTTGCAACAAGTAAAGAAACTTTAAACGAATATATCAATTTATTTCAAGATAGGAAACTACACAAAATTTATGCCAAATCTATAAAAGAGCTGATAATAATTTACATCAACTTGGTACCTAAAAAAATGTTAAACCAAATAAGTCAATTGAACAAAACTGCATTCTTCAAATTGCCAATTAGATATTTTAAGTCCCCACCTTGTCAAGAAATTGGTAACTTTGGGGGAAGGCTCCCCCTTGTTCTTTTTTAATGACACCTCTGTCTGTAGATTGAGTTGATTTTGAGTTTAACGACCCGTTCAGCAGCAAGACTATGTAAGACGTGGACCTACTGATTAACGTGGAATCCGAACCACATGAGCTTCTGCCGGGAATCGAACCTGGGTTGTCTGTAGATTGAGATGATTTACTTGATTTCACTTACAGTTAAAGATTACAGTTGTGAAAACATTGTTGCTCACGACTTTCAGTATACCCTTCGTAATAATAATGATGATAATGCGATGAACAAACTCAGTGTAGTAACCTAATACTTAAAACAAAATTATATTTGACCAGACTTTACTTTGGTTGAAATTTTCCTGTGCAGAGAAAGAAATCATAAAAAGAAAAGGTACTACGAAAAACAGTTTATCTGAGTAATCATTTACATATCATCGAGTTTCTCATAGTAATTCAGATAATAAATGAGAATAAATAGTGACTACTTGACAGTAATAAAATAGTACGAGGCACATTGCGAAAGTAAGTTCCAATGGGTTGTACGGACATCAGAAGAAAATTATTTTTAGTAATACATAACGTATTCTTTAATACATGCCTTATTCTTCTGAGGACATTTGCCGTAATACGGCACAAGCTTTGGTATACCTGTATCAAAAACTCTGCAGTCAAGGACTGAAACCAGGATGTCAGCCGTCTGTAATTCAGCTGCACAGTCGAAACGTTGTCCGGCCAGAAATTGCTTCAGGCTGAGGAACCTATAAGCCCTGGGGCGAAGTCGGGTCTGTAGGAGGATGGCCAAAGATTTCCCAACCAGCTGTGGTCTGCCACTACGGCGCCACTGTGGTCTGCGTGCTCATTTGTGCAACCTGCAGTAAATTGTCTGCACCATCTTCTGATTATATGTTCACTCATTCGTGATATCCCGTCCGCAGACTTCACACAACTGTCGGCGGATCTCTGACACCGACAGCTTCTTAGCGTGGAGAAGCCTGATTAACGCACGTACCTCGCGTTCGGCAGGAGACTGTATGGCGCAGCCATGTTTACCATAGCATACTTCCTCTACTACTGACTCCACACAACTCCTCTCGTGCCAGGTTATGGCTTGTGTTCTTCCTCGACTCCACGCAAGCGCGTCCTGCTCTGATTACTCATGTCATCTTGGGGCACTTACGGAAGTTAATTTCTGGCTGTGCCTCGTATTTTCTTCTGATCTCATTTCAGGAACTAAAAATAAAAACAAATATCTTTTTATTTTGCTTTTTAGAAACCTTATTGCTCTTTAAGAAAACCAACGTCTTCGTTGTCTTGGTTATGATGATAATCTAGCTTACGTGTACGTTTCTATAGCAACATCATTCGTGGAAAATAACTGTCTTTTATTACAGTAATAAGTTGACATGAAAGTTCTTTTTTCCTGTATTGATGAACTCAAAAGATCAAAAGTCCTCAATACTACTACTACTACTATTATTATTATTATTATTATTATTATTATTATTATTATTATTATTATTATTATTATTATTATTATTTAGACATTTTGTCATTTTATTACATAATAATTACCAACCTAAAACCAAACTCTCTGCGATAGTAAGACTATTCATGACTTTGGATTAATTGTTTTAACAAAAGAGACACTGACCAAAGCTTAAAACTTTATTTTAAATTATAATTTGTAACTGTTTCGGATATCTAGCATATCCTTCTTCAGACACGATCGAAATTAATGAAAATACAGACACATATATAAATACAGACAACATTTATATATATGTCTGTATTTTCATTAATTTCGATCGTGTCTGAAGAAGGATATGCTAGATATCCGAAACAGTTACAAATTATAATTTAAAATAAAGTTTTAAGCTTTGGTCAGTGTCTCTTTTGTTAAAACAAACTCCCTGGTATTACAACCCATGATAGGTTATGGCCAGCAAAATGACAGATATTCAACTTGGTCATTTGGACCAATCGGTTATCAGGCTCCACTGTTTTTGATTTTCTAGATCAGAATCCTCTTCTTCATTTAGAAAGATCCTGAATTGTTTGATAATGCCGGGTCAATACTGTAAAATTTCTTCCTGGCCGGGATCGAATCCAGAGCCAAATGCGCTAAGCAATCCGGCTAGCGGGAGCTTTTACAGGTTTAGTTGGTGGAAATTACTATATTTAGCAATAATGTGGGTAAATTGACAACACAGTAATTTTTTTTTTTTTATCGTGGCGAGAATTTCCCACTAGGAAATTCGTAGTTTAAAGTTCGCTAATAGGGATGCGCACGAGACAAGATTTGAGACTGTCTCGCCTCGAAAATGTGCTGTAAAAGTGATGTCTCGACTCGAAAAATATATATTTTTCTATTGGAAGAGCTGTGTCTCGACTCGAATTTTGTCAGGAAAATTCTGTCTCGACTCGACTCGAGCGCATCCCTATTCGCTAAAGCAGATGATTACTGTAATTCGGTTGAGTTCAAAATGTAAGAAGAATACAGAGAGCTGTTGAAAAGAGGTTAGCCTGAGTTACCCTATGCCTAGTAGTAATTACTTACTTTATTTAATCGGACTATGTAAACTCCAGCGGTGGATCGCAAAGCTATAGATCCTATACGTTTCCACTTCCTTTTTGACATTTATGGTGTCATGATGTGTTGGTTGAGAAGATTATACTCTCACAGCTTTTGTCAGTTCGTCCTTTGTTTTTAGCCACTTCTCTTTCATGAATCCCAGATGTTGTTGTCCAATGTAATCTGGCCAATATATTTCGAGGCTGTAATATTGAATATATAGGGTGTTTCAAAAACAACATCGACAACGTTTGAGAGGTGATTCCTGACACCAAGATAAGACAAAAAGTATAGACTAACCTGGGTGCACAAATGCTTCCTTTCGGAGTTATAGGCTGCCGAAAACATAACAAAATGAACTTTAAAAGTCCATAGCTTCAAAACTATGAGACCTAACGCAATCGGGTCAAGATTTCACTTACGAACTAATATGTACCCTATCCAAAAATCCATGTTTCAGAATCCTGCGGTACTCACGCAACAATTTTTATAGAGGGAATTTAGCTACAGGCATATAATTTGAAGTACTTACCAATTACCTCTATAAAAATTGTTGTGGAAGTACCGCAGTTTTATGAAACATGGATATTTCGATAGGGCACATACGAGTTCCTAAGTTAACTCTTGACCCGACTACGGAAGCTCCCATAGTTTTGGAGCTATGGACTTTTAAAGTTCATTTTTCATGTTTACGGCAGCCTATAACTGCAAATAAGAAAGCATTTGTGCACCCAGGTTGGTCTATACTTTTTGTTTTATCTCGATGTCAGGAATCACCTCCCAAACGTTGTCGGTGTTGTTTTAAAACACCCTGTAGAGCGGGGGGGGGGGGGAGCAGAGGTTGCACTTATTTTTAGATCGGAATATTCTAAAATTCTATTGTACCCAAACACTCGCAACCCAAGTGCGAAGAGACTTCCCCGCTTTCTCATTGTCTTGGTGACGGGGTCTCGGGTACGATTCTTGATGGAAGAGGTTTGAAATTTGAAGGCATTACTGTGGTTTGGATTCCCCTTAAACTAGACCTACATCTTATATAGCCTCGATGCTGAATATAGACCTTAACCAAGTGAGGATAGTTAGTTGAACCTGCCATTATACTCAAGATCTTGCTATCGTGATGTTTGTTCATTTATTGTTCGTCATTGACACCGCTACTATTACTAGGGTCACTATACGTTTTGTTTTAACCTGGACAGTCTTCGATTTAAAAACTCCTGTCCCGATTTTCAGTTGTGATAATCTCATCCTTTGTTTATATGCCGCACCTTCATTGCAGTGCCCTAAAATATTATTCTTGGTATTAAATTATTTTGCACTAAGAGGTACAGTGACTAGCAGAATTATTCGGTGCTAGTGTCTGTACAAAATATGAAATTTATTCCAAAGGAAACACAAATGTACATAATCTGTTAATCATTTTCTGTTACATCAAAGGGGCAAACTGTTCTGCACTTTTAAAACAAAATAATATTACAGAGTATCCAATTCGAAGCAATCATAATACAAATTTGGTTGTTTCAAAAATTTTCGGACATCGTAAAAGAAATCACGTTTTTCGACAAAAACAAACTCAGACCTCGTAGGCAGTCCTTTCTGTTCAAGAACTGCTCGTAGTCTGCCATGCTGTTCACAAGTTTGATGAAGGTGTATATGGCAGTGGTCTTTGGCCCATTCTTCTCGAAACACTTTCTTCAGGTGCGCTTTTGAGGTCACGGATGTCTTCAGAACTTCTTTCTCTAATTTATCACTCGAATGTTCATAGGGTTGATATCTGAGGACTGTGGAGGGGGATGGAGCACCTTCGGGCAATTTTGTAGTAACCAGTTATACAATATGAGCTGAGTGTTTGGGGTTGTTGTCTTACTTAGAATTTAAATGTAGTTAATATCCCCATTTTAATGCGCTCTTCTTCAAATTATCTTTGAGAATTTGAAGGTTTGTCGATGTTTGTCCATCGACTATTCCATGAACCAGCTCACCCACCCCAGTAACTGACCTGCAGCCGCATGTCGTTAGGTCTTTTCTCCGTGTTTCAATGACTGCTTCAGATTTTGTACTTCCAACTCTGCATTGGATCTTCTCCATGCCATTTTCTTCCCATCAGAACAGACTGTATTGAATCCGCACTGCTTTTATCCGCTAAAATCACTTGGTGTCACCAGTTGGCGTTCATCTACTGGTATTCTTTTGCAACTGCTACTTTCTTTATTTGATTTATTTTATTTATTTATTTGATGCAAGGCTGTATTCTTGCTATACAACCGTGAAAATTAGTCCTTCTCAGTTTTTCTTCTACCTCGACAGCGATTTCTGGGGCACATGTTCGCAGATCCTTTTTAACCTTTCGGATTATTGCGAAATCCTCTCTCTTCGAAAATGTCCTTGGACATCCTATGCTGGGAAGAAAATGAATTCTGCCTTCAACCTTGTATCGCTTGATAATTTCATATAATCTACCTACCATGTTTCCAAATGTAATATAGTTTAGCTTCCTTGTAAGTATGGTGATGGTGTATTTTGAGTACCAAACCACCATTATTGCATTTTTTTCGATTTACAGGTATATAAGTGATGACCTTTATTTTTTTAATGGGTGCCCACGCTTCACTACTTATAAAATAAACACAACATTTCGTAATCTTTTTATATTTTTTAACAGATCCAACACTCCGCTGGTTCCCAAACTGGGGAGGCTACCCCTGAGACTTATGGAAGAAAATCACGGCACAGATTAATGCCATGAATTACAAAATTATTTTTACACTCTAAAGGCGTCAGATTTTTCTTTTCAACCATGATTAGCTAATCCTTGTATTAAACAAAGTTCCAATTAAATATTGAGATATTGTTTTACTGGTTCCAGTATGTACTCTATGGGGCAGAAACATGGACGTTACGCAAAAGCGATGAAAAAATTGCTGGCTTTCGAAACGTGGGCATGGAGAAGAAAGGAGAGAATTAGCTGTGTTGAACGGAAAATGACTGAGAAGGTGCAAGAAATATTAGGAGTAGGAGAAAAATAGTTTTAGATTTTGCTAAGAGGAAGAAGAGGAACTGGTTGGGATATTGGCTAAGGAGGAACTGTATTATGAGGGACGTGCTAGGGGGTATGGTGGAAGGAAAGAGAGGGAGTGAGTGAAGGAGACTAGTTGAAGGAAAGTATTAAAAGAAACAATTTCTACGTCAAGAAGAAGAGACTAGCTGAGGACTACCGTACATCGAAGCTTCTTAGTTGCAGCAAGTAGCCCGGCAATAATGGCAGAATAGCTATGATGATGATGATGATATGTTTAGCAATATTGACCAAAAAAGAGAGAGAGAGAAAATAAAATAATTATTATTATAATCAAACCTCTTAATATTTTAAATAATTTGAGTAAAAACTGAAAACGACTCAACTGTTTCTCTTTTGTGACGTTTGACCTATATTAGAAATAAAAAATAACTACACCAAACTCCAAGTTATTTGAAATAACTGTACAAAATCATTCTCACTTGTGAATATGGATTACTAGCAACAATTACCCACTTCGTTGGGTTAAATTTAAAAAAATGATAATATGTTTCGTTAGTTAGCCAATTTTTACTATTACTAAAGCGCTTTCTGATATCGGTCATTTTCGATGATTTGTATATTTCTCTCCCTCCTATTCCCCAAGTTGCGGGGCCGAATTTGGATTTAAGCGGCATCAGAAGTGTCACTGCTCATCTCAGAGGCAACGAAAACTATGGATTCCGCACTAATATCGGTCATTTTCAATAAATTTATATATCTCCTCCTCCCCTGTGTTGCGAGGCACGGAATCGGAAATGTCACTGTTCATTTCAATGACCTCGAAAACCATGAATTCGACATTGATAATAATGATAATTATCGATAATTTTTATATCTCCTTCCTTCCCTCCCCCAAGTTGCAGTGCTGAATTTGCATTTAAATGGGATCGGAAATATCACTGTTCACCTTAGCGACCCCGAAAACTATGGATTCGACACTAACATTTGGTCATTTTTGATCATTTTCATGTATCTCCTCCCTCCCAAGGTTACGGGGCTGAATTTGATAGTAAATGGTATCGGAAGTGTCAATATTCAGCTCAGCGACCTCGAAAACTATGGATTCGACACTAACATTCGTCATTTTCGATCATTTTTCTATATTTCCCCTCCCTTCCACCAAGCTACGGGATTGAGTTTGGAATTAAACAGCATCGGAAGTGTCACTGTTTATCTCAGCGACTCCCAAAACTATAGATTCCATTTTAATATCGGTCATTTTCGATCATTTTAAAATATTTTTCCCTCCATCTTCCCTAAGCTGCACCGTCAAAGTGATATGACAGAAACCATCTCAGGTCTGAACCTCATCTATGTTGAAAATGTGACCGGTGGTTCAAGAGTTATAAGTTTTATTTATATATATATATATATATATATATATATATATATATATATATATATATATATATATATATATATATATGTATGTATATATATCTCCCTCCTCCCCCTCCCCTATGTTGAACCGTCAAAGTAAAATTACAAAAATCGTTCCAGACCTGAACTTCATCTATGTTGAAAATTTGATCAAGATCGATCGGGTGGTTCAAGAGATTAGGAGTCATAAACATAGTCACTTTCAATTTTATAATATAGATTTATTGTTGTAGTATAATGGTATATCGCTCAATCCTCGATTGCCGTATACCTAAGGAGGCTAAAAGTTATATTGATAAACAATTATTCAACGTATAAGCATCCGCCCATGAAATCAAACTTGCGGTCACATGCACTAAGTTTTTGTCCATGTCATGAAAATGTTATTTCGATATTAATTTTATGAGCACATTAAAAATTTCCAACGGATGCTTGAGTCTCGGAGCCAAGGCAATACCCATGTAGTCAGCACCTTTGGTGTACAGAATTACCGATGTTCAATAGTACATTTCTCTTTAATTTTAGAAGAAAAACACCACTAATATGTTTTGAAATGAAATGAAGTATGTAGTTTAACGTCCCAAGGCTAACGATTATGCACCAAGGCTGAGGGAGACAGTGATGATAAGAAATGACTGAAATGGGGAATGAAGAAAGTAAGAGGAAACGGAAAACCCGCGAGCAAACCCCACACACGATGTTTGTCCACCAAAAAATGTTCCATGACGCAAGATGACACCTGTGTGGCTTGAAAACAAGCAATATCTACAGAAGACGCGAACAACCAATTCAGAAAATGACATAGTGTAGTTTTATGCTACATGGGCAAATAGACTCACACGGATTGCATAAACTACTGGGAACACATTCACTCCAGCGGGATTTTTACTGAAGCCGAAAAATTCAAGTAAAAGATATAATGATTTTCCCCTTCTTTTTTACATTCTTTAAAAATATTCAAGTAGTACCGGTATTCGTGCAAGACTCTTGCAAAATGTGCAAGACCAAGACTCTTGCGCACATCACTGCCTGGATCCGAAAAACTGGTTTCAGACATGGATCCAAAACCTGGTTCCACCAGGAACCGGATCTGGCCATCCCTAGTAGGTACACATTACACAAAATAGTTAGCTAAACTGTTGTTCATATGTATGTACAGTAGGTATATGACTTTTTTCAAATTGAAAAGCCTGCGGTGGCAAACAATGAACATTTGGCTGCAAACCTCGAAAATGTCTTTGATTTTGTTTAATTGTAAAAAAAAGCTCCCGCACCTACATTGATGCTGTTTTAGCATTAAAAGAAAATTCGCTTACTTACACAGTCTGCATTTGGCACTGAATATTCTATACAGTACATTAGTAAAATGATTTTAAATTTGTGAATTACTGTTAATGAACTTGCTGTTGAGATATTTGTCACTTGTGCAAGTGTTGTGATGCTCTTTCACTTTCACAGCTCGCTCGGCCATTATATTTGAGCGAGGTACATCCAGCATAGAACGTTCTTTTACCTAGTGAGCAGAAAAACACTTTAAAGCTTTAGGACACTTTAGGTCGGAGATAGCAGCATGCAATTCATTGTATATGTCCTCTGTATAGTGCTGAATTGAAAACCATACCTTTGTCCATCTAGTTGCGATGAAGTCGCAATTACGTTGTAGCTGATCTCTCCATTTTGGAAGGAGAAAAAAGGCAACCATGCATAGATTGCACGTGACTTCCATCTATCATTGTTGAGGAAGGTAGCTTCTGCCAGTTCAACTGAGGCCATTTATTCTCCTTGCGGCAGAAATTATATCCTTCACGAAGTTCATATAAAAACCGAAAATCATTTCTCCATTCTGGGTTTTCACGTGGCGGTACCTTTCCTTTCCTGTGCCAGAATAGGTTTTATTTTTATTTTTTTTTTTTTTTTGTAAGTCCTCATACCCAGCCAAAACATCTTCAATGAATTGATAGTTGAAGCTGGATGACCGTGATTTTATTGGGAATACTGAATCCATTCAGTGTCGCAGAACCAGGTCAAGAATATGGTGATGACATCCTATAAACTGAGGCTCATCGAAACCCATTTGTTTAAAATGTCTCTGGAGTCTAACAACAACACCACTTTTGCGCCCTATATTTAATGCTGTGGTGTCAGAAATGGTCATTTTAATGTTCCTCCATGCATTATACTCATCCAACAAGGCTTGCAGTAATATATAGATGTTCTCGGCGGATCTGCTTTCACAAACCAAAATTCCAAGGCGAAGACTTCTTTTACAATTCTGCACTTGATAATCTTTTCTTTCTATTCTGGTCCCATCAAAATGCAAGCACAATTCCTATTCACCAAAAATTTCTTTAAGCCGGTTCTTCATTGTTTCAGCGTCCTTGATCACTCGACGCAAAATCCCCGATTGTGAAGGTGTGGGTACATTTATTTCTTCCTCAGCCAAGTTCTGAAGAACTTTCGCTGCTTTTCTTGTAGACAAAGACAGTTTAGTAACGAGTTTGGCTGCAGATTTTGTTTCTTGATACTTACGTTTCATGGGGGGAGGCTCTTCCGAAAATTCAGTCACTGCTGACCTTACGTTCTTCAGTATCAGTGATACTCACATGTTGCACTTGACTTGTACATGGACCAATTGAGCTACTTTGCATTTTTGAAGGATGGATCGTTGATATAGAGGCAACTTTCTCGGTAGTTATCCGACTCAGCCACCAGATTCAAGTTGTTTTCTATACAATTCTCTGTCTTCACTGCAAAGCCAGTTTCATTTTCGTTTTGTAATATCGAAGACACTAGCGAGAGATTTTTTCAAGTACCTCATTCCTTCTTTTTCTACACTATTGCAAATACATATAAAAGCAAAGAATACTATAGTTTTATCACTGGCAAATCAACCTACTAAGATCGTAACACCAATAAAACTGATTTGCGAAAGTGTTTAATGTGCATAATATAAATTAAAATGTGGAAAATAACTTGTATCTATGTTGCTTACTTATAATTTACAACAAAACACAATGTGTTATTTACATAGGAATCTTCGAATTTCTGCGTGCGTGATGGGTTGATGTGCAGACAAAGATCAGTACATTTTGATTGTAAATATACGATAAATAGATTACGTTACCACAATTTATATTATACCAATGTCTATTAAACCTTTCCTAAATGCCAGACTTCTTTTCATTATCATGTTTTGCGAATCAAAAATTCTAATCATATATCTTTTTTTTTTTTTTTCACTTAACTCGCATATGAAAATAGATTAGGTGCGGACGTTTTTCCAACCCCGAACGAAAATAACACCAGAGAACTAACGTATAGGCAAAAGTTCATTAAATACAGTATCAGGAAAATTAAAATTTTGTAAAAAGTTAAAAAGTCATATCCCTAATGTACAGCCCTTGAAAGGGACAAATAAGTCATTTCTAAATTTTAGGCCCTCTATACCGAGAGCGGAGATGTGTGGAAAATTTAATATCTTCCTGTAATGTATTATTTTTTCCACTCATTCTTTGAAAGTTTAAATTTTTAGAATGTAAGGTTTCTGTACATGGCAGAAATACATAAATAAAGAAAAAGAAAAGATAATTCTTTCTCGAAGGAGGAAAGATTTTAAAGAAATTACGAGATTCAAATGTAATATTTTAGGTGAGACATAAGGTATTGAGATCCCGTTTCGAGAAGTATAGGAATTTCCAGCTTAAAGGCTTAACGTCTGAAATATTTGTTCGCATTTAATTAACAACAGATAAGTCAACAGAAACATACTCACTCTAATGATTATTTTCGCTAAATTGATTTTTGTATTTGTAAACATTAAACTAATCGCTAGATTACATAGCAAAAACGAGACCTGTTCCAGTAACACAGCAGTGTCAGACAGACATATTAATTTTGTCAATCAATGGTGAGATAAAAATATTTAGTAGGGTGAAATAATGAAATTAATAGTGTCTGAAGTGGAATGGTATGAAACGAACTTCAACATATTATGTTGGAACAGTGCTTGTTCTTATGGTATCTTGAATTTCATCTAGAGAGTGAGCTCTCATGAATACCATCAAGAAATGATTGTTTTAAAATTTATAAATGTCATTGAGGACTTAGCGAACTACGTTTGTTTTTTATACGATTTACGTATGAAACTTGTAGAAATCCAAATAGCCCGTCGTCTGTAATAGTTAACATTGTATCATGTTTTCTTTGTTATAATAAAGCATGAAAGAACAAATATTTAGAAGATCAAGTTAGCTTATTTTCATCTCATTTTTTAAAACTAAAATTTATAAAATTTCCATTGTATACGGCATTTCCTGTCTGCTTTCGTTCTTTGGTTTAAGGCAGACAGATAGTATGTATGTGTGAGTGCATGTGTGTGTAGATGCCCTTCCGCGGGGGATAAAACAGAATCCGACGGGAGGGAGGGGAAGTGAGGTGGATATCGACTGGGGCTTGAGTGTTCAATTAGCCAGGCTCGGCCGGGCCTTCGAGCGGCCATTAGGGCTCCCCATTATACCAAACTTGTGATGTCGCCATGGAGACAAGTCAGAGGCGGGACGGGACATACGGTAACCATGGTGACGCTGGCTCACACCTCTAGGTGTGCAAGTAACGGCAATATGGCCGACGCTTCAACACCAATTTTGTCTTGCTTTTTCTTTTTTACATATCACCACGATGGTTTGTTTTCCTTTTCCGGTTCTTTATTCTCTAGCCGGGTGTCGAAAAGAAAGCCGTTGATTGTTCTTCCAGCTCTACCACTACCCCCTGTTACTTTGCTAAGCATATCATCCTTCAAGGCTCTCCTGGCTTTAATCGGAGAGAGAAAGCTTACAGAATTGAGAGGTATAAGAGCAACAAACTCTGTTGATTGACGGCTTCAGTTGTCTTATATTTTATCTTGAAACATTCGTCTTTAAAGGCTTCTCTTGTTTCTATTATGTTTCGAACATTTCATTGATTGATTCTTTAGTTCTGAAGATTTCCTCCAAAAGCTTCACTAAATGCTTTTTTGTTTTATTATGTGACTTTCATTGTTTAAATGCCAATGGCATTAGTTAGCCAATTACTTCAGACAACGCTTATTCATGTAGATTTGGTATTTTGATATTAGGACAAACGCTTAATAATAGAAACTTACTAATTTAATTTTAATATAAATGAGGGTAATATCTGTCAAGACCTGGCATTATTATTATTATTATTATTATTATTATTATTATTATTATTATTATTATTATTATTATTATTATTATTATTATTATTATTATTATTGTAGATGAGAGGGGGAGATAACTGTGATTAAAGTCAAAATCTTTTCCAGTTATCCTATATTTTTAAAGACGTTTTCTCTAATATACAGTATCACCTCCTCCTCGGACTTATGATGCTATAAGCAGAGAATAAAATAATTATATCAAATTCTCTGCAGAACATTCGTCAGACATATGAAATATTCAAATAAATTGACTTTACGGCCTTAAACATTTATTGAAGCGAATTTCTACCATTCGACTTGATCGGCATTTGTGTCTGTTCGTCTGTTTGTTTCATGATAACTGCTGTGATCGTGAAACATCCCGTATTAATGAAACTCGATATGTATTTTCCAAAATAAGTACATTTGTGGTTGCAAAGCGTGAACAACAAATGAGTAAAAGAGGATCAAATTCAGATCATGTTGCAAGTTTGCATATGCATACTAAAATAAGTTTGCAGTATAAACTATGTTAAAAAAAAATCCACAAAATAGACATTCAAAAAATTAGTTCCACGATTTTAGAAAATGGTTCGGTTTTGATTCAATGTGGCAATGTTTTTTGAGATTTCACAATAATTTTCACTACTTGGAATTAAATCCAATGATAGACCGCAGAATTTATGTGCCCCACCATCATTTTTTTAAAAATGTGTCTGGGGATAATTTCGTAAAAGTAATTCGATTTTTACAAAACGTAATGTACTTTGTTCGAGATTAGACTTACTCTATAGTTCGAAGTTGAAATTAATGAAATGGAAGAGAAACGATCCCACGCTTCTACAATGCACAGTATTACTAGTAAACAGTTGAAAAAAAATGTATTTGTTTATACATGGTAAAAGCTGCATTAATTTTTTCCCTTTTATGTCGATACATTATATCAATAATAATTAGTTAATTGTATATCTGTCGTTTTGATGAAAAATCAAGCTTACTTTAATGTTAGTTTAGTATCAAACGTGTTGGGATGTTTTAAATCAAATTTTCTACAATAAAAAAGAAATAAACATAATGCTAAAAGTTGAGACTGTTGGGCATTAATATATGCTAATTTTTGTTATAATTACATGGTTATAGGGGAAATACACTAAACTAAAAAAGAAAAAGAAATTTTGAAAAAGCTGGGAAAAGACGTAAAAATCAAACCGTTAAAAGTTGATTGAATAATAATAGTGTAATATAAACTATATGGAATGTTACTTGAATTAAAATCATGAAACATGATCTATAATCACTGAGAAAGAGAAAAAGTAAACATTGATTTTGTGTGTTCTCCGTGTAAGCCGACATACAATGTTTTGGTGCATTATTTATGTTATATTGTGATCAATGTACGTAACTAATCCGTAAAAGAAAACAAAAAAGTGATCAAAGTAATCAGTTTCTTTAATTTTATAAATTTTAATCAATTAAATTTTGTACTATTTAATTTTCAATTGATAATACTTTTAAAAATTCGTAACAATTATTCTTTCTCGAAAACCACGTGAAATGCAAATACTGTTTTATACCTTGGTATTCTAAAAATTGTGTTCCTTGTAGAACTAACAGATACTCAAATAATTCTACTAAAAATACATAATTTTAATTATTTCTTGCAACTTTGTACCATATTTTATTTATTAATTATCAGTTTCGTTTTAAAACAGTGACTTTCTTAAAAAGCAATTAATTTTCCCATGCCCTTAATTTTATCCATTAACTTTTACAATTCAGTTCTTGTTGCACAATAGTGAAAATTATCATATTTAATTTTAATTCTAATCAATTTGAAGTTAATTTTGCTTAACTTATGTCAAGTACTGTTAAGCAAACATACAGTTTTCCAAGAACTAAAATTTGTTATTTACTAAACAGAAATTTCGAAACTATAAACCTTAATCAAAGAAGAACATTATATATGATATTCTTTTGTTAATTACTTAATAACAAATTTGAGTACAGCGAACTGCTTTCGAGCTTCCAAATAAGTGTATCAAATAGAAATCACGCATAGAAAACTAATTCCTTTTATTGTACAAGACCTAGGACAAATAACTAGTCACCAACATCAAGGATGAGTGCAACCTACAATAGACTTACATAAATGACAAATAATATAGATATTTATGTTGCTTGTCTTATAACCTTTAAAAATAAAATTGAGAATATATCATAAAAGATGAGCACTGTAATTGAGTGTAACACGTGTTGTGTTATGTTTCAAGAAATAAATATTTTTTCTTTAATTTTAAATTTAAATTTCTTAAAATTTCCATTATTTTTTCCAATTATGAGTGATAATATTGATTTCAATTGCGATTATTTCAAATTCACATATTAAATAGCTTGCATGCTTATACTCAAAAAGAAGTATGCTTTGTTCTGTATTATCCGGAGACAGAAATTTGTAAACATCAATTGCAGGTTTTTAAATGTAGTGTATAGAGACTTAAAGTACTGGATTGAAACAGTAATAAATACCGTATATTTTATTCGTAAGATATTAACAAAATTTTATAATTACTAAGAATTATGTAGTCCAATTGATTATGTTGTCTTTATAGATGCTCTGAGAAGTTTGCTGAGGATTTACTCCAGAATTCTACCCTATTCTTACAGATATCCAAATATGAAAATGATGGGTTGATTAGAGTTAGGCTTCCCTTTTCATCATGAAGGCTATATAAGACGTGCTCCTTTAATTTCAGGTAGAGTCTAAACCACTGAGAATCGAATCGGAGACCCCGGGACCAAATCCGTGTGCGCTAGCCATTAAGGGCAAATTGATAATGATTTAAGTGATGTAGCTATATAGTATATTGGGTAAAGATGCCCCACAGAGTGAAGACGCCCCTGCTCGAATTACTCAAGGCCTCTGACTCGTGGCCACAGCACTTGTCGGGCACGTGAAAGGGTACATAGTCTTGAGTAAATGTATGTGGAAATTACATCGGAAAAAGAAGCTGCTTTTTTCAGGCCTGTTCACAAAGTTAAATTACTCTTATTTTAGTGTCGGGGGCGCGGTGGCTGTGGTAGAGCGTTCACCTCCGGTGCTTGGGTCCCTGGTTCGATCCCAGCTCGCGCCGTGTGGACTTTGTAATGGACAAACACTGTGCTCGTGGGTTTTCTCGGGGTTCTCCCGTTTCCTCCCACTTTCTTCATTCCACCATTTCATTTATTTCTTTTCATCACCGTCTCCTTTAGCCTAACCGGCATAACGGTGGAACGTAAAACTTAAAGATTTCATTTCATTTCCTATTTCAGTGTCTATAATTTTAGAGAGTGAAACGTAATGATGCTCTTGACGGTAGTTAATTAGAAGTATACGAATAAAACATAATTGCTTAAGAACTTCAATATCTTACAAACGCTAATATGCTGATCGACTGGGGCGTCTTTGCTTCAAAGTTGGGGAAGTTGCCCCAGTGAAATCGAAGCAAAGATGGCCCACTTTATAACATTAAAGGTTTAAGATTTCTGTTCCGGACAACCAGTTTATGATGTATACCACTTTATGACCAGCTAATATACCAATATTCTGGAAATT
Organism: Thermobia domestica; assembly: GCF_964235325.1. Lineage (NCBI taxonomy): Eukaryota > Metazoa > Arthropoda > Insecta > Zygentoma > Lepismatidae > Thermobia > Thermobia domestica. The sequence goes on along the minus strand of NC_137461.1, from coordinate 114,015,215 downwards.
TGTTCTTTAATGTAGCTATTTTGTTTAGTGTGGTTTAATTGATTTTCAATAAATAAATCCTTGAGGTCAAATAAGTTGGTAATACCATACTGTGGTAATGCTGTCCGTAATACTGGCTTAGTGAACTGGCGGCAGAACAATGTAACATTTCAATTCTTAAGCTCGTGAACAGTTACGACAAATGTTTAAATGAAGGTGATGATTATGTAGAGAAGTGAGGATAACTTCAGGTATAGACTATAACAGAATTGTTCCTTCGGATAAAAATTGCGTTTTTCATTTTGTAAGCCTATAACTAAACTGTCTTAGTTTCTGAGTGACCCTCGTATTCTATCATAAAAATATTTCACTTCTGGATACTGGTGTGTCATTTTGCACAATTTTTCTCCCACAAGTGTAAATTACGAGCTTAACAATTTTCTGCTAGATCAGATGAAATGAACTTTCCAACTGGTATTGGAAAACCTTTTAATTAAACATAGTGCGTTTACCAGTGAGGAATCCACACTTATGTTCAGAAGAAGTATTGTGGCCAAGTAAGGGCTACCATCGAGGCAGTAAACTGGAATCCAGACAAAAATGACAAGTCATTGAATAAAATGGTTCATTCATGAGACCCAACGTTTATTTTCAAAATTATTTTTGATTCCCTGTATTCAAAGTTACGCTTTAAGCTCATAATTTTAATATAGTGTTAGGACATTTAGAAGTTCAGTTTAATTTCTATTACTAAAATGTGTATAAGGAATTTTGTTAAACTTCTATTCTATGAATCATAATATGTAGTATTGAGCACATGAGTTGAACTCTCGTCTTAACTGGAGCTCCTCCGTGGCTAAGCGGTTAGCGTACGCGCCTTTGGCGTGGGAGACCCGGGTTCGATTCCCGGCGGGAGCTCATGTGGTTCGGATTCCTCGTTAATCAGTAGGTCCACGTCTCATATAGCCTCGCTGCTGAAAGGGACGCTAAACTAAAATCAACTCAACTCAAACAACTCTCGTCTTAACTGTCATGATGAAATCAAGTAGCTGTTGCTTACACATAAGAAAAATTGGAATTAGATAGTTTAACACAGTTAACACGTGCAATTTAAGATTTAATTTGCTTGGAAGTTTGCAATGTTTATTCTAGAGATGGCCAGAACCGGTTCCTGGTGGAACCGGTTTTCGGGTCTGAACGGATCCGGTTCTAGAAGATCCGGTTCCAGAACCGGTTTTTCGGATCCAGGTCTGGAACCGGATTTTCGGATCCAGGTTTGGAACCGGTTCTTCGGATTTAGGTCTGGAACCGGTTTTCGGATCCAGGTCTGGAACCGGTTCTGAAAACCAGTTATCCAAGAACCGGTTCCGCTGGAACCGAAACTTTGTGACCATCTTTACACTAAACCTGAGCTACTGGCACGCTGTGAACAGTGTGCTAGATGAAATGGTGGAAGCGACAGGCAGGCGCCCAGGCGGCGGCCGCTTGTATCATTTGGCTAAATAAACAGGGTAACTGGCAAACTCATTGGCTAAACAGGCAAACTGGCCAACTCATTTGGCTAAACACCCACTGGTGTACCAAAATTTTTTCTAGGGGCACAAGCGGGTCTTGGCGGGGAGGGCACAAGCGCATGGTCCTTTTTGCAGTGTTTTGAAGGTGAACTTTGTTCCTCCTTTACGGGTCTTTGGGGGCCTTTCGGATCCAGGTCTGGGTCCGGTTCCTAATATCCGGTTTTGGAACCGGATTTTCAGATCCAGGTCTGGAATCAGTTCTGAAAACCGGATCTCCGAGAACCGGTTTCGCCGGAACCGGAACTTTGTGGCCATCCCTAGTTTATTCCTGTTTACATGTAGGACATCAGCATATACATACCATACTTTCGCTTTTCTGTCTTGAGTAGTAGTTTGGGTTTCTCTCATTTCTCTCAAGCAGGCTGTATGCAGTAGTTAATCTTGGTATACATAATCTGGACGATCTGGACCCTGGTCGTTGCAAGAATAACGCTTTCATTTAAAAAAAAAAAAAAAAAAAAAAAAAAAAGATTTTCCTGATTCTCCTACGCGTTTACAGTTAGTTTTCAAAGACATATCTTCAGAAAAAATGGTCGTTCGGATACTGATCAAAGTTTTTCACTTTGCTCTCGATCTTGTACTAAAGTCTTACGAGCTATGGGACTGAATGAAGTAAACTCCATTTTTCGTTTCCAGTTTATACGAATTGCTGGAGTAGGTTCTTAAAAAAAAAAAAAATCCAGTGACCGCATCTATGTCTAATCCGTGCAGAAAAACAAGATTCTGTCATTGCTAAGGAGTTTCGCTTTCAAGGAGAACGAATTATGTATAACTGGAGATGGGAGAGAGGTGATAAACTCATGAAAGTAAATACAAAAATTTGAATGTAAAAAGCAAAGCATGTATAAGGAAATCATTTGATTGCACTGCCATCCATCCTTACTTCAGTCTTTCAGGTCTCTCTTCGGTCTAACTGAATGAATGTCGAGATGGAACTTTCAGCGTAGACCCTGGCTGACCCCTTTTTCTCATTTCCGATTGTCCGGAGTAGGGATGGCCAATTCCGAAATTTTTACTTTCCGGAATCCGGAAGGTAAAATCGGAAAAGCTCCGGAATTCGGAAAATTTCCGATTTCGGAAAAATTCTGAAATTCGGAAAACTCCGGAATTTAGAAGATTTCGATTTCGGAAAAATATGGAATTCCGGAAAATTTTGACCATCCCTAGTCCTGAGCCATTGAAGCCTCAGGTGTAATAAAGACATTCAGTTGAGGAAAATAAAAGAGATAATTTTGCATAAAAATGTATTGACATTTCAACAGTATTACTTAACCAAAAAAAAATAATAAAATAAAATAAAATAAAAGCACACAAATGCCGGGACATAGGTCTATAATAGTTGTGGCACATAGTTTGAACACGTAAACAAGTAAGTTTTAATATTAAGAAAATATATTAGCAGCAATTCCACATAATAGATATTTTATAAACTTAGCCCTGGTGATCGATATATCGACCTGTCACTCTTTGGTATTTAGGCTTTACATTCCTTGCAGTATCATTTTTTTTCTAAGTTTTTACGTACTGCAAATATTTTCAAAAATCATCCGAAAAGTATTATGTACTTACCGAACCTGATGTTCCCGACATAATGAATATCAACTTTCCAACTAATCACACAACCAGGGTGCGAAAGTATAATACAACTTCAACCTTAAATTAACTTTGTATGGAAACTTGCAGACACAATTTCAGGTAGCAGTTATTAGAAACAAATTTTAGTCAATTCTTACAATAATACGTAGAACATGTTTATACAGTATTAAAATACTGATCATGAAATGTCAACTGATTACAATACTGATTAAAATACTGATGATCTTTTAGCTTCTGTGACAGTAATGGTTTATTTTCATTAGCTGTCAATGTGTAAATAATGAAAAATAAACCAATTTAGCTGCAAATACCGTTATTTGGGTTTCTGTTAGGAAATGCTTTTGAACCTGAGTTGCAAAATAAGTTATTTTAACTGGAAATACTGCTGTCTTGTTCCGCAAAATGTCTTCTAAAATGAATATAATGAATTAATCTCATTGTAAATAGGTAATGGTTCAAATATTTCATTGTAAACAATAAAAAAATCTAAATGAGAATTACATGAAAAAATTGAAATCGCCACTTTTTTCATCCATATCATATTGATTTGATTCGTAAGCATGTAATAATCTCCATCCACAGCCGTATCGTAGTATCTCTTTGCGTTATGTATTTGTGTTTTCTTAGGCTTTTGAGAAATTTATCAAGAGTTGTATTCATATATTACTAACAATATTAACTATTCACCCGAGCTAAGTGGTTACGACACACATCCTTGCTCCATGGACGTGGTATGTACCAGCTTCGATTTCCAGAGGGGAGACACATTTCGGTGTTGGTTCAGCATCGTGAGATAATTGGAGAGCTACCTAAATTAAAAAGTCGTTCCAATGTTGAAAGCTAGAACTAATGGGTTTGGGAACCTATACACTACTCATGAATCATCCAGTTCATATGTGCCAGTAATAGTCCATAGACGCTTTAAAAAAAAAAAAAGAAGAAGAAGAAGAAGAAGAAAAGAAAAAGTTTGTCCTATACCTATGATCTTTACTCAAAGGACACGGATGATTAATAAAAATGAATGATTGTAAAATATTTTTCGTGCTTTTCCATGGGACATCGAACCTGGAATCATGTACACCAGAGGCGCACACGCTAGCCACTAGACCAGGGCTCATAGACGTTCGTGAACTGTAATTAAATGAATTTAGGTCTTGTAGAATAGAGAAAAATATATGTTGGTATTTTAAATAATTCATATAAAAATAAATGGCTTGAAACAACGTAGCGCTATTGCTAATACCTGTTTTACCTACTAATATCTTGTATGTGCAGGCTTTTTAATAGTGTACAGTATTAAAAGGATTTTGTACTGTAAAATTTCTAGCAGTGTAAAGTATTAGCTATCCTTTTTCCAATGACCTATCAAAAGAAGCTTGAAGAGTAATTCTATACATTACCAGGTCTAATCTTATTTACGTTAAAAAAAAAATGTTTTTTTTTCTGCAATTTGCAATAATAACGGGAAGGACGTTACGAATGTCATTGAAATCTCGTTCATTCCAAGGTCTCGAATATACGTACGATATATACTCATATATGATCATATGACCAATCGGTGCCTTTGGACACGTAATCTAGGAAAGAAAATAGGGAACATAAGTATTCTGTTTCACTGGATTGTTTCTATTCGCTATTTTTAATAATAATAATATACCGTACTCCGCGGAGAACATAATTTAGTTTATAAATCAATATTAAGAGAACTTCTGTATCGTAATATAGAAGTTTTAATTTGTATGTTTTACAGTAAAAGTATATTTGACGACGCCATATAGACAGTAAATTTTATCCTAATATACGAAATGAAATTGTATATAGCTTTTTTATACTTTATTATCTCTCTATTATCATACAGGATAAAAAAAAAACTGCTAACATCTTCTTCTTCAATTTCTTCCGGGTTTGAGAAAAGCTGTAGTTACATTGCCTCCGATTACGAAAGAAAGAAAAAAAATCAATTGTGTATTCCAACGTAATTACACTTCTACGATATGTTACATGTCTTTCTTAACACTTTATTTTTTAAAAATTTAACTTCCTTCAGACATAACATTATACGTATAGGGTATCCCAAAAGATGCTTTACAACTTCCCTGTAATAAGGCGGGACTTGTGATGGACATAGAGAAGCAAAGTGAATTTTATACAAATAAAGAACTCGAACAAAAATGAAGTATATCGGAGGTAAGATGATTGCGTCGTTCCTTTTAAAAAAAGTCATATTTCGCCAAAGATCAAAGATAAATCATCTGCTACTACACCGTGACAATGTTTTCCTTACACTGCTACAAAAACTATCTCCTTCTTAATCTGTGATGATATTCTAGTGCTGCCACAGACCTCTTATTCTTCAGGTTTGGCCATATAGGAGTTTTTTGTGTTCTGAAAAATGAAGAAACATTTGGGTTAACTCCGCTTTTCATATGACCAGAAAGTCATTTATGGTTGTGAACTCTACATTAAGAAGGTGTAAAATGTACAATTTCTATAATGATCCCAAAAGGTGGAAAATGTAGTATAATCGTACACAAAAGAGTAGTTTGAAATCATGTAAAAGTGTTGCTTCAAATCACTTGGTTTTGAGTCAACAGCATGGCCTGCGTATTAATCCCTTCCCTAAGATTCAACTCGATATATTCATTTTCTTGTTCTGTCCTCAATTATTGTACCCAAAGGAAGTACAGTATATCCATTAAGTAACTGTGCACAATAAATCCATGCTTCTGTGTAATTTGACCTGTAAATTAAATTGCACGTACCTCATATATATAATCCTAAGAAAGATCTTCGCTACACTAGCGTACATAAATGTATGCAGACACATTTGTACGTGATTTTAAACATATTGTATACGAAGCATTTCAAAGTGATTACTTCGAGTACCCAGACACCCTGCACAATTAAAACAATAAACTCTTTTGTGTTAGATAATGCACACCCATCTTAGTTACATTAGTTGCGATACTTGGTGACGACTACATATCATAAAATACCGTATGACAACTTAGTTGCCTTTATTCAATCGCAAATATGTATGATCTTCGGCCGCCATTATCTTGGACATTATCCCTCGCGACACACCGAACACACATGCCGCTTTCTTCGCTCTCACACCACATAACGGAGCACCAACAAGCTCCCTCTTTGGAAATCAGTGACGTCGTCAATTCTGCATTGTCACGTCCCCTTGATTGCACACTGCTGTTCTGCTGCTCCTCACGTAGCACGGAGTTTGCACTAACACCACCACCAACATTCCGGCGCTGCAGTCGCCGCCTGACCTTTGCCAACGCAGACATCTCACGTGTTTACGACTCTATGTATTCCCATTAAATTGATAAGTATCTATATAATTTTTTGCGCTTACATGCAAAAGAGGCGCATGCAACAAAAGTGCACTTTTACCCGTAATCAGATTAAATATATTCGCTCTATTGTGCATCAGCGTCTTTCGTTAACAAAAAATGGGAATTTCAGAAAAAAAAGTAAGAAAGAAAACAAAAGTTGCTTCATAAGGCAAAGGAGCTATGTACATAAGTAAACTCTGACATTTTATATTATTATTATTCCAGAAATTTCTTTTTGAGTTAAGAAATTTAAATGAAATGAAATCTTTGAGTTTTATGTCCCACGGTTATGCCGGTTAGGCTAAAGGAGACGGTGATGATGAGTAATGAATGAAATGGTGGAATGAAGAAAATGGGAGGAAACGGGAGAACCCCGAGAAAACCCATGCACACGGTGTTTGTCCACCACAAAGTTCACTTGGCGGGGGCTGGGATCGAACCTGGGACCCCAAGCACCAGAGGTGAGCGCTCTACCACTGAGCCACCGCGGCCCCTAGGAAATTTAAGTTTGAATAGCAATTTATAATTTTTGTATTGCATTTTTGACACGAATGGAAATGAAAATTAATAATTTATTTTACTGTTTTACGTGGTTATGAAATAATAATAAGAAACAATTTTTGTTTATAACAACCACATGCATGATAATGAAAAGCAAATTGAAGGAAAAGTAATTATATATTTTTTAAAGTACCATCGTTGATTTTTGGTTTGTTTTGAGTTTAGCATTATTTCAGCAGGGAGGCTATATGAGACATGGACATATCAAACCCGTATCTTTCGTGCCAAACTCGCGCACTCTATTCACATAGCCACGAGGAAGCTTTTATTATCTTTGTCATTCTACAGATTGCCTAAGGTGGTATCTGGTTTGGATGTGCACATGAAGCTATTTATTTAGTTCCGGATCCGCAGTGCCATCAAAAAACGTGAATTAGCATTTCATACCCCACAAAGTGAACTTAAGTGAAATTAAGTTACTATGTTTTTATCACATAGATACAGGTGATAATTTCCTAACTCATACTGTAGCCAAAGAGTACCTGGATTGTTATATATATATATATATATATATATATATATATATATATATATATATATATATATAAACCGAATATTACTTTTATTTCGCCATTATAATGAGAATCAAAAGGACGTAACAAACGAAATAACTATGTAGATGTGACATTTATGAACTTCTTATCCCAGGGCTTGAAACAACAGAACAGAAAAGGGAGTACTTCTTAAGTTCCGTGTTTTCCCTAGTATTTAATTTCCGAAAAAGTTAGCAGCTGAGGTCTTGCATTTTGAAAGTCCATTGAGGTGCTTTATTTCCATATGCTAGAAAATGTTGAAGTGCACATGGTCCCTTTGTTGTCGATTCCACGGCCATCTCCAGCAAAATAGTGTCTAGTCAATAGTGGATTGGTATGTGTTATTGAGAACCAAAGAGGCACCTAAAGGGAAATGTCGGGTTTTCGGAATAGATTTATCACAATTATATGAAATCAAAGCCTTCTATCATGAGGAAAATTTATATTTTGCTATTTTCTTGTAAAAATAACTAACGTCTTTAATAAATTGTAATCATAGACACAATGTAGAGTGAAGGCAATGAAAGTAGATGGAAAGAGATGTAGAGGGAGACCAGGAAGGAAATGGATGGTTATGGTTGAAAATCACTTCAGGGAGAAAGATCTAAAGGGAAAGAACTTCGAGACAGAGCTTTGCTTAGAACAGCGTTTCCGAACCTGTGTGCCGCGGCACACTGGTGTGCCGTGAATGGGCCGCTGGTGTGCCGCGAGGAATCGAAACGAAATTATTAATTTTATACCAATCAAATTGCAAAACGTAGGAAAAAAATGTATTTGTATTTCACATTACTATGAACCTCTACTATGAATCTACAATTTTAAGCTTCATACCGGGTCATACCGTACATTTCTAATGTTGAAAAAAGTATTTGTTGTCATTGTTATGACCATTATTGCTTCTTTATTGTTGCAGACTATTTCGTAACTTGAAAATTTAAAATATCATTCAATCCTTTCGACAAATTACCTACATTTGTGTTTTAAAAGTAAAAGAGATTTGTTTGTTCGTTCGTTATTTAGTGATCTTCCTTCTTAGTACAAGGTTGGATACAGTTTTTAAAAAGAAAGCGTATTTTAAAAACCTGAGTCCAATATTTCATTGCAATTTTTTTTTTTTTTTTAATTAGAATGAAAAATAAGCATAATGATTTACCACGGGTAAAACCAGTGATCGAGCTTTCTTGTTTGTGAGAAGGAGATCAATAATCACAGAAAAAATACCACTGTGTTTTATATTTACAAATAATAATATCTATAAGTGTGCCGCGAGAATCCAAGTAACATCTGTAGTGCGCCACAAGTTGAAAAAGGTTGGGAAGCGCTGGTTTAGAAAATAAATCAGAAACGTCGACCCCATATAAGTGGGAAAAGATAGAAAGGCTTCGTTTACTAGTCCGGAGCGCGCTCGCTGTGTGTTTTGATTTGAAGTACCGAAGTCTGCGAAAGTTGCTAAACGGAATTTTCGTACCACGTATGACAAAAATCCTCCCCGTAGGCTTACCATTATGAACGGCGTATTTTGTTGAAACCGAGTGTTCAGTAAGATATAAGAAATCCTGATATGTTGTTGCAAGCTGAGCAGGAAATCGACTTCAGATGGGATGTCTACAAAATCACCAATGGAAGTCATTAACTATAAATTAAAAAAAAAAAATCTAATCTACGTAATGACACCAAAACCAGCTGTATAAGTAGTCTGAAGGAAATTTATATGATTTACAAACTTGTAAAGTTCTTTCTGAAGCATCCTGTGTGTATATAGGGTGGAACATGTATTTTAAAACAGACCTTGTAACTTTTAAACTACATCGATTAATTTTCTATAGGCCAACTGAAAATATTTACTGAGAACATTGTTTGACATATTCCACATTCCAATGATACTATCCAATAAGCAATGTTACTAACCCAACATAAAGTTATATTGTTTTTAAATGGCCCAACGTCAGATTATTATATACTAGCTGACTATACCCATTCTTCGCATGGGTCAAATAAAATATCTATGTAAATAAACTGAATAACGAAAAAAATATCGGTCATTTTCTACTACTTTTACATATCCCGGTAAATGCCCCCTGAGACCCCCTGGTTCGAATTTTGAAAAACAAAACGCCTCTGGCCCCCAGTCAATTGGGGCTGTATTTGAAAGTCAGTGCCTATTGGAGTATGACCATTTATCTCAGCGACTGCGATAACTATTTATTTGACACTAATATCGGTCATTTTGGATTATTTTTACATGTCTTTGTATCCGCCCCGGTGATCCCCGGCCCGCAACCGAATGGTGTGAATGCGATCGGAGTTTCATCATTGATCTCAGCGATCGCGAAAACTATGAATTCGACACTATCGGTCATTTTCTATACTTTTACATGTCCCGGTAAACGCCCCCCCCCCTGAGACCCTGGTTCGAATTTTGAATAAAACGCTTGGTCTTTATCTGAGGCCTGGAGCAAGGTACGCGTGACCCAAATTTGGTAACTCTCGGTCCACTCCTCTGGTCCCCAGGCCGCACATAGACAGACAGACAAACACACAAACAAACTTTTTATTTTATTTTAGATTTCAAATCGGCATGTCAAGCGGAAACTTAACAATACCACATTTATTATTCAGTGTTACAAACTAAGGACACTATAATCACAAAATCTGTAAAAAATCCCATTTTTTTAGACCTCTACAATCGTAATAACGCATGTGAGATGGACGTATCAGTTCGTAGTCTATTGGAAGTAACTTAGTGTCACATATGAACAAGAAATGACATATTTCTTACAAATAGAAACAAAGTCACAATGAATTGAAATTTTTTTACTTTTTTTTTTTAAAGGTTCTGTTTCGAAAAAGTGAGTACATAAATAACACATCCAATCATAGAGGTGATTTCCAGTGAGTTCAGAGGTCGTGGTGCCGTTTAGAACAATTTGATATATCAACTTATTCCGGAAGTACGATGAACGTTTGTATAAAATTTGCAACCCTGCTTAAAATTACGTAATTGCTGGAGTTTGTAATTACAACCATCAAAAAGTATTGCTGTAATGTTATAAGCAGCAGACGAAAGCAACACTTCTTAAAAAAATAATTTCCTATATCATTTTAAGCAGTATAGTAATCTCTTCCCATGCTTTGTATATGGTTTTTCGTATCAAATTGCTGTAAACGACATTATACTCTTTAGATTTATTGAAACTATCATTAGACGTGGTACTTACTAACGCATTCGAAATAAAATTTCTGAAGAAAACGTTGGAAATATATCATGTTATGTTAATAATATTCGAACTAAAGTACTTCCGATGTACGCTGGCACGTCCATCTCACTTTCGTTGTTACAGTTGTAGAGACCTCCAAAAATTGGGTATTTGTAGAAGTTTATGATAGTGTAGCTAGAGATCTGTACGGGCCAAAGTTTTTAGCCCGGCCCGGCCCGTAAATTTACAATGTGAGGCCCGATCTGAGTCCGAAATATGTTTTAGTATTTAGGCCCGAGCTCACGTGATAATTAAATAAGCCCGAATTACAGAAATTAATAATTAACGCAAAATTGTGTTTTTATTGACAGCAATTAGAGGTTTAATTTTGCAGTTGTGCTTTAGAAGCTCTCCAGAAAGAACAGTGCAAAATATATCGTTGTATAGTATATTTACAAGGTGAGGCCCAAAAAGGCCCGAGAAATATGGTTGTTTATTTAAAAATTTACGGCCCGAGCCCGAAATTATATAAGCTTTGTAGGCCTGAGCCTATGCAGACCTCTAACTGTAGCGTCCCTAGTTTGAAAAACTCAATACTAGACTTAAATGTGCAAGTTTTCATCTTTTTACGAGGCGCATCCAGAAAGTAAGTTTCCCACGCGTCCCATAGCTATGTTGCGCGAAGCGACTGCGTGTGTGAGAGAGTAAGGTCCTAACATGGCGCATGCGCCAGCAGAACTTCCCTAATTCTCTCAGCGTCGTGGCAGTGATTGAAGATTGGCGTTCCTATTCCAGCTCCTGCCGCATGTGAAGTGCGAGCAGTGATAAAGTTTTTGAATGCACAGGGCATAGCACTGATTGAAATCCATCGTCAGCTGTATCGTTGCAAAAATATCAATGCTGACCCTGTGCACCTTGCTTTGTGCTCTAGGGTCAGTTGCTTCAACACAAAACTTCTTGATCAACAGGCACTCCGTGACAGTGGTGTTAGTGCTCTCAACGGTTCGGGTCGGGTTGAAGACACGTTTGAGAGCACTACGGTCACGGCACTGGCTGAACGCCAAAATGCACTCCCATTGGGAATTAAATCCTTACCACGTGTACCGAAGTCTTACACGTTAACCACTAGCTAGATCAAGCGGGGGATTTGTATATGCATCTTAGGGAATATTTGGCACTTTTGAGGTTTTGTTATTTCATTTTATAACTGATACCAATGTCCGATGTGGGAGAAATTTATTATTTGTTTTCTTGCTTTAGTTCTATGTGACGAAATTTTTCTTCAAGGTCAGTGTTCTCACCTGCTCGGAAGGCAGTAGCAAGAGTCTCTTGGCGGAGACAAAAGGAAATCGTTTTACTACAATGATAAGGGTTGAGGAAACGGGAGAACACCTGTGATTTTTTCCAAACCTTCAACTTTCATTCCAAATAGGTTCTTATGGTTCCGTTACCCGCGCCACTTTGATTTTTCTTTCTCGGTAATTAAAACGTATTTTACAGTATATAAAGTTGTAAGTAAGAAGATACATAATATGAATTTTGTAGTTTAAAATTTAAAAATACAGTATGATAATTAATTGTAAAGTACTAATTTTATTTCATCACTTTCAGCCCAATAAATAAAATCCAAACAATTCGCACCCTGGGTCTTGGTCATCAATACTGCGTCTTATTCTTTGTCTTGCACAGTCAAGTCTTAGTCCTGCATTTCGTAGTCTTGGTGGTCTTCATGCTATACAAGAGCCAAGAATACTAGCCTCATCGGTACAAATGAAGACCAAGTGTGATTTTGATTATAGTCTTTCATACTACATGGAAAGCAAGAAAATATGCTCATCGCTATTTAGTGATTACCAAAACAATGCCAAGAGCAAGATTACTACCCACTTCGTCGTGCATATCCAATCTTTATCTTGTTCTTGTATCGATGTTCTTGGGCTTGGTGAAATAAAATGAAATATTCAGTTTAAGGTCCCTTGATTCTGCACCGAGGCTAAGGGAGATGGTGACCATGAGAAATGAATTAAATGGTGGAATGAAGAAAGTGGGAAAAAACAGGAGAACCCCTAAAAAACACTACACGGCGTTTTTCCACCACAAAGCCCACTTAGCGCAAGCTGGGATCGAACCATGGACACCAGCACCAGAGATGAATTCTCTACCACTGAGCCACCGCGGCCCTGCTTGAGCTTGGTCGTCCATATCCAATATCTCTTTTGGCGTTGCTTAAACAACTTCTAGTTTTGTTCTAAATCCAGACTCCATATTGGCGTAGATATTAATATTACAGCCGATTGGTAAAACCAATTTTCCATATTTAAAAATTAAAGTACATATAAGTACAAAAATAAGCATTTGCCATAAAAACACTAGCTGCAAGTGTTCAAAATAGATTTATGGTTTCTAAAAAATCAATTGAAAATTGCTATTTTTAATTAGGCAGCTAGTGAAAAACAGCAGCTTTCGACTCCAGCCGAGTTTAAGCTCAACCTAAACTCAGTTGACCAAAGTGAACTGAACCCGACCCGACCCGATAACCTGACCCGACAACCCGACCCGTTTGAGAGCACTAAGTGGTGTGCAATAAGGAGAGGAAAATCTGCAGGAACTGCTTGCTCATGCCGTTAGACCCATGGACCTGGCACAGCTAACGATGGATTTCGATTGGTGCTATGCCCTGTGCGTTCAAAAACTTTATCACTGCTCGCATTTCACACGCGGCGGGAGCTGGAATAGGAACGTCCATCTTCAACCACTGCTACGACGCTACTGAGAGCATTAGGGAAGTTCCGCTAGTGCATATGCTATGCTAGGACCTTACTCTCTCATGTACACGTAGTAGCTTCGCGCAACATACCATTTCCTAGCTATGAGACGCGTTGGAAACTTACTTTCTGGATGCGCCTCGTATATAGATTTTCAATATATAATAAAGCGTTGTGCCATTTAAAAATATAACCATGTTGGATTGACAATAGTTTAATTTGGTGATATTGCGAAGTATATCAAGGACGTCCCCTAACTATAGTCTAAATTTCATCCAATTTTTTATCAGTTTAAAATTACAAGGTGATTTCAAAATAAATGGTTCACCCACCACTGTATACTGGGTGGTTTATTTATAATGATAGTAGTAAATATCTTAAAAATCGTAAACGACAGAGAAGCGAAATTTTCACGAAGAAACTACGGGAGGGGGACAACGTCTTAGGTATTTGTAACATCGCCGGATGAACAGTGTTGCCAATCTAACATAAAGTGGTTTTTTAAATGGCACTACACTAGGGATGCGCACGAAACAAGATTTGTGGCTGTCTCGTCTCGAAAATGTGCTGTAAAAGTGATGTCTCGACTCGAAAAATGTATATTTTACTATTGGAATAGCCGTGTCTCGACTCGAATTTTGTCACGAAAATCCTGTCTCGACTCGTCTCGTGCGCATCTCTACACTACACCAGGTTATTACATTTTTCAAATCAATATATCAAACAAAAACTTAAAATACCACATTTATTATTCAGTAGTGCAAACTGAGGATATTATAATATCACAAACATCCAAAGTTTGGAAGTTTCTATCGCACATACAACACAACGGAGATGGATAGGATAATGCACATTGAAAGTTCTTTAACGTTTGATACCATGGTCATTGTATCACTTGTTTCGAATGAATAGGAACGAACTTACTAGAACTTGAAGAACTGAATGTTTTTGAAAGGCTTTACTTCGAAAAAAATATAAGTAAGGATCTGTTACTTTCATGATTTGCAATAAACTTACACATTACCTAGTTATAAATACTGTCACAAGTTTGAATGTGAATAACACAGAGAGTATTAACACCAAAGCAATTTATTTTGGTCATGTTTTACATTGATATGTTGTAATCCTTCTTTTACCTCTAGGGATAAACTTCCAAAAATTGATAATGAGTCATTATGCTTAAAATTATCCGACCCATGTCATTATAAAGAAGAAAAATCTTTCCCTGCTATCGGTAGCTCGAGGATCAAATCGAAAGTGCTTCCCGCTTTTTTCCTAGGACCTCAGTACCGCCAAGAAGACCGACATTTTGTTCCTCATGAATAAGTCATTACTTTTCTTCGTTTTTCCAAGTAACTGTAGCTAAATTACTCAAAATGGAAAATTAATGGATTGAAATACAATTTATTCTTTATTGGAAAGAGTTTATACGTAAATTCCCAAATTTTAAACAACAAAAGTACTGTTTGGAGAAGTTCAGTGTTAGAAAAAAATATTAATAAAAGTCAATGCGTATGTTAAATAATGCCCTGCCTGAAGTTCTATCATTTTGTTGTAACTTAAATATACTTCGAAAATTGCTTAGATAGAATTGAAGTATATTTGTCGTTCAATTGTTGAAAAAATTGTGCGACAACCAAAGCTGGAACTAGAGAATATGTTCAGACAATAATTAAGCGATTATTTAGATATGTAATTAACACTGTAATTGGAGCTCATGCATGATTAATTTATATAATAAATGCAATTGAGAATTGAGAGTTTAACGTGGTAATTAACATGTAGACTGTAATTATAGACAAATACACAAGTGTTTTCTTAGCAGTTTGTTAGATACTTAATAACTCAAATGCTTTGGGTTCTATTCCCTTAATCAGACTTGAAGAAAAAGATTCTTCCTTAGCTACACCAAGCGTGAATACTGTTGTACTCTCTAAATGTATTCGCAGATCTCAAAGAATGAATAAATAGTCCATATGGATAATACTTTATTTGTTAATACTGCAAGAGAGCAATATAATGTTTTGATACATAGGTTTTACAATCGGTGTTGACAAATCCCATTGGACACTTTGGTGCGAAGTACAGAAGGAATCGTGACTCGTATTCAGATATGTATCAATGCTGAGAGTCACTATTTTAAACTTTAACCTCTATTTGGAACATTCAGTTTGATCAGAAAGTACACTTATTTTTCAAATTGAACTAAAGCCTTACTTTTCCTAGAACTTTCACCTTGTAGGTAGGAAAATAAATTTTTCTATGAGTGTTTAAAATGTATATGTATATTTTTTCATGTACTTAATATGTAACTATACATTATTAAAAATGGACTTGAGAATCTACAAATGTAACTTATATTACATAAATACTTGCAAGATTATTCCTCGTGCTCTTTTATTATCCTTCTTCCAAACAATCAATAGGTGTAGAACTTAATATATTTCTCTTATCGATGTACCGGTATATTTACATAGGTATGATTTCATAGTTTATTAATTTGTTTCTTCTCGGCTAGTGCTGATTTGTAAGCATTTCTAGCCTGACATATTTCTTTCACCTTTGTAAACTGTCAACAGACGGACGGACAATCATTCTACAGAACTTACCGTATTTTTGCATAGGATAGTGTGGAAATTTAAAATTATATGGTCTACGCCCTATTTTATACGTAAGCTAAAGGTAGCAGAGAACGCCACCCTAGAAAAACTGTTCATGTGATACTTCCGATGGAAAACTGACCACACGCCGCTCAATCATGAAGTCATCTATCTCCATGCAGAATTGTGGAGCTATATATATATATATTTGTTCGTTTATAACAGACTGTTGTTGAATCATTTTAAGTTATCTATGCACTCAACAGCTTGCATTTTCTAAATGCCCAACCCTTTTAAATATTTAGATATGTTTTCTAAAATCACTTTGCATGCGTGCGTATTTATATATATATCTGAGAGAGAGAGAGAGAAATTCACATATGAAGAGGTAGAATATAATTAGTCAGAAACTAGGATCGAATTCTTATAAAATTGCGCATAGGGAGTGGTTATTAGTGAAAAGAGCACTCATGAAAGGGGAGAGAATAGCAGTAATTAATAATATCTTAACGAAAGAGCGTGCGAGATGAGGTACACGTCAGCGCTTAATGATTCTTTTAATAATGAAATCGAGAAGAGTAGCCCCTTGCAAGATTTATCTAAAACTTGCTGCGCGTGTGCGTTCTACTTAACTGAATGAATCGTGTTGGGACCTTTTTTCAACATTGTCCTTTGAAGATAATCAACATTTTGTCAGAAATATTTGTAGAAGACTTTCTGTGTATGGTTCCAATATGAAGCATTTAAAAAAAAAAAAAACTAACCATGGGTTTGAACTTTCTTATTTATTTATTTATTTATTATACCACTGATTGGTTACGTTCGCTCTTGGATTTTAAGGTTCTTCGTTTGATACACGAAAATGAGTACAAAACAACTCATTTATTTGTGACATAATTTAAGAGCATGTTGCATTGGTTTTTACTTGGGCTAAGTTAATTACTTTTCAACTAGAGAAACTCAAGTCTAATAAAGGGTACGAACTACCATCTTTATGTTCCTTGTTTTCATTTTATGGGATACTGTCGAGTTACAACTGAAATATTTATTTATGAGATGAGAACAGTATTTTTTTTTTTTTACGCTTTCGAGAAAATTTATCCGAAGAAATCTCGCTCTATAACTAAACCAGCTTTCTAAACTGTTTCGAAATAATTTTGAGAGGGAGTACAGTGGTTCAGTGGTAGGGCGCTCACCTCTGGCACGAGTTCTTGGTTTAATTCGAGCCCATGTGAGTTTGTAGTCCACAGTCCGCGTCCGTGGTTTTTCACGGGGTTGTTCCTTTCCCACTCGTCACACATTACTGAATCGACAGAATTAGGGTCAAAATCGTGGAGAATGCTACCGCATTCAAAGAAACGTGATAAATTGTGGAAATACAGCCGTAAGTGAAAAGGTCAGCATATTCAACTATGATCTGACAGAAAGAGGCAGAAGGAATCTCGATGGGAACATAATGTTATCCGTATGCCAAAGGAGAAACCAAAAAACAAATTTTGGAAAGGAACTGGTTGGAACCGAAATCGGCTGAAAACGAGAATACGGAAAAAACTAAATTCCTTTGTGGAAATTAAATGCAAGCAGAAGAGGAAATCTGAAGAGAAAAAGAAAAGAATATATGTAAGAAGTATTTATGAAATATGAAGAAATTCGTTAGAGACAATTTTTGGAGAAAATCATGGGAACGATACTCACCCCTCCAGTAAACATATGTATCTGTAAATTTTTGAAAGAAATTATTCATGTCATATTGTAGGGTTATTTAAATATATGGATACTTGTGAAATGTAGGACACTATAATTTTTTATCGTACTTCACACCCCGATGGCACAATAACAATAGAAGACAGAGTAGAATATACAAGAGAATTTCTTCAAGTTTTGATCTACAGTACCTTAGGTGCTCGATATGTGCACTCCTGATTGCAGATCTTGCCATACACATATCGGTTTTGTCAGCTTAATATTTACGACTGTATGCACGACCCTTTTATTTTGCATACCCAAATAGCTTTGAGCACCCTCGTGACTATATGGTTAGCCTATGCGTCATTGGCGCGGAAGACCAAGATTCGAGATCAGCTCAGGAGGTTCAGATCCAACGTAATGCAAAATCCACATCTCAAAATAGCCTCTTTTCTAAAAAGAAAGTTAAAACTGAAAATCAGCCAACGAATAGTTTTGTCTGTATGTGTATTTACTTGGGATTTGTTACGAAATCTGCACTGCATTGTCGGAACAGATGCATATTTAGTAAATTGCAAGTCAGAAAGCAGTGAACGTCACAGTAAAAGTCTGCAAGTACACTATTTCACTGCCTATTAAAACCTATTCAACAAGACACTTATGAGACAAGAGTGCTCTATTTAAAATATTTTATTTATAAATCATTCAAGTAGTATTTTTGCGAAGCCAGTTTATGCCTGAATCAGTAACAATTAACAACAACAACAATGTGAAAGTCAGCAGAAGTTAAATATACCGCTCCGACATTTACCCCGGATGAAAAAAGCACGAAAAGCCTAAGTCAGGATGGCTGGTGTTACCGAGTTCTATCTCGGGATTTCGCAGTGGCAAAGCAAGAATCTCACTCCTGCAATTGTTAACCCATACCCGCTACGACTTTTTCATGTGTTCTTAGGTTGAGAAAACTGTTTCTGCAGTTTAAAAATCTGTGCTTTGCTCTATTAAAACTTGATAAGACGAAGCTACAGCTATCAAACATGCAATATTGATTTCATAAATAGCTCAGGTTAGTAAGATACGCAGAATTTAATCGGGGAGAGGTGTTCAAGCTTTCAAGTTCATATCGCTTCAGGATTTGTGTGCAGATCTTAATATGGTGTATGTTAATTTTTTCATAATATCTTGTCGAATGAAGGAAATTTAAACCTGGAAATCCTAGCTTTGCGTACGCCACTGGCTCATGTTGAAATATTTTATATGACTGTCTCTAAACTGTCAGTACAGTACAAAGTTTGCGAAATACTGTGGGAACCACCCTGTATGTTAGTATGGATTCTTAATTGTAGTTATTGACTAATTTTTGTTTATAAATAATTACCTTGTTTTGCTTGAAAGGTTCTTTTATAGAAAATAGAGCGAGGAATTATTTGAAAAAACGTATAGAAAACCAAGTGAACCAATCGTATTTCTCCTCTCCTAAAAGTCATTGGTTGGGTGTATCTTTTTATAATGAAGTTCAGAGCGTGCTTGTTTTTTATTCTTGTGATAAAAAAAAGCATTTTTAGTACCCCTTCCTCTATTCTTCCTTCGTTAATTTTTAAAAATGTTGCTCTGTCAGCAATTCATTAGAGACAAATCAGCCACTTCCCCATAATGGAACCCGAGAGAAGAGATTTCTGTATTTTTCTCCCCCCATCTCGTTCTCTCATTCTTTTGATCCAAGTCAACCTGCTGACAACGAGGCTCCCTTTAGTGAAAGTTTGACAGGAATTGATTGGCTGTGGCGTTTAGTCCCTTTGTAGATGTCCTCCACCAGTGCCCACAGAGAGACCTGGCAACAGCGCACGTCATCAGAGAACTAATTAACGTGCAGTACGAGTGAGCATTATGCGCGACTGATTTAGTTTAACTCGATTGGATACGACCCTGCAGTGCCATTAGCGGTACTGTACGATCCTTGCTTGATGTAATTAGCTAGGTCGTATTTGTATGACAAGCAAAAGACAAGGCATCAATCCAACTCACTTTATTTGCATCCGCGAGTCCCACACGATTCGCCCATCCAGCGCCGTTACCATATGCCGTGATGCATATCATAGAGAGAGAGATTGTATGTATGTATGCATATATGTGTGTTATGTACGTGTATGCGGTCGTGTGTGAGGAAAAGAGAGCAGGGAGGAAATTTGGGATGGGAGTTCTGCTTTATTCTGTTTTTAGATATAGTATTGTTTGCTTTTCATTTTGCTTTGCTTGTATTCCGCAGTTGTCTTTCGTATATAGGATCTCATCATAGAATTCGTTGGAGTATAATGAAACAGGCTTTTTTTCTCCCTCCACTGTTTTTGTTTCTGTGTGTAGAAAAAAAATAAAACAGAGAGAAAAGTTGAAACGAACTTTGGAAGCGGAGCATAATATATATGAATTATCAATTGTCACATGTAAACAAAGTTTACTTTTGGTCTGGGCCTTACTAATACTTTTATTTCAAAAATGAACAAGTTTCCAGCTGTAATCTATAGGAATTTTTAATAGTAAGTGATTATAAATTGCAAGATATGTGCATATTTCTTCAATATTAATAATCAGAATCACAATTATTAAAAGGGAATGGAGTTACACATTGATGGTAGCTTCTTGCAATTGAATCGTCAGTTTTAAGAAGGAAATGAAGACCAAGACTTATTCCCTTCTTAAACTTGATGAGTCAGTTTAAAGCGCGCACTACAAAGAAGTGTCAGTATGTCGTAACAACTGTATTAAAAGCATTCCAGATGATGTTCCAAGTAGTATCAGTTTTCTGGTTATATAATAAATGCGTTTCGATTTTTTTTTTTTTTTTTTGTGATTCTATTAATTTAGTAGGTAGGTTCTAGATCACTCGTTCTCAACTTTAGGAGTGAGCCCCTCCCTCAAAGCAAGGAGGCACAAGCTTTAACAGAAATAAATTACATTCGAATTATAAATATTACGAATATTGTAACAAAGAGTTGTTAAATTAAGTATCGTATGATTCCATTAAGAACGAAGCTAGTAAAAAATAATAATAATAATAATAATAATAGGGTCTAATGCACTACAATGGTATGCAGAATTTTTGTTGGAAATAAATTCATGAGAATCTTTATTATTATTATTATTATTATTATTATTATTATTATTATTATTATTATTATTATTATTATTATTATTATTATTATTATTATTATTATTAAAGATTTGAGCATACAATGCTGTAATGCACTGAGAAAAAAAGGACTAGGATTTCCGTTTGGATACATCGTATTTACGCGGGTGCGCTCCTTAAGTAATGTAATTTCATGTATAAAAGTACAGCAAGTGGGAACACCATGCCAAATCTGGAGTTCGGCGTCGAACTAGACTCGCTATGATTGGATAATTTTATTCACATGATTGGTTTCGTGTTAAAAACTATTACTCTCGTAAGGTAGGGAGTCACAGATTTAGAAAGAAGCAGGAGGGAACAATCGTAGGAAAGTGGTAACAACATTATATACGTAAGTTACCACCGTCGGAATGGGTATGGCGTTAATTCTAGATTTGAAATGGTGGTCCTACAATACAAAATTTTCGCTGGACGGTGGTGTAGACAGTACTACGGATGAAACAACATTACTTAATGAGGTGACGCGCGTAACCTGGTAAAAACAGCATTTACATGCCGACTGGAGTATGCATTTCTCTCAGTGTGAAATTGCAGAAAAAGGTCAGACCAGTGACCTCCAAGTAGGATAGCATAAAGTATGCAGAGTTCACGAAAGGGGGCACCAGGTAAACAAGGTTAGGAACCACTACCACTGGTCTAGATACAAACAATATTTTTGGCACCAATAATGAGGCCTTAGGATTTCATACTAGGAAGTTTTACTTAGTTGTTAGTGTAAAGTAATTTTACACCGAAAAGCATCACACGAAATTACATTAATAATATTCTAATAATTATTGAAAAGGTCTGAAATGACGCGTGTTGATAGATTGATGGTTTTCTATACTGTTTTACACAGTAAAAGTGTTTGATTCGATTGACTAATGCATTTGTGTGGTTCATGAAACAACAAGATAGCGGTAATGTCATTGTGTACTCTAGATTGTATGAGAGGAGTCGTATCGTATCAGATGTCGCATCTTCATTTGATGCGCTTTGTGGTCTATATATAGAAATATACTCACAATGTACTATTTTACATTGGAAATCCTAATTATGGAAGGGAAATGTCTCAGTCTGTGCATCACGATAATTCCTAATAATAACCAGTCACGCTAATAAGGCTTCCTGCACTATTTGACTCCACTAGAATGTCGCTAGCATGTAGACAGCTTGCCGATTTAATTCTTACTTAAGAACTATATTGTTTCAAATCAATCAT
The DNA here is from genome assembly GCF_964235325.1 of Thermobia domestica. Classification (NCBI taxonomy): domain Eukaryota; kingdom Metazoa; phylum Arthropoda; class Insecta; order Zygentoma; family Lepismatidae; genus Thermobia; species Thermobia domestica. Next base: position 113,992,986 of record NC_137461.1, on the reverse strand, counting down.
TTTTATTTCAAAATAGTAAATACGCCGTAACCATCTTTAGATGTTATTTTTTTCTAAGTATTAATATTTGTGTGTCCGCATGTTGGTTTGGTGGGCGAATTAAAAAAAAGAAAAAAAAGAGCAATTGTAAACAGTTAAGATATTTTAATTAAGTACATATAGTCTATAGTTTGCCTAAGATTTGGGCGCAACAACTGTAGTATTAACAAAAAGCAGACAGAAAAGGATTTGGGGAAGCTGATTAAAATTTATATTGAAATGCTGAGGCAAACTAACAAAAGAAAACAAACAAAACATTGACTTTATTTTCAAGTTAATACAACACACTTCTACACAGGACATAGATTCGTCAAACAAAATTTTATAGATTTATATACGTATTATTATAATCATATGATGTATGAAGAGTTGATTTGAATATGAACTCAGGTAGTAAATTGAAATTTAACAGAAGAGGTGTATTCGTTTACTTTTCGTCTCATCGTGTTCTCGAACCATAGTCATTTGTGCAACATAACGCACTTTAAAGAAAATGCTAAATAAATCCTTATTCAAATCAACCTTTCATAGAGATATATATAATGTGTGTGTAATAGAATTGTAGATTATAGAACTAGGTAGATATAGAAAATGAATGCTAGTACATGAAACAATAATAAATTGTTTTTAAGACGTTTTGTGTAATTATTGTATAAATTCGAGTATCCAACAATTATAGCGTCTTAAGCTGCGTATCCAAATTTCTGTTCTATAAGAAAAATTTTAAAAATAGTTATTAGTTTATTTAATATCATTTTGTAGATACTGCCTAGCTTACTTTTTATATTGTTGATGATCTTCATTGTTTGAGTTTTTCATTCAAATTGTGATAAGCTTAGCGAAAAGCCTTAGTACTAAATGAATTAATGTTAATACCGTAAGGTAAGTAAGTATAACTTGAAATATTCCGAACTGAAATAGACTATTTTGCCAATTTTAAAAATGCGTAGAAACAGCTCTGGTTTCAGTTAGTAAGCATTAACAGAGGAAAGCGGTATTTTTCTATTAAAATTCTCGAGAAAACTTTTTTTATTTTTTTCTGAACTATCAATGTGCCTTGAAATCGAAGACGCAAATGTATAATTAGTTTTTGTTGATATAGTTCCCAAGGATTCAGGAAACATCATCTGTGATTTGAGGAAATTTTGATTACCGTAGTCTATTCAAAGTTTAGAGGTTACAGTCAAGAGAACTCAATAATAAATAGAATCTGGGGTAGTCTGAGTGTTGATAACATTTTGTAGTTCTAGCTAGATAGGCGAGTTTTAACGAAGAGCCTTAGATATTAACTTTTTTTCCAAATATATTTTAACAACATTAAAAAAAAAATGGTTCATTAAGCAAGTAAAGCAACTATTAACAAACGACTTAGTCTCCTATGGAGGGTAGCGAATGTTTAGTTGTAAATTTACAAAATATTCTTTCTTTGTTATTTTCTTGTCAGTCCATTAAAAAAATCCATTTGTTTCGTGTTGAGTTATAGCTTAAACAGTTAGCTTCCGTATGAAGGTTTCTAAACAAATTGAAGAACCTACTGTCCTTTTCTTTTGTCTATTCCGTATTCAGCTCTTCTAAGGTTGTATCTGTATGTATATAGGTATTGCGAAGATAATTTATCTTGTTGACATTGAGTACTGGCCAGTTGTATACCTTCTGAACATTTCAGTTCTAGTGGAAATAAAAGAAAGTGGGCTTTAGTTTGTTTAAAACATTTTTACTCAACCAAAACTAAAACAATTTTCTGTTTTCCAGGTAAACTAGTTGTTATCTCTATTGTTTGCTTAAAAAAAAGAAGAAAAGAAAGAAAAAAGAAAGAAGGAAGGAATTCCTTTTATGCGTAAAAGTTTCGTGTAAACACCGGTTTTAACAACTTGAAACGTGGTTTGCTTTTCAGTGTTTCTATGTGGAACTATTATGTACACATGTGAACCGGTGTTTAAAATTCTGTGTTTTAAGCTATTATTGTCATCCTGAAAGCTGATTTGTCAGGTGCTATTAAAAACGGAATGCAGTTAATGCAGTCCATAAGAAAGGATTGTTGAGAATAAGCCACTTCATAAAGTCCTCGTACGTGGGTTTATCATTAATTCATTATTCAGTAAACTTTTCTTACAACTAGGTAATCTTCCACGACAATATTGAGATTTGATAAATTTGTACAATATGAGTAAGTTGCTGATGCTCACATGCAACCAAATGCTTAGCGTGCATCTTTGGTTCGAATGCCTTACGTTTGATTCCCGGTGGGAGGACATTTTTGTGTATTGACTTAGTATCATGAGGAACTTGAAACTGTCTCTTAAAAACTGTGCCTATGTTTTTCATCATTATAGCATTTTTAGCACTTACAAGCTTTCACAAGAAATGAAATATCTGTTGCGAATCATGTTAAAGAGACTTACAAGAAGTATCGTTTTAAGCAACATTTAATGTGTTTTCTTGGATAAAAAATTAAGCCTGAAGTATCCTTCCGAAATGTGAAAATACCTTTTCGTTTTTTTTTTTACACTTTCTTTTTCTTTCTTTTCTTCTTAAGTTGTAATATAGGACTTGGGCTCTCAACCTTATCTACTAATATACCACTATTGTCAAACTTATCACCCAGCATCCGCTCGTTTATCATCAGTGGTACGCGTACCACAGGTTGAGAAACCGTGATATAGTGTTCGGATAATAAGGGCGAATTCAAGCAATGGATATTTTACTATGTGCAATTTGAACGCTGGAATAATAATTGTCCATATCCATGTAAAATGTTCTGAGCAATAATATTTAACTCATGTGTCAGCCAGTTCTCGTGCCTATGTGCATACCTAGTCTGGCATAGACTAAATAGACTTACTATTACAATGAAAATAATAATAATAATAATAATAATAATAATAATAATAATCTTAGTGCTGCGAACGCTTTTGGCAAAAATACAGCACGTGGTATCAGAGCATTACATTGCGATGGAATAATAATACTAATAAAACAATGTAAAGAAGAGTACTAATATAAAACACAATGTAGATAAAAGTCAGTTAAGCAGAAATAATTTCTTGTCAACGCTGTAAAAATTATCAAGTTCTCCATCTATCTAAACACAAGCTAACCACAGTAATCTTAAAATTACAGTTTGGCTTAATGTTTCTGAACGTCATTGGTTAAAAACTATCAGTCAGATCGCATAACATTTTCACTTGCTTAAGACAGTAAGTCTAAAATGAGCTTAAAAAGTCTGTCGGTCTTTTTAAAATTTCACATTTCCAATTCAAAGGAACTAAAATCGTGCTATTTCTTATTCTATGGTTGGGTACTTTAAACCTGTTTTGTAAACAATATTCACTGATATAAACATTATCTAGTATTTTTTTGCATGCATACTCTGTCGAAATTTTTTCTTCTATTCATAAGACTTTTCAAACCCCAATAATCATTCCAATATTCATAGCTATGTGAATAGTAATTCAATTTCATCTTAAAACATAGCAGTCAAATAAAACATTTTTGCACAGATTCTATCTTGTTTGTCAAAGTTTTAGAAATGCTGTTCTAAATTACCTTGGTATTACAAGTAATTTGTGTAGAAATACATATGTTTTATCTTTTTGAAATACAGGCCACTGTTTAAAAATTATCCTTCTTACACCTTGTACAATCCGCGGCAAAAAACCTGCAACATGAGGATGTAAGTTTATTGTGAAACTACGCCTAACAGCACAGCGAATGAACATAACGTCTAAGTGGGAAGAATCATGCCAGGATAAACCCCGGCCTCCTCTCGTTCACACTTATTTTGGAGCAAAAGACTTCGTCATTTCACAATAAACTTATATGCTCATGTTGCAGGTTTTTTGCCGCGGATTGTACAATACAATTTATGTAGTAAGAAAATTTTAACTGGCCGTCAAATGTGAAACCTGGGTCTTTAATAATGCTTACTTTCTCTATTTGTACACCATTGACCTCATATTTACTGACATAATATTGAGTTTTATTGGTGTATGTCGTAAATTTTGTTTTCTTATAATTATTTTTTAGAAAATAGTTTCCACACTACGTGTTTTCTGCATTTCAGTCTTGTTGCAGTAAATAATTATCCAACTCATTGTTGACTAATCTGAACAACTTCTTATCGTCAACATATAGCAGAATTTTAGATTATTTGATTTTTTTTATGCAAGATCATTTAAAAATAAAGAAAATAAGAGGGGACCCAACGGCGCCCTTGCGGTATTCCGTTTTTTCTATTTATTACATAGCCTGCACTTGAATGCACAGGTCCAATTCTAACTTTGTTATGTTTGATAGATAGCTTTCAAACCAGCGGATGTATAAAGGTGATAAACCAATATTTGATAACTTGCTAATGAGATACGTATGACTGACAGAATCAAAAGCTTTTGAAATATCTATGTATATTTCGTCGACTTGCAATTTATTTTTCAGTGCGTGATAGGTAAAGTCTGTAAAATTAATTAGATTTGTTACAATTGACTTCCGTTATGAAAATCATGTTGAGACTCATTTAAGACATTTCTTACATTAAAATATGTGTGTTTATGTACATTTAGTTCAAATATCTTCGAGAATGCATTGACAAGAGTTATTGGCCTGCAGTTGCTAGCATTCTCTGTATCACCTGATTTATATATCGGAACAACATATACTTCCTTCCGCATTGAAAGATATAATACTTATACCTGTACGTAATGAAACGTTAAATGTATTTGCCAAACTAGTTGAAAGTTCAGTTGCACAAGCTCTTATTACATAATAAGGAATATAATCTGGATCTGGATTAGTGTTCGGTTTAATGAGTTTATTCTATTTGCTTCCATTACATCTAATTCGGTAACGGTAGGAATTCCGATTAGGGCACTATTATCAACGATATTCTCAGAAAATACCTCTTGACCTAAGTCTAAGTTAAAAGCTTCATAAAATACACTCTTAAATGCTTCAGCAATTTCGACAATGTCTTGGATTAGCATACCATTATAATTTATTTACTTTGGTACTTGTTTATAGTCAGACTTTTTGAAAGTGTTCCAAAAATATGAGCTGTTCTTATAAATACTATTTTCTAAGCTTGAAGAATAAGATTTCCTTACTTCAGTGTATTTCTTTTTTACAATATTCCTTAGATCTGATTATGTCTGATACTATACATCATCATTTGTTCTTTTGGCTGTAACAAAATATTCAGTTTTTTCTTTATTTATTTATTAGTGCTTTCAATTCTCGTGTCATTCATGGATCCTTATATTTTTGTTTACAACCAATTGACTTCTTAGGTACATGTTCGTTTAATATAGAATAAATTAAATTATATAAATGTTCAATAGCTTCATTGACACTGTTACTGCAATAATTTATTGCGTTAATTTCCCTAATGCCTTTGTAAATATATAGGAAATTTGCTTGTTTGGAATTATATGTGTCGTACTGAGGAACGGGACCATATTTTCCACTGTCTAATTTTCCACTCAAACATAAATGGAGAACGGAAGCGATCGACTTTAGTCAGTGGTGGAATGTCAAAATGCATAAAACTGTTATCTATATTTGTCAGCAACAAATCTAATACTCTTCCCGGATTACTGTGATTTGTTTTTCTGGTTTAAATTTAAAATATTGCTTAATTCATAATAATAATAATAATAATAATAATAATAATAATAATAATAATAATAATAATAATAATAATAATAATAATAATAATTTAATAATAATGGAAGTTAGAGCTTCGTGACGTCAAAGCGTTACTCATGAGTAGAGACCGGATGTTTAGGCACTAAAAACCTCGAAAATAGGCAGGCAAATAAGCACTTAAAATTTAAAAAATAGGCAGTAAAATAGGCCCTAAAATGTAACTCGAAATAATGAAGATAAATACTCAATATCATTAAAAGATAGATTCAAGTCATAGATAATGCTCAAAGAATATAGAAACATACTTGTTTGTTAAATAATATCTTCTTTTACTGTATATACAAAAACGAGGCATGTTATGCATTGCACATACTGGGTGAATCTGAAAGATGTGCACGTACTTTGAGAGGTGATTCGTGACATGAAAAGAAGACAAAAAGTGCTGTTGCATGTTGTCGAATTCTGCGTCGTGTTCGAGTGACAGGGGTGCTAAATTGGAATCGAAATCAAATATTGACAATTGGAAAGGGACATAAAGGTGCGCACATACTTTAGATGATGATTCGTGAAATTCAAGAGGACTTTTATCTTCTTTTCATGTCACGGATCACCTCCCGAAGTATGTGAACATCTCTGAAGTTCATCCTGTATATATATATATTGTAACGTACCACGAGCTTGTGTTTACAAACACATATATAAGTAAATATGTGTGTATTATGTTACGTAAATTATATATTTTCCCAATGAAGGCTTATTTTGAAGAAAACGCATAGAATAGACAATATTAGGCACTAAAGGTCGAAATAGGCAAAATAAAATTGGCTTAAATCGAAACTATAGCCCCCCATATAAACTTTAAAACGTTATTTTTGACCATATCTTTAATATTAAAGAATAGGCATTTTGCCTAACATCCGGTCTCTACTCATGAGACAAGATTTAACGTTGCCTTATCTAGTCTCGTGGGCAACACTATTACTTGATAGGTCTTGTAATTTTAAAGCAATGAACAAAAAACGCTGAAATTTTGAGTTGTTAATTTTGAGTTTAACGTCCTTTCAGCAGCGACGCTATATGAGACGGGACCTACTGATTAATGTGGAATCCGAACCACATAAACTCCCTCCGACGCTGAAATTTTGTACCATGCAAATATTGGCAGGGGACATTGTTTGGCATACTCTGTGGTATCACGAAGTTAACAGTGCTGCTACGCAAGCCTGACGATGATCGTTCGGAAACTTCCTCGCAAACCTCAGATGATCAACAACCCGAAACAAATATGGCCTCCTACTTAACACGTCGTGTTATACCTAGTGCTCCAGTGTTTCCCACTCCGGGAAGCTATTGCTGTGTTCCCCAAGTGAATCATACTCCCCCTAAAGGTGCAGTGTGTGAGTTGCGTCGTACTGATCCCGCCTATTCGGCGGTAGTGAGTGCTCTCGTTAGTGCAAAAATTCTCGAATGTGTGCCTCGATCTCTAGTGAAAAATTCTTTTCCTCTTTTCTGTGTGCCCAAGGGATCAGATGATGTTCGTGTGATATATGACTGCTCTTCATGGACGAAACTTTATCGGCAGTCCAGCCATGTCACGCTACCCACTGTCTCCGACATCGCTGCGCTTGCCTCGCCACAGGACTTCCTGATGAAACTGGACTTGAGTCAAGGTTTCTATCACATTACGCTTCACCCAGCCACACGACAATACTTCGGAGTGCGTCTTCAAGGGCAGTTTTATCGTTTTGTGCGTTTGCCAATGGGCTGGTCTCTCAGCCCATTGTTCATGCAAATCTTTACATATCGTGAATTGACGCAGCATTTACCTCCTACGGTAAAGTTCCTTTTATATTACGATGATGTGCTTCTCATTGGTGCTCCTGATCACCTCCGGCACGCCGTGGACATTATCCAATCCTTACCATGGTGCATCAACGTCAAGAAATCTATTCTTCACCCAGTCAAGCAACTTCCATTCCTGGGAATCCAAGTGGATCTTGTCAACAACTCTCTCAGTGTAGACCCCAGATACCTCAGGATTGTGAAAACAGTGCCGTGGTCTCTCATCGCAGTGTCCCGGCATGCTCGCCAGGTTCTCGCCGGGTATGTAACATGGGTCACCCCCGTTACATCCCTCTCGTTTCCAGTCGCCCACGCCATTCTCCAGCATGGACCAACGCAGTTTGTGAAGCAAGCAGTCACCGCCGCTACCTCACGTCCTCGCCGCATATGGGAAGACAAGACGCCTCACATCCAATTGTTTGCTGATGCTACACCGACCTCCATTGCCATCACAGATGACCAAGGACAACCCGTCTTCGCAGTGGAAGTTCCACACCCGTACCCGATCTTCGTGATGGAGTTCATCGCAGCAGCCATCGCCATTGTTCTCCATGCAGAGCATATACCTTTGGTATACACTGACAACATAGCTGTTATGTACTGTCTTTCTCGACAAGTTTGTCGAGTTCCTTTTTTTGTACCCAATCGCTCATATTTTGTTCAATAATTTCTTGTATCAAATCAAACATGTGTACTCTGAAAATAATAAAGCAGACGGGTTGTCGCGAGCTGGCGCTCGATTCCTTTCACGCCCACAGCCAATCAGGAATCAGCTCTCCGGCATCCAGCCCTTAAAACTGGATGACGGAGGCTGAATTCCGCATTTGAGCTTGTGGAGCTTGAGAGGAGTCAGCGACCCAGCGCGCGGCAACTTGTGATTGATTCGAATCACAAGTTGCCGCGCGTAACTTAACCATTAAATTTTATTTTTTTCAAATGGCGCTTCGTCAGGTTATTGCATATTAAAACGAAAATATACAATATCACACTTGTTATTCAATGTTGCAAACTAAGGATGAAAATGAAATGAAATGAAATCTTTAAGTTTTACGTCCCACAGTTTTACGTCCCACAGTAAAGGAGACGGTGATGATGAGTAATGAATGAAATGGTGGAATGAAGAAAGTGGGAGGAAACGGGAGAACCCCGAGAAAACCCACGCACACGGTGTTTGTCCACCACAAAGTTCACTTGGCGGGGGCTGGGTTCGAACCCGGGACCCCTAGCACCAGAGGTGAACGCTCTACCACTGAGCCACCGCGGCCCCAAACTAAGGATGTTACCGTATTATAAAAAAATGAAGGACTCTACGACAGTAATAACGCTAGTGAGACAGACGGAGTAATGCACATCCAAAGTATCTTAACGTCGAACAATATGGTCATCGTGTAACATAGGTATTTAAAATAGGTAGCAACAAAGTTACAAGGAATTGAAAATTTGACTTTTTTCAAAGAACTTTATTTCGAAAAAGAGTTTAGATAAGTATCACATAGAACTACGTACATGGTTTCCAATAAACATAAAGATCATAATGTCATTTAGAGCAATGTGAAATCTCTCAAACCATTCGGGAGATATAAAAAATGATAAATTTTGATATATTGTTTAAAATGAAGAATTTGTGGGAACTTAAAATACATTTCGATTTACTTCTGTTCGGTAGTATATTACAATAGGTGGTCGGAATTACATAATTTTAAGTAGTACTGCAAACTTCAACAGCATTTTTTATTATATCTCCAGAACGGTTTGGTATATCAAATTGCTGTAAATGGCATTGTGATCTTCAAATTTATTTAAAACCATCTATGCAATTGGATGAGGTGCTTATCTAAACAGATTTTCGAAATAAAGACTTTCGAAAATTCTCAGATTTTCAATCCCTTGTAACTTCGTTTATTCGTATTCATTCGTAATACGTCATATCATGAACACACTATTAGACATTAAAGTACTTTGGATGTGCTTTGCTTAGTTTCTGATTTGCGTTACTACTGCTGTAGAGGCCAAAATATGGATGTCTGTGATACTGCAGCACCCTTAGTTTGCAAGACTGTTTTTCAAATGTGGTATTGTATGTCTTCATTTTACATGTAGATTTGAAATATGTAATAATCTGTCGTAGTGCTATTTGAGAAAATACAACTTTATGTTGGGTTGACAACACTTTTAATCGTATGATATAAAGTATGTCAGATAATGTCCCCCTACCGATATTTGTATGATACGAAATTTCAGCCTTTTTGTATATATTAGTTTAGAAGTTACAAAAAAAAAAAATGTCCACCCTCTATATTTAATGGTTTGGTTTAAACTGTTTATTAACAAAAAGTTTTGCATAGGCTACATCTATAGATATAAAGTACTCAATAGTTAGAATTCTTATATTAGATTGTATGTTCAAATACTCAGATAAATGTGTATTTGTATTTTTTTTAATTTACTGTATTATATAAAAATCTTTAAAAAATTGTAATTATTGTAACTGAAGATATTTTGTTTGTAAAATTGTGGTAAGTCATAGCTACATCACTGTCAACATAAGAGAAAATTCTTTTATGCATAGTATGCATTTTAATACGTATTCTGGCTGCATTATATATGACCAACAAATGTGTTAGCTTCTAAATATAAAGAAGTTTGATTCTTGACTATCAAATTGTATATGTTCTTCGTCTTCAATAGAAAGAAAAATATATAGGCTATAAAAGCGAATGTTCGTTTATGTTAACCTGATCACGCAGTAATCACTAACCAATTAAAATAATAATTAAACTTATGTCTCCCAAGTATCTTACGATATACTGACAATTTGTGGCAATGAGATAAGGAGAGAAGTTGTGATATGTAAAAATAATTCAATATAACATATATTAGTGTCCAATCCATAGTTCTGAGGAACGCTGAAATAAATAGTGACATTCCTATTGTCGTTTAAATCTAGGTTCAATCCCCATCGACATGAAGATGAGAAGTGATTGGGGTGGGAGAAGGGTAAAATTGCGGATTTTTCTCTTACACTTTGTAATATATTGAACAATGCCCGTTCTTCGCACTGGAGAATACGTTTCATTTTGGATATAAAGGATACCAAAACTGACACCAATGAACTTAGGGACTCCAAAAACTTTCGAATTCGACATCAATATAGGCCATTTTCATTTATTTTTACATGTACCCATCCCCCTCTTAGGAGTACTAATGGGGGCTGAATTTGGATTTAAATGACATCAGAAGTGTCACTGTTCATCTCACTTCCACACTAATATCAGTCAATTTCGATCATTTTTAAATATCTTTTCCTCCCGTAAATTGCACCATCAAAGTGAAATGATAAAAACCATTCCAAGCCCGAATCATCTATTTTGAAAATTTGATCGAGATCTGTCCTGTGATTCAAGAGTTATTAAGTCACAAACGTAGTCACTTTCATGTTTATATATATATATATGCAGCGTGATTCAAAATGATGTGAACGACTACAGCTCCTTATAACTTTTTTTATTAATCATCCAAATAGCTTCAAATCTTACAGTTAAATGCATCACAAATGTTCTATATGGACCCCGTTTGTTACCCTGCATACATCTATTCGGCATTCCAATTCCGCCCAGACCCGTTTCAATATGTTTGCATCAACAGTTTGTACTGCAGCAGTTATGCGCTCTTTCAGTTCATTCATATCTTGGGATAGAGGGGGTTTGTAGACAATGTCTTATAGATGTCTCCACAGAAAAAATCGCAGGAGTTAAGTCCGGTGATCTTGGTGGCCAACGTAGAAGCTGATGATCATTTTTACTTAACCGCCCGGTGTGGCAGTCTGTTGTTGAGGAAATTTCTGACATTGTGATGCAAGTGACATGGAGCTCCATCCAATTGATAGATGAAGTTTGCACTGTCATGTTCGAGCTGTGGCATAAGCCACGTAGTAAGTATTTGTAGAAATGTTTGTCCAGTCATAGTTCCTTCGTGAAAGAAGTACGGACTATAAACTTTTGAAGATGAAATTGCACAAAACACATTCGTCTTCGGTGAATCACGCACAAGTTCACAGATTTTGGTGAGGCTTCTCAGTTCCCCAAATGTGAACATTTTGTTTATTCACTCTTCCTGTCACATGGAACGTATCCTCATCACTGAAACAAAGTTTGCCCAACAAAATCATCATCAACACTGCACAACTCTTGAAATAACTCACAAAAAGTCTTGTGACACGTGTGATCATTAGGTGTTAAGTGTTGTAACAACTGCACTCGATACGGATACATCTTTAAATGTTTACGCACTACACGCCAAACAGTTGTTTGAGGCATTTGAAGCTCTTTGTTAACTCTCCTTGTTGACTTTTGTGGGCTGCGTTGAAAACTGGTTCGAACCCTTTCGACATCTGCCTCAGAAGTGGACGGCCTACCGGGCGATTTTTCTTTACAAATGCATCTCGTTCTGTTGAATATGTCATATCACTTAGTATGGAGTTCTTTGATTTTGGATCTTTATGAAATTATGTGCGAAACTCGCATTGAACACTAACAACAGACAGATAAACGTGAAACTGTAAAACGCAAAATGCTCTCTATGCACCACAGGCAGCCATCTTGGAACTAAGCACTCTGCCATCTAGCGGATAAATTTTAAACTACTACGCTCGTTCCAAACAAAACTTGAGGATAATATTGAAAGTATTTCCATAGAGATTTCATTGTTGATAGAGTATTATCACTTACAGAACGTATCGTTCACATCATTTTGAATCACGCTGTATATATATATATATATGTATGTACGTATGTATATAAGCAAAGCATGAGTTGCTTTTAGTTTTGTTCCAGTACGGTTCAATTACCTTTGATTTTTGTGTTTTTATAAATACTGATTTACATTCTGTTGCAAATTCTTCAGCTATATCAGTTCGTTCTCATTTAACTTGAAAAATTATTACTTCTCGTACTATTGATAAACGACTACAAAAGTTTTATATCGTTTCTTATGTTTTTTATACATTTTATAGTTATGTACGTATGTTTCATTAAAAAAAAAAAAACTAGTAATGGTTTGCATTGCTGAAGCAAGTGATCCTTCCTCTCACTAAACTGTAGCATTAAATCTCTAATCTTCGAACAAAACACAACAAATTGTTATATATATATATATATATATATATATATATATATATATATATATATATATATATATATATATATATATATATAAACTGAGTATGTTTAATAAATGTTCAGAAAAATACATAAAATTGGAGAGTACTCGCTTCCTCATTATTGGCTCAAAAGATTGCAAATCATCAAAAAATAATACACTATATTCGACTAAATTGTATTTTTTTTCCGAAAAGTATTATAGAATTTTGATTTTTTTAAATCTTCGGGAGGGGGGCGGTGACTCAGTGGTAGACCGTTTACATGTGGTGAGTGGGGTCCCTGTTCGATCCTAGCTCGCGCCAAGTGGGCTTTGCGGTGGACAAACACTGTGTGCTTGGGTTTTCTCTGGGTTTTCCCGTTTCCTTCCAATTCTTCACCTTATCATTTCATTCATTTCTTACCATGACTATCTATAGCTTACACGGCGTAAACGTGAGACGTAAAATAAAGATTTTTCGGAGTAGGGACTTCCATTGAGTCCTGATATTTAGTTTCAACTACAAGAGTGGGAATTATGCCAAAATCTCGGAAATACATGCATCATATTGTCTTAAAATCGAATAATATTTACGAAAGTTATCATTGGACATATATTTTGTAATTTTTGGGGAGAGAAATATTGACTGTGTCGTTCTCCATTCATTTTAAATCCAAGTGAAGGGAATAATTGTGAAGCATCAAAAATATAATTATATTCCATGAAAATATTTTTGGGAAAGATATAATGGATCATATATTTTATCCTGTGGGGTTGGGTAGTAATGCCACATTAAAGGGTAAATTTACCTCTCACTCTTGACATTTTAATCCCTAACACACAGAATTACGGGAAAGAGTCAAAGAAAATGTACACAATATTGTATAAAACCGAATGTGTTTTGTATGTTATCGTGTAACTATTAAAAGAAATCAGGGAGAGAGTAGTAACAGTACATACTCTTTACAGATTTCAGCTCCGTGTACAGTGAATGATTGTGAAACCTTAAGGAAAATGTACATATTACACCAAAATGGAACAGTTATAACGAAAATTATCGAGAAACATTTTTTTTTTAAATTAGTGCGAAGATAATCCATGCCGGATGAGGGGGCTGAATTCAACCCCCCGCTCATTCTTGACTGATTTTAATCCTAGTCACCGAGGTTTACGGAGAAAGAGTCAAATAAAATGTATTGTATTAAATGGAATGAATTTTAGAAAATTTATCGTGGAATTCGAAAAGAAGTCAGGTGGGAGAAGAAAAGAAGGTTAAATCCAATACTTTTTTTCTTTACTGTTGCATCTTCCTGTATAAGGAATAATTAGGAAGCCTCAAAGAAAATGTATGGCACATTACGCCAAAGTCGATTTTTTTTTTAACCGAAAGTTATCATGGATCACATTTTTTAAACTTGAGGAGGTTGAGATTCACCCTTTCATTCTTGGCAGATTTTATGCTCAAGCCGTGAGGACATTCACAATGCCATAAGGAAAATATACATGTCATTTGTCATGATCGGTTATGTTTTACGTGGTTTATATTTGTAAATTGTTTCCATGCACATATTTAAACTTAGAGCATGAGGTGGATTGCACCACCTTTTACCCTCTTATTTTTGATAAATTGCAACTCCAGGCAGCAGGTTGTTTCTGCAAATGAAAGGAAGACACATACCAAGTTTCAACAAAATCGGATAAATTTTACGTGAGTTATCGCGGAACAAAAGGACAGACACACGAATGCCAATCAAGACAAATAGTAAAATCTTCACTTAGTTGTTTTTTTTATATTGTTATTTGTATGTGATTATTATTTAATTTTTATTAACGAAATTATTCCGTTGTAAAAAAGTAAGGCAACCTACTTTCTACACAAATTATTATTAGTTTTTAATAAAACTCTTTTTGGTTAACATGTGACTACTTTCATGTTGTATTCTTGTTAGTAAAGTTACGAAGTTTTTTTTTTTTGGGGGGGGGATGAGGGGTCCGGATTCGGTGGATTTTCTCGTGGGTTCGACCCTGCCTATGATGATAGTTATTTTACAATCTAATTCTTGTATGTAATGGTGTTTCTTTAAATTGTACTCGTGTGAGTGAAGAAAGCATTTTAATGTGCTTGTAGAGTCTTGTTTACAAACCATAAAGAAATGCTATGAACTAATTTATCACTTTGTCCTAAATTTATAAGCTTTTGGCTACTTTTATTTTATGTAATACTATGATGTTTGTTTTTAAAAGATCTAAAAAATAAAGCACGAATATAGCCCTATAGTGACATTTCCGAAATTAAAATTATAAAGCCGATGTTGTTAAATGTATACTTTAAAAATTATCTAGTTTTTTATTATTATTATTATTATTATTAATTATATGGACATGGTGACAGTAGTAGAGCACTTACCTCTGGTGCGCGGAGTTTCTGGTTCGATCCCTGACCAAGGAAGTTTGTAATTTACAACTTCGTGTCCATGGCTTTTCTTGGGTATTCCCGTTTCCTCCCACATTTTCATTCCATCAATTCATCCATCATCATTTACTTACCTTAATCATCCATCTCCCTTAGTCTAAAAGGCATAATCGTGGAACGTTAAACTGAAATATTTCACTTTTATTATTAAGTAGGCCTATACAGTAAACTCAAGAAAATCCGACTCGTAATTATCCGTCCTAGTTCAAGAAAAAAAAAACGTAATAAAGCGAGGAATTTATTTTCAATAAGCCCTAATTGACTCGACTTTTAATACCTACATTAAAACATGACTTTGACTAGGAGAAGTAGTCACCTGTCAAGATCCTTTCAAGCACTAAAAACTAACTCTTTACTTTTTTTCTTAGGTCTATTATTTCATATTTGTGTAATTGTTTATCAATTCAGGTCAGATAAGTAAATAAAGTCAAATCGTTTTTTAAAGAATTAGGTCTACTTCTACTTTAATGTTTTGTTGTATGCTTGTACAGTGTACATCATTTTATGTTCCCTGTAATTAAGTTAGAGATCATCATTTTAAATTTATCTTAAAATGTGTATAATATTACTTTTATTCCTGAACGTGTTTCTCCTGTGATAAGTTCCTAAACATACAGCACAGTACATAATATTTATATAAAGTACAGGCCTGAGAGGTCACAAAGTATGAGTGAGATCAGGTGTTAGTATAAATAGTATTTCTTTTAAGAGTATAGATGAGGCAAGAAATGAAAATTATAGAACTTACGCCTATCCAATCTGTCCGTGCGCCACATTAGGCTGAATAGTCGGAAGTTTACTGTATGGTAAAGACGGGGCAAACGGACATGCTAAGCAATTTTCTGTTGCTTGTATGAATACGAATGATCGAAGAGAACTCAAGATATTTCTTACAAACCAGTAAGCTTTGTACAAAGTAAAAGTATAACAAAGAAATCAGTTTGTCAATTAGTCAATGATATATTGAACAATTAGTATACAAGGGTGCAAGATGTCCATATGCCCCATGGGGTGGGGCAAACGGACAGTTACAGTTACAGTTTATAAACTACTAACACTGTTACAATGAATGCGTACAAAGTGTGCATCACGACCATTTGGATCACATTATACATGGAACCAGAAAAAACAACCTATACACATTACCCAAT
The DNA here is from genome assembly GCF_964235325.1 of Thermobia domestica. Lineage (NCBI taxonomy): Eukaryota > Metazoa > Arthropoda > Insecta > Zygentoma > Lepismatidae > Thermobia > Thermobia domestica. Next base: position 113,976,705 of record NC_137461.1, on the reverse strand, counting down.
CTTCTCCCTCGAGATATCGTTTGAACGAGTTAAACTTCTAGCTGCAGCATAGGACAATGATTGCGCTACACGCGCACTAAGTGCTTTGTGACGTTGTACGAAACCATGCTCCCAATCTTTACCAGCCATTTTTGCATTATTATTGAATATGTGTTTGTATTTGTCCTCAACAGCAAAGTTGTACGACAACTTTGTAATTCGCGTAGAGTTAACTCAAATCCCATTTCATCCAAGGCAAGTAGATGCTTTCTAATTCATTTTCTCTATGCTGAGAATGTTGTATGATTTCCAAACTTTCGGATTCTGTGCGATGACATAACGCGTCGTCGTAGTGTATTACGAGGGACATTGAAAGTTGTCGATACAGTTGATAGAGGCATCTTGTCTTCATGTACGGCTCTAACAGCAGCGGCTATGGACTCATTTTCCTATTTGCATCTGTGTATTGTGCGAGATCGATAACGTACCATCTTTGGAAGAAATGGTAGTACTAATAACAAACTTCTTAAGTAATATACATACACAGAAATATTGTTTTTCTACTTCATACTAACCATTTATGTCACTGTCCGTTTGCCCCGCTAATTGCGTGTCCGTCTGCCCCGCACACACATTGGTTTCAAATATTTGTGACCCTACTCAATAGATGGCACACAACATTCATTTACTCTAGTGATGCGTGTGACTATCCATCTATTGTCTGCTGCTCTTCCCGCGAATGTTTAGCAATTTTCCTTCCTTGTCAAATATTTAATTTTTGAAGTTGAGTTTTTAGAAATCACGTTTTGGGACACTTACTTCTGTGCAATTGTTGCCGATTTCTTCGCAATAGTGTTGTACACATACGATATTCAGTGAATTCTACTACTGCGATGTGAAGCACGAACTATAACCAAACACCACACACGACTCAACTCACTGTTGCCAGGTTAGCATATTTCCTATTACTATATTTCTTAACTCCTGTCCGTCTGCCCCCACCGTCCATCTGCCCCGTCCTTACCATACTTCTTAGTTTAGATTCACTATAAGTAGTTTGCTGTATCTCCGAAATAGTTGCATTGAACCTTAAATCATACCTAATAATAACGTAAGAAAGAAAAATATGATAAAATCCACAGATTACTTTTACGGTTATATTTTCTTTATTTGTTTAACTATTATGCAAAATGTTTTGATAAATACCGGTAACGCATTGTTCTTGAAAGTTCAGTTTTTTTAACGAATTTCAGGCAGGCTTGAAATAGAATAAATAAATAAATAAATGAAATGAAATTGTATCATGTATCAAAATTTGCAAACCTCAAATAAATAAATTCCCATTTCACATTTTCTTAGAGAATTTTACTAACATTATGTATAAAATGTTCTTATATCTGTTCGTCAGGTTTTATTAAGGTTGTGTATGGTACTTCATGTCCGTACACTACATTAGACTAAACTGTGGGTTGACGTCTCATATAATTTTGGACTGGAAAGTGATGTTAAACTCAAATCTGAGAATGCAGATAGACCTGAGTTCGATTTTCGATTGGAGTATATTTTTCTAAACCCGAGTTGTGTTCCAGATTCCATTTTAAGCCATATGCACTGTCTCACGTATGTTTGTTGCTGTAGGTTATAAAGGGAGCTAAACTCTAGTGCATTAATCCAATCAAGGAAACTGTTGACTGTAGAAAACATTACTTTTAAAATGTTTTCCTATGTATTAAAACTATTCTCACATGTCAATCGTATTGTGATATTTTATTGAAGCCTTGTGCATGAGGGTATTTATTTTGTATAAGTTCCAGATACAAATGTTGCATCAAGTTATATTGGATAATAATTAATTTAACATGGAAAGAAGTCATCCAGATGCTATATAGTATTATTTCACCCTTCATTTGTGAGATTGGGAGAAACACTGGAAGAACCCGGGTCAAGTGGGTGGCCGCAGCATTAGAAGCCAAGTACAAGGGAAGAACCGTTCACTTATCTACACCTTCTTTGCGTGGTGGAGAATGTCATATTTATTTGAGTTAAAGTCAGACTAGTTTGAAAATGTGTTTATTTTTTACTTTATTTATTTATTTATTTATTTATTTATTTATTTATTACGTCAGCAGATAATTACTTGCGTCGCATTAATGTGATTTGCCTCTAGATCTGTCTTCGTAAAGAAGTTATAATATGAATGTAACAGATTATGTAAAATATGCTACACATTAAAATGTGCGTAACAAAAATGAAAAATGAGCAGAAATATTGATTATACAGAATCACATTCAAGTTCCATTATAATTTTATCCTAATTTTCTTTCGCAAGTTTCTGAACTTGAGGAACACTAAAACCAATAGGCTAATTGGCTCCCTACTTGCTGATACCATCAAACTTATTATTTTTCGTAAATTGGATATTGGTCATTTTCTGTGGGGTGATGAGGTATCAGCTTAGATATTTCACTTGATCCTTCTTTCAGATTAATATATATATATATATATTAATGTATGTATATATCAGAGATTATATTAATGTAATTGTTCTAGGGTGAATTAAACTTATTGAAACTATATATTCGTTTCTGTATTTGTTACATTCTTAGGGTTAAGTAATCAAGATTTATTTACTTTTATATTCAATGCTTGCTGTATTTTCTTTACTGGTACATTAAAGAAGATGATAAGTGTGAATGTGTAATATGTGTGCTTCTTTACGTATGGAGTGTTGAGTATCTTTAAATGTATTTTAATGACAAATAAATGCTACATATTTCAACTTTCGAAGGTATTTTAGGAGAATTTCATAAAGTTACGTAATGGAAATTTGGAGTTGACAGAAAATAGCAGCGACTTTTTTATTGTCAGGTTGTGTGTATCCTTAGGCGGAAGAAACGGTTGGTCTAACAACAAAAGATCTGTCTGTCTCGGTAGTATTTGTTGCGAGCGGTTGTTGGTCGGCAAATGTGGCAGTGTCTTGTGTTATTGCGGATGCTATATGTTTATCAAGATGAGGTCAATGCCTGAGGCTGCGGCCATCTTGTCCCTATTGACCCCGAGGAGATGAAATACACAAAAAGGGGCGGGAACGGCGTGAATACCGACCAATGCCTGACATGAACGCAGCTGAGCGGAAAGCGGGGAGCATCCAATGAAAGAGCAGACGGTTGCTAGGCAACAGTGGAAAGCAGAAATGTGTTGGGTTCGTGTGGGGAGTGTGAAATATCCGGGCAATAATCGGCTGACTCATCATTAGCCGGACAGCATCTATTGTCTCCTGCCTGGGGGATGCAAAATAAAATGGCGGATCGGCAAAGCTTTGTTCTATTGAGGCCACTTGAGAGACCCGTGAGACCCTTTCTCGTATGGGGAAAGAGGATAACATTGTCCCATGTAGCGCGTCATCGTAATTACCTCATCAGCTCGTCGCTCCGTAAACAATCCGACCCTGCCGGATGCCTATCATGCATCTCTCATTCCATTCCTCCTACTCTCTCCTATTGACTGTGTGCTCAGACCCATTTGCCATAGTTGACGTAGCAGTTGTGAACAACGCATCACGGTTTCTGTGCGAGGGAATTCGTGAATTATATAGCTCAGCTCGCAATTTCATCTCCTCGTGGGGGGCGGAATCTGATAGCAGTTAATTGATTAAATACTTGCAAGACTGTGATTTCATGAAGGGAGCAGGAGAATTAGGTATAGTTTTGTTTGAGATGGAGGTAAATCAAAGCAGAACAGATCAATATAGTCAGTCCCCTTTTCTTTCACATTTATTATTTTTAAATTCAATTATAATTCAACTTTTGACACTACGAAACAAAGAAAGAAAGATCATGCAGGAAATAATAATACAATCAGATATGGGTGGTGTGTGTATATGTGCCTTCAATTTGTTTGGAATTTTTGTTGCATATATTGAGGATAGCAGCCATGACCACTTATTCAATTTCATCCCCTACTTACAAAGGAATTACTATATTTTCTGATACATGCATATTATAGAACACAAGAACTTTCAGTTTGATCAAGTCTGGTGTAAAGGAAAGGAAACTGTAGTTAGACTTTACTACGAAGAAGCATAGAGTGCTTACAGCACTTAATAGTGCTTTTCAAGTTCAAATAATGACATTTTCAAACACTGATAGATAAGATTATTATTTAGATTCGAACAAATTCAATATCCGAATACTTATTATAACAATTTGTTCGAATGATCGGGTAATTTTTTGAATATTATTGAAACGAATATTCACGTCGCCCATCCCACGATTATGCACCGAGGCTAAGGAAGACGGTGATGATGCACTGAGAAAAATCCGTTATTCTTACAGCAGTATATTCTACAAATATACGGAATTCTTACGTTTACTACGGAAATCACTACGGGGCATACGTTATCCATAGGCTACATATACTTTTCCCACTTAGATGTTACTCATGCCGTTGCAGGATGTATGATTAATAGTCTTATGCATGTATGCTACATACATCAGCTATGTGTTACATACGTCCATCTGTATGTGAGATTCTTACCGCCTATACCTATTCATAGTTCTTTCGTTCGTACGGAAAGTATGTTTATTTGGAACACTTGAACGGAAAGTACATATAAAATGTATTTTTCAGTTATATGTTTGCTATACGTTAAGTCCAAAAACTACAGGATTTATACATGTAACCTATATTTTTATGTACTCCACAATGAAATGGTGAAATGAAGAATTAGGTGGAAACGTGAGAACAAGAAAGAAAAACACATATGGAGTTATTAGCTCACTTGACACGAGCTATAGGATCGAATCAGGGACTTCACGCACCAGAGGTTACCACAGAGCCACCACAGTCCCAGGTTATTAGATGTTTACCAAATTTGTGCAGTAAGATTTGGGAAGAATTGATACATAGCGCATTCATTCCCTTTGATATATAATCTTTTAATAATTTGAATTCCACGTAAACTATAGAAGAAAATACTGGGAGCCACATGAAAATAGTGTCACTCAGCAGTGATCATGGACGAATGAGAATTAGAAGAAAAAGTGCAATGATGAGTTAGTATGCCGCGGGTATTTTATCATATCAGTGCTCTTATTGAAGTACCGTGCTCGAAATTATCTTAAATTTTAGTTACAACGTGGTTTATTATTTTTTTAATAAATAGACATTGAAGTTGTTTTGAAATAAGAAATGAACATACAGTAAAGAAAATAATTATTGTAATATATTGTTATTATTTTTGTTTCTATGAAAATGTCCTTCACGTATTTTAAGAATTGTATTATGTCCTGCTTGGCGTTTTATATGCTTCTCCCATGACTTTTGTATGTATCAGTTGTAAACACACCATCTGTACCTCGGGGATTTGATAGATTTATTAAGAAGAAAATACGCTTCTTAATCTGACATCAATTAAATTCGGCTTAAATAAATGTATAGATGCTCAAATATAACTAATAAGTTACCTGTGTCTTCTTCTATTAGGAACGGATTTGGTGGAATCCAGACTTGGAATATTTTTACCACATCTATTTTTTTTTTAAGTAAGTTTAATACACTATGCAGTTCTTCATATCTAGTGCAGATGCCAAATATAAATGTACTTGTGTGACTCTGTACTAATCACACATGAATATTTAATTTCGTAATGTTAGGGGCAGTTGGCTCAGTGGTAGTAGGCCAATATCTGAGCAGGGAGTCCCTGGCTTGATCGTAAGCCGTAGAACATTACCGTGCACAATATCATGTCCGTGGGTTTTCTTGGGATTCCCTCCCCCTTCCTCAGAGTATCATTCCACCAGTTCTTTCATGGTCATTCACTTTCATTAATCATCCATCCACGAGACGAAAAAGTAAGGTTTTCTCGTCTCGTCAGTTTTTTAGAAGTCTTGTCTCGTCTCCTAACAATTCTTTTCACTCTCGTCTCTCTAATAATTCTTTTAAGTCTCGTCTCAATTCTTGAAAAACCTTTTAACATTCCGTTTTGTAAATTTATGTACAAAATTTGTGCCCTATTTTTTTCTTAATTTTATCTAGAAGTTATAAATAATTCATCCGTAGGGTATGGTATAACAAAATTAAAACTATATTTATTATAGTAGTCTATATTGTGTAATGACTGTGTACATCTATGAACGTTGATAAATGCTCTTTATTGTGTTCGTATACTCATTTTCTTAATTTATTAACTGAACCTGCATATATGAGAATGAATTCCCTACAACATCTGTACATGTCCCTTTACAGACACAAATGAAAGACGTCTTGGTAAAAATCGGCAAGAGGTACCATAAAGAGGAGATTTTTTCGATTATTTTTTTTCAATATCGCAACATTTGGAAGATTTGAGTGTACTTCCGGTTGGAGTTTCTAATTCATGTATGAGAAATGGTTATCCTTCGTTTTTCATTATTAGTTGACCATGATGCTGACGCCTGAGAGATATGCAACCCATGTGTACAAATGTGGTACTGGAGTGTATAACTCACAGGATAAGATGCTTTTAAAAAATCGACACTTCCAGTATATCCCTAAAAATGTAACAAATAACGCCCATGTTTAAAAAAAAATCAATCAGAACTGAACAATCTACATAAAATTTGCAATTGATCAGTAAACACGGCATCTTTCTAGAGCCTATAGTTCCCGAGAACTCGTTGTTGAAAGGATTGGCTACGAACACACAAACTTTTCTTGACTACAAACATATAAACCTAACATTTTAATATAAAGACTAGCTGAACCTGCGCTCTCTACACAGCGCATCATTCGCATATGAGCAGAAATCTCCTTCTCATTCCTCACAACATATGTACATGTACCTTTACAGACACAAGTGAAAGACATCCTGATAAAAAAAAAAAAAAAAATCGGCAAGAGGTATCATAAAGGGGAGATTTTTTTTGATTAATTTTTCTCAATATCTCGCACCGTTTGCAAGATTTGAGCCTACTTCCGATTGAAGTTTCTAATTCATGTATGACCAGTGTTTTCTTTCTTCTTGCATACAGTATGTAATAAGCAAATACATTACATATACAATTAATAATAATGTCAGTTATATATGGTGTTCATTGGGCAAAACACTCAAAAAATAAAAGATTTTTCTTAGACTGGAGAAATGGTTATCTTTCCTTTTACATTATTATTTGGCTATGAAACAAACGCCTGAGACATATACAATCCCAATGTACAACAATGTGGTGTTGGAATGTATAGCGCATAGGATATGATGCTTTAGTTTTTTTTATTTCAGCGCTTCCAGTGTACCCTAAAAAAATGTAATACAGAAATAATGACCATGTTTTTTTGAAAAAATATTCAATTAGAACTTGACAAACTACGCAAAATTTCCAATCGATCAGTGAAAACGTCATATTTCTAGAGGCTGTAGTTTCCGAGAACTCATTGTCAAAACGATTGACCACAAACATATAAACGTCCTCAAAATATAGTTTAAAAGAACTCGGAAGATGGAAGCACAATTCACATGCATTGATTTTAGAGAAGGATTATTAAAATACAATGGCTTTGAAGAATAATTTTATATCATAAACTTTATGAAAAAGATATAGTTAACTAATTTAGACTATTTAAAGTACAAATACTTAAAATGTTTGTCTCTGTTAAACGTGAAATCACACATAACCATAAATGAAAGATTTGAAAGCTAAAGTTATAGGTTGGAGCTCAGGCGCTTTTAATTGCTGTTGTAGCATTTTAATAGATAGATATACTATGAAACATGTATCACTGAAACAATGTTTGAAATCTAAGATTTGGGTGAACTAATATTCCTATGGGGCCGCGGTGGTTCAGGTAGAGCGTTGACCCCTGGTGCTTGGAGTCCCTGTTTGATCCCAGCTCGCGCCAAATGAACTTTGTGGTGGACAAACACCGTGTGCGTGGGTTTCCTCGAGGTTCCTTCCACTTTCTTTACTCCACCATTTCACTAATTTCCCATTATCACCTTCTCCTTTAGCCTATAGGGCATAACCGTGGGACATAAAACTTGGAAGATATAATTTCATTTTAATATTGTCTTCGAGTCACGTGAAATTTCTCGTCTTGTTTTAATTCTTGTCTTAAAAACTAAACAAGAATTCTCTTTTTTCTCGTTTCGTCGAGAATTTAAAAAGATACTTCTCGTCTCGTGGTCAACACTTATCATTCTTTTCTTTTAGTTAAAGAGCATAAACGTTGATCGTGAAATTTCATTTAGATTTGCCAAATGCTTGGTATGGAGTAGTCTACTGAACGGCTCAGAAACATAGATACTACGTTTAACGATGAAAAATGGCTAAACTTTCGAGTAAATTTGTGGAAAAAGGGACGAGATTAAACTAACCAGAAAAATGTAATGCAGAAATATTGGAAAAAGTGGGGAAGAGATATACCGTTTAAAACAAAAATCAGGAGGAGGAATTTGTTAGGATGTAGATCGAAAAACAGTTAGACTATTATTCTTAGGGTATGGCGGAAGGAAAACAAAATAGAAATGAAGGATTTTACTATTGATAGAAAATTAATAATAATAAATTTCGTCTAGTTTTCTGGACACTCCATGGAGGCCTAAGCGCTGTGTGTTTGTGTGGATGTAAAGGTTCCAAACTTATTTGACTTGGGCACTCATGCCACACCGCTAGTCTAGTGCAGTGGTTCTCAACCGATGTTTCGCGACACTGATGTGTCGCAGAATTTTTGAATTTAAAAATCGTGAAGGATTTAATAATAATCATTTAAAGTCGAGACAGGCTGTACCAGTCAACACCTCCAACGGTAGCAATAATACTCAGTGCTATACAGTCATTATAAAAACTAATTAGTTTCATTATTATAATAGATTATTATTATTTTTATAATAAAAATATCAAGCAACTGGATATGTTCTGGACGTCCAGTAAAGTGTCATCAGACAGAGAGAGTTGAGAAGTAATGGTCTAGAACTGAAAACCACATGTGCGTTTGGTGTTCATGGCCTTGGGTTCGATTCCCGGTGGGAGAGCACAAAAATTGCACACACTTTCACTCCCTTTTATTAATCATCTATCTTCTTTAGCTGAGGCCATAATCTTGGGACGTTAAACTAATGAAATCATTTTGGGGGGACACTCATGGATGTGATGTAGTCAGCACCACGTTCTAGCCCCCTTACTTTCCCAGGTGGTCTCAGATACCATTTTAAACAGCCTTGGTGAACGTCAGAGGGTAGAACGACAAAATGTTTCTCCCCCACCGGGATCAAACCCGAGCCGCCTAGTTGGCGGGTAGATCCCTTACTGATTACACTACGATTGCTCTAATTCATTGATGATATTAAAAAAAAATTTAATTGAATCTTATCGTGCGCGTCAAACTATTTTACGATAATGGCAATGACGATAATTATTATAATTAAGCATGTATTTTTATTGTTTATAGAAACAATACTACAACCTTCTGTGGATTAATAGTATATCCCATCAGTAAAATAATTATTTTGTTACGTAACTTTTCTGTCTTCAAAATCTGAAGTTCTTAAACATACCAATCTTTCTCTGTCTCCTTTTTATATATGTATAAATATGATTTTGTTTCTCCCACGTTCTTACTTACGCTTGTTCATGGTAACTATGGCAACAATCGTATATCAATTTAAATAACAACAACCACCTTATGAGACTTAAATGGAGATGATACCATGGCAACCAACAATTTAGATTGTAATTTGTGTAAATGCGAACTGTTTTCTTCTCAGACAATGATTTTTAGTTGTGCTTTTTGAAAGAATAAAAACTTTGAAAATATCTACAGGCCTACAGAAGCACTGAAAGAAGTTTCAGCAAAGAGGCATGATTACAATTGTTAAACTTATTTTAACACATTATCATCCATAGGTGTGTAGCCAGGATCTTCCTCTGAAAAAAGTAGATTGATCACTTACGCGTATTCAAGAACCTTCGACAATGAATTAGAAGTAATTTCATTACTTTCGGTGTCAACTAAAGTGCAGAGTTGCAAAACAACATTATTATTATTATTATTATTATTATTATTATTATTATTATTATTATTATTATTATTATTATTATTATTATTATTATTATTATTAATCGTAAGAATATGGCTAAGTAAGGAAAGATTTTTTTACCTTTATATTTCATTCACATTAGGGATGGCCAAGATTTTCCAGAGTCCGGATTCGGGAAAATTCATTTTCCGGAATCGGAAATTTCACTTTCCTGAATTCGGGAAAATTTGGAATTCAGAAAAACCGGAATTTTCCGAATTCCGGAAATTCCGAAATCAGGATTATTCCGAATTTCGGTAATTTTCCGAAATTAGGATTTTTCTGAATTCTGGTATTTTTTATTTTACTTTAGGGATTCTGCAAAGTAAAAATTCTGAATTTGGCCATCCCTAATTCAGATACAAATAAGGAATGTCAATAATTCGAGACCACAGGCCAACTCCGTTATGAGTACAGTGCGACCAAGCGCTGGCTCCCTTTTCGTGAGGTCGCTAGTCTCACTTGTTTATATGGTAGCAGACGGTGATTATTATGCAGTTGCCAACGGCTTAAAGCATAAGGAAACTAAACGTACTAGAGACAAAACCTGAAAGTAATGTAGAAGAAGAGACAGTATCAATAGTAGATAATACATATTATTTGTACACGGTATCTTATCTTCCTTAAATAAAAACTTGTGCTTTTTTCTAATATTAAACAACATGGCATGACCATTTGAAAATAATAAAAAGAATTTATTATTCTTATTTTTAGACCCTTATTTAATAGTTATGATGCATTTGTTGTGTCAGTGGCGTCGCAAGCGTTGGTGGTAACCCAGACCTCACGCTTTTAGAGGCCTCACAAAGCCAAAGAACCTAAATACAATTTGACACTGATTTTATAAAGACTCATCGATTCAATGTAAATACAAACAATTATGAATTCGGATTTGTTAACGTAAAACATTACATAGTGGTGGTTTGAAACAAATTTATCATCTAGGGTCTGTTCTTGTGATATTGGACCACTAACATAGGCGACAGGCAGTTACTTTAACATTGCAATAATGAAAGCAAACAAATCTTTCATTTATTTAGCACTAATAACATCGTTGAGATTAATTGATTTGGACAATTTATTATTATTATTATTATTATTATTATTATTATTATTATTATTATTATTATTATTATTATTATTATTATTATTATTATTATCTATTTGAAAAAATCGGAGGCGTTACAAACTTTAATTGTCCAGCGATCCGTGATCATTTCTCGCCAAGGTCATCGTAAGAATTTACTACGCCGCTAGCTGTATGTTGCCGTAATAAATTGGAATTAATTTCTTTATAATAAGTAGCGTTCGAAAAATGCTTCTGTCCAACGCAAGTAAATGTTATACTGCAATGTACTCTCTGTAAACCTCTCAGATTTTACTATGATTTGACTGTCACCTGACTTTGTTTTCTTTCTGGTTCTTTGGCGGAAACAAAGGATATATTTGGGGTAGAAAAGACATGAAGCAGAGGTTAAAAGGAATGTTCAGGTGGTGAGGTTAATGCATGCACCCCGCAGATTTCGGTGAACTAGAAATACCTGTCAACTCCTTGTCATACTTTGGGCCGCGGTGGCTCAGTGGTAGAGCGTTCACCTCTGTTGCTGGGGGTCCCTGGTTCGATCCCAGCTCGCGCCAAGTGAACTTTGTCGTGGACAAACACCATGTACGTAGGTTTCCTCGGGGTTCTTCCGTTTCCTCCCACTTTCTTCATTCCACCATTTCAATCATTTCTCATCATCACCGTCTCCTTTAACCTAGCCGGCATAACCATGGGACATAAAACTCAAAGAATTCATTTCACTTAATTTTTCCTTATACTTTTCGTGAAAACATTCGAAATCCCAGTACGATCAATCGGTTCGCACAATTGTCATAATAGTGACAGAGTGTGAAACTACACGAGTGATAAAACGGAACGTGTCGTGTGATTTTAGTGAACTCTGTGTAGATATCTCATTCTCATTACTGTCCGTAATTGGTATAAATTTGTGTTTTGTGTACTTGGTAGAACAAGTAAAAGTTAGCATTTATCATTATGATATCAAAATTGCTGAAATCTCGGATTCAAATCTTACATTCGTCTATTAGTAGTAAGAACTATTGTTCCACGAACTGTGGATTATAAATCAATGTTGTTGGCGAAAAGTCGAATTGTTTATTTATTTATTTAGAAAAACAACACAACAGGCTTAATGCCTAGTTATAGTGTCGTATAATACATACAGATACATATATATACATTTATCTGTACAATTAATCAATTCACTTCAAGTGTCAGGTACTCGGTAATAATCCTGTTTCTAAATACATATTCTGACATACTGAATATATCTAAAACATTAGTTTTATGACTTAATTCATTGTAGGAGTAACACATTCTCCACAGCGGAGATATACTGAGAATATTTGTTCGTGCCCTTTCGCAGAAAAATATAGGGCTACCAGTATTCCCTGGTCTTGTTCTGCCTGTTGGAACGCTCAGATATACTTTCGTGAGTAGCTCTGGACAGTCAATTTTATTATTTAATGCTTTATATAAAAATAGTAAATCAAACATCTTTCGTCAATTCGTCAACGTTAGGAAATTCAAACTCCTTACTAAGTCTACGTAGGGAATCTGTTTGGGATAGAAAGCTGTTTTCTTGTACGTAAGCATTTTTAGAAATTTAAATTGTATGTTTTCTATTGCTTGTAAGCATTTATTTACATTCGGTGTCCAAATAACGCAAGCATATTCTAATCGGGACCTTACGTACAAATTATAAAGTTTAATGAATGTTGACTCTTTTCTAAACTCTTTATCCATTCTATAGATAAAACCGGGGTTTCCGAATGCAGCGTTAGAGATTGCATCGATGTTATGAGAGGAGGTCAATTTTGAATCAAAAATTACTCCTAAATCTTTAACTGAATTTGGTTTACACAGAGATATGCCATTAATTATATACGGATAATTGATGAGATTTTCTTTCCTTGAGAACGATAAAGACTTGCATTTAGAAATATTCAATGAAAGTTTGTTTTCATCTCACCATTGCCCAACATCCTGTAAATCCTGCTCGAGTTGTGTGCAGTCATCCATTATGCTTATTTTAGAATATAATTTGAGATCATCGGCAAACAACAGAAAGTGAGAGTTTTTAATATAGGTTGAAAAGAAGAAATGATAGCGGACCTAAATGGGATCCTTGAGGAACACCTGATAATATGATACATTTCGTGGTAATACAAGGGTGAATCAAAAAGTAAGGTGAATTGTTGATTTACAGAAAAGCGTACAGAGATACGTCGATGAAGCTTTACTATGTTTGAAGTATGGTATCACACTATTATTCGAAGAAGGGACCGTAGTTGTCTAAACATTTATTCAACATGGCACCAAATCATCCATGCCCTGTTCAAAGAAATGTGGTTCCAGATTTCCTAACCAGGTACGTGTAGCCTGTTGTGCCTCTGTCAGTATCTGGAAACGCTGTCCACGGAGATGTTGCTTCAGGGGGCCGAACAAATGGTAATCCGACGGGGCTAAATCAGGGCTATACGGAGGGTGATCGAGAATTTCCCACTTGAACCCGCGGAGGTGTGTACGGGTCCGTTCGGCTGTATGTGGACGTGCGTTATCATGCAGTAACAACACGCCCTCTCGGAGTGCCCCCCGCCGTTTCTGCCGTATGGCTGCTTTCAGCCCGTCCAGGGTTTGGCAGTAGGTGTCTGCATTAATGGTCGTACCCTTTTCAGAAATTCAACATGAATAACACCGAGACGGTCCCAAAAGACAGTAGCCATTGTTTTCTGGGCAGATGCTATTGTCTTGCATTTCTTGGCCTGTGGTGACGATGGATGTTTCCATGTCATGCTCTGACGTTTGGATTCAGGTGTCCATAGAGGTATCGGAGTTTCATCGCCCGTTATGATGCGATGAAGGAATGAATTTCCTTCGTCGGTATAACATGTGACGTGGCTCAGGGAAATGGCCATTCGCTGGTTTTTGTGTTCGTTACTCAGAAGCTTGGGTACCCAGCGTGCACACACTTTTGTGAAGCCCAGTTCGTCATGGACGATACCGCTTACGGAACCATAAGAGATATTCAATTCATTGGCAATGTCCTGCAACCGCACTCTTCTGTCTTCACGAATCATGGCATCGATGACAGCCACATTCGTGTCGGTGATGGAAGTTGATGGTCTGCCACTTCTGCCATCATCTGTGACAGTACTCCTACCACTTGCAAATGCGTTACACCACACGTACACTTGTTTCAGCGACATAACACTATCTCCGTAGACCTGCACCAATTCTCGATGAATATCACATGGTTTTGTTCCCTTAGCCCAGAAAAAAACGAATGACACCGCGCACTTCCTCCTTGGTGTAATGTTCCAGTCGTTGCGCCATCTTTGAGTTGCTCTCAGCACCAGACGGGTGAACATAGAATGTTGTACAAGCCGTCACACTTCTATTACCAGATTACCTGTAACATGGAAAAGAATTAATTAGCTACACACAATACTATGGGTTTGACAGGCAATTTCACCTTACTTTTTGATTTATCCTTATATATCCCTTACAAGAGACAGCTTGCTTTCGATTGCACAAGTAGGAAGCGAAGTACTCTATTGCTCGTTTAGAAAAATTGAAAGATACCAATTTCTGTAGTAGCATGTCATGGTCAACTCTGTCGAAAGCCTTACTGAAATCCGTATAAATGACGCCCACTTGACCGCATTTGTCTAATTCTCTTGCTATGTATTCCGTTACTATTGCTAGATTGGTTGTTGTGGATTTATTCCTTAAAAATCCGTGTTGATGTTCAGATATGACAGGCTTTACATGGTTTAAAATTCTGTTGTATAATATGGTTTCAAGAACTTTGCCAAAGGGAGATAGGATGGCTACGGGTCTGAAGTTCTCTATCTCATTCCTGTTTCCGGATTTAGGAATAGGGCAAATGAGACCTTCTTTCCATGACCGATGACCTTTCAGCCCAAATTTAAGTAAGAAGGAAATGAAATGAAATCTTTGAATTTTACGTCCCACCGCTATGCCGCTTAGGCTAAAGGAAACGGTGATGATGAGAGATGAGTGAAATGGTGTAATGGAAAAAAATGGAGAAAACGGGAGAACTCCGAGAAAACCTATGAGCACGGTGTTTGTCCACCACAAAGTCCACACTGCACGAGCTGGGATCGAACCAGGGACCCCAAGCACCGGAGGTGAACGCTCTACCACTGAGCCACCGCGCCCCCTTAAGTAAGAAGAGTAATGCCAACTGGCCCAGGTTAACCTCCCAAACTACACGACTTCGGCTCCCTAATAACTCCATAGTGATCCTTCCAATATCTAAAACATGGAACGAAAGTGGTAAAACACTCTTGACGACAGATACCGATTACTGTTTGTTCCAGTATGACTATTCACCCATCCCAAGCCAAGACTTTGCCGAAAATTGTCATTGATCTCGGTGACAAGGAGATGCCTCGGAATATCATGTGTTGCTTTGTCTCTAGTCCGAAGTCTTGAAGACATTTATTCTAACTAACGTTTCTTTAGGAACGAATTTAATTCAGGAACTCCAAAATGTTGAAACGTCCCCAGAGGTTCTACATGCAAAAATATTGTTGACAACTTGAGCAATTCCGTCTCCAGACTTGAGCTAACAGAAGGTGAATAATCTAATTCTGAGGATAATAGCTGCAAATACGACACCAATTTAATGTCAACTGTAAGAGGAGAGGGTATTTGTAAATCGGACTCTCCAGTCAGATATATACCTCAAATAACTGCCTGCTCAACTATAAATACATTATAGCAACTTGACCGTGCGTTCAAGTTCGTGAATGAAGAGATGAAGACAGTGTTGCATGACTACATTCTGCAACAGCAGTTTATTCAATTCGAAAAGTCGTTCTGGGCATATTGACTTTGTGACTTGTTTCCATGTTCACGAATTGATTATTGTTGGCACCTTCACTGATACTCGATTTTGACTCATGTTAACACTTTATATGCGATAGCCTCAATCAATCTTCGTGCTTTACATTCGGGTACATCCACTTTCCACGGTTACTTCGTTAACAAAGACTGGGATTATCAAAACCTTGAAAGATGACTAAAGTGATGTCATTCTCCTTCCGTACTGTAAGGGCGGGATGCAAAGACATTAGTACTTAGTCACTTACGACAAAAGTAGAATACAATAAGCTACATTGATTAAGGAAAAATGAAAATCACTTTGCAAGGTAAAAGATTGTGATTGATTTCAATTATGCCTTGAGGAGCTGTCATCGAAAGAGAATAGGACACCATCACAAAAGTTCCAATCCTGATTATGGTGTTTGTGTGATGTTCTGTAAAATACAAGTAATATCTCGAAACCTACCTGTTTACAGATATACGGTTGTGGTTGAACGTATCCCGTAATTTCGTGCTTTGTTAGTTTTATATGTAAATAACTTTTCAATATCTTAACTTAAAAGAGTGATTCGTATTGAATAACTATCTTTTATCACGCAGATGGTATTCAATGGAAAATGGTTTTTCATATAACTTCTTGGAAATCTATAACATACGTCATAAATTTTGATTTCGTTGTCTAATTGTTCCTTTTTGTTTGATTGTTCATTTTCTCAAGTTCGTGTCCCACTTCCGTGTCGTTACGCTCACAAACCCCTTGATTAAATGACCGCATAATGAGTGAGTGTACTGGCAAGAACTTGTGTTATGAAAATTAAATCTCAGCTGATGAAACAACTCTCGGTTACCTGTTCCTCAATCCTAGTAAAATTTCTTCGTGCTATTCAGGTGTTTTGAAACACGTGCGTACATAAAAAAGTACTTATTTTTCGATAGCTTGTATCCGCGTTTTATACAAGCTCTTTCGTGGCTATATGGTTGTCGTGTGCGGCTTTGGCATGGGGAAACTAGTTTTCGATTCTCCGTGGAAGCTCATGTCTGGATCCTGCGTTAAGATATACGAGTAGGTGCACTGTTTTATATAGTCTACAGCCTCAGTGCACTTGTATATTAGATACAGAAATCATCGACGCAATATTGTGCCAGCAACTTATCTAAGAATTAAAAGAAATTTCTCTAAATAGCAAAATAAAAAGAAATTTAAATCAAGTGAAAGATTAAGTGAGATTAGTAAAAGTGTTGATGGATAGTAAATTTCACATCATTGTTTTTCAATGTTTTTAAAATTTATTTGTATTAATTTTCTGTTAATTCTTTAAAATATTAATTTAGTATTTTGTCGATTCATTAAAATATTCAATTTTAGCAAGGTCTTTTCTAAAATCATATACACTGGAACCGCTGTTGTGGTTTTCTTATTCTGCTTTCTTGGAATCGAGATAATGCGTACTTGAGGGTGGGAGGACGCCCTATACTACGGAAGTTTATTTTATCTTGCAAGATGATTTGTGCATCCGCCAACTACACTGGGTGAAGCCCTGTCGTGGTTCAGAGCCTACTTTAATAAAGTAGGTCACGTTGTTCATAACCTCGTTGTTACATAAGGATATGAGACACAAAAGCCCAGTCACTCAAATCATATACCGGTGAAGTCATTTGTAGCTCAACACATGAAAATATTATGGCGATTTTAAATAGTTTTCACATTTAGGACTATTCAGTAGTTTCCTTATATGGTTAGAGTATAATTTAGCAAGGTGATAGTATAGTGAAGGTATAGTAGAAGAATATGGAAGAAGAATAGAAACATTGCAATTAATGGGCAGTATTAAAGGATAATTTCTAAAATTGTGATGGGGAGAATAACGGGTAGCTGATGCATGGAATTTCGTTAATTTGCAGTAAGTGATTTGCGAGTGGTGGCAGAGTACACAGGATGATGAAAATTGTTTTGCTGGATAAAATAGATCCTCAAGCAAGTGTAGTTTGAGGAAACACTTCTTCTGATAATTCGAAATATCACTTGTTTTTCATATTTGCTTTCCATTGAGTATGTCACTCTTCATAGGATTGTATTGAATTGAAAGCCAGCGTAGTATCGATTACGCTTTTTCCTTTTGTAATTTGCTGTTACAATTGGACTGGCCGCAGGGGGAAATGCTCTGTGCACAGTTTTATGTTTGTGAAAACAATTTACTTTGCTAATTGGTGCCCGTAATAGATTATTGATAGTACTTTCACACGCTGTTGTGATTGTGAATAGGATATTGAATAAAGCAACACGGTCTGTAACACTTAAAATACTGTATTAGTAGCACTTCCTGTACGCGATTCATCACCGATATTAACACTATATTAGACAGATTGGAACAGTCATGCATATTAATTAAATGGCGTGCTTTTCGTTTCGTGTGTTTGCATTTGTATTACTACGTGGGAGATAGGAGCTTTATGATAAATGTCAAATAACTAATGATCATACCACTAGTAAAAAAGTGCTCACACATTGATACATTTCTAATTGCCTTTTTATACTAATTTGAGTATCCTGAATCCAAAACTATTTTAAAACATATCCATCCATAAGACCCTAAAAAGATATCGTAATCTCAAACTTGAAATATTTATATACAGGGTGTTAATGAACTATACCGACAAACTGTAAGAGGTGATTCCTCACGTCAAAATAAGAGAAAGAGTTAATATAGACCTATGGCGAAAAGTGCATAGTTTCAGAGCTAGGGCTGTCCAAAATCGCGAAAAAGCCAAATTTCAACAGGCCCTATTTCGAATTCCAGAAACTGTGGATGGTGGTCCTTATCAGCGTAAAGGAAGCCACGCATACACAATTCAAAAAAGCATATTTCATCAATTTTTAATAGATATACAGGGTATTCCAAACAGGGTATAATTCTCAGATATGCTCTCAATAGAATTTTCAGATGTACCCTGATTTCAAGGAGGGTCCAAAGTAGGCAGAAGGTAAGCCTTGACAACAATGGATATCCAATGCTTCGGAGGGAAGTCGGAAGTGTTAGGAACCGGCAGCTACATTTTTTTGTGTGTGTATGTGTGTGTGCTCGGAATAATGTGTGATGCGATGTATTTCGTCATTGTATATTTCACGTTTTCTTCACTTATAAAACATTGCAGCACACATTTTCCCGAGTACTAGAAACCGTGCTGCTGACGATCTTTAACACGTTCGACATCACGCCAAAGGATTCTGAGTTCACTGCTATCAAGGTTTATCGTTTGCCTACTTTGAACCAATCATAAAATCAGAGCATATCTCAAAATTCGGTTGATGGCATGTCTGGGAATTTCACCCTGTATGTAGTACTCTGTACACCCACTGAAAATTCATGAAATATGCATTTTTGGATTGCGTATACGTGACTTCCTTTACGCTGAGAAGGTCTACTATCCACAGTTTCTGGAATTCGAAATAGGGCCTACTGAAATTTGGCTTTTCGCGACTTCGGACAACCCTAGCTTTGAAACTATGCACTTTTCCCTCAGGTCCATATGAACTTTTTCTCTTATTTTGATGTAAGGAATCACCTCTTACAGTTTAGCGGTATAGTTCATTAACACTCTGTATATTTATATACCAAATTTGAGATCACTTTTTTAGGGAACTCATGGATGGATTTTAAAATAGTTTGATTGGATTCAGCGTCTCCAAGTAGTACAAAAAGTGCAATTAGAAATGTATCCAAACGTATACACTTTTACTATTGGCATAAGCGATATTTTAAAGATCCCAAATTTGAAGTCATTTTACTCCTGACCCCATGGACATGTACGAGTATAAAAATGTTTTTTTCAATGGATTTAGCTTCCTGAAATTAGTATAAGAAGATCAGTTAAAATTTATCTAAGCTTGGGGACTTTTTAGTAGTGACATGATGGTTAGTTCTTTAGTACTGCCCTCTTCGTAAGAGTATCAAATGATCGAACTCTGCTGATTTTAAAATTTTTAATATCTAACAATTAACCTATAATGAAATATTGGAGTGATAAAACGCTTACATCTGATGCAGAGGGTCTTAGGTTCGATCACAGGCAAGATCTGATGGTGGACAACTACATCAATTCTTTCATTATCATTCACTTGCATTTCTTGTTGATCTCGTTTAGAAGTTAATCCTAGGATGTTAAACTAAATATTTCATTTTGTTAATGTAATTTACAATTGACATTTAATAATTTCCTTTTTCAAGATATTGCAAATGCAAAAGAGTCTGGCTCATTAAGAATGTTTACAAAAACAATCCCTGTGCCAATTTTCTGTAGTGATTATTTCTGATTGGTTCCGATGAATCAGAAAAAGTACAAAGGCTGCTTTTAAAAAAATCTTACATATTAGTGGAAGAATATTTGGTGATGCCAAGTATATACTCGTATATACACGAAAACAAATATATACGAGGATTAACGTATTGGTTTGCATTTCAAACTATGCTATGCATCAGTATGGAAAGTCTTGCAGAATGGCCATGTCTGTCGATCTGTCTGACGACAGGTATCATAGCCAAAATTGTAAGAGATATGCTGATTTTTTCTGATGTGGTTCGGTATTCCAAGAATACTAGGTTTCACCCCCTTTCTTAATCCTTTACTCAATCCGGAAGTGGTAGAAATCAACTATTTTCGATTTCAAAATTGATAACCAGAGAAGACCAGAAACGGTAATACACCGATATGCTGTTTTAGACTTCAAACTAGCTTGTTGATGGGTTGGATTGAGTTTAGTGTCCCTTTCAGCACCGAGGCTATATGAAACGCGGACCTACAGCTTAACGTGAAATTCGAACCACTTGAGCTCCTACCAGAAATCAAATTCAAGTTGCGCACTCTAACCATATAGCCATGATGGAGCTCTCCCAGCCTACTATGCATAAGTATCGGAAGTTGTATAGGACGATCATATCGCTCTGTCGACAGATATCGAATCAAAAACGGTAACAGACATCGAGAAGCGATTCCGTATGCCAAGAAGATATTCCATCTCATCCGTTAACCTTCTATCCAGACCGGAGGTTCTACAAATTATCCATTTCCGGTTTCAACCTTGATCGCCATAAAACAAAACTGGTAATACAGACAAGCTATTTTTTTCTTCTTTTTGGATCGATTCGTCATCTCAAGTAAAGATATACCACCTTATGCAGAATCGTTTTGACGTAAGATTAGCATCATACTAAAGGCGTGACTACTGCAGGAAACATATGTTAGTTGAACTCTTTAGTATGTCACTAATCATGCGTCAGCATAAGGCCCATAATCTTTACTTCAATCAAAAGTGGTAGAAATTTACAGCAACTTCCACTTTCAGTATTAAATTCGCATAGTTTGGAAGTCTGTCATAGTGAAACGCAACCCACTTGTTTTGATATATATTCATTATTTCAAGAATAGATTTGATTCATCCTAGTCTCTCTATCGAAATCAGAAGTGGTAGAAGTCTACTGCCTTTTCTAGTATCAATATTGATTTTCGTATAGCAGAAAGGATAAGAGATAGCGAGAAATAATTTTCTAGCATGAAATCGGCGTTCCAAGAATAGATTTTATCCCCAACTCTACCCTTCTATTCTTACTGGAAGCCATTACGATTTTCGGTTTCAAGACTGATATCTGTACAGGGAAAACAACAGCGAGTAGTTGTTTCCGCATGGACTCAGCGTCCTCTTTATTTCTACATGACTTTAAATACAAAGCTAGAAACAATTTTTCGAAATGAAATCAGCGTTCCATTTCCACCATTATCCGTCTATTAAAACCGAAAATTTTAGAAATCTACTACTTCCTTCGAAGTTTCTTTTTTTCATATTAAGAAATGCATCTCACTTATTATAATGCTACTTTTGGTCCAGTTCAATAACGTACTTCTTGAAATCATTAGTCATCTTAGATAGCAACATTTTATAAGTGATAATTTTCAGTCATCACCTTCAAGAATTAATACATAGTAGCATACAAAAGCTAAGTTTTCTGTGGGAACGTTGAATCACACATTTAAAGGAAAAAAAAAAACTCTTTAGTTAGCAAAACTATTTTATTTACTTATTTATTTAATTTTTTCCTCGCTACTGTTTTGCATATTGCACGATTTAGTACAATGAGGTTTCTCAGTGGTTTGGGTTAGCAAGATTGGTATGTCTTCTGTGAAAAGAAAAAACTGGTGTGGAATGTAAAGTGATGGCATCTTGCTGCAGGTCAGGGATGCCTTTTGCATGCCTCAGCAAACTTTGTTTACGCCTTGTATGTGCCATAAATGGTGTCCAGCTACATTCTTTGCTTTGTTCATTGCATACTGGACAAGCTTCTAATCTCACAAGGGAAGTTGAACGTTACACTGTTAATGATAGTTTAAAGTGTGTTTAATATGCACAAATAATAAAACTATTATTGTTGTTATGATATTAACATCTTGGCTAAGAGAGTCACGTTAAGAAAATCAATGTTAATTGGTTCAACTCTGTTGTGAATTATTCATTTTCATATCGATTTTTACTGTGAAAGGTCGAATGGAAAATAACTATTGGTTATCGTAATAGTTTAATATTTTCAATACTCGGTTTAATTTTATAGCCCGTTTTCAAACTTTGTCAAAATATTAACGAGCAGTTAATAATAATAATAATAATACACTTTTGCACTATAGCGTATTAGTACATTTAGAATATAATAATGTAAAACCATCAGTGTTTTCGGGGTGCATCATTAACACATTTTGGATCGCTTTCGCCCTTGGATCGGTTTACTTCCGGATTGCAGTGATAAAGGTAAGTTTCATGCTGTACAAGTATTCAGCGATAAACTTTAACAAATTAAGTTAGTGATAACATAAAATTGAAGAAAACAGGCAAAGTTACTGAATTAGCTTCAGTGGATCGAACTGGATAAGAAGTTCATTCCTTTAGTTAAGGGTAAAAGTAATCATGCATAGACAAATCTATGACTACTTACAGTTGAAGACATGGTGCTTATAAATGAAATTTTGTATATACGTATTCACGTTTATTATTTCCTATAAAAGAATTACGTGACGAAGTTTGTTAAGTAGACTGTAACCCTGCATTAGGTGCTTAGTCTCATTTTATGCAAAATGAGAATCATTGTTCTAAATATTTCTGATCATTGTTCTAAATATGTTGGTTTTAACTTCCCGTTCAGTAGGGATACACACAGTGTTCTAAGTGGGAAAAAAGCAGAGGCGGTATGTTTTATTACGATTTTGACTCGACATACCGGCTATCTAAAGGTTAAAATACAATAAGGGTATGTTGCCTAAAAGATTGCATTTCTATTTACATAAAGACAAAACCATTGAAGAGCTTATCTTTAGTTAGGGAGAGGGGAAGGGGCATGGAGAAACTTTGATCCCTGCCAACAACTTTCTGAAAAAGAAAATCCCCGTATGTTGTATTATAGAGAATTATACAAAAAATGTTCAAAAACTGAGTTTTTATATTAACAGTTTTCTGTGGGGAAAAGTCCCGGACCCCACTCGACTGAGGGGTATTCCAAACGCCCCGGAAGATTGTCCCCCACAGCAGAAAACCCCTACATCCGTCCATGCTTAAAACATGACATAGGTCTACATATGCATTAAGGCAAGAATACATGCACACATAAGCAAAGAAACAATTCAATATTGCACATCAAAATATAAACTAGATGAACTACTTTGAAGATACCTCATTTTAAAAACAAAAGGTAGGTAAAAGATAACAAAAATGTCGGTGCTGTCAACTTAGAAATTCTTTCAACATAAGAAATAAAATCTTTTTAAGTGCAAAGCCACTTGTCAAATACTGTGTCTAAAAGTGGATTTATTACAGGTATTTAGCATATACTCTCCAGTGACGGTATGTGTTGATCACTAAAAAACCAGACGCGGTATGCCTTTATCAATGAAAAACCAGAGTCGGTAGGTATTGCATACCGTCTCACTTCGACCACAGGCTACACACAGGATGTGACATCTTTCAAATTTCTTGTTGTATCGTCTCGAAAACGAGATTGGTTATTAGAGACGAAATGGGTTTTATGATATTCGAGACGAGACGAGACAAATTCCTGTCACGTATTTGAGATGATTGTTTGTCGCATAAGGCAAAAAAAAATAATAATAATAAAATAAAAATAAATAAATAAATAAATAAACAGTGAAACGTTAAATAGAACAAGTTCTATAAATCATACAAATAAGTACAATTATTTCGGGTAGTTTTGTGGGAAAGTAATTCAAATGAGAATGTCATGTTGTACGTAAACTACAAACCAAGACTTTTCTAAATCTTAGTGCTGATAGAATACATTAATCTTCAGGTCCATAAAGTCAAGCTTCTCCTATGAGAAATATAGATGATTGCACGAAAACAATTTATTTACTTTTTAATCTTAACTTTACCTCACGGGGAAATATTGTGCCGGGTTTTCCATTGAGTAACATAGCTGTACGTACACTCATGTCCAAAATGATTGTCGCATATCTATAGGCCTAACTGTCTTCTTGTAAGAATATAATTTGATGATTTTGCAGGGTACTTTTAATACTGATACTAGTGTATAATCGGGATATGTATATTTGTGGTAAATTACATAGGAAAAGAATTATAAATACGAAAATTAGAATGAGTAAAACAAAATGATGCGAAATGGACAAGAAAGTTAGTGATGAGCAAATGCAAGACCAAGACTAAGACCCGGGTGGTCTTGGTCTTGGTCTTGGTCTTGCTCGCAAGTCTTGATTTTAAGAAATCTTATGCTTTTCATAGGTAAATTTTCTCTGGATATACTGTATGTCTAAGGATTAATAAATTCTACAACAGTAACGGAAATTCAATGTATGTTTCTAAATGTAATATAGTTTACCTTCGTGTAAGTATGATGATAGTATACAACATATGCGATGACCTTTATTATTATTTTTTTCAGTGGGTGCCCACGCTTCACTACTTATAAGATAAATCACAACGTTTCGTAATCTTTTTTATATTATTTAATAGAGCCAATACTCCACTGGTTCCCAAAGTGGGGAGGCTACTCTGAGACACATGAAAGAAAATCAAGACCGCACAGATTACTGAAATACCATGGATTGCAAAATTATTGTTACAATATAAAGGCGTCCGTCCGACTTCTTTTCTTTTCAACCACGATTAGCTAATCACTGTAGTGAACAAACTTCCAATTAAATATTGAGATTTTGTTTTACTGATTCCAATATGTATTCTATGGGGCAGAAACATGGACATTATGTAAAAACAATCGAAAAGAAAATTGAAGGCTTTCGGAACGTGGACATGGAGAAAAAAGGAGAGAATTAGCTGGGTTGAACAGAAAACGAATAAGGTATAAGAAATAGTAGCAGCAGGGTAGAAAAGAAAAATTTTAGATGTAATTAAGATAAGGAAGAGGAACTGATTGGGACATTGACTGAGGAGGAACTCCATTATGAGGGACGTGCTAGAGGGTATGGTGGAAGGAAAGAGATAGAGAGGACGAAAGAGACTGCAGTTGAAGGAAGATATTAAAACAGAAAATTGCTGCGTCAAGACGACGAGACTAGCTGAGGACCACCGTACATCGAAGCTTCTCAATTGTAGCAAATGACCTGCCAATAATGGCGGAATAGCTATGATGATGAGGATGATGATGATATGTTTAGCAATATTGGCCAAAAAGAGAGAGAGAAAAAATTAAAATAATAATGATTATAATCAAACCTCTTAATATTTTAGAACAACTTGAGTGAAAACTGAAAACTATTCAACTGTCTATGTCTTTTATGTAAACTCAATTTTTATAAATACTTTTGACCTATATTAGAAATACAAAATAACGGCATCAAACAGTATGTAAAATAACTGTACAAAATCACTCTCATTTGTGAATATGGATTATTTCTTGTTGTATAATGTTATATCCTCAATCCTCGATGTGCCGTATACCTAAGAAGGCTAAAAGTTATATTGATAGACCATTATTCAACGTATAAGCATCGGGCCATGAAATTAAGCTTGCGGTCACATGCACTAAGTTTCTTTCAAATGCCATGATAATATTATTTCGATATTAATTTTATGAGCGCACCTTAAAAATTTCCAACGAATGCTTGAGCCTTGGAGGCAACAGCCAAAGCCATACCCATATAGTCGGCACCTATGGTGTACGGAATTACCGATGTTGAACACTTCATTTCTGTTTAGTTTTTGAAATGAAATGAAATATCTAGTTCACCTGGCGCAAGCTGGGATCTAACTAGGGACACCATGCGCCACAGGTGAACGCTCTGCCACTGAGCCGGTACTTGTGCAAGACTCTTGCGCTCATCACTAAAGAAAGTTTTATTTTCGTTTTATTGTTCTTTACTGCTCTTTTGACATGAAATTTGCCACATACATGTCTTTGCCGATTATACAGATATCAACATTATAAGAAATACCCGGCGAATTCGTTATCAAATTATATTCCTACAACAATATATTTATAGACATGCGACAATTATTTTGGACATGAGTGTACATTAACTCAAGTTCATCAATCTATTTTTTGTTTTTGTTTTGTCCCGAGTGTTAGTTTGTGCTAAATTAATTAAATTCTTTAAGTACTACTACTATTTACTTTGAGATCCAAACGTAGTTCGTAGTTGACTTCTGTCTCTCTTTCTCAGCCTTTCCCGGTATCCTTTTCCACGTGCTTTCTAATACTGTATTCTGAGTGTAACTTCCCATTGTAGTGGTAGGGCTGCCTGCAATACAACAATTTGTGATATCTTGTCTTGAAAAAGTGCCATGAAAGTAACGTCTCGTCTCCTAAGCGTAGTGGCCCCGCATAACTAACGCACTCTCCTTTGGTACCCAAGCTGTTCCGTGTTCGATTTCCAGTGAAGACACTCGGTCGGAAAGGTATAAAAGCATTTCCAGCCATCCTGAGGGATATTTTTCCTTGGTTTTCTTCACTCTCACTAGGCAAATGACTAGATAGTACCTAACATAACGGATCCCTGGTCACTTCCTTCCTTCTCCAGTTCCCGCATAGTGTGATCGCCGAGGAACGGCATCCCTCATACATGACGGGGTAAAATGGCCGTAATTGCCATACGCCCAGAAATATAATTTGTAAATAAGAAAGTGTGTCTTTCTCTATTAATGGTGTCTCGTCACGAAAATTTTGTGTTGTGGGCAACCCTATGCCCAAGCGCATGTTTTGACTGGGAACACACTTTATAGAACGCTCACGGTATCGCGACACAATATATATATAATATAAGTTATAATACTGTAAGGCTATTTAAAATATGATGATCATATAAATTATAATAGTAAAAGATTGTAAGTTCCCATATAGTATTATCTAAGCATTGGCAAGTAGTATTGAGCATTGATGCTACTGTTGTCTGGCACAGTCTGTCTCAAAATTGATTTTAATTTGTTATTAAAGGACATCATGCTAAGCATAAAATATAAAGTCCAGGCGTATAGGCCGTCTGGATGACAAATTAATTTTTAGATTCTAAAATTTCTCGACACATTGAGAAAACCTACTTTAGACGTCGCGATTTAATTTGCCGCACTAAATTCGGTGACGTGTGGTAGGTTACATCAAGTGAAGTTCCGCGTTATGTCTTACTCTTCTAATTACTTTTATTCTCTCTTTTTCTTTCTTTTTTCTTTTTTTGTTTGTTTGTTTAAAATATTTACTTATACTGTGGAACATTCAGCTCAACTTTATTGCAAACGTTTTTAATGTCTCGTAGTTACGTAATAATAACAGTAAATATATTTCCTGAATTTGTGTTGTACTCAGAACATATTGTTAATTATATACTGTGCAAATGAATGAAATAAATTCAGCTGAGATGCTAGCGAGTGAAAAATAATTATTCGTCATGGATTATCATATCTCGGAATAAGATTTCATTTTGTTTAACACATTTTGTAACTATTTCTGTATGTGTGTATTAAAAGCACGTGGTGTATAATCCTTCCTGTAAAGTGTATACAGCCCGAGGCGATCCATAGACGTAAAATTTCTCAGCACCGTGTTTGAACTCGTGGCAGAGTGAAAACAGCAAATTGCACTGTGAGTGTTCCGCAAAGATCAATAACTCCCGGCAGTTGGTCTTTAAAATAACACATTCGAAACATTATAATGATTAGTTAAAATTACAAGTTCGAAATGCCATATGTGTGTCAACAATTTGTATCTAAAAAAAAATAGCGGTTACCTATATAATTTCCCACTATTGTTATTAAAATACGCGTCATGAAAAAAATAAATACATTTTTCATACACTGTATTGTTTCTCAGTATTTGTATTATTGTTTTAATTAATAGATCATGCTGAATTTGTAATCAACTTTTATGCCATGCTTATATTTTCTTTATGTTTTGGTAATTTTATGAATCATATAACTAATTTTATGTTAGACATTAATTTGTTTGACTTGGCACAGACGTGATTTTTTTTTTTTTTTTTTTTTTACACAGATAATAGTGATTAAACTTAATCTTATATGTACTATGTTAACACAATAGTTCTTCAAGATCCAGTAATATAATTGAACAAAATAAATATTTTATATTTTACATTGCAAATATATAATTGAAAATTAATTATTTTGGATTGTAATTGTTTTTCAACAGATACCAAACTATAACTCTCTTAAAAAATAGAATAAATTTTGATTGAAAATGTTACTTTCAATGTTTTTAGACTCTGAAATGACTCATATTCTCCACATTTGCCTCCACCTTATGTTAGACTTTTATATAATATGTATAGAAAATGTATATCAGGCTGTTCCTTTTGTTTTGTATGTTGTTTAGATAATATTCGTATTGTGGGTAGACTGACTTCCTTGAAGACTTGCGAAAATGTGTAGTGTTTTACACAGTATACACAGTTTACACCAGTGGTGCCCACCCCCCCTTATGTCCATGACGCACCCCCCCCCCCAATTGTCTATCCGTAGGTGTTCTTCCATGAAAAAAATCTTCTTTTCGATTAATTTTACCCCCGCATCAAACATATTTATATAGATTTTCACCCCCCCAATATTTCAATGACGCACTTTGCGTCATAACCCCCCCTTGTGGGCACCCCTGGTTTACACAGTAATAGTTCCAGTACAGTATACGAAGTTGCCAGTAAAAATGAATGTGTTTTACGTAATTTATTTTCAGAAAAAAAAAACTTGAAAATGCACGTTTTCTTTAGATTACACTACCGGTACTATATTGCAGTGATGGCTTAGATCACTGGATCACTTGTATCACAACTTTTATCGTGGTCACCCGGGTTTGAATCTCGCTTCTCAGACCCGGTAACCCCGACACCTGGCGCCCAGCAGCAGCTAAAATATTAGCTGTGCATCATTAGTGCAGAATTTTATAGTGGATAAATGTGCTCACTACTCGAGGTTGAATGTACAGTTGTTTGATTCCCGGTGTGACATTTCTTAAGTATTTCAAACGTAATCTCGTGTTTATTCGTCTTCCCGTACTGAAAAATAATACAGACTATACACTATTCTTTTACACTATACACTGGTCAGAGACTATACAAAAAATACTTTACAAAACACTGGTCTGAGTGACATCTCTTATATACTCTACACAATTTGTACAAGCTTGCTCGATTAAACCTTTGACCATCGCTCGTAAGAAAGACGGGCTTTCTTGTATGTGTTTCTCGCGCGCTTATACTCTAATAGATCTTGCAATTATGTTTCGGTGCAATGTTTTGACATGCATAAACAAAATACTAAAGAAGATTATAGGTTCAGTAAAAAGAGAGACAGAGAAGATAATCTTGTTTCTTAGAATTACATTAACAGACTCATACATACTCTTCATGTATATGACCATGTTTCGTCGCCTCCGAATCACGTGTCTGTCTACATCAGAACGGGTCTTGTGTGTCATGGATCTGACTTCTGAATCACAGGTTTTGAATTTCGTGTCCCATGTGCTTAAAGAGTTGCCTTGCTTTCGAAGCTTTCAAGAAAATCTATGAAAGTGGGGAATCAAAAATTGGCTGTCGACTCTATCATCAAGTTCCTCATACAAACCTTTGCCACTTCCAACATTATACGCTATTTCGTTTTTGGCGAATCAACGCGCGGATGCTTATCTATTGATAATTTTCCACATCCGATGTGGTGAGAATAGAATCAAGACTTCTTCGTGGCCCTTGTAACGGGAGAAGTAATGTTGGAATACCATGGCCAGTCCATTGACCTAGAAACTTCTCAATCAGGGAAGTAAGGATAGAAAATGCGGTATGCGTATGTTTCCCATTCTGTTGCATACATACTCGTTCTCAGCGGCGTATGCAGGAGGAACCTAAGAGGATAGAATGTAAATATATATTTCTATTTATAACACTGAATGTTTAGAAAATAACTACAGTAAACCCTCATTAACACGAATTCCAAGGGACTGAAAAATCAGGAGTTCGTGTTAAAAGAATTCGTGTTAACCGGGGACCCAAATTTTATTATTCGAATACATTTTCTCCATACATACGCACTACAGTATACAGACTATGCATACCACTACAGTATATTATGTATGTCATAGAAAACACTAGAGATGGTATCGAGACGAGACTGAGTAGTCTCGGTCTCGTCTCGGTTCAAAATTCGAGACGAGACCAAGACTATTCTCTGTCTTGATACCATCCACAGAATTGTATCGAGACGAGACAGAGTTTCGGTCTCGTCTTGATTTCGAAAAGCACTCCTCGGTCTCAAATTCGAGTTAAGATCGAGATCGAGACTAGTTTCGGTCTCGGTACCATCCTCTGAAAAGTGAAAACACTACAGTAAGTTTATTATCCTATCTTCGAAGATTAAGAAAAAGTTTCCACGCAGAAAATCCAGGTCAAGTTATAAAATTGATAACTCCGCTAGCAGGGTGAGTACCGCTATAGTGCGTCCAGTAAGAGAACGTCTCTGACAGCTCGCAGTGGCATTGCCACTACTCGCGTGTCAAGGTTTTTTTTCGGTGTAACTGTAGTGGCAATTTAATTAATGGTATAAGACAGAGTGATCGTGGTTGGTAACACTGGTATCAAAGTAGGGGCTGCAATGTCCCACCGCATGTGGTAAGAAACGTCAGAGACCATCTCTTGTTGGCCGTGCTATAGTAACGGAAAGGTATTTATGACTGCTGTCACCAATTTGGAGTTACAAGGGAGAGATGTTTTGTCTCGAGCTGTCGGCAGCTCGTCTGCCGAGCACCTGCATGTTAACCTCTTGACGGAGGACAGAATCAACACCTCATAAGAGAGGAAAGATACCTGTTTCTGGTTTTTCTCTTATTTACAAGGCAATTTTCGTCTGTATAAATACTGTAGGACAAAACTGATCTGGAGTGAAATCTGAAATAAGAAAAATGATCTGAAAAAAAAAAAAAAGGATTCAAAGTTCGTGTTAAATCAAAACCTTTACTGACTCAAGGGACTAAAAATTAGTTCGTAATTCGTGCTAACCGAAATTCGTGTTAACCGATAAAACTTCCTATAAGATAACGTACAGCGATGCCGGGACCGAAATTTCGTTCGTCCTAACCGAGTGTTCTGCTTAAGCGAGTTCGTGTTAACGAGGTTATACTGTATATATATAAAAGTAGTGAGAATTTACTATATTTGGTAGCATCCCAGTGTGAGACCTCACTTGGGTTAGCTTCTTCGGATGAGACCTTCTCAGCCATTATAGATTAGCAGATGCTTGTATCGTATACTGTTGCTCATATTTGGAGTTACAGCTACAGAGAAAATAGCTTCAAACAAGAAACCACTGTTACTAATCTGGTGATAATGTCATGTTCGTACTTATACATCTGAATGGATATGTAGCCTTTTATTTTCTTCGAAAATGGCCGAAACTATCAGAAAAAAGAAGAAGAGAGAAATTACAAGAACATATACAAGAACTGTGTAAACGGTAATTCATGTATACGTCAAATAATATAAAGTACTCTGAGTTCTACAGTTTATAGGAGTCAGGAGCCAGAATGTTCAGAAAAGGATAAAGCAACTGGATTACAGTCAGAATTAAAAGCACCAGTGACTGTCCTTTCAAAAAGGAAAAAGTTCAGTTGATGAGATTGACCTATTCTCTTCCTTAAAATTCTTTTGCAGAGTTAAGAGTATTATTTTTTCTAAATTTAAGTTATTTTATAAGTATGAAAATATTTAAGAAATGTATAAAAATAGTTTTTCTTAAAAGAATAGAATCATCTTTATATTCATCCTGTTTTATGTTTTGTTTTAAAATTGCAATGAAGCTATGTGGAACTAAGTTCAATATACTAATAAATACATTTTAGTAAAAATATGTTTTCTTGTATTAATTGTAATCAAAATCGGTTTAATTCTACCTTATTTTTTCTTTTTTTCTTTGCTTCTCTCCTAAATATACGGCCTTTAAATGTAAAATTTAAAAAGAAGAAAAAATTGACCTGCAAAATAGAACTGTATATTTTGCTTGTATATACGAATGATCTTTATACCAAATAGTAAAGTATATACATACGTGTATATTTCAGTATTTTATATATTAAACGCGCCGTATTTTTCGAAAAAATGTTGCTTAGCTTATGGAACATGAATGCAATTTGTTGCAAACCAGTAGATGAATTCAATACCCTGATTTTTAAAATACCTTTTAAAAAATACTAAAAGCTGCTGAAGGTAGACACAAGAGTCATTGAAAAAGATGGAACAGATTTACGGATTGTTCGTAGGAGATGAAATTGTAGAGTGAACAGATTCGCGAGCTGAACCATCCTGGTAATTGCTGTTCTGTTACTTTTAACCAAGAGGGTACCGTTTTTCTATACGATACTATGTATGTATATATGTGTGTGTGTGTGTGCTACTGGGAAGCTTTCAAAGAGAAAGCCACTTTGCGTTGATTTATGTTGAGTGGTTTTTGCATGGTAAAAAGCCTTGCTTTTCCAGCTAGCATGTCTCGACTCGACAGGCCATAATTTTAAAACTCAAAGTTGCGTGTGTATGGTCGTAATTGGAACAATTAATGTCCATGCAGGCTTAGGATTCGCATCTCTAACTTTTTTTTCTTTTAAAAAAAAGAGTGGGAGAAAATCGTCGTTGAAGGCTTCATAGTATTAAACGTAATTTTCTTTTTTTTTTTAGTTAGTTATTTAAAAAAAAAAAAAAACTTAACGTATAAAATTTCCTCTTTCCTTCCATGGAAAATGCACGTGGCAAGACCAGTAGCTAAATGTACGAGAAGAGAAAAATGAAAGTGTAATTATGTTTGAAACGTTAATGTTAGAAGAGAAAAAGTCGGATGAAATGCAGGCGTAATGAATCAACAAGATGTGTATAAGCATAAGGAGTTTAGTCAGAAATTTGAACGTTTGTGTTTATTAATATAATAAGAAATATTATACTGTAAATAATTATTTAGTAGTCCTATATTTACATGTAATAAAAATGCTTCTCGAAGCGGTATATCAGATGGATATCTTAATAACATTCCAGTGTTTCTTACAACAGCCTTATTTTATTTGTTATTAAGAATTTGTCCAAGTAAACTTCCCGCAATTATATTTGCTTTCGAATTCATTATGATACTTAATGAAGTACAATAAGTTACCATAGTTCTCCGCTGTAAATACAGGACGTCTTTTCTTCTTCTTCTTCTTTCTTCGAACCATTGCATCTCTACTTCTAACACGAACAGCTTGAAAAGAGTTTTTCTTTCAGCTCTATAACTTCCAAGGAATATTAAACAGGATCTTACAAAACTTTTTTTTTTTTTTTAACTCATCATCGATCCGTGGAAGTTTCATGGAGACGCAAGCGATGAGGCTATATTTCACCGTTACGATGACGCCAGAGTACGTAATATTTAGAGACATAGGCCTACCCAATGTAAAATGTTACGGTAGAATTAAAACGTAAGCGTACGTTTGTTTGTTTTATAAAGCTGAGATGAAAGTAAGAGACAAAATAAGGCTAAAATCAAAATAAACTCAGGGATCTAAAGTTTAGTCCGAAATTAATTAGGAAAAGATAAAACTAAATACAATTTAGATAGAATGAAACAGCATTGACTAAACTAATAAATAAATAAATAAAACTAAATAAACTTCAAGAAGTGAAAGCATTAGAACAACATGACAAATCGAGCAGTTGAGAACTTCGAGTAGCGTTATCCCCCAAAACACGAACCAATTCATTGGAAAGTAAAAAAAGTTCTCAAAACTTC
Organism: Thermobia domestica; assembly: GCF_964235325.1. Taxonomy (NCBI): domain Eukaryota; kingdom Metazoa; phylum Arthropoda; class Insecta; order Zygentoma; family Lepismatidae; genus Thermobia; species Thermobia domestica. The sequence continues at coordinate 113,942,496 of NC_137461.1, read as the reverse complement.
ATTGGAAGTTTGGGATATTCTACGAGCGTGTGGCGGTGAATACTTGAATGGATTATAGACTACTGGGAATATAGAAGACTTATTCTTCAGAGTAAATAGGAATAGGAGAAATAAGTGTCTAATATGCAGGCTCATCAAGACCACTATGTTTACCAAGTTCCAATCTCCTTACCAGTGTGAACGTTTCTCTTAGATGCAATATCAGCACGAGCTTGGTAACGAATACTCCAAAGCAAAAACCTGCCAAAGCATCTTGTTCGGCTGTAGTATGAGCACAGTCAATTCCTGAAAGCAGACATAATCGAACATTCAGCACACAATAACCACACAGCCTTGTTGATACACGATGACATCTCACCAAAATGTATGTAACCAAGGCGTGATTGTTAAAGACATTCTGCAGGGTTAAAACACACCACGAGTCAGTGTGCAAAAGAGCCTCGGCTCAAATACCAGTGCATGATTAAGGTGAGCAAGCTTTACTGCTGTTAATACAGCAGTAGACACTATGCACAAGTGATGCAGACTGAATTCGAAACTGTCCTCGTTAGTTACGAAAATACACCCAATAGAACTTTTATTTTTGGAACCCTCTTTATAGAACACATTAAAATCAAGGTAATGATAAAAAAAAAAAAAAAAAAAAAAAACTTGATATTCTGAGCGTTGTGAACTGTTCGGCGTGGGAAAACAACCAAATATTGAGTCGTGGTGGAATTAGCTGCCAGGACAATAGCACAAACATGCTCCAAATAAAGATGAAGCCAGGCAAACTACTTAGGTAGTTGACAGACTGTTATAGTAGGTAGCTCGAGAAGTGAATCATTTCGTTCGTAATAGCGGCCACTACGAAGGAAAATAACTGCAGGATTGGTCAGAGGGTACATGAATGGCGTAACTAACGGTAGGTCAAGTCTGGTTAGCTGGTTTCTGTAATATGTACAGGTTAACAATAAAACTAGTGCAATATGCATCGGTAGATAACAGGATTTCCAGATGATGTAGTGTCCAGTTGTTTCAACAGAGACGAGTGATAAAACGAAGAAGCAGCACTACTATATTAACTTGAATCCAATTAGACTACGATATAAATATAAAGGAACATGATCGATATCCCAATTTCAGTGTAAAAAAATCAAGAGCTCTGAGTAAACAATACTTTAGGTTATAGATAAGTTTTAAATGACGATCAAAGATTAAACTCAGCTCAGTGTCAAGGGTTATACATTCGAATGACTAAAAGGTAAATATCTCCACCAGAATTAAGGAACATATTAGTAACGTCAAATTTAGCAAACTCTCAAATTTGTGAGGCTGATGAGAACTTGTCAAGAAAGCAGAATTAGGATTAAAAGCCTTCGTTTATTGAGAATCAAGTTGCTGGGTTTTTCATCAGATCAGATCAGAATCAGAAAAACAAGTACATTTCGACTAACGAATTGCACAGATTCTGGTATCCTGTGTATTAACCACCGTAATTGAAAAGAAAAAGAAGATATTCACACTTTTAGTTCGTTCCATACAAGTCAGAAATACTTTGTGTTTCGGTTGTTTCTGTAGACGATTCTGTATTCTGTATACTCAGACCTGCTCAATCCGTGTGTTTAACTTTCCATTCTTAACAATGCTAAGTGTTTGCAGTCCTTCCTTAATCTCTTTGTTTCCCCTCACTCTCTTATCTTCTATCACATTCGCAATAAGACAATGTTTTCTTAAGCTAATACCTGGAGCAGTTTCTTTTCTCTTAAGTATTGCCAATGTCTTACTTAACTTATCGTCATTGGATTTTCGCTGACCCTTCCTGCAAATTTTTGCCATTTTTTCTCCTACACACTCTTAAACACCTCTGATTATTTCTAATGGTTCTTTCACAATATTCGCGGTTTTACAATACTGTGATATGGTTCAAAGACGTAAACGAAACTGGACTGAGCACCACGAGGTATGACTTCTTGTGTAAGGTTAAATCAGGTCGATTGGTGTCATTACCAAGCAACTTCTTAGAGGGCTGTCAGTAATCCAATGGGTTGCAACTACAATAATAATAATATAAACTAAATAAAGACATTTGTGAAGTTTGAAAAAAAGTAAATGAAAGCAACAGATGATTACATTTTTGATATCACACAATTTAGGCTGATGTGAAGCTTGTGTGAACAAAAGTGAGTACTTTTCTATTTTAAAAGGCAATGATATGTGGTACGGAATAGTCAGTCAGTAAACACAACACTAAGGCCCTTGTAACCATATTACCAATATAAGAATTTGGTATACAATGCAGCATTCTTTCAGGTCCTATGTTCGGAGTATTGGACTGTATAGTTCAGAAACTTGGACATTGCGGGAGTTAGAGAAGAAATATTTAAAGAGTGGAGGAGGAGGAAGAAGAAGGAGATAAAATGAACAGAGATAATAAAAACGAAGATATTTTAAAATGGATAGGAGAGAAATGATCCTTGATAGGAAGTGCAAATAGATTAGACACATTTTGCGAAGAAATTGTCTTCTTTATGCTGCTATAGAAGGAAAGATGGAAGGAAAGCAAGGAGTAGGAAGAGGTAGAAAACAACTGATCGATGTTTTTTAAAAATAGAGGAAAATATTAGAACTTAAAAGAGGAAGCTGAAGATCAAGAAACCAGCTCCAAACTTTAAAAATAATTATTAGTCCCAGGAGCTCCCAAATTCAGAATACTGAATAATATCACCCTTGCTAATATCATTGCTGTTGTCTTTAACCCATATTTTATATAGTTTATCCTCATGCTCACTGCACATACCGGTACTAATGGTAGAAGTTCCCATCCCATTATAAATTTCTAATTGTACTTTCTATACTAATTTGAAAACGCGGAATCCAGTGAAACTATTGTTAACCATATCTGTCTAGAAGTCACGAAAATAACTCTTAATTAATTAACATTGATTGCATTTCAAAGGTGAATGACATGAAACGGTGCGTGTAATAATGATAAAGGTAGTGTAATTGCAGCAAACTACATAGATTAACGGAAGGTACAGAATGAATTTATAGTTATTCAGGAGCGTGGCATCCATCATCATTGAGAAACAAATTTATATTTTAAGGTGTAAAATCAACCATAAATCAAACGATATTAGTCAGTTGCGTTAGATGCATACTAATGGTTTAAACATTAAAACCGATACCGTACATCTATCGAAAATAGCCTTTGTTACCTGTACACTGAATTTAGTAAAGTAAAAAAGTGTAACTAAAATGTTAAAGAATAATATGTGTATATGCTTAATAGGATGTATAGATTCTTATATACATTATCTTAATATAAGTAAATAGACACCCTTAAGTGAAAACAACGAGTAAATGCTAATAGCCGATGAGTATGACATACATAGGTGATTGTATGCACATGCAACACAAGTGACGCGCAGACGTACCTTGGGCTGTAGAAAACTGAAGGAATTTACCTGAGGTCGCGTACTTGGAAATTGGGAATGTGGTAGAAGTCAGTATACCGTCAGTGCTGTGTTGCGTGTACCGTTAGCATCTGATGGCAGGATTACAGTACAGTTCACGAAAAGGAAAGAAATGCATACGTAAACTCAAGGTGGGTCTAGCGGAATCAATGCCATGCGTGAAAAGTTCAGATGTGAAGAGCACCATAAACAGACCATCATATTTCTATATCGTGAGAATGTTCTGATGATACGCTGTAAAGAACGCTCTGCTTACAAAATACAAATGACGCGGAGGTAAAATCACCAACGTGTGCATCCAATGCAACACCAGTTACATATGTTTTGAGAGAATATTACATTTTATGATGAAGGCAGATTTGATCAATTTTTGGGCATCGGTCGACGTGAGTGTGGAGGCAGTCGATAGATTATGGCTTACTACAATTAAATCATTGTGCTTTGAATTTTAGCGGCGTATGAGTAATGATTCAATTTCGAAAGGTGGTCGTGGTGACCTGTTTTTTGCGATGGGCATACTAATGCTGCAAAATATTGTAGAAGGGATACTATCCTTCATTGAATCAGACATGCTGTCGCTGGACACCACACAATTCATAGATAAAGGTTTTCCATACGGACAAAGTTGACTACTCGCTTGAAGAAACAAAATGGAGTCCAAACTCTTCCGTGACCCGATCAGACACGCAAACAAGCAGCAACTGATTGAGATACTTTGTGATGAATAGTATCCAGCAATGATGTACTTGATACTTCACATTGTGTTGAAGATTTACGTTCTGCTAAAACAGCCCCAGCAAGTACCAACTCCAGCATCAGGAATATTTCCTTCTGTGCGTTGGTACCAGTAATGGTCACAGAATCATTTTTCAGGTATCTGTTTACTTATGTCAGGGTTGTTACTGTATTTTAAATTTATACTATGAAATTATATATTATTAATTTTTCTTTTTTTTTTTTTTCTCCTCAGATTTACCACAAAATCATATTGTTCAAGATGCTACTCCGGAAAAGAGGTTTGCTGAGAGAGAAAGCCCATCAACACCCACCAGAATTCCCAGCACCAGTGAAGGTATATTCTCGAATTTCATATATAGTAAATTTATATTACAAAGATTGAAGCTTAGATAACTTAAGATTTTAGCGAGAAACAGAAGGTTAGATATTAAATCGGTGGAAACGCATTTAACAACACCCGGTAGTAATTCACAAATATAGTCCAAAGTTGGTATACGAAAACTGTGAAGATGATTGTGGTGATCCCAACATGGAGCCTAGTGTACATCCAGAACATGTTGTACATAGTGTTCAACAATCATGCAGTACTCATCTTAATATAGAGGCCGCACTCCGAGATGCCACACAAGCAGCTGTTCGGACATGTCTGCAGGACACATAATAATAATAATAATAATAATAATAATAATAATAATAATAATAATAATAATAATAATAATAATAATAATAATAATAATAATAATAATAATACGGTTATTATTGCTAGCAGCAAATTGATATGAAAGTGAAGAAAAAAAACTTACGTTTGTTTGTTCGAAGACTAAACAGTTTTTCAACACCATGGCTGGATGAACAATGAGTCTACATCGTGGTATCTAAACCACATTAGCTCCAACCAGAGAGCGAACCCAGTCCTTCCATACCAAAGGTGGGAAAAGTTGGCTTATATTTTGTTTAGATCATTGCTTAAACTTAGGTTATAGTTATTTTTTCGCTTTTAATATATACGTATAATAGAAATATCTGTGCTTAAAATATGTGGAAGCAAAATATCCGTTTGCCTGTGGACGTTTTATGTTATCTTTATGTTTCTATTACATTTTTATTACGTAAATACGTTTCTTTGTTTTTGTTTGTTAAAAATTTACATTTACAAATGTGTAAGGTTTTCATTTGTAACTTTTAGTTTATCATGGTCCGTTTCGAACATACTTCCTTTGGAAAGAGAGATACTGAAAGACAATGTGTTATTTATTTATTAATAAATCACCCGTATTCAGTTGATATGGCCAAGAGACTTCCGACCAGTCAAACAAATGATTTTTTGAGCATCCTTAATGAGCTAGTGGGAGCCATTGCTATTTTTCTTAAGATTTTTGATGTTCTTTAATCATCTTTAGTATCTTCCGAGCAATTATACTATTTATACATATCCTAGCATACATATTCATCACAAAGATACATCTCAATGGATTTACCAGGATTAGCAAGAACAAAAAGTATAAACAAAAGGTTGAACTGGATTGAGTACATGTAATGTGGGATCTTGCACAAAAATAAAGCACCACTAGAAGTTTGTCTCCCGATGTCGTCCCTTCAGTAGCTGAAGATCATCATCTTGAAAACTCTTCTTTCAATAAATAGATAACAACCATCTTCTTGAACCCTCTTATGAGGTGAATTAGAATATTATGAAGCGCAGATATAAGTCCAAGGTCCGTGTAGGTCCTGAAATATCAAAGGTATAATTGAAACACCATAATCTTGATTACATAAGAGTTCCATGACAATCAGTAAATAATTTAGTGTTATAAAATCGATTGGTAAAATAGTGGAAGTTTTCAGGTTATCTAACGGTTTTAACGTTTTAACTGTATAACAATATCTGTAATAGATAGCGAAAAGGGGTTTCCTGCAATCGATTAAGTATCTCAGGAATACATTTCATCTCCATCCTTAACTCCATACTAAAACCGGAAACCCACTACAATTTCCGGTTTTAATGTTGCTCTACATAGAGCAAAAACGGTATTAATAGAGAGAATCGTGTTTTAGTCTTCCAAGAATAAATATCATGTTCTCTCTTAACCTTCTATTTAAACCGGAAGTGGCAGAAATCACCACTTCCGATTTTAACGTTGATCGCTATAGAGTAAAAACGGTAATAGATAGCGAGAAGTGGTTAATTAATTAGGTGTCCCAATAATCTATATATATTTCATCACTAATTTCTCTACTAAAACCGGAAGTGATAGCAGTCTATTACCAATTCTGGATTCAATAATAGAGAAAATATCATGCCGTACAAACCAAACTCCTTCACGTAACGTACACGTGACTGCTCGTTACAATTTGTCACACATTCACAAGTATTACGAGGGCGAGGATTTTTCTTTTTAAATCTGTAAGTTACTAGAATTTTCATGAACTGGCTTTTCCGTTCCGAAATTATTAATAAATGGAAATGTATGTAACTGATGATGATTTTGCTGCAGATTGCTGGCGTATGAGAATATTTACATTAATTTATCCATGGTATAATTACCAAATAAAATTGAAGTAGTACATTATTACTAACTTGTTAAAACGTTTGTTTCACCTATTACATTTAGAAAAAAAAAATATTTGCTGGTGCCTATGATAAAATTCAAACACATTCGATATTCTAGATTCATTCGATGCCATTCCGGCGATTATTTTGTATATTAATTTCTACAATCAGTGACAGATTTCAAATTGACTATAGTGGAAATTGGTCCACAGAATACACAAGAAGTTATAACTTTGTGCTAGAATTTATTTCTGACTGAATCAGAAACCCAAGTTATTGTGAGAGTTTCATTGGAAGTTGTCTGTTAAAGATGATGAGCAGGTTTGTCGAGAATTTTCGAAATTATTATTAGTTTTTTAATATCAAATTACCCATTGTACTTGATTTGGCAATTTTGAATTCTTCTCAACTTTAAAAAAAAAAAAAAAAAAAAAAAAAAAAAAAAAAAAAAAAAAAAACAGATTCCCCAAACCCTCTCTAATGTATGTCCTCTGAAATACACCATCTTTCATACTTATCAGAAGGAGACATTATACAAGCTAGGATATGAATGTGTGTTGTTTGTGTATGTATTTGTTGTCTGTTTGGAACTACGGCAAATGAAAACATTATTACTTCAAAGCTCCATTTTATAAACATAATTTTGGTTCTGTTACGAGTCAGTCGACGTTTATTGTATTTTTTTTTCTTGGGGAGGGATTAATTCGTTAGCTATGTTACATAAAGATTTTTCGATCACATATGCACCCGTTTTGGCAGTAATGTTGGTTATGACGAGTTGTGGTTAAGCCTGTGTGTGTGTTTACCTGCGTGGTTTGTTAGTCAGCGGCCAGCGTTACAGCACATTGTGGTCGGGTTGTCCTCTCAGTGGGGACTTTTGTTTGGTTAAAGCAGGATATTGAGCTCCAAGAAGACATCACCCTGGATTGTTTGATGTGGTACTCGCCCCGAGGATTTTGCTGAAGAGGAGAATTTCAATGAAGCCCCGGATGTAAGTTAAAAGGGGTTTTCCCCTCCCCATGCTCTGTGTGGCACGAAAAGTAAAAAAAAAAAAAAAAAAAAAAAAAAAAAAAAAAAAAAAAAAAAAAACAACTGAGGGAAGAAAAACTGCAAAATGGAGGGTGGGGCTGCGAAAAGAGACGAAAAGGGGAGAATCGGTATTCTGGACATAGGGATTAATGTAGCGGCTTGTTCCCAAGCTTTGATGAGGCTCTATTGCAAAGTGCTCCCTCTCTCTTTCTCGGTGATACTATACAGAGAGTAGCTTTGAACTTGCATGCATTTTGGATCGTTCATCTCTAAATTACATTAGAAACACTAGACAGTAGTGGAATGGGGCAAGTTCTTACTCTCTCTGTCTCGTATATATACCTACTATGCGTATATATATATGGTAATGTGTGTGTGTGTGTGTGTGTCATTTTCTGGACCCACAAGGACGTAACCAATAGCAGAAAAGGAAAATATCTGCAATGAAAGACAAAGAAAATGGCGGCAAAATGAGTTTTCTGTTAGGCTATACTGCTCACTTGTCACAAAACGAGAAACTATAACGCAGATAGAGAGAGAGAGACAGAGGAAGAAATAAAAAAATAATAAAAAACAAGGGAAAAGTTTTTATTTGTGTGTGTGTGTGTGTGTGTGTGTGTGTGGAATATCGTTCAAGTTTGAAAACGGAAAGAAAATTGTCTTGATCGTGTAGCTTCTCTCTCTCTTCTTCTTTTTCTCATCTGTTTTACTAGGATTCGGTTATTTAGTTTTCTCTTTTAAAAATAAAATAAAATAGAAGAGAGAAAGAAGCAAAGGAAAAATGAACTAGTCGTTTTCTTGCTTCCTTTTTCAGTCCCTGTTTCCCCCCAAACCCCCTCGACTCTTGAAAATTTCTTTGATAGTCATCAAGAATTTGCCTTTGAGACGAAAATATCATTTACCCGAGTTGTGCGGCGAGATAATGAGGTTTACGTAGAATTCTTTGTCAGTTAGAGATCAAAGTGGAGCCTTATTTGCCCTGAGAATTTTCTTACTGCGTACTGGAACTTTGACGAGCGTCATTTAAATACTCATTTTCAGAAGAAACTCCTCCACCAGAGTGCATGCACTGCTTGGCCGCAGGAAGCAAAGGTTTTACATATTAAGAGAGAGGAAAAAAGAAGGATCCGTCTAAACTTTTTTTGTCGTTATTATAGTACATAAAATTTCATCTTGTTGGATGTCTTCTTGACAGTGCGCTTTGTTGGTAAATAGGCTTTAAAAGTACTGATTTATGCATACGTGACTTTGCGACCTAAGCAGGTTGAATATGAATAGTGGTTTAACGAAAAAGTTTTTTTTTTTTTTTTATGGTTTTCTTTGTAACTCTAATGATGAAAGTTGAGGCAGCAGAGTCTGTTCAGTCGGAAGAACTACTCCGAAGAATTTTGTTATGATAGCGGTTTTAATTTCTTGGTTTTCCTTTGAACTTACGCAAATATAAGAGGAATTAAAACCACTAGTGCCCTGAGGTTCCTATTTTTCAAGCTACAATAGAAATGCAAAAGCTTTCGTCTCATCAAAATGATTCATTATGTCGTAGCTTTATGATTGGTCCCTCTACAACAAAAATGAGGTTTTATATTTGAACAGGAAGACGATAACAATTTTGTTTTGCTTTTCGAATAAAATATTCGTATTTTCGACCACATTGAATGTTGACATTGCGGCAAAGGGTAGAAGTCCTTTTTTTTTTTTTTTAAATCAATAATAATACATATTCGTATTTCATGTCTTTCGTATCGTATCGAATGGAAATGTTTTGACATTTAAAAGTAGTTCCTTATAAATATCGAAAGCTGATCTATTCAGTAACTAAGGCATTTAATGGACAAATATACACACCAGATTGAATGCATAATTATTCACTTGGCTTGTCAGTTCCATATAATTTTAGAATGTATAATTTAAAGGAAAATGGAGAGTTCTGTTGGATACAGACGCGCTGATGATGTTTGGATACAGACGCGCTGATGATGTTTATTAATATGAATACTAATACAAGTAATGTGAACAAGAAACAAAAAATCTGACAACTATTTTATGATTAGAATGGGTTGTGTTCCAGTTTGGTTATCCTTCAATACCAGTATCGGTTTTCTTTATGATGAGAAATGACAATAACCTGAAACTTTTTTTTTCTATTGGTGTGATATGTTTTACCCTTTTATCGTAGTCTTATTTATATTTTAATTTTTTATGTAATATATAATTATATAGACTTTGGGAAAATTCATGTTTAAATTTCATTTTCGTAGTACGCAGAAGTGGTAAGCACTAGAACAGTGAAATTTGATTGAAATATAAATAAGTTCAGCAGTTTGTTTCGATTGTGAAAAGGTCATCAATGCCTTTTTCTCAGCTTTTGTGACCTTTCGGCCTCTTTGTAAGGCAAGTTAACCTTTTTTTAAATACATATATTACAGTATATATGCACGAGGTTAGTCCCAAAACTACCCGACCAAACAAAGAAAACACAAAAAGTTTGGGAGAAACTATATTAAATTTTCAACATAGTATTCTTTTAGCTCGATATAGTTTTCCCAGATATTTTTAATAGCTTCGATGCCCTGTTTATAGTGTGAATCTTCGAGCTCCTCAAAATAGCCATCAACCGACTCCACTTTTTTTTATTTATTTATTTATTTATTTTAAACACAGAGGATTATTTCATAGTTGGAAAGAGATTAAACCGATGGAGCTAACTCTGGAGAAGAGAGTGCATGAGGAAACAATTTGAACTTGTAACTCATTGATTTTGGTCATCGCGATAACTGATGTGTGAACTCGTGCATTGTCTTCATGATACAACAGTTTCTTTTTCGCCAAATGTGGTCATTTTTTCGTAATTTCATCACTCAAACCCTGCAATAAGCTTGCATAATACTCGCCGTTGATTGGTTTTCCAGTTTGAAGATATCAATGAAACAACCCACGCACACCCAAAAGGAAATAATAGGCATAATAATAATGATAATGCCATGATTTTGCCAGTAGATGGAACTGTCGTCACCTTCTTTGGATCTGATTCTCCCCTTCCAGTTCATTGTTTTGACTTGTTTCTTCGTTTCAGGGTGAAGTGATGGACCTATGTTTCATCCATGGTTATGAATCGATGCACAACCTTGGATTTATTGCTGCGAAACATCGCAAAACACTCGATCGAAACATCCTCACGAGTAAACATGGCCCGTCTCGCCTCAGCTTTCTCATATCCACATTTTAAATATGCGACGTACAGCATTTTTTTAAATGCTTATCATATCTGCTAGCTCACGCTCTTTCAGTCGACGGTCATCCAATACCAATTTGTGGAATTTCTTCATATTTGGCGCGGTCACTTCATTCCCTCTTCCGCTGCGGTGTTCGTCTTTTCAGCTTGTATGACTCGTTTAAACTCTACCACCCAATATGTAGCTACTATTGTAAACGAAGGAGCATACTCCCTCAAAATAGAATCTAGCTCTGCTTTGATATTGGCTGGACTGAGACTTTCCAAATGAAAGTACTGTATGACATAATGAGGATCTTTTTTTTTTCCTTGTTTACAAATTTACTCATTTTTCCTTGTTTACAAATTTACTCAGAGCGTTCATTATTGATGGCTGCCAAACAAATACTAAACAACGTAGCGTTTTCAAACTTCAAAGTTAAACTTTATAAGGTCGGTATTTTCGACCATAGTAGTTTTCAGCAACCAAGTAGTTGGATACTTCTGGGACTACCGTAGTATATTTACAAAAATTCATAAAAAGGTACTCTACCTATAAACGAAAATACATATACAGATATATTTTTTGTTTTACATTTGAGTTACATATATGGTTTCCATTTCGTGTTGAGTTATTATTATTATTATTATTATTATTATTATTATTATTATTATTATTATTATTATTATTATTATTATTATTATTATGCTCCCGGTACTTTAGTCTTTTCTTTGTCTTCTATTCAGTCTGTTCCTTCATTCCATTTATCGAATACATTTTGTATAACATGTTTTGGTAATTTTGAAAGTCATGGAATTTAATTTTGTCCGTAATTATGTTATGGATGTTCCCACGTTTCAGCCTATGTCTTTATTTTTTTATATTGTTGTTTGTTATTTGGTTGTTGTACGAGGGTCATTTAACTCGAATTGGCAACACTGCTACAATTGGAGTGTCGTGTGAGCAGGAGACAAATGACCAGGGGTGTAGCCAGCAGGTTTGTGTAGGGGGGGCGTCGTATTTTAGGCGTGAAAGAAAGGAAAATTTTGGTTTCCTTCTGGAAAACTAAAAACACTATTTTAGCTTATTATTAGTATTATTATTATTATTATTATTATTATTATTATTATCCATAAATTATATTCAAGATAGTTTTTATTATGCTTAATCAAGAACTACTGCCCGGGACCAAACACTATACTTTTGTGCATAACTATAAAGGTAACCAAGAAAGTTCTGTCCTTTTCGTGGAGGTCTGTGTTCAATTGGACCTCACACCTTGAGTTGAATGCGAGTGGAGATAAGGCGAACGTCAGTTGTTGGTGTGGGTATATCCAACATACTACCTGGTTGTGGCAATTCAGACACACTGCGAACTTGCGTAAGACAGATGGAACATGGGACATCCACAGAGCGACATAAGAGCGTGTATGCTGAACGAGTTCAAATGGAGGTCAAACGCCGCTGTAGCGGGACAGAAGATATGTCAGACCTTTGGTGAGGGTGTCGTGACGACGCGGACATTGCAGCGATTTTTTAACAAGTTTAAGGACGATGACGAAACACCCGGAAACACCACGTGCCAGAAGACCAACACATGTACAAAGAGGAACTGGGACTACAATTCAGTGTGTGGAGAAACCATTCGGCAGCACATCCATCAACTTGTGAAGCACTACAAGTTGGGTCGATGGGTCTCTCATATTTTGACTCCAGGCCAGAAGGCAACGCGGCAGTCGCCTGTGTTTATTTACTGTTTCGGAGCCATTTCCGGACAGGGCGTTGACATGTGGTAAAAAGTGTGTCCTATACGAAGCTCCACCGTGCCGTCATCATTGGTTAGCATCCCATGAACCGATTTCAAAACAGCCAAAACCAGCATTGTACCAGAAGAAGGTCCTTCTGTGTGTTTGGTGCATCGTGCATCGGGAACTGCTACCAGCTGGTCAGAGTATCAGTGCAACTGTGAAGTGTCAGCAGTTGAGCTGTGCTCAACAAAACCTCAAAACTCTGGAGCCATCACTTCTGAATTGCAAATGGGTCCTCGTTTACGGGACAATGCTAAGTCCCACGTGGCTAGGATGACTCAGGACACCATTTTTCGCCTTGGATGGGAAACAACATTGCAACCACTATATTCCCCGGGTATTGCACCGTCCGATCATCACCTGTTCCATTCTTTGGACAATCACCTTAGAGGACGTCAGTTCAAATCCCTAGTAAAAGTTCAAAATGCACCTGATACTTTCTTCGTTTCACGGCCCACCAAGTTCTACCGCGATGGATTCCATGGCCTTCCAGAACGTTTTCAGAAGGTCGTCGATGCTGATGGGGACTATTTTTGATCTTCCAGGTTAGGTGACATATCAATGTTCGAAGGTGGTGGGTGAAAAAGCAACAAAATTTTTCTTGGTTACCTTTATATTTAAATTTAAGACCTTGTATATAGAACCTATCTACACAAGATTGATTTTCTTTGAAATTTCACTTAATGTCTTTACGGTTTCCTGACAAAAATATTTATTTATTATTCGAGAGTAAAAAAACATAATTATTTTCTTACACTGAGTAGAAATAAAAGAGAGAGCGAATGAAATCAAAATTGAATAAAAGCATATAAAAATATACTGTACTTACAAATCACTTTAGTACCTTTGTTTTATGGCTGTATTTGTAGTACATTGTTAAAATGTTTGTCTTCAAACTGTCAAATATAAATCGCAGTAAATAGTGTAATCTGCTGTCACAAAAAAAAAAAAAAAAAAAAAAAATCCTATTTTTCGATCGGTATAAGGAAGAGATACTATACTATTTTTCGATCGGTATGGAAAAACAATATTTCTCCATACTATTTTACCATAAATTATTAATTGTCAATAAACTTTGTTACTTTTAAATGAATGAAGCGAGGTAATTTTACTATGATGGTCATTTGGGGGGGCCAGGCCCCGATGCCCCCCCCCCTGGCTACACCCCTGCAAATGACCAACGTGATGTGTTCCGTAGATGTGTACGAGACAGTTCAACGCTGCTGCGGTCCCATATTACGGTGTGTGTGACGAGTAGACATTGTTAAACTGATTGTTGTGTAAAATACCGCCCTAACGCAATGTTCACGCGTGCAGAACAGCGTGGCACGAGGGAAAAATGCTAGGACGATTCACAGAGGATTAGTAGAAGCCTGTGGTGAAGCTGCTCTACCGTATCGGGCAGTGGCGAGATGGGTTGCAGCATTTCAGGCGGGAAGACAGTCAAGAAACAAAATGCACGGTGGAGGGCATATGCGAACGGTTACGGGCGAAATTCATCTTGCAAAACTACGGACACTGCTTGACAGTGATCGGCGCTGGACTTGTAGTGAATTGGCTCAGTAGCTGAACATTTCTTCCGGATCAGTGTTCCGCATGCTAACACAAGATCTTGTCATGCAGAAAATTGCAGCCAGATGGATACCACATGCTCTGACCGAGGTTCAAAAGTAGCATAGGTGCGAATGTGCGCGCCTACACCTTCAACGTTACAATGAAGAAGGTGATGACTTCTTGCACCGCATTATTGCAAGTGACGAAATGTGGGGAAGATTCTACGAGCCTGAATTGGAACGTCAGTCGAGTGAATGGCGCCACCCAGAATCTCCACGACCAAAAAAGCTTAGGCAAGAGCCTGCAAACGTGAAGGTGATGATGATAATGTCATATGACCACAAAAGCATTATCCTGTCACATCGAGTTCCACCGGGCGTTACCGTCAATGCTGCATACTATGCTTCAAACCTCAGTCACCATTTGCGACAACAGGGTGTCTATCGGTCACGAAAGTCACGAAATCAGAAAACGGTCATGAAAGTCACGAAAAAGTCACGAAATTTAGCTTTTGGGTCACGATTTTTTTTTTTTTAACTGTGCAAATGTAAGTACAGATTGGAAAATTTTGTCCTATTTAAATATAAAACGTCAAAATTCACCATATAAAACGTCAAAATTCACCATCAAAAATGTCTATGACCTGCTTTAGACGCTATCAAATCTCAAGAAAAGTACGTTTTGTAACATGAATAAAAATTCGGCCTAATTCGCACTCAAATTCGCTCTTGAAAATGTTAGGAAATCTTATGATTTGGTAAAGAAAAGGTCACGAAAAAGTCACGAAATTTCATTTTGGAATTTTAGTAGACACCCTGGATAAGCATTGCGGCGCAAACGTCCATACCTCCTGGAGTCTGGACCAATTCTCCTACACGACAATGCCAGATGCCGTACAGCACATCCAGTATAGACTCTGTTACGACGGTGGAGTTGGGAGGTACTGGAGCACCCGCCTTACTTCCCGGATATGAGCCCCTGCGATTTTGATCTTTTCCCAAAAATGAAGGAATCTCTCAGGGGCAAACGTTTCAGAGACATTCCCAGCATTGTTCATACCTTAGGGCGTACTGTCAACACCCTCTCACAACGTGGGGCTTTGACAGATATTCAACGGTTACCAGACATCTGGCGAAGGGTTCAACAGACTGGCGGAGACTACATCGAAGGACTGTAAGCTTCTTGAGGTGAGTGATTCACTACATTCCATTTCACAACTATGTTGCCACTTCGAGTTAAATGACCTTCGTATTTCCGTATAGCATGTTCTGTATTTGGCCGATTCGCATGTATCATCTTGTGTTATTCGCATTCTTGTGAGATGCTGCTTGAATGGGCTGTGTTCGGAGAAGTGTTCCGGACTTCCCTTGGTTAGTTCTTTTATGTGTTTTCGTGCTTCTATTGTTAGTATGTCGTCTTAAATTTTTTTCACTTTCTGCACGTTCGCCTATTCTTCCTAATATTTGATTTTGATTATGTATTCTAGTTATTTATAGGGTCTATATGTTTGGTAATTTACGTAGTATTTCTTATATATATTTCTTTTCTCATTGTCTTTTGCCAGAGTTTTATACTGTTTCTTAGTATTTGAAAGGGAAGTGGTTCTTCCAATACCAGGAACTGAAGTGTTTCCACTGGATACTTACTATTTTTTGTTGTATAGTTTTAGAACTTAAGTTGTATTTTGTTTCCTGATAGAACTAGTTTATCTTTGCGGCAATCTCTGAGATGTTTTAAAATAATAACCTTTTCTTTTTATTTCTGTACTAGTTGATGACATTGCTACAATTGTTATATCATCAACATTTCCAATTGTTGTTATCCTAATAGGCCTGCTGAGTCTCTTGCTAGAATAGAACTCCTTTCAATAGTGACTCCTTCCAATCAATTCAGCACAATAAAGCACGATCGAATACGTATATAATGGACCTACCGAATGTACAGGGTTTGTCCGGGAAGTAATAGGACTAATTTTATTCCGCTATGACTGTACTTCGGAGCGTGTGCGCACCGACTGGATCCGGTAGAGGGCGTTCCTCGCTAACGAACGAGCGGCTGGTCAGTTGTCTCCGAGCACTCGGAGAGTCAGAACAGGCTTTTTCGCGCAACGTGTTTCTGTGAGTGGTGCAAGCCGAAAATGCAGCGTTCGTTAGAGCAGAGGTACGCGATTAAATTCTGTGTTAAACTCGGTAAATCTGCGACAGAGACGTTTGATATGATCGAGCAGGCTTACCCAGATGATGCAGAAGCAAGTGGTGTGTTTCGGTGGCACAAGGCCTTTTCGGAGGGCCGGGAAGAGGTCGCCGATGAAGACCGTGCTGGAAGACCTTCGACTTCGACAAACACCGACAATGTGACTCGTGTGCGCGAAGTTTTGAACTCAGACCGTCGACTAAGTATTCGTTTAATTGCCCAGATGTTAAATTTACCAGAAACTGTGGTTCATGAAATTGTGACGGAGCATTTGAACATGCGCAAGGTATGCGCGAAGATTGTCCCAAAAGTGCTCACTGACGACCGGAAATTGCGGCGAGTGGAATTGTGCCAAGAAAATTTGAACATGTGTGAAAGTGACCCCCAATTTTTGAATAACGTAATCACAGGTGACGAATCATGGATCTTTGAGTATGATCCCGAGACAAAGAGGCAATCTTCTGAGTGGCACACGCCGGCGTCTCCTCGCCCAAAAAAGGGAAGAATGAGCAAATCCAAAGTGAAAACGATGCTCATTGTCTTTTTTGACATCAAAGGCATCGTCCACCATGAATTTGTTCCTCCTGGACAAACCGTCAACGCCAAGTTTTACGTGGAAGTGCTCAAGAGACTCAAACGAAGGGTCAATCAGGTCCGACCAGACATCGGAGCCGACTGGAAGCTGCACCACGACAACGCCCCGGCTCACACCGCCTTTCTTGTGAACAGCTACCTGATCAAGGCCGGCAGCCCAACGCTTCCGCAACCGCCCTACAGCCCAGATGTGGCCCCCGGACTTCTTTTTGTTTCCTCGCCTGAAACGCCCGATGAAAGGCAAGCATTTTGAGACGACAGAGGGGATCCAAGCAGCTTGCACCGCGGCTCTCAAGGCTACGAAGGTAAAGTTTTCTGACTTGTTCACATTCTGAAAAATATCAGATTCATTCGATAAATGAAGCAATAAATTGATTATTGTGAAATTCAAACTAATGAGCATGTTTCCGTTAGGGAAATGAGAAAGTGTGGCTTTTGCTCTTCACCAGAATACTAGTGTCATTTATTGAAATAACATCTCTTTCAATGTAACATCAATTCAGTCAAATAAGATGTAATACAACACTCAGAGAAAGGGCTTGCCCAAAAATTTTGTTTTAGCCAGAAGAAAAGATTATTATTAATGTCATAATGTCACGTTGTCATTAATGTCACGTTGTAATAATGTCAGTTTATTGGACTTACGGTGAATTCCGTATTTTTGGTGCAAGATGGGATGGATGAGATTTAGATTTCTGCGATTTCGACATCTAAGGCCATTTAGCCCTTCACGTTTTTGAGGGATGACGTCCCTCGGCGAGCACACAATCCGGGGAAAGGGAAGGAAAAAAGGATTGGGGAAGGAAGGAAGCGGCCTGGGACCTATAAGTTAGGTACCACCCCGGCATTTGCCTGGTGTGAATGAGGAAAACCCAGGAAAACCTCATTCAGGGTGGCTGGCCTGAAAAAGCGTTTTACACTTTTTCGACCGAGTGACCCCACCGGGAATCGAACCCGGGACCGCTCGCACTTTTGGTGCAAGATATCATTCGATATTTTTTCTGTTCTAAATTCATACGAATTTCTACAGCTACATTCTTTTAGCTTGATTGGAGAACGTACTTATGTATGAAAGTTCAAATGTTTTCATTCAAGAACAAGTAACAGTGTCACGTGTATACCACGTAAAGGAGTTCCGTTTATATGCCGTGATATTTTCTCAATATTGAAACTGGATGTGGTAATATATTTTTAGTAGGGGAATTAAAGTAGAAATAGGATATATTTGAGACGCTTAATTGATTGCAGAAAACAGCATCTTACTATATATTACCGATTTTACTCTATGGCGATTAACGTTAAAACCGGAAGTGGTTTATTTGTACTACTTTCGATTTTATTAGCAAGATTACAGTAAAGATGGAATATATTCTTGAGACTCCTAATTGATTGCAAAAGACCGCTTTTTACTATCTACTACGCCTTTGGTGCGAGCGGTCCCTGGTTCGATTCCTGGTGCGAGCACTCGGTCGAAAAAATGTTAAAAGTTTTTCAGGTCAACCATCTTGAATGAGGTTTTCCTGGGTTTTCCTCATTCCCAGGCAAATGCCGGGATAGTACGTAACTTATAGGTCCCAGGCCACTTCGTACCTTCCCCAATCCTTTCTTCCTTTCCTTTCCTCGGGTAGTGTGCTCGCCGAGGGACGTCATCCCTCATACGTGACGGGTTAAATGGCCTTAGATGCCGAAAGCCCATAAATCTAAATCCTAATCCTAATTCTTACTATCTACTACGGTTTTTACTTTATGTAGATCAACACTAAAACCGGAAGTGTTTGATTTCTACCACTTCTGGTTTCAATAGAGAGTTAAGATAGTAGATTATACCTATTCTTACAACGCTACATCCTTTCCCAATAAAAATTATCTCTATCTTTCTCGTCTTTACTTTATGTAGATCGATATTGGATCGAAGTTGTGGATATCGATCACTTCCGATTTTTGTAAAAAGTTAGGGATAGATATAAACTGTATTCTGTTACAGTTTTTTTTTTCTATTGTAATCAACATAAAAACCGGAGTTGCTTGATTTCTGCCACTTCCAGTGGGCGAATCACCTCCATCAACAAACTAATTTCTGGGGGGCGCGGTGGCTCAGTAGTAGAGCGTTCACCTCCGGTGCTTGGGGTTCCTGGTTCGATCCCAGCTCACGCCGTGTGGACTTTGTGGTGGACAGACACTGTACTCGTGGGTTTTCTCCCGTTTCCTGCCGCTTTCTTCATTCTACCATTTCATTCATTTCTCATCATCACCGTCTCCTTTAGCCTAACCGGCATAACCGTGGGACGTAAAACTCAAAGATTTCATTTCATTTCAAACCTAATTTCTGACTTCAGCCCTTCACATTGTGACCAAATTTGGTTATCCATAAATACTCGTAGTTCTGGAAAATATTTTGTATCCCCGAACGGACGATATATAATGGAGTTTGGTAAATCACACTCCTTAATAAATACCCTAACAATATATAGTTTTATTGCTCGCAGTAGTAATTTCAGATTTCAGCTGGGGAGAGTGACCATACTATCCGATATACATAGTTTCACGATTTCATTAGCATATTACAGGGTTCCTACTTGCCAGGGAAAACTCAAGGAGAATGGTGCAGGTTAGGGAAACTCAGGGAGGAAAAACTGGAAATCAGGGAAAGTCAGGGAAATTTATAAAATATAGTTTTTCTAACATTCATTGTACACAATTTCACCTTAGCCAACCATAAATGATCACAATATGGGACGTTGCTCAGATTTTTATGGGAGGTAAGTGGAATGTACGTATGAGCAATTGATTACTATTTATTTATAAAATAAATGTTCTCATATATAAATATTCACCGTTATTTATTCCTTATTTATATGTCAACGTCATCCGACACCTGTCGTGGAAGTGAGGGAATTTCCTGTCAAAGGTCAGGGAAAAGTCAGGAAAATAGATTTCTCCAGGTCAGTAGGAACCCTGTATTAGCGTTTATTATGATATTGATTAAAATGTATATACGTCTCAAACAGAGGGGAGGTAATTGCCTGCCTGTCCTCCAGAAATGAAGCCCCTGCTAATGCGGATTACTAAAAATTTAGTTTCTAGGATAAACATCTTTCCACATTGCTTTCTGTTCAAGAGTAAACGTTAGACTGTGCTATATTGGGGTTTAGCGTCTCTTTGAACACCGAGTTTATATAAGATTTGGACATATTGTTTAATGTGAAATCCGAACAACATGAGCTCACACCGGGAATCAAATATGGATCTCCTATGCTGGGATAAACTTTAACTACAAGAGGAGGAGTTATAATTTTGTTTAATACATATGTTTGAATGTACTGTATTACGTAGCTTTATATTTATAAATTCCTTTCTTTCAAACATAAATGCTCTTTGTCGTCTTTTTTTCTGTCAGATTTTTTATTTAAAAAAAGAAAACTTGCCTAGCCAGGATTCGAATCCACGTTAAAAATAAACATTAGCGCGAAAACATTACGTTATTCTCTATACCAAGAGCGCATAATTAATTCCGTTTGTTTCTGTTACTATTATGTTGACGGTGTATTCTCCACACGCTTTAATCTCGTATCATGTAGTATGTCAGCTTTTACTTTTATCATCATCTTTTTTGTCGCATTTCATGATTGTTTTCTAGATGCCACCAGAATATTACATGGAGGCAATGTCCAGATGGTCTGTTTCTATCAGAGAATATGCATATTGCTTTGTAACAGAATGGAGAGAAAATAGATTTTCCTTGAAAGGAGATCTGGAAGACGTAACGATCTAGATTCAACTTTCAGGATTTAGTCTCTGGAAGGCAGTCCCACTCTTTGTCACCAGCAATGTACTATTTTAGCGCAAACTTTGCTCGTGATCAAATGGTTGTGCAGAACTCCACGAACAGATTCTTTATCGATGCCCACCATGTCTGCAATCATTCGAATGCTGAGCTTGCGGTCTTTCCGGACAACGTCAATCACTTGCCACATTTTCCTCTATCATTACTGTGACATGACGACCCGCTCTTTCATCATCATTGATGTTCTCGCGTTCCTCGCTGAAGCATTTTTGCCACCCAAACACTCGCGTACGTGATATCGTATTAACGCCAAACATATCCTGCAACAGTTTCACACACTCACTAAAGTTTATTCAAGGAACGTTCAGTACCTCATGTAAACAAATACACGTGGTGATTGTTTGATTTTATTGGTTAGAGAGCCTTAGAACACCCATGCGGCAGAAGAAAATAGTCCTTGCTTATAAGGCTCATTACCATAATTCCTTAGAATTAGACAACAGAAACAACACTTTGTCTAAGAACTAAATTGAATTAATGCAATAAAAGAGAATACACATGCATTAAAAGTGGTTTTGACCCAACTTTAGCGCGAATCACAGTTAACAATATGGTCACATGCGGGGAATAAGTAAAACATCGACAGGGTACAAGCACGTGCTTCTCGAAAGAAGCGCTGACCGATAGCCAATCATCCGATGACTGGCGGAGTAATACAATTCTGCAATGTTTACATCAGGATCAGAAGGTTCGTTGAATGAACTTTAGGTGATTTCTTTAATTTCACAAGGAATTCATGTTAATGCGCTGCTTATTTTCACATTTGCAATTCTTCCGGCAACACGATTGCACACCTGTCTTCAATCACTGCTCACAGATTAAATCCGACTGAAAGCGGTAACTCAAGTATATCATTCTCTTCTCGAAGGTTCAAGATTGCTCTGCGCCCGTTCACTCTCCCCCTCCCCACTGCTCCACGTATACTGCTGACGGGGTTGCTAATCCTGTTGTTTTTTTTAGCCACACCTCGTATGAAAGAAACTTAATTTATTCCTGTTTTTAAGCACGTTCTTTTGAACAATTGTATAGTGTATCTCATTAATGTAATATATACTACTACTTACTTTTATTATTATTATTATTATTATTATTATTATTATCTAAGTAACTTTATATTCATATTTTTCTTATACTTGTGAACCTAGAGGAAATTGGATGAGACAACAAAAACACAGAATGAAGACATGCTAACAATATAGAATCAGTTAAATATGTTATTACGTCAATATAAAACTTAGACTATGTTCTACTTTTCAGCCGGTGGTTTTATACCAGTGGAGATGGATGATATGGATGACTTCCAAAGTCCCGAAAAAAATAGGTTGAAATCAAGAATTAATAAGGTAGGTTTTCTACATTTCCAGTTTCCACAAGTATATTGTTGTTATTTGTATTTTGCATTTTACGATGTAGAGTTCCGAAACATAACGACGAACTACATAATTTATACCGTTATTGTTAGAGTCATTAAGTTTAGGAGGCTCAGATGAACAGGTTATATAGTCAGAATGCAAGAAAGTAATAACGCTTTCAAAATTTTAACTTGAAACTCAATAGGGGAAAAACCATTAGGAAGACCTCGGCGCAGATGAGAGGAAAATATTAAGATGGATCTCGCAGAAACTGGATCCAGTTGGCTAAATACAGAAGTCGATAGAGAGCTTTTGTAAATGTTGACATTGAACCTTCGGGTTCCATAGGTCATAGAGATAGTTAACGAGTTAGTAAAACCTACCCTTCACATCGTCGGTCAGTGGCGTATTTAGGGCGGTGTCTATCGGGCTCAAGCCCCCCTCCCAAATAAATTTGTTATATGCAGAACTTCATTAAAATTTGTCGGTACCCAAAGGGAAAAATGTAAGTGCTTATTCACATGTTGTGCATAGTCCCCCCGAAATAAAATTCTAGGAACGCCACTGCCTTCGGTACTAGAGGAAAAGGTGCAAATATGGGCTACCACTTTTTGATTGCAAATAATTCGTAGATACATGGAAGTCGAGCAAATTTAATTACTGCAATAAAGACTATGAGACATTTCCTACACATGATATAAAGAAAACTGAAAATAACAAATCACTAGTATTGTACATTTATATTTTTCTGACACTCTACGAAATCACGTTTCAAGAAATGGTGGTGCAAATATGGGCTACCAGTACAAAAAGATACTAATATGAAAAAAATGTGGTACAGAATATCACAATATTACCAAGTATAAGTCTATACACTTAGTGACAATAGTCACACACATACTCGTCGTATTCAGCACCTGCGCATTCATTATGTGCCCACATGTGACACTTTATGCACTGAACCCAGAGTTCCCCGTGTGTATCCGCTGAAAAGTTGCTGCGACAGAAAATGCATGACACATCTTCATCTGTAGGTTTCTGCACGCCAACAGGTAGATCTAACTTCACGTCACTATCACTGTCGTCGAAGAAAGTTGCTTCAGACTTTGTGGATGATTCCCCATAGTTCAATCTTCTAGCAGGAGTTGATTGCTTCGTTGCAGAGCCTATCATTTCTGTTTCCTTGCTTTTCTTTGCGTGTTTTGTAGTTGATGTTGTGGGTTCATACAGGGACTGCCTATAGGGGGATCCAGTTATGAGTGAGGCACGCTACTCTTGCGACCTCTTTGGCTTGTCTTCTTCTTGATGGTGGGAGGAGGTGCAATATGAAATGGACTGACAAGCTGTGATGGACCTGCTTGAGACTGTAAATCTGAAGTACTGCTTGGTGAAGAGGATTGACTTTCTGTAGATGGCACGCTGCTTGTTGTCCCTGCATCAGTTTCCACAACAACAAAATCGTCGTCAGTGAAGATGCTCCTGTCAAACGGCATGATTCCTGTAACACGAAAACCATTTATTGCTATGTCTGCTCTCTGCACTTTCAAATAGGCTCTTCCGAAAGGCTCCATGATGTCATAAGGACTAAGAGGACCATTGGAATGAAGAAGGGCAGATCTGGTCTCATTACTGTAATGATGCTTGAGAGGACCCATGAAAGTTTTGTCCAACGGTTGTAACTTGTGAGTACAATGGGGAGGCAATGATATGATTTGGATGTGGTTTTCCCGCGCTAGGTCAATAACGGCCAGACTTCTAACATGAGTGTAATGGCCATCCAGTATCAGCAACACTGGTGATTCTTTTGTCGGATGAGTCTTCTCAATGAAGTGCTGTAGCCATTCTACAAAGAGGTGTGATTGAATCCACCCTGACGGATGAGCTCTACCAATAGAACCGATTGGTTTACATTTCATAAGTTGGTCCGTCATGTTTTTCCTGGGAAATATGAACATAGGTGGGATAAACTCTCCTTGAGCGTTCATACAAACTACCACCGTCATAGTTGCTCCTCTTTCGGCTGATGTTAGCGTTCCTATCTGTTTCTTTCCTTTCCTCGCAATGACACTTGGTATCTTGCTCTGCACGACAGTAAGGCTGTCTCGTCTACGTTGAAGACACGGTCAGGCGCGTAGTGATGTTCCGCATATGCTGCTTCCAAAATATCAAAGAATTTTTCTACATTGTCTTTAGTAAATCCCACAGCCCTCGCGTAAGAGGTCCCGGTGGGTTTGCGAACAGACAGAACTTCTTTATGTCGATTTAGAAATAAATCTGCCCATGCTCTACCGGCTTCTTCTGATGTGAAAGGATGAGGCAAACCATTTAATACTGCTAATTGATATGCAAGACGTCTCAAATCTGTCACCGTGAAACCAAAGAAATGAGACTCCATAAAGAGTAAATATTCCACCAACATCTTCTCAAGCTGCGCCCCTAAGACAGTCCGTCTTCCGAGTGGTTTCGACGCTGCTACTTCAGGAGAGAGAGATGTGTCCTTGCTAAGAGATTGTAAAGTTGTCGGAGGAACGTTAAACACTTGTGCAGCTTTTAGTGTCCCCATTTTCTTTTCTCTGACAGCAGCAATTGCTTTCGCCATGTCTTCTTTATTCCATTGTTTCCGTTTATTCTGTGGCACATATCGCTGCTTGCTCCTTGGCATGCTGTAAAATAAGTCGTAAAGACTAATTAGAAGCTTGGATCAACATGGTGCAAAAATGGGCTGGTAGCCAATATTTGCACCAGGCACGGTAGCCCATATTTACACCACCACGCCACATGTGAATTTTATACTCCATATACCATTGTTGGTGTTATCTGCACCTAACATACACAATACCAACAATTCTAATATTTGAACTCAACAGACACACTCAGAAAAGGACGCCCCATACACTCATTTCCAAGTAAAAATATGAAACAAACATACCTGCGAAAGTTTTCGTCCCCTCAAGAAACAACAAAAACGCACTATCTGTTCTACACGAGGCTGTTTCACTCACAACTGGATCCTCTACCTGAGTGGCCTTGTACCAATAACTTGTCGCATTCTCACAAGAGTGCAGCACCTAACACAGCTTTAATAAGGATTGACAGTATTTACACCATAGCCGATATTTGCACCTCCTCCTCTAATAAAATGAGGGGTTCTGTAATTCACAACAAGGTATTAAACAACAAACAGCGATGCACTAGCTAACAAATCAAAGGAAGCCCCTTCAAATTTATTATGATGCGCGTGCAGAAACCAGCTTAGAGTAAATAATACTTATTTCTTTGATAGAAATAATAATAATAATAATAATAATAATAATAATAATAATAATAATAATAATAATAATAATAATAATAATAATAATAATAATAGTAATTTTATATAGTCTACCTATACAGTTATTCACCTGATTCCCAGATTGCTTTTATAATATGAGTAATACTGTAACTTGAAGTAGTGAGTGCTCTTTGAGGCTAAATAAGTTTCCAGCGAGTTGGCAACATGCAGTACCTCACATTTGTGATCATGTTTATGGATTGATTATGTAGTATGCATTGTATTACTAAAATTTCTGAAAGATTGCTTACGTGAATTTAAAGAGAGTTTATTGACAAATTTTGGTGTTGTCTGGTTTTACGAATATCAAATCTTTATTGCACCATAATTTTGTTGTTTATGCTATTAAAGGCTACAACTTAGATGAAAGTTTGTCTTTAAAAGGGCTACTAAATCTATATTTCAGATTCTAAACTTAATTTTACAGTTGGGAAGGATTCCTTGTCAAGTTGTGAGTCCGCTGCGGTTCGATAAAGTTAAGAGAGTT
Organism: Thermobia domestica; assembly: GCF_964235325.1. NCBI lineage: Eukaryota > Metazoa > Arthropoda > Insecta > Zygentoma > Lepismatidae > Thermobia > Thermobia domestica. The sequence goes on along the minus strand of NC_137461.1, from coordinate 113,916,348 downwards.
GTGAATGCTGTGAAGCAATTGCAGTATGAGTATCATAGAATGGTATTCGCACAGATTTCTTCCCTCCCTGCTGATCTAGTGGCTAGTGCATGCGTCTTTGGTCTACGAGGTGTCGGGTTCGATTCCCGGCGGGGGAATATTTGAACACATTATGACGATTCCGACTCTGCCTTATACTGTAGGTCGACATTTCATTTAGCCTCAGTGCTGGAAAGGGATGTTTAGCTTCAATAATCAATCAAACGTACAGATTCTTTATAGTGAAATGTCGAGAGGAAAGGGAAAAGTGTTCACTTTGAACGTAAAACAAAATTCATCTGCACTGTATCGGATAATTTCGTTATTTGTTTATAATGGTTGAAAGAAATTAAAGGAAATGAAATTTCTAACTGAACCTTCCACGGTTATTCCCCTTCAGGCCAAGGAGACGAATAATTAATAGAAGTGAATGATTGTTAAACAATTAGTGGGAGGAAACGAGAACCACGAAAAAACCAACGACATTGTTAACTATAAAACTGAGATAACCTGAAATCTTACCAGAAACCCCTCGCACCAGAGATGAACGCTCTACTACTGACCCACCATGTTCCCAGTTGTTGATTGAGAGGAAAACCTGATAAGATGCATGCTAACTTTTGCGACTAACTTGAAATGCACCATTTTGAAACTTCATACCATGATGGATCCTGTGTCGAATTTCTTTTTAAACAACTACATAAGTACCATATATCTATCTGAGAAAAATTTTCCCAAAAATTTAGTGATGTAGTGCGATTATTTTTGTAATATATTTATTGAAAAGGTTTTTAATAATCTGGTTTGATCGTAGACAAAATTTTGTAATAAAAAGAGAGAATTGAATTTTTCCTGGCGACGTGATTTTAGTAAGTTTTCTCGGGCTATCAGCCAGGTGAAGATATTGACATTCAACGTTTCGAATGCAGACATTGCATTCATCTTCAAAGATTCTGATGAAGAGACCGGAGATATGTGGGCATATATATATGGTGACTATTTAGGAACGGAGCTATAAATGGGAACCTGTGATTGGCTGAGGAAAATACTGGCTCCTAATTGGCAGTTGTTGTGGCTATGAGAGAGGATTTTGTTAAACGCCTGTTTTTTGTTCCTGAAAAGGACCGACCAAATAGGACGTAGTTGAAATCCATTCTTTATATTAAGTCTATTCCTTTCACGTGAGATGGCTATGGCTTTATTATTCTGTCTTAAAAATTACTGAACTTGGCTACTACATTGGTATTTGTAAAATCGATTCTGTGTCCCAGCTCTAAGTTATGTTCAGCTACTCCTGACTTTTCAGGTTGCTGATGTCTTATATAGCTATTGTATTCTTTGAATCGTTGTTGTATGGTACGTCCAGTTTGCCCTATGTATGATCAGCCACATTCACATGGTATACGATATACTCCAGGAGTGTGCAGGAAAAGGTTGTCTTTCACTGGCTTGAGTAACGATCTGATGTTGGCTGGAGGTTTGGGAATAACTATTATACCATGTCTAGCAAGTATTCTGCTGAGTTTGCTAGAGGTGTGACCGATAAGAGGCAATACGCTAGTAGAGAAATAATTCTCATGCTTGACTTTTTTTTTAATCACTTTGTGTTGGGAAGTAACGACCCTTCCTATTGCCATCTTGATATCTGTAAGACTGTAGCCATTCTCTTATAGCGTCAAAAGAAGATGATTGAGTTCTTCTTGTAAACTTTTTTGGTCACTTACAGAAACTGCCCTGTGGGCCAAGGTTTTAGCACTGACGTTGTGACTTGTGATGACAGTTGCTTGCATTGAGATAAAGATCCGTATGTGTCGATTTCGTATTAATTTTTTAAATAAAAATTTTCACTCACACACTATTGTCCTATTCACTTGAAATTGTGGACATGTTGGTATACTTGATGACAATGTAAAACAGTGGCGGATTCAGAAAGAAGCGAGGATACGTCCTCTTCTAAGGGAAAAAATGGCTTTTCTTTTGTATACTTCAACGAGATATGCCGGCAACAGTATTTTTTTCTGTCATTTCATTGGACCAATAAATCAATTTTTATTGCAAACAAGTTAATATCTCCAAGTTACAGCGGATAATATTTCGCACGCCTCCGATTTTTTTCTTCAAGAAGAGAGTTCGAATGTCTAACTTGTGCAAAAAATTATAGAAATGATCCGAGACTTTTTTTCTGTGATGATTCACTCCATCACCCCACCACCAAAAGAACATAAACCTCCTCAGACTTGTATAGTATTTGTATAAATTTTATACAAGCTGTAGAACGGAGGTTATAATACAGTAAATTATGAAAAATTTTCAGTAATCTCCTTTCAAAATTCTTGGCGACATTTCTGTTTCCAAGAATTTCCTTCACTAAACTGGTACTTTGCAAGGGTTAGTTCCTTACTCTTACATTATAATTTGCTTCATTCACAAAAAATTGTTTTCTGCAGCAGTTGGTGCTAATCTGAGGGGCACAATTAATAATGAGATTACAGGTCTGTCTTCTTCCACGTTGCCAGCAATAGCAGAATTGTGTTGTGCATAATAGTATTTGTGTATAATAGAGCAGAGAGCAGATTGATCAATTTTTTAGCAGAGTGTTACATTAAAGATACTCACATAAAAACATTACACTCTGTTTGTTAACTTCAGTTTTGGAACGTTGAAAAGCTACAATCCATATACTACGTAGTATTCATTTTTTTTCTTTCAGAGTATAACCAAACTACACATGTCTTGATAAACGATAACATATAAAAAGGACAAATTGATTTATTCTTATGTAAAAATATGAAATTTTTGGAATACCGGAACTTAAACGTTGATATTATCCCAAGTTACACTTAACAGCATAAAGAAAAACTCTCGCAACACATACACATATGTTAAATTATATATAAACATGAAGGATGGCTGATAAGTTTGCTGCCTGAGATATTTATAAAGGTAACCAAAAGATCTGTCGCTTTTTCACCTACCACCTTGTCACCTAAGAGGTACCTGGAAGATCAAAAATAGTCCTCATCAGCATCGAGACCTTCTGCCAACGATCTGGAAGGCCATGGATTCCATCGCGGTAGAACTTGGTGGGCCGTGAAGCGAAGAGGATTTCAAGTTCATTTTGTACCTCTACTAGGGATTTGAACTGGCGTCCTCTAAGGCGATTGTCCAAGGAATGGAACAGGTGATAATCGAACGCTGCAATGTCAGGGGAGTATGGCGGATGCAATAATGTTTCCCACCCAAGGTGTAGAATGGTGTCCCGGGTTATCCTAACCACGTGGGACTTAGCTTTGTCCTGTAACAGGAGGATTCCTTTGCAATTCAGAAGTGCTGGTTCTAGAGTTTTGAGTTCTTGAACACGGCTCAACTGCTGTCAGTACACAGTTACATTGTTGCTCTGACCAGCTGGTAGCAGTTCCCGATACACGATGCCGCGAGCACTCCACCAAACACAGGAGGACCTTCTTCTGGTAAAGTTCTGGTTTCCGCCGTTTTGGAACTGGTTCATGGGATGCTAGCCAATGGTGACGGCGCCGTGGAGCTTCGTACAGAACCCACTTTTCATTACATGTCAACACCCTGTCCAGAAATGGCTCCTTCCTTAGACGAGGCAGCAAAGAAACACTCGTGTCTATTCGCGTTGCCTTCTGGCCCAGAATCAAATCATGTGGGATCCATCGATCCAACTTGTAGTGCTTCCCAAGTTGATGGAAATGCTGCCGAATGGTTTCTCCACTCACACTGAATTGTAGTCCCAGTTCTTCACATGTCTGGCCACTATTCGCCTCAATTGCTGCCTGGAGCTCATTCGTAGCTAAGCGGTTAGCGTATGCGCCCGCCTTTGGCGTGGGAGACCCGGATTCGATTCCCGGCTGGAGTTAATGTATACGGATTCCACGTTAATGAGTAAGTCCGTCTCATATAGCTTTGCTACTGAAAGGGACGTTAAACTTGAAATCAAGTCAACTTAATTGCTGCCTGAAGATCATCATTTTGTATGTGTTGGTCTTCCGACACGTGGTGCGTCTTCGAGTGTTTCTTCACCATCCTTAAACTTGTTAAATTACCACTGCACTGTCTGCGTAGTCACGACACCCTCACCAAAGGCCTGGCATATCTTCCGCCCCTCTCTAGCGGTGTTTGACCCAAATTTGAACTCGTACAGCATACACATCCTTATGACGCTCAGTAGAGGTTCCATGTTTCATTCTGTCCTTGCGGAAGTTCATGGTGTAACTGAACTGCCATAACCAAGTAGTATGTTGGATATACCCACACCAACAACTGACCTTCGCGTTATCTTCATTCGCATTCGACTGATGATGTGATGGCCAATTGAACAAAGACCTCCACAAAAAGCGGCAAAACTTTCTTGGTTACCTTTATAGAAATGACTCTTGTAATCATTAATGAAGCATAATTGTGGCATTCTTTTAGTAGTATAAGTATCACCTTACTTCAATAATAATTTTATTACGCTATTTGGTGAAAGACAAACATCGCCATGTCAGGGAATCCGAAAATTTTCGCAATTTTGAGCACTGCGCCGTGATAAAAGGCCTCGTGAAGAAAGGAAAATTGCTAAAGAATAAATAAAGAAATTCGCAATGAAGAAAATCGCAAAAATAAAGAAATTTTTGAAAACATGTCATCAAATCTAAGAAATTCTGTCTGGCCTTCGTATACCATGGTCAATTTTTTTTTCTTCTTTTTTTTTTTTTTTTTTAATTATCCGGAGACAATCTCGACAAAATTTACGCCCGAATCGTAATTGTAGATGAGATTTAGATTCATCCATATGTTGCGGAGTCAAAACAGGAGTCTATGCAATGGATTAAAAAGAAAGACCGGCGAAGAAATTCAAGGTTTAATAGTCAACTTCGAAGCTTATGGCGACATTTTATTTATTTTTTAAATATAATAATAATAATTATTATTGGAACAACCAAGATATTTTGTTGATCGATTATCTGCAAAGAGGACTACAATGAATGGTTATTATTACACAGATGTATTGGTTTAGATTTAAGAAGCAGTCTTACAGTAGCGATGTGGATAACTCAGCATTTACACAGCAGAAGTTTCTATTCAGGCTTTAAAAGGTACAGGTTTTACAGAGAGACCACCCAGCCTACAGCGCAGACCTGAACCCGAGCGACTATTTTCTTTTTTGCAATCTAAAAAAAAACGAGTTACAAGGCCGAAGATTTGAAGATTAGAGCGAAATCAAGTCGTCCGTAAAAAGCGATTTTGAAAGCAAAGAAAGGCATTTTATGTTTTCGACAGTATTAAATCAATGTATGTGCGATGTGAGAAATATATATTTCTTAATTGCAATAGATGTTTCACGATTATGTCTCGAGGTTAAGGGAGACAGTAATAATACGGTGGATAATAATGGTGGAATGGTGAAAGTGGGAGGGAACGGGAGAATCTCGAGAAAACCCACGCACACGGTGTTTTCAGAATCTGCGCCCCCTCCCCTCCCACCTGCTGAAGAAAGTTCTGGGTCCTCCCTTGACTTGAAATAGAAAAGGTTTAGCTGATTGTAAAAAGCCATTAAATTGCTCAAAGATAATTAATTTACTTGTCAGTTTCTTTATGTTAATCATTTTTGTGATTTCAGTTGTAGGTAAATAAAAAAAAAAGTTTTGTTTTAGTGTTTTTTTTTTTCTAATGAATTTAAAGAACCTGATGCTTACACCATGGTAGAAAAGAGACTTTCGATACCTGTGTTTCACAATTAACCGTAATTATATTTATTATTATTTTAAGATGTATTTGAATGTATTTCAAGACATCAGTTGATAAAAACATTTGCAATAAATATATTTCTTATCTTACACTGGCACAACTCACATTGTCATCAGCGGTGACTGTCCAGGTTTCTCATGTGCTATCATCAGTTCACAGGACCAGTTTCCAAGATGGTATCATAGCAAGAGAAGGTTTTTATGTGTTCTTTTGTGTGTCCAAATCTGTGGTTACATTGCAATATGTATTTCATGCATGGCTTAAAAAAGACATACCACATAAGAGTAGCGTAACTCGGTTTTACCGACAGTTTATGGAAACTGAGTGCTTGCATAAAGCCAAAAATTGTAGTCGAGCTTATGTGTTGTGAAAGAGTTTGTGAGACGTTTCAAAGAAGTCCATGCAGATCAGTGGCTAGAAGAAACAGAATTTGGATGCCAAACATAATGGTGTGAAAGGTATTTAATCTGTACAAACCAAGGCAGCTCGTGAGGAAAATCACGCTAGTAAAAGTTAAGTTTTACCACTTGAAACTGAGGGAATAAAGGCTATCTAACGTATCAATTATTGTATACAACAATTAGTACTCTAAGAAAGTTTTTTCCTGTTAGTTTCAGGCGAAAAAAAAAACTTTAATTGTTACCGATATAACTTCCCTCGCGTGGCGCCTTTACGTGCAAGATATGATTGATGCGAGCTCTTGCACCAGCAGACAAATGATGAAGTCGTGACTTTTGCAAGGCAGTGCAACTGAAAATGAAGGACTGTTGTTGGCATAGAAAAACTTAGCTTCTCCGATGAAATCATATTCTAGATTAATGGTAAGGTAAACAGACACATGTCCGTATCTATGAAACCAAGCAACCACATGCACAAATAGACCACTAGTGTGATTCTCCAAAATTCAACATTTTTCCGTGTATTTCTCACGAGAGAATGTATGATCCATTTTTCTTCACTGAAACAACTGAGACTGACGACTTATTTCTGTTTATGTTAGAAAGCTGATTGTTACTTCTGTTGAGTATCGATTATGACGATTGTATTCTATCTCTATTTTCCCAAGAATGTACAAGTGGTTCTCAATCCCGTCCATTGGAATTGCTGTAAATGGGGACAACTATTTCTCCCTTGGCCATCATATTCGACAGATTACACACAAAGGAATTTATTTTTCGTGGGATGCGTTAAATATGGAGTCAACGTACCACGATTGCCGACATCTATCCAGGAATTCGTATTCAGATAACGCATTCGGCTATTATAATGTATGTACTACACCGAGTCTGGAATGAATTCGACTACCTTGTAATATATTTCTTTGACCTAAGGTGCATAGATTGAAAGATTGTATTTAACTTATGACAGACTTTTACATCTTCGCCTGCTGATGGTGTATGGTGTGCCATGTACGGTAAGATGTTACATAATACAGTTTCATCATTCTTTTGTGTGTGCTTTATGTAAATAAAAGCAACACACCGTAGTTCATAAAGTTAAGTTTTATGACATTCAATTTTAGAATTTTTTTTTCTTTCTTATTGTATTCAGCAATGTTTATATATAACATTTTGATTTTTACAGCCGAAAATGAGTGAGCAGTGTGAAGATCGAGTGCCCATATCTCCTATGAAGAATGTCACTGAGGATGGTGCGTGCCAGTGCTCAAATACTAATAAACGAAATAAACCAAAGTAAGGAACTATTTCAATGTAAAATCGAATATAATTTACTTGTTAATGTATCTCGTTAAATTTAATTTGTATTGTATACAATCCATAGAAGCTATTTCTAACAGTCTCTTACAACGTTCTCTTAGGTTTTGTATGTCAAACAATGCATTTACATTCAAATGCATATCTTCAGTGTATAAGTTCTCTGTCGTTTCATGCGGGTTATTTTCCTAAAATTGACAAGTTTTCATGTATTGTATTATCCACTATACTTTTCGGTATCATGTAGGATGACTACCGTTTTCTCTCTGGTTTTATTTTCACCATTATCACATTCCTCAGAATAAATTTGTTTTCAAATGTCGGACCACTTCCGCCTCCTTCTATAACGTACAACCAATATAGCTCTTTCCTTTTCCAACATTTCCTCATTCCACTTGTGCATTTTCAAATTATTTTGAAGCAGTGATTGAAATAAAGAAGAGCCCAGTGAAACGCGTCATCCTACTTCTGAAAGAAAGTACGTTATGCGTTCCTCAAGATTTTTTTCAGTTACAATGAGGAAAATAATAATTGTCACAACAGTGTTTTTCCCACAGAATGGCAATTTTCGTGATATTATTCTCCCATTTTCTGATCTACTCTGAATGCTGAAATGTTTTCCTTATTGTCTGCCTTTTTGATATACAGTATTGTGTACCAGTCACATTTTTTCCCTTCCTTTGAGCATTGACAATATACAGAACATATAATAAGTATGTCATTTAAAAGAAATTCATGTTATCAAAATTTCTTTTTTTGAATTTCTTAGTCATTACATGTACTAGGTATTCAATTGGATTATATTCCCCGTAACTTCTTCAAACGTTCAGATTATTCCTAAAATATCTTCATTATACTAGTGAATACAGATATATTCATCCTAATGTATACAATAAGACAAGTTTCTATCGTGGTCATATGATTAACATACGCGTCTTTGACATGGGATACCCAGGTCCGATTCCCGGGGGACACTCGTGTGGTTTAGACTTCATGTTAAGCTGTAATTTCACATCTTGCGTAGCCTCAGTGCTGAAAAACAACCAAGCAAGCAGTAATACAGGTTGGGACTTCAAGAGTGTTTGTACTGAGAGTTACTTGACAATTTCAAAACAGAGTGAGTCGAAAGTCTTTGAACATCTTCATTTTAAACCTGATAGGAAATATGAAATCTGTTAATGAGAGACAATAGTATAGGGGAAGCGCAACTTATAGGTGACTGTGGCCGGCATCTTGAATGCAAGTTTGAAATTTCAAATGGGAAAGGGTACATGTCGTACCGTATATTAAATTACAACGACGTGAGCTCATGAATCCAAAGGTATAACTGTTTCTTTCATATCTTGTATGGTTTGCACATTATGAGTACTGAAAGTTTGAAAAGCTTCATTGTTACTGACATAATCTCTTATTGTTGCAGGTGATTTAGGATGCCTTTGACAAAGGAGCATAATATTGAAATCGTCCTAATATCCGGGGAACGTAGTTCTAGAAACATTGGAGAGGACTACAACAGACGGACGTCCAGTATCGCAGTACATGACCGCGTACATAGTCGCTAAATTTCGAGAAACTAGCATTGTGGAAGATGGAGCATGTAGTGGACGACCAAAGACTCACCAATGCGAAGACGAAAACGACGCATCTAGCATCGTTTGTGAAAAGTTCGAAACACACTATTCGTCGTTTCTCACTGGAAAATAGTATCAGACAGTCCTTTCTTGTCCGGATATTGCATACCAATCGCTGGCATCCTTATAAACTGCACATGCAACTCAAACTATGAATTAGGATTATATTTCTCGGCTTGCGCCATCAATGGTCGTTTTAGCCCGTCATGTATGAGGAATCATGTCACCTTGCGAATACACTATTGTGGGAAGTGGGGAAAGAAAGACACAACCTGGGACCTTTATATATCAGGTACCATCCTGGTGTTTACCTGGTGTGGATGAGGAAAACCCAGGGAAAACATTACTCAGGATGTCTGGCCTGAAAATAGGTTTTACATTCCCTGGGATTTGAACCGGACCAGTCGCACCTAAGGCGAGAACATCAGCGACTACTGCAGCATAAACTAAATAAAGATGACTCTCGTCGACAAGTAGGAACCACGTAGGCTACGAAGAACACGTTGTTAGCGACGAGGCTTATTTCTGTTGGCATAATTATCAGTACTGATGTGACAATAAACCGAACTGGATTAATCCGAGTAAAGAACATAGTTCAGGAAAGCTAATTGTGTGGTGTAATACATGAATGGGGCTTCCACTTGTCCCGATTTAGCCGGGACAATCCCGGATTGACACCATTTCCCCTTCCCAGATCGTTCAAAACTCCAAATATCCCCGATTTTTCTTCAAAACCATTCGTACGATATTTTTTTTTAAATGCTGAGAAAATAGAGGTAAGTCTTTGGTAATTTACTTTCCGAAGTCAGGCGTTTTCGGTTTGTAATTAACCTACAAATAGAGAGAAATACTTTATTTGTTTGTAATAGTATGCCAGTATCTACTACAGAAACAAAGGGAATGTAATCGCGTTGCTTTTTGTTCCAAATTACAACTGAATAATGTTATAGCGAATTTGATCGAGCGCGAACAAAGTTCGTTGTGCATGATTCCCAAACTTTTTTTTTTTTTAATGGTATTTTGCTCTGGAGATCATTCTTGATAAATATATATTTTAAACTAATTTTGAAGCTAGCACATATTAAGAAACACGATTGTAATTAAGGTACATTAAGGTTATCATTTCAGTCGTGGGTATTTTTGGGTTTACCCTCTCCCAAAATTACGATATTTTTGGGCTGGGAAAATCCTAACCTTGGAACCTGTGAACTGGCCCTCAAATCACCTGATCTCACGCTACTTGATTTTTTTTTTTTTTTTATTTTAGTGTACCATGATTATGCACGAGACTAAGGGAGACGGTGATGAGATGAATGATAATGGTATAATAGCGAAAATAAGAGGAAACGGGAGAATCCCTAGAAAAGCCATGCACACGCTCTTTGTGCATCACAAAGCCTACTTGGTGGGAGCTGGGATCGAACCAGGGACTCAACGCGTCAGAGGTGAGTCACTACAGTATCTTAATTTCTATCTGTAGAGCCACGTGAAGCAGACCGTGTATATTGAGAAACCCGCGATATAAGGCACCTGCAGGAAAGCATTCAGCACGAGTGTGCCCACATTTCACCGAATATCCTCCCGGATATACAGTCGAATTAGATACACAACTACGGTTGTGCATTTGGAGGATCGCCATCACATAGAACATGTGTTGTAGCGTACCATTGGTAGGTGGTTTTTAAACTTTCAGTATCCATAACATGCAAATCATACAGAATATGAAAGAAATAATTAAACACCTTTGGATTCCTGAATTCACGATTACGTTATATGATACGCTACATGCCCCCTTCCCATGTGAATTCTCGAACTTGCATTGAAAATGGCGGGTTTCAATACAACGGCCATGATTGCCATGTATTCTTAGTTGCGGCCCTCCTCTACTACCGTCACTCATTAACAGATTTCACATCTTGCTCTCAGTTTTCAAACTGAAAGGGTCCTAAAGGCTTTTGACACACCCTGTATATTGAGGTGATCTATTGAAGATGTTATTCCATGTATATCTATACAGGAGGATGCTTATTCATACTCAGACACAACACCAAGAGAGAGCAATAGAATCATGTCTCTTAATGATGATGATATTAGTGTCACAATGACTTAAAGTTCTTTGGTAAAATCTAATAATTACCCTAAATACTACCTTTTCATGATTTGAAATTTTATTTTGACAGTTGTGTTTTCAGTTTCTTGAACGTATGTGCCCAATCTGGTTCTTTTCCTAAAATTTAAAACAATAAAAAATGTAGTCAGTGATTCAACAACGATTATACATTATGTTCTTAGATTCTTTATTTTGATATATTGAGATGTTTTTTATCTGCAGTCTACTAACTCAGTTCTCTGTATAGCTCTGAATATATTTTGCATATCGATTAACAGTGAAACACGAGAAGAAATTGTAGAAGAAAATCAACCAGGATTTATATTTAAATATGCTGTCTCAGAATTTGCATGGTGAAAGTTGAGGAAAACCTTGGAGAACCCGGAATCTTCCAATTGCAAAGCAAGAATACTTACCGATCAGCTTCGTCTATTCGGTATGGAGTTACGAATGATCTGATTTAAGAAAAAGAAGAAAAGGATAATTGATTTATAATTATTGTATACACTCATCCCTCGTTTAAGCGGATAGAAAAGGGCACAGCAGTCCAATGTTACCAATTATCCGTAAGTTCCGATACTAAGCCTGCAATGACTAGTATCCATATTTACATCACAGAAGCAAAAGGAATAGTAAGTATTGTACTTTTAATCAAGCACATTATCCAATTTGATAAGAGTAAAACGCACACTGTAAAGATATATATATATACACTTTAAAACAGTGAATTTAACGTTTCTATCATTCTATTTACAGATTTTTTTTTGTAATTCCTGAATATTATTTGTACTTTCGAGTTTTCGACTCTCCCCTGGAGTCTTGATCACGGAGGATAAAAACAGGAAAATGAAAATAAAGCAGCAAGCAATAAAATAGAACGGACTTAACAAGGAAAGAGTGGTGTTGGAACGCCATTTTATTCCTTGATGCTTTTATTTTTCTTCTTCCTCGCAAGACTCTGTGATCAAGACTGCAGGAGGGAGTCGAAAGTTTGGAAATGTAAATAATATTTAGAAATTACAGAAATCTGTAAGTAGAATTATAGAATTTCTGAGCGTAGTTTTACATCGTTTGAAGGTAAAGACCTAACTGAATCGGCTGCTCCAGATTATTTATGTTGCTTCTGGTATCTGCTAAGTGGAGGTCCATAAACCGAAGGATAAGTGTGTGTAAGTTTTCTGGACTTATTTCGTCTACTTAGTTTTTAAATTTTCTTTGTTTGACAGGCTTCCAAAAATCTATTACTGTGGAAGAACGCACAAACAGATCAGTCAAGCGATCAGCGAGATGAAAAAGACTGTCTACAAAGATACAAAGTGAGTTTACGTGATACGTATTTATTTATTTATATTGTGTAAGATAGTAGAATATTATAAAGGTTTCTGTCGCACTGTCCTCAGTGATGATAGTATTAATTTTGTTCATATCATATTGAGTTATTACACACACACACATATATATATATATATATATATATAGAGAGAGAGAGAGAGAGAGAGAGAGAGAGAGAGAAAACTCTTCATAACACTATCGTTCATACTTGTATTTGGCAACATGAAAGATTCATTGCTATCTTCCATGATTACCAACTATAAGAGGTTTCCATAGTCCTTCTAAGTCTTGTGGAGAGTCCAAGAAACTCACGTTTGAAGACAGATACAATATAATTGTCTGAAAGTATTGTTTGTCTCTTACGTGACTTTTTTAAAGTTATTTAGTTCAATGCCCCGCTATTACGCTCCGAAGCAAAGGGAGAAGGTGGTAATGATAATGAACGAAACGATGGGCTTAAGAAAGTGGGATGAAACGGGAGAACATCGAAAAAACCGCGCACATGGTATTTGGCCACTACAAAGCCTACTTGGCTCGACATGGGATCGAACAAGAGACTCCACGCATCTGAGGTGAACGCTCTAACATTGAGCCACGGCGGCCCCTTTTTTTCTTTCTTGTATTATTAAATACATGTAGTAGAATATCTGTTTTGTTCTCTGTATGAAATCGATTAGTTTAAGCCATCTACCGTGTTCGACTTTTGTGTTTTTTGAAATTCAAATAGTTGTGGCATTTTAGAATGTAAAACATGAGCACACGGGAAATCAAACATTCAGTATTTACCAACTTAATACAAATACGAGTTGAGCTGATATACAGTATTTATATGCTGCTTTCAATTCCGGCTTAATAGCATCAGGTTTGTTTTCCTTCTTGTTTAAGTATTCCCTAAAGGAAAACCGAATCGGACCGAACAACACTTTATTATGTAAAACCTAGCAGAAATATTAAGGGTATAAGTTTCACTGTTGACGCAGAATAATGAGAAACTGGAGAGATGCTGGAACAGAGTGTCTATCGGTCACGAAAATCCCGAAAGAGTCACAAAATTAGAAAATTGTCATGACAGTCAAGAAATTTAGCTTTTGGGTCACGATTTTTTTTTTTATCTGTACAAATATAAGTAAAAACTGGAAAATTTTGCTCTGTAAAACATCAAAATTCACCACCAAAAATGTATGCGGTCGGCTTTAGACGCTACCAAATCGTAGGCAAAGCATTCTTCTATCACATGCATGAAAATTCGGCCTATTCTGTATCCAAAGTCACTCTGAAGTATTTTTCGAAATTTTATGGTTTGGTAATAAAAAAAAAAAAGTCACGAAATTTCAGGTTAGAATTTTAGTAGACACCCTGTTGAACTGGAATTATGGAAGTCCGTTTTAGAGAAAAATGAAATGAAATGAAATCTTTCAGTGTAATGTCCCAGGATTATGCCCTTTAGGCTAATGGAGACAACTGATTATGCAAGTGAATGATGATGGAATAACTGGTGAAATGAGAATGTGGAAGGAAACGGGAGTATCCCGAGAAAACCCACGGACATGATGTCCACCATAAACTTGCTTGGCCAGGGATCGAACCAAGGGCCCTACGCACCAGAGATAAGCGCTCTACCACTGAACCACCATGCCTCCTGAAGTCCGTTTTAGAAAGCCAGAAATATTGATAATGGGAACTGATGTGTTGATTGCACTTAATCCAGCTAAAAGTCATGTGGCTGGCCATAGGCGCTCATGGACAGTGAAACAAAGAAGTTTTTTATACACACACACACATACATATATACATGCATATATATTTTTGGAAATCTATCTGCAACAAAAAATTACACCACCATTTGATTTCGTTAAACAATGGTTTCACCATAAGATTACAAAAACTGCGTTGACTCCTGAGAATTTTCAGGAAAAGAAACTCAGTCTCAGAAAGGTGACACTCTACCTAATTTACGAATGAAAAATATAAGAATGTTCACGAAATAAAGTATTCGTTCTTTTTGTTCCTTTCATTCAAAAAAAAAAGAAAAGAAAAAAGAAAATCATATTCGTGAAGCACGGTTTACTTCATCGAGAAATTCGAGTTAAGGGTTGGTTATAAGTAGATAAAAAAAGGAGAACTTCATGTTAAGTTTTTTTTTTTAAATTAATTATTTTATTCATAAGCTTTCAATATATAAAGCTACTCATTGCCAAATCATCATTATCGTTTTAAGGAACGCATATGAAAATACTAAAGAATTTATCTTTATGAATAATATTGCTTTGTTAACTTGGCTTTCTTACGCGTTCATCTTTTAAAAACATGCTATCTAATATCCTTTTACTGTGATTTCAGCATTGGAACATTTTTTCTTTTTCTTTCTTTCCCTTTTCTCTAACATACATACAGACAATCATGTGTACTTCATTTTTTTCATTCTTAATTTTTATGAAACATATAATAATAAAGTATTTATATATTGAATGTAAGTAAATAAATTATACGAACATAAAAGTTAGTCCTTATTTGCTGATACTAGTAATAAGAGAATTTTATAAAATTCTTTGTTGTTAATTGTAGTAAGCGTCTCAGTTTAGCAAGATGAAAATGTGTCATCTAATTGAGTCTACCTAGCAAAATGGATGCCACTAACGGTATCCAAAAACAATAAGGTGGAAAACTATTTTCCTTTGTACAAGAGGTTGCCTTGAGGTTGGAATTCGATTTTGTTTTATATCTTTAAGACGTTAGGCAAATTCTTGAGACACCAAGACGAATTCTTAGAAGGAATGAGGATAAAGAAATATTGTGAAAGATTGTGAAATTCTTGGCATGTCAAGGGATGGAATTCCCTTGCATTTTAGAGCTGTATTCATGTCAACATTTTTTAGGGAAACATCTTTCTTTTAGTTTTTTGAAGCAAAATATGGGATGTTATCTCTTTCTCGTTCCAAGAAATGAAAAAGGAAGGCTGGTACGTAATTAGACTTAAAATACAGAGAAAAATATGAAAACTTAAGGGCCAACACAAGATAATTTTTTTTTTCGTCATTTTAGTTTAAAATTGAATAAACTAAAGATAACTTTTAATGTTGTAGTTTCTACGAGTCCTCAACTGCGACTTCCGTTAGTTTTGGTTCAGTAGATTTAGGATTTATTTAAACGAGATTGCTAACGTAATGCTAAAATCTTATATGAATCTGAAGTTAGTTGAAAATCAATATTTCCTTGATCCTTTAAATTTCCTTCTCAGAGTAGGATAATAGTTAATCATTCTTTTGATGGTTTGTGGAATTTTTTGTTTCATAGCTGACAAAATTGGAATATAGGTACAGTTCATCCGCTACTCATGGATTTTAATGATAAGAAGAAATGCATTCTTTAATTTTATTATTTTCATTTTAATTAATTAATTTTTAAATAGTAATATGCCTGACAGAGTGAAACGAAAGATGGTATGCACATGAAATCACTTTCAGTTATTCATTTTTTTTTTCCCAATCTTCCGGGCATAGGTGCATATTCGGTTTTTGTCTTCAATAGTTGAAAAACATAGATCACAAAGACCCATTCTTAGACTAGAAGGCAATCTTGCGAGAGTTGTGAGTGAGTGAGTAAGAGTAAAATGATTCCGGATAAGTTTTTATTGCGTTTTTCTATAATGAACTATTTCCCAACAGGAAACCAGTGCGTTGCAGTGAATTGGGCCAGTGCATCTCTGGCCCAATTGAAACTTCCATACTGATTGTAACCAGCATGTTGAAATAAGTGCTCATGTAAATTTTCGCAACTTAACCGCTATTGGTTTGATAGATTAATGTATTTAACATTTCAACTTTTTGTAGGAATTTCTTCTTCTGACAAAATCGCAAACTCGTAATATTTTACGAAGGCAGCCCATCCGTTAAAGTAGAAATATGATTTGTATCTCATTTAAACTGTGGCTAAGTGGACTGTTTTTTAATGTGTGTTACGCTTGGACATAACATACAAAAGAGAAATAATGATGAGATATTTTTTGAATTTTCTGAAAAATTCCCGCATTCATAATTTATTAGGTTATTGCTTAGCAGTTCTATCTCTGGGACATGTAAAAAATTAAAACATCCTATTGATGGTGATAGTTCTAATAGTACAGTCCGAAACAATATTAAGTATAGGTTAAAGTTATCATTTCTTATACCTCCAACCTATACTCAATATTGTTTCCGACTGTACATGAGAAAAAATTAGAATGTTTGCACTACATTGCCTATTTTCATGCAAATCGCCTAGGTAGAGTAGGGAGAAGCAGTGGTTGATATTTTTTAAAGAAACTCTGTTGTTGACCTATTGGACTTCTAATATATATATATATATATATATATATATATATATATATACTCTATATGATCAAAAATATCCGGACACCCCCCCCCAAAAAAAACATACGTTTTCATATTAGGTGCATTGTGCTGCCACCTACTGTCAGGTACTCATTATCAGCGACCTCAGTAGTCATTAGACATCGTGAGAAAGCAGAATGGGGCGCTCCGCGGAACTCACGAACTTTGAAACTGGTTAGGTGATTGGGTGTCACGTGTGTCAGAAGTATGTACGCGAGATTTCCACACACCTAAATATCCCTAGGTCCACTGTGTCTGATGTGATAGTGAAGTGGAAATGTGAAGGGACACGTACAGCACAAAAGCGTGCAGGCTGACCTGTCTGTTGACTGACTGACCGCCGACAGTTGAAGAGGGTCGTAAAGTGTAATAGGCATACATCTATCTATCCATGCCATCAGGAATTCCAAACTGCATCAGGATCAAAGTACTATGACAGTTAGGCATGAGGTGAGAAAACTTGGATTTCATGGTCGAGCGGCTGCTCATAAGCCACACATCACGCAGGTAAATGCCAAAAACGTCTTACTTGGTGTAAGGAGCGTAAACATTGGACGATTGAACAGTGGAAAAACATTGTGTGGAGTGACGAATCACAGTACACAATGTGGCTATCCGATGGCAGGGTGTGGGTATGACGAATGCCCGGTGAACGTCATCTGTCAGCGTGTGTAGTGCCAACAGTAAAATTCGGAGGTGGTGGTGTTATGGTATGGTCGTATTTTTCCTGGAGGGGGTTTGCACCCCTTGTTGTTTTGCGTGGCACCCTCACAGCGCAGGCCTACATTGATGTTTTAAGCACCTTCTTGTTTTCTACAGTTGAAGAGCAATTCGGGGATGGCGATTGCATCTTTCAACACGATCGAGCACCTGTTCATACTGCACGGCCTGTGGCGGAGTGGTTACTCGACCATAACATTCCTGTAATGGACTGGCCTGCACAGAGTCCTGACTTGAATCCTATAGAACACTTTGGGATGTTTTGGAACTCCGACTTCGCGCCAGACCTCACCGACCTACATCGATACCTCTCCTCAGTTTAGCACTCCGTGAAGAATAGGCTGCCGTTCCCCAAGAAACCTTCCAGCACCTGATTGAAAGTATGCTTGCGAGAGTGGAAGCTGTCATCAAGGCTAAGGGTGGGCCAACACCATATTGAATTCCAGCAGTACCGATGGAGGGCGCCACGAACTTGTAAGTCATTTTCAGCCAGGTGTCCGGATACTTTTGATCACATAGTATACATATATATATATAGATATATATACATACAGGCTGGTAGGTAACTCCACCGACAAACTTTGGGAGGCGATTCCTTATATGAAATGAAAGAAAAAAGTTCTGATAAACATAAGTCGAAAAACGTCTCTTTTCAGAGTTATGAACCGCCGAAAATTCGAAAAATCACGTTTCGAAACGCCCTGCCTTAGAAACTATAGGACTTATCCCAAGCGGTTTAAGGAATTACACAGGAACTAGTATGCGATCTATCTAAATATCCATGTTTTAACATCCTCCGTTATCGGCGAATCGAACGCGCCATTAGTACTTAAAGGAGTATCCCTATACCTCAACTTCCTTTTTACAGTTCGTTTCGCCGGACCAGGTAGAACATGGATATTTAGATAGAGCGCATACTAGTTCCTTTGTAATTCCTTAAACCGCTTGGCATCGGTCCTGTAATTTCTAAGGCAGAGAGTTTCGAAACGTGAACTTTCGAATTTTCGGCGGCTCATAACTCTGAAAGAAGAAGTTTTTCGTCCCATGTTTATTAGAACTTTTTTCTTTCATTTCATATAAGGAATCACCTCCCAAAGTTTGTCGGTGGAGTTACCTACCACCCTGTATATAATATTTTTGATTCCTGTTATCATTAATGTATGGACTAACGTTAATTAAACTTGATACTAATTTATTTTCATGAACATTGCAATCGAATGGAGATGGGTAGTCTCATAAAACACAGCTTGCAGCTACCAAACTCATCACAAACAAAATAAGTGTGAATTAGAGTTAGTGTTGAATTAGAATTAGAGATAAATAAAGTTGAACCAGTGAGGTTAAGGTACAGGATTTTATATGGTTTGATATTAAGGGTGAATAAAGTTGAAAAGCTGAGTGTTGAGGTACAGAATCAGGGAAACGATAAGTGTTGGCAATGAGGTTGTAATGTTGTCAAACAGTAATTGTTTTTAATGATTGATTCCTTTCAGAGAAGACGCTATATGAGACGAAACGGAATGCATAAGTTGAGATCCAGACTCTGCTGAGGTTTATTTGATATTAACAATATCTTCGTGGATTGAACCCGAGGTCAGTCGTGCATAAAGTACATACATAATCTGATGGTTAAGAAGAGAGTAATGAAGAAAATTAAAGTTCAAATCTCACGAAGCTCAACGCGTTATAGAATTACATTGAATTTGAGTGAGGCTGAAGTGCAGTGATACATATTGATGTTTACGGCTAATGAGAATGAGGGACGGATAACTAAACATGCGTGAATTTCAGGAAGAGTGAAGTTAGAGTTAAAGGGAACTTAATATGATATCATGAATAAAGTTAAGGTGCAGTAACAATACCAAACTGAGGTTTAGATTCGGTTTGGTTTTGGGTGAGGAGCAACAGTGTAGTTGCGTAATGGTATGGTTGAACGAGGTTTGCATTGGCTGTTTAGTTGTAAAACAATCTTTACAATTATATTACTAAGCAATACGCAAATGTCAAATGTGAATTATTTTAATATGCGCCAAAATGCGAAATTTACCATTTCAAAAAGCCACAAAGAGCCCAACCCAGCAGAATAGTGTGAAATTTCTCCATTCATATATTGAGAAACATAGGTCTGTAATCACCGTAGTTGATCTGTCGTTACACATCTACTGGGAAGTTTCTGTTTGTTTCCATTGCCTTATAAATTACAACACACTGGGTTTTTGTGAGAGGATGAACATTCGGAGTACCCATCTTGCATTTATTTATTTATTTATTTTTCTTCTAAATTTGATAAGCATGTTTTCTGTGCTAAATCATAATGGTCATTCGTCGATCTCTTATCACTATGTCATGCACTTTATTGAAGTTTACTTCTGCTATGATAGTTTTGGGAGTGCTATCGCTATGTTAATCTTTACAGCAAGTACTCCAATATTAAAATTTTCGGCACCCTATTTTTACGGTGTAAGATATAGCGGATTCTCCTAAAGTTTCAGACATATTATTTTGAGTTTCGGTTGGAGTTATTTCTTTTCTAAGCAAGTATTAATAGTGGTTCTTTACTCGACGCATTCCATTTTGCACTGACTCACCACTTCTAATCAGGTAAATACTTGCAATGATGAAACACAAAGATGCTGAAACACATAATTTTGCGTGCAAACTGCAGATCTGTCAATCATTAGTCACTCATATTTTAGCTTAAAGAGGGATGTGTTGTGGGTATTAGTTTATAAATAATCATATAATTTGCTGATGGTGATGATGATTGTTCTGTTTTATGAAATATGTTTTGACAATTAAAAACTCAGCCAATAATATGATATAGATAATTTTGAAGCGATTTGTAATATACATATTCGTTTTGAAGCGATTTGTGATATACATATTTGTTATACAGTTATTCCAAACTTGGCTGTTTTATTATGAAAATGGGAAAGAATCAGATGTACATCCATTCTGAAGAGTTAATAAAACTTAGAGAACAAGAAAAACCGTTGGAGAAAGTGTATTTGGAGCCGAAGTCCTGCAATGTCAATGTTGTATCTCTACTCTTAAGTGAAACATTTAGCCAGATATACTAAATTTATCTTCAGTCAATAGCGTCTTCTGTCAGATAAAACATGCACTCAAATCTCAACCGCCAAGATCGTGAATAACTTTTTCTGAAGCAGAGTCTTATACTTTTTCGCACATGAATATAATAGCACAGTTAATGAAACGTTTTGATATTACTTTGTTTATATTTTCTACATGATACTATATAAATTGGAAGTTCAAATATTTCTGTTGTTTATGTTATTAATAACAAATATTTATGTTGTTCATGTTATTAATAAAAGATTTTGTTCATAGCATGTGTGTCCTGGGTAGCAGAGAACGAACATGTATAGCTCATATACCACCAGGAAAGACGAAAACAGAGTTTTGTCGTGAAGTTTTAGATCCACTTCAGGTTAGTGCAGACATTCTTTTATCTGTGTTATCTGACAGTTTAGAATTAATTTCTAAGACAATAATTGCTCTCATCTATCAGTATGGTTCAATAATTGGTTTTGTAAATTGCAAAGATCGGGAAACTAAAAACTCGTTGTACTCTAAGCTAAGTCATCATTTCATTAAGAAAAAAGGCTGAAGTTGATTCCACCGATTTTTTTGTAAAGCACTTGTTGAAATTTACAACGTATTTTCTTTTTTACTAAATATTGCAAAAAAAAAAAAAAAAAAAAAAAAAAAAAAAAAAAAAAAAAAAAAAAAAAGATAATTTTAAAATTGTACAACATAACTTTTTAGTATCCACAAAATAGTCTAAATGTAAGATTTTACAGCAATACTTGGCATTATATAATAAGTGTAACGTAACTTTTATTACTTTCAAAATGCTATAGCCTAAAGATAAAAATATTATTTTACAGCGTAACTCCTCACACTTTCTAATAATGATCTTAAACTTTTTCTTTAATCATGGCCTCCAGAATTAATAATTTGCCCTCTCTTATCTTTAGCCCTCATCAAGATGTCTTTCACACGACAAAAAGTGTGTTCAATGCTTTTGACTTTGCGTGATCGTATAAACTACTTTCAAGTATCTCAACAGAAAGCTGTAGTATTATCCTTGAACTTTCAATGTGCTTTTGACACTGTCGGCCATGCGTATTTATTGCAGACTATGAAATGTTATAGTTTTCCGCCAGGATTTCTTGATCTTATGCACTCTCTTTACTCTACGGCGACGGCAACGATTTATGTTAAAGGCTTTGCCTTTCCTCTTTTATCGCATCGTCGAGGGTTGAGACAGGGATGTTCGCTATCAGCGCTCCTCTTTACATCAAATCTGGATCCTCTTTTATATCGTCTGATTGTTAATCACGATAGTACGTCTTTATTTCACCAACTTAACGTTCAAGCTTACGCAAATGGTGTGTCAGTGAGTTTTTATGTGACATCTGCAATCCACTACCCTGCTGCAAATTTTGGACCAATATTGCCGGGTTAGTGGCATGCAGGTAAATTTATACCAAACTAAAAATGATTGTTTTTGGCGATTGGCCACCTTTACTTGAATGTTAGATAAAACATCCTATAGCCACAGTGGATCAACTCAAAGTGTTGAGCATTGTTTTACTAAATATGATACTGCTCGTTATGATGCTATATGGCACAGTTTACAATGTGATGCGACAATGAAAGGACGTGATTAAGATCTTATACCGCGTATTTAGTACATGTCGGCGAAGCTCTGGTATGCAGCTCATATTTATCTCTTACCATATTTATCTCTTATCTCTTATCATTGTCAAAAGTACAGTCCCTCTTCGGATGGTTTATATGGTCTGGGTTCTACTTCGTATCGCAAGAGAAACATTATATCTCGCCCGATCTGAAGGTGGTTTAAATCTAATAAATATACAGACCAAATGTTGTACTTTCTTTCTACATATTGGTTATAAACACTAGTATCTACAGGACTCCCTGAGGGCACAGTGGTATCGGCAATGGAATGTGACCTTTAACGTCAATAATCCACCAGGTTTACGGCTTATACAAAATACGTGCGAACTCTGAATATACTCATGGCCTATATGCACCCGAGAACTTTCCAGATTAGGCTCTGCATCGATGTTTCCAAGAAGAGGAGAAACATCATATTTCACAGACAATCTGTCATCTCCTAACTAAAATTGGAGACATATCTGGCGCAACTTGCATGCCCTGGTTTTACCAGTCCAAACTGTGTGGTATATTCTAATACATGATATTCTCCTTCTACAAGAGAGACTTTATCACATTAATGTTCAGCCCGACCCATACTGCAAGCTATGTAAAATTCCAGAGACAATCGTACATCGTTTTATTGAATGTCAGGCAATCGTTGATTTTATATTTGTCTTTCGACAATCATTACAGATAGTATTACAACAACCTACTGCGATGGTACATTGCTCTATTCTGATTTTTATTAGAATCCTTGGGCAGTGATATCCTAAATATCACTTCTGTCTGTATAGAATAATATAACAGTTTTTTTTTTTTTAATTTGTTAGTATGGATGTAATAGTACAAATAAAATTGCTTTAGTGTAAATTCCTGTTTAAAACGATGTGAACGAAGTATAGTTTAATGTGGGTCTGAATAATGTGTTTCCACTCGAGATGGATTCCGGGTCTCTTGCATGAAAGAGAAGAAAACTAATCATTATGCCATGTAGAGGCACGATTCAAAGGTTGGTATAGCGGTATATTTAGTGAAATTTATTTACGTTATTAATATTATTAATTGCAATTTCTTTTCATTAGGGAATTGGATGTAGATATTACACAAATGTACATCGATTGGAAAACCATGATTGCTTGAAAGCGGAAGGTTTATATCCTCCGTGGGATATTGAAGACCTAGTGAAAGTTGGCAAACGAGTTCGTTCCTGTCCTTACTTCGTAACGAGGCAACTTGTGTCAGATGCTGACATTGTATTCTGTCCTTATAATTACTTGGTTGATCCTCTTATAAGAGAAAGTGTAAGTATTGGTGGTATGTTAATTATTTTTAATTATTTTCTCTCAATCATTGATTGATTTAGATCAATCATTTGCAAATGACTGATGTATGGTATAGAAACATGCTTTTATAATCTCGGAAAAGCAGAAATACAATGAGCAAAGGAAAATAGAATACGCAAGTGTTGGCAGTGTACACGTAGTCATGGATCCATGTGTAGTATCCCTGCGAAATCATTAAGTAAGCTGTCGATGTCCGATTTTTTTTTTTTTTTTTTTTTTTTTTTTTTGCCTGTCACCATTGTCTTTTATAAACGTCAGATTACATGTTAGATACTTCCCCTCTCTGTGTGGTTTATCGGGAAGGGGAACAGCAAAACTGTGACATCACATTGTATTTCCCTGGTAATGACTGGTTTAGATAATCTTCTTAATGCAAGAGATATAAACACTGCTGAAAAGTTCCTTTCTAAAGGAATATTCGTTCCTTTCTTATTGTCGTTCTTTCTTTAGTCTTTTTTATTTGAAAGGGAACAAGTACTCTCCGTATTTTCATAACAAAAAAGGATGGATTTCGTTTAGTAATCGCCCGTTCTTGTGTTCTACCTGAAAAAGAAAGACAATACTAAACTCTGTCTTAAAGAAGCCTGGTAAGTAAAATTTTGTAAATATTGCTAAAATAAAAAAAAAAAAAAAAATGAAAAAAATATATGTTACTGCTCCGGGAAAGCTACTTCACCACAATTCAAAATATTCTCCAGATATTACAATGTGCATTTGACGTCGTTCATGCAAGTGATACAAGTTCTAAAATATATCTTCGTAAGTGTGCTTTTTTCGGGATCGTGGCATTGCCTGAATGTCTGAAGTGCTGGAAAAGTTTGCACTTTCAGCGATAATTTCAGTGAGAATGAAAAGTAATCTTAGGATTCAAATCGTGTGTGCAGTTCACTCCAGTCTTTCTTTGGGCAGTTGTATAAAAAGAAGAATTATCCTGCTATAAGATGTTGTATATTGACTAACATCGTTAGGTAGGTCTTTGTTCTGTGCATCCTAAACCATACTAAATGCATGATAACTTCATGATCTTGTAACATTTTAGTTTAAGAAGCATAAAGTATTACGTATTTCTGTATCACACTTATAAGAGTTACAATGTTCTCAATAAAATTTCTTTTACAAAATACTTAAGATAGCTAAGAACATATACTTAAACGCTTATGAATTTACTTGTTCAGTTTTATGTGAAAACTTTATGGAAATTTTATATTGAATTGATTGCATATGGACATCAAAATAGTATTGCATATGGACATCATTACGTTAGAAATTATCTATTTTATCACGTATAAATGTTAATTTTTCGGTTTCTGATTTTCGTTGAACGCACTTACGTGTTTTTTTTTTTTAACAAATCAGATAACTATACTGCTTAAAACAATATCTAGAGAACAAACACACATTGACTTATAACTTTTGGGAACATGATCCAGATACATCAAGTGACTAATATACGAGTATAGATAGTCCAGCTGCATTGTCAAAGGAGGCTAGGATTCATGGTCATACAAGGAAACGGAACGTGGTAAACCTAAAAGGCGATGCAGAGCAACATGGAGAGAGACATGAAGTGCAAGAAGTTCTGATCAAATCGCTAAGGCCAATGACCACTCAGACAGCATACCATCCTGCACATCTTTTTGGCATGCTGTCGATGACAGTATTCATGAGAGTGTAGGGTATGTTGTGCCGTTCTTCCTTAAGGGTAGCTTTGAGAGTCTAGGGAGTTCGGGATGGTAGATTGCTTTGTATTTCCGAGAGAATCCTAAATACGTTCGATAGGATTTAGATCTGAAGAGTATGTTTTTCAACCCATAGTTGATGTCCTTACTCTCCAGTGTTTCTGAAACTTGGTCAGTTCTGTGTGGGCACGTGTTGTCAACCATATAAACAAAATCGGGATCCAGTGTACCGCAGAAAAGAGAAACTTATCCTTTCAGGATCTCGGTAGAGCTGAGTACCTACCTCTAGTAAAGGATCCTGCGTCGAAAATGTGCAGTGATGTTCTTCCATTTTTTATTAAGTTTGCTTATACTATAACGCCACGATCCCCATATCTGTCAAATTCATGGATATGCTGTGGGTAATATCATGCTCCTTGTTCTTGCTGTACCATGCAATGTCCAACATCACTTGTCCATAGAACCGTAATTCATCTGAAAACATCACATGGGCCATCTTCCTTGGTTCTGGTCACTTTCTACCCTACACCACTATAATCTGGCACAACGATGCGCGGGAAATAATGAAACACACTTCAGTGGCCTCCGGACTGTAATCCAGCACTTAATCAGTCGTGACGAAATGGTTATGGGGAAAACCAAGACACCAGAAAGACCGGTAAATGAGTGAGCAATTTTGGCCAGAGTGACAGATCGATTTTTTTTCTTTCTTTCTTCACCTGTGCTATGTAACGATCGTGTTGAACTATTCTGCACCTTCCATATCGCACAGCTGTTTCTCTTGTGGCAATGGCATTCTGAAGTTGGGAAATCGTATTCTTTGATACGTGTATCACACATGCAGCTTCTGATAACATTTTGATCTGTTTCAAGCTGATCAATAGCTCTCTTACTATCATAATCACTCAGATGAGCCCTTCCTGCCATCCTCCAGTAAACTATTAGCCCCCTCCCTGCAAATCTAGTGGCTAGCGTATGTACTTTTGGAGTACACGGTCACAGGTTCGATTCCAGTGGGAGAACACACACTAGTCTAAAGAGCATAACCGTGGCACGTTAAACGACCAATTTTCAAATCTTTCCAGCAAACACATGACAGAATGCACGGCCAACGATCTCTACTGTATTTGTCTCTTTTAAATACCACCTCATTTAGTGTCGCAATCTTTGCCTGATAGCAATTTCACACAGCTTACTTGCTTGCTTCTGAAATGGACCTAAAGGCTTACTTTGTCCTCTATTGGTATATTTATAATAATACAAAGATATGAATCCGTGAGAATAAAAGCTATTTGTCAATATTTGTTGCTTTCCCAGCAACTGTGAGCAGTGTACTTATTTTGAATGGATGAGAGCAGCGCACAATTCACTTACTCAAATAAGTATAGTGTTTAGACAAGAAATAAGAAAGGAACTGATATTTTTTTAATGCAACATATTTCCGTAGGCGTATGTTAGATGAAGTTCAAAGAGTAAAATAACTTATTGAACCAAAAAATCATAACTGGGATCTTAATTTACCGTTCTCATCTTGAATCACTACATTACCCAGTAATTCGTCAGACCAGTCACATATGTTTCACTATTCAGTCTCCTCGCCCCGTTCTTTTCATGATCATAATTCTATTAAACTCTCGTGTTCCGAGAAGAGTCATATCCCGCTCCTTGTTTCTTCTTAATCATCTTTAGATCTTATATGAAATTTTAATTTTGAGAGGAAAAAGTAATCTTTTGAAGCCAAATTGCATTACACTGCAAGCTTTCTCTGGATAATCACAGGGAAGTGTCATCGTACTATAAGAAGCTGTGTTTGGTTAATATTTTAGGTAGGCTCTGTCCAAGGAAATTGTCATCCTTACTCGTCTTAATGCTCTCAGTTAGGCGACAGAGTAGCAATTTTAGATAATTATATCGTGATTGTAAAACATTTAATCTATAAATGTAAATAATTTGTAAGTGTAACGTTTAAAAAAGTTACGTAGACTTGGAATTAATGTTCTTATGTTTTCGTTAAACGCGCTGGTATTGAAAAAAGATGACAAAGTTACTTCACTATATTTCTTATATCAGTTATTTCCGTCTGATTGCTGGGATCCCGTTGACTCAGCGGTAGAGCGCTCACCTCTGGTGCGAGAGATCCCTGATTCAATCCCACTCCATGTGAATTTGTGGTAGGCAATATCATGTCCGTAGGTTTTCTCGAAGTTATCTTGTTTCCTTTCACATTCACATTCGACTAATTTTTTTCATAACCATTCACTTTCATTGATCTTCCTCCCTTTTAGCCTACAGATCATACGCATGGAACTTAAAACTAGACATTTTACTTCATTTCATGTCCAACTAGATTCTCTGTAACGTCATAGTCTAGTTTCTTACTTCCCTTTTCGGTAAACTGCGCAGAGGAGAAAGAATTCACATGTAACCTGACGTTGATAAAAGACAGTGGTGACAGGTATACTACTCGGAGATCCGTGATTACATGTATACTGCCAACGCTTACTTGTTTCATTTTCTTACCCATATTTCTTTCAGTGGTTTGACCAGGGGAGTATTATCCACCAAACTTCGAGGTTTACCACCCAGAAAATTATTAAATTTATTATGATCGGTGTAATAAAAAAAAAAGGATCTATTCAGCTGATAAAAAATGAGATGTCAGAATTTTGTGTCAGTTTTTATGATATAGAGGAAGATATTTATAAGCAGATGCAAAATCCTTCGAATTCTTGGTAAAAATTGTTAGTGGCAGTGTGTCAACATTAAAATATATTCTGAATGCAGCTCTAGTTATGACTGACCGGAAAGCATATGTGTCAAAAGATTAACCTTTGTCAATGACTATCGTTGAATGGTCTTGCAGCACAATGAATCTAATAACGACACCATTTAGAAATCAGCTCGTAGATTCATCATTGGACCACTACATAGGGATTTCTATTGAAGATGATGATGTTCCAAGAAAAAAAAAATCAAGTTCTTGAGCGGTATGCATTTAAACGGCAAAGAAAGATCGGTTTGGTTTAAATATGGAATGCCTTTGTAAGAATAATTACATTATTTAATAATGTAGTGATTACGTGATCATTTATTTACCATCCCCTGGAGGCTCGTTTGCCTATTGTGAAAACGATATGTCTCTTTAGTTAATTGAATTCTGATACTGCATAAGTTGGATTTAATATTCAGAGCCTCGTATTTGGCGTAATTAGATTTCTAAAGATAATTTCATATTATTATTCATTTTTATGTCTTTTTCTCCTTTTCGAGGCTAGAGCTCTCCTGACCAAGCAATTAGCGTACCCACCTTGGGTGTGGGAGACCCAGGTTTGATTTCCAGCTGGAGGTCATGTGATTCTAATCCCATGTTAAGCTGTTGGTTCACGTCTTATATAACCTCGTTGCTGAAAGGGATCCTGAACTCAAACTCAAATCGTCGCTTTTGAGACTTTAAAAGCTGGTTTGGCACGAGTTCTTAACTACGTCGAGGCACTCTTCTGCCGCATACACCTTTGGACGTTTGCCCAGCCTACCTATTTTTCAACATGGACTTGAAAATTACAATAATAAGTAACACTAACAAACTAGCTGTCAGTTTCATAAAACAGCACTCATCTGGATTACAATAAGTTTTACATTGCAGCTTTAAAATCCTCATTTGTTACTCTCCACCCCCACCCCCACCCCACCCCCACACACACAAAACCTTCGTAACAACCTCATGCTATCTACAAGATCAAACTCTAATGGAAATTATCTTACTTACATAAACAGGATATAATGAGATAAGATTGTTTTAAATGTGTATTCAATTCTTCAAAATATAAATAAATAAGAGTGAGTATTGATAAGGTTTTTCTCCTCCATCGTAAATTAGAGTAACGGTTTAAAGATTAAAATACATCTAGATTAAGAATTATTGAAAAATATCCCTGACAGCGAAAAATGTTACCAGTTAATATTTCTTTATTTTTATTATTATTATTTTTTATTTATTTAGAATTTAATCTCTTTTGAGCAGTAAGGTTATATGCGACTGTTACCTACAGTTTAATATGATTTCGAATCGCATACACTCTCTCTCGTTAATGAACCCGAGTCTTCTGCACCTACCACTTAATAAGGTACTCTTTTGAGTAGCCAGTTAGTAGAGTTGACGAAGTTCCTGTCTTTCTTTTAATATATATATATATATATATATATATATATATATATATATATATATATAGAGAGAGAGAGAGAGAGAGAGAGATAAAACAATAGAATTAATAAGGTCAGGAGTTGTTGATGTATCTATGATAAAATGGTAAAGTTAGTAATGGAAGAAGTGGCGTGCGCCTAATAGTTGTATGAAATGGATATTCAAAATGCACATGTCATTAATAATAATAATAATAATAATAATAATAATAATAATAATAATAATAATAATAGAAGAAGAAGGAGAAGTCTAAGATATTTCAGTGATGGAGTGCTCACATCTAGTATGTAGGGTCCCTGGTTCGATCGCTTCAAGTAAACTTCGTGGTGGATCCTGTGCATGAGTTTTCTGGGTTTCTCACACTCTCTTCACTCCACCATTTTCGTTCATTACCATCATCGCTATCTCCCTTAGCCTGTTATTAATTCTTCTTATATATATTAAGAATTTTGTATATATATCGTAGTAGATGTGAAATCAAGACACAAAAAGGGAAGTGCCATTTTGAAGAGTTTCAGCAGTTTTTGTTGACATCTTCTGTATAGAAAAATAGACATTATTGTGCATATACATGGTAAGAATTTTGTCTTCCCTTTTCTAAAATGCTGAGATCCATTCTTTAGTTTCGTGTGATGATATATATGTCACAGTCCAGCAATACAAAATTTACTTCCTAATTACTGTTTTACTTTATTAGAGAAATGTGATATTTCAATAACCTAATAGTACAATTATTAATAAGCATGGTTAGTACAGAAATAACTACACAGATATTCAGGGCAAGACACCTCATGAACTAAGTGACAGAACAGAAAATCCTAGTGAAGTAGTTCCTGATTATCTTAGTATAATTCTTGTTATAGTTAGGCATTTTCTAATATATGAGTCTAATTTTAACATTATGTATGTAATTCTGTTTATATGTGCAGTTTAGATTAGATCTTCAAGGACAAATTGTAATTCTTGATGAAGCTCATAATATTGAGGATGTGTGTCGGGAAGCTGCGAGTTTGACAATTACCCAAGATGATATCAAGGAAGCTAAGGAAGACTGTGAGAAAATGGTAGCACATGGTGTGGAGGTCCAAGTTCATAGCGAAATGGTATGGAGAAACACGAGGGCGAAGTTTGTATAGTGAAATGAATTAAGTATTTGTGTGTTACTGGTAGTAGAATTATCATAATTAAAATAGTATTGGACATAATAAATACGGTCATTTTGTAGACTAAGTAGAAAAATAAACAGGCAATGAATGGGTGAAAAAATAAAGATGTAAAATCGTGCAGGTTTGCAATGCGATGGGCTTCCGAGTTAACTTCTAAATCCGGGAGTGTGACGTATTGGTATGTATATTCATGTACAATTTTATACATAAAAATCGGAACTTTTTATTAGGAGGAAAGGGGCACAATATCAATTAACAATATCGCACTGTCCTTCCGTGCCACTTTTACAGGTTCTTCATTAGCTACCTCACTAAACAGAACATAACAGCATTCCTGTTAGTAGCAGGCTAAAAACGATTTATACAATCCCTATTGTTTATGAAGTTATTGATTCCTTTTTAATTGACATATTTGTAACTTTTTTTTTTCTAACTGGTGTACTAGAATAAACTTAATTAAGGTTAATTGATTTTTTTTTGCTTCATAGTTATTGGAGCAAGGAGGGTACAGACCTTTCCCTCGTGACCTCACAAGTTTTATGAAAGTGTTGCATTACTAAAACAGTATTAGTAATTTACTATTATGGTCATAAACTGAATCCATACAAATACATATATTCTGTTGATCATGGGTGATCGTGTTCAAAAAATGTACGCTTTTCTTAAAACGTTTCTGCTTACATGTTTGGAAAATATTTTAATACATAAGGTTCAAAAGAATAAAGAGATTTATAACTCTCTTGAATATATTCATACCTAGGATAAAAGTTAGTACTTTTTAAAGATACGTGAGTTTTATTTTGTTCTAAAGAAAACGTAAATTTTTAATATTTCTTTAGTTAATTCGTATGTGAAATTCAGATCTTATATCTTTATCCCGAGTTACTTGGTAACTGCAGTAACTTTCCGTTTTTCTTTTAACCTTAAAGTAGCTGTCCATTGACATTGTAAGTATATATTTTTTGTTAGTCTTTAGAAGTATGGTACAACAGTGCCGCTAACGTAGTTTAGTAAACCTCTTGTACTTAATATTAAGAATGCGGAAATTCTTGATTATTTCTGTGCCCTGAAAATCTTGTATTATTATGCTGTGCAACGTTTAAAATGTAACTGTGTAAATGAATGACGCAAAGTAAGAAATTTCGTGCATTTTTTATATTTATTGAAGTGCATATTATGTACCTAATTATGTAGTACAAGAAATTGTTTCATTACTCATTTTTTATTAAATTAACGGTTCCTTAAAGGCCCGAAATAATTCGTGATGAAAATCTGTACTTCTTTTTTACCATTTGTTCTGTACAGGTTGGTCCGGAAGTGGGCGTACCCCCCTTTAGTTTCAACAGTATAGTGTTAATTATTGTAGAATGTCTGTACACAGTTACCTTGAAGTCTTAAGAGTCATAAATATCGGTATGATCACCATCCATGTCGTAACACAGCTGAATTCTGCGCCAAGTTCTCGCAGATGTTTTGCGGAGATACTCCGGAGTCGCAAGGGTGAAGGTGTATTCTACAGTTGCTCGTAATTCCTGCGTTGTGCGATAACGAGTGTTTCTTACTGTTGCTTTATGAAACCCCAGAGCGCATGGTCGGGTGTCGTCAGATCGGGACTTCTTGAAGGCAAAGCAAAGGGAGATGGTGAAGATGCACATCCTCTTCCAATCAAGCGGCCAGGAAACGTCTGATTCAGGTAATTGTGCACGTGAATCGCGTAATGGGCTGGTGCTCTATCTTGCTGCATCACAACAGTATCTTTGATACCATTTTCTACCAGACAATGCCAAGGAATGTTACCAAACAAATGTGGGTAAAACCTAAACCGTCAGAAAACACCAATTAGGGGTATGCCCACTTCCGGACCGCGCTGTACATTGGTAAAGCTTCATGAAGAAATAATTTAAATATGTACTACTCTACATTCAGACAATTAAAACATACAGTAAAAGATTGGATTTTTTTCTTTTTGCCAGAAAAAGTTAAATTAATATAGTTCTTAAGGGATTCGAGAGATATTTAAAAGTTTTACTTAATAGTAGCTAAAGCATATTTGGTTAGTGTAAGTCTTCCGTTCGGAGAATTTTCTTAGAGATTATTATTATTATTTTTTCTTATTCACACTGGTCAAAGAAGGGCGATACATAAAATTATTGTTATGAAATTAGATTAATTTTTTACTAAACTTTATCAAAGCAATATATCGTAACAGTTGATTGTTATATAATCTATGTAGGAACATTCAAATTACACATTACGAACTCAGAATTCACAATTAATATAGCATTGTTCACATAAGCTTCTACTTTTATTTGTTCGCTCTAGCAAATAATAATAATAATAATAATAATAATAATAATAATAATAATAATAATAATAATAATAATAATAATAATAATAATAATAATATAATAATAATAATAATAATAATAATAATAATAATAATAATAAAGTGAAAACTCGTGTACATATTTATTTGCAGCGAAATTGTGAATTTCTAGCTACTGTATTTTGGAGTAGTACGAAGATTTGTAAACAAAGGTCAATTGAGACAAATTAAAAAAAAAAATAAAATCTTACCTTGGTAGTCTCAGATGTTGCTGAATTTAACAGTTGTTACAATGCAGAACAAAGTAAGAAACCGCATTTTTTTGTTTTCTAAAAAATAAATATTAAAATAAAAAAAAAATACAGTCATTCAAAGGTAGTCTCGGGTACCATTTCTCACGTACGAATTTCGCCAAAATATTAAAGTGCTTTGTCTCTAGAACAGTTCAAGATATTTTGTTGCGTTTCGTTTCATTTCTAAAATGATAATTTACTTACTAAAATTACATCCTCCGTTTGGAAATATCTTCCAAGTTCACGTGTTGTAACCTTCTTAATTTTTTAAAAATACATACAGATATATATATGTTAAACAATGCCTTTTCTATCTTTCTCGCTCTCTATTTATCTCTGTTTATCAGTACCATACAATACTACATTCCCTGAAAAGGATAGCTTCCACTTTTGAGTTGATCAAGATTTATAAACAACTGAAAATTTTGCCATACATTAAACCAGTTTCTGTTACCACAATCTCATATTAATCTCGCGAAAATCAAAATTTAGTCTTATTTGATACGACATTTTAATTCTGCATTAAGATAAATAATTGACACAACTTTCAAACATATTGAAGCTTACTAACAGACACAGCTTTCAAACATATTGACGCTTTCAAAATACATGTGTAAGTTCTAAAACATATTACGGATTCCAAAACATACCATTTGTGTGCAGTTTGCTTAGAACTGAAATTACCAATTCAATGAACTAAAAATGTGTTCAGTTGCATCAGTTTTGTCCTTTGATATTGAGTGATATCTTCTTGTTGAACCAATAGAAACTAGGGTACCCACAATCTTTAAAACATCACGAATTGGAAGTGAATATTGATGGTGGTGTTGCTGTCTTGCAGGTGAAAATTTACATCTAGCAGCCGGTCCATGTGATAGCATGAAATTCACGACGATTTAATCTAACTCACAACTGGTCTCTATAACCTGTGCAAGCCACCAGTCACAGTCATACACATAGGTCACAAACATCCTTCTTTATAGGTTGTGAATTTGAATATTCTCCTTCCGTTTCTGAGATCTTGGTTGGACAAATGAAATAATCCTTTCGCTGCGGAATTAAATTTTCGGATTATTCCTGAAAAAAGCGAGTTATATAGCAAAAAATGAAAATGCACAAAGTGCAAAGGTAACCAGCTGTCCTTTTTAGCCGGAACAGTCCCGTTCTTTTCAACTATTGTCCTGTTTTTCTGATTTTCATACGGTGCGCATAAATGTCTCAGTTTTAAGTAAAAATGAACGAAGTGTCTGGTAGTTGTTATTCAAATTGTAAAATTCCGGAGTAAATTCTACACTATTTTGTTAAAATGATAGTGTATAGAGTTATTTTTGGTACCAACATCCACTAAGAATTTTTAGGTCATGTCTGGAACTTTTGAATTCTCAAGAGTCCATGGAACTTTTGAATTCTCAAGAGTCCATGGAACTTTTGAATGAGTTACTTGTGTACGAGGGCTATCCAGAAAGTAGATTACGTTTTCGTCTGTGTCCGCTAGGGGCGGGGCTAGCGCGGCCATCTTGGGGTCAGAGCGTTGCGCAGCTCAGTCGGCATCTAGCCGTGCTAGTGAGAGGTTCGTGCTGTGCTCCGTTAAGATACTGTGACGGTTTGAAATGTCTGCGTTAATTGAAAATCCCGCGAGCTGCGAGGTGCGTGCAGTAATAAGGTTTCTGACAGCAAAAAACTGTAAACCGATAGAAATCTATCGGCAGCTGTGTGAAGTGTATGGGGACAACATTATCACTGAAGGTGGAGTGCGACAGTGGGTCATAAGATTTAAAAATGGCCGAACCAATGTTCACGACGAAGATCGAAGTGGGAGACCCAGCAAAGTGACTGCCGAACTTGTCGAAAAAGTCGATGTTAAAGTCCGTGAAAATCGAAAGTTCACAATAACGGAACTTTCTTTGAGTTTTCCACAAATTTCGCGAAGTTTGTTGCACGAAATCATCAGCGAAAAGCTTGGTTACCACAAGTTTTGTGCAAGATGGATTCCAAAAATCTTGACAGAGGACCACAAAAATCAGCGAATGGTTGCAGCGTTGCACTTTTTGGACGCCTACAATAAGGATGGTGACTCTTTACTCGATCGCATCGTTACTGGTGACGAAACATGGGTGAAACACGTGAACTGTGAAACGAAATTGCAATCAATGCAGTGGGGGCACACAGGTTCTCCCCAAAAACCCAAGAAATGCATGCAAACAGTGTCGGCAAGGAAGATGATGGCGACTGTTTTTTGGGACAGAAAAGGTGTGATTTTGGTGGACTTCCTGGAAAGAGGCACTACAATAAAAGCTCAAAGGTATTGCCAAACTCTGCAAAACCTCAGAAGAGCAATTCAAAACAAGCGCAAAGGAATGTTGAGCTCTAAGATCTTGTTGATTCACGACAACGCCCGGCCCCACACGGCAAATGTCACGCGTGAAGTTCTTGAATCTTTTCAGTGGGAGTTGTTTCCTCATCCGCCGTACAGTCCCGACCTGGCACCGAGCGACTTCCACCTATTCCCAGCAATGAAGAAGTGGCTGGCTATGCAGCGTTTTGATGACGACGAACAGCTGCAAGAAGAGGTAACGAAGTGGTTGAAGTCGCAGGCGGCCGAATTTTTCGACGAAGGAATTTCCAAGCTCGTACATCGCTACGATAAATGCCTTAATTTGAATGGTGACTATGTCGAAAAGTAGTATTTGTGTGTGGCTTTCATCTGTATATAATAAAATTTGTTTCCTATACTTTGTTGATTTTTTATTCCAAAACGTAATCTACTTTCTGGATAGCCCTCGTATTTTGTACCTTGAAACCACTGCTGGCGCTCAAAATGCATTTGAAAATTAGAGGTTTACCCTACCTCTGCGATTCATGTAGGTCCCGTTTTTAAAAGCACAAATTCTGGTCATGTTAGCTAAAACTCTATAGTTGAAATATATAAATTGTATAAATGACATAAGATTTCGAATTTCAGTCCTTTTTGTTGCCCAATAAATGATATATAATAATAATAATAATAATAATAATAATAAAGTTGTGAATATTTCAAATTGACAAACTTTCTGCTCTTATTTTTTAGCGTCAAGTCCCTGACACTCCTCAACAGAATGAAGCAAGGCTTTCGTAATCATTCGTATTTTACTGCACAATGCAACGTATTATCGCTATCAAATGTTCTGTGTACAATGAGTGACTGAAGTCGAATATCGCATCGAGATATAAAAAAAATAGACTTTGTGGGCTAATGTCAAATTTCGCAGCCAAAGGTTAAAACTGTCAATTCAGCTAAAGTCAAATTTCGCAGTAAAAGGGTTAAATTTCGTGCGATATATTTTCACACATCACTGAGAATCCAAATATGTTATTTCTATTTCTTTTCACAGGAGTAGTTTAGTTGGACCATTCTTATGTTTTCTGGTGGCGGAATTCTTCAACTTCCGCTAAGGGCTGTGGTGTGTATATGACTTCACCACTATTATAAAATCCTCGGCATTCTGGATTGTGGCTGTACTTCGGCTGGAAAGATTATGTTTTGTAACGTCCTTCTCAGCAGGCTCCCTGTATCATCGCAAGGTCCCTTCTCATGATAAGCAGCACTGTATACCCATTCCATTGATACAAGCGACTTCGTCAATTCAAATAGTTGGTAATGATTTTTGAAGTGGTTAGGGACATCATCAGAAATAATGATCATTTCTGCCTGTGATTGCAACTGTTAAAGAATTTTGAGTATTGCCAAGAATGCATGCGGCGAGTCTCTATCATCACTTATGACTCCAATACTTATGGTCTTGTTTTGAAAATATGTAACTCCTGTATAAATTAAAGCTTGGTTACTACTCAGTGATACTTCTTATGGCAGAATCACAGACCAGTGCTCAGCAAGATCACACTGAAACACTAAACATACTAGTTGTTCAGCCTCTACACGTCCCTTCATTTCTGCAATGTGTTGTTCTAGTTTCTTCAGATGTCGGTCTGTTATTGCGTTCACTGTGAATTTCCCAAGTTCGTTACTGAAGATATGAATGGGTAACAATTGTCTTGAGTTTATTTCCTCCCATATTGCATTTGTAACCTCAGAAAAATCATCTGCTATGTTTTTCAGACAAATGTCTGTAAGGTGGAATCCTTCCTTTCCAAAGCAGTCACCACATTCTTAAAACAAGCAGGTTTTTCGTTGTGCATCACAGACTACAAACTACTTCACATATCCAACCAAAGTGTTATATGTCACGCCTTCAAGTAAATTC
Organism: Thermobia domestica; assembly: GCF_964235325.1. Classification (NCBI taxonomy): domain Eukaryota; kingdom Metazoa; phylum Arthropoda; class Insecta; order Zygentoma; family Lepismatidae; genus Thermobia; species Thermobia domestica. The sequence continues at coordinate 113,878,739 of NC_137461.1, read as the reverse complement.
GTCAAAATAACCACGCAGAGTTTAAAATTGACACGATACAATCTGTAGATGAGCGTGGAACCACCCACTTAGGTCGTAGTGCATAGAATTTTGATCTTCCAATGTAAAATACTGAATGTTCCTTCTTATGTATGACGAAAGTTTCTTTAATACTGCGGGCCATGTAGACGAAAGTTTCTTTAATACTGCGGGTCATGCATCTTTTCACTGCCACTATTTTTTCTCCTGCAGCTGTTATAGTGTCTTCTTTATTTGTACTCTGGCGAGAACAGTCCCACTTACCTTCCAGATAAAATGACTGCAATTCATACATGTGCTTCATTCACAGGATGGCTATAATAGGGATCTGAGTTTCCAAATACTCCTTTTGCACACCTCACATTTCTTGTTTGTCCACATGTACTTTGTTGCAGATGAAATGTGCAAAATCTCTGCCTTCGAAAGGGACACGGGATAATTGTTAGAACTTGTATATTTTCATTGAAGGATTCAAACGATACAGAGCTGAATTGATGTTTGATATAAATTCCCAACATTGCATAATCTTCTTTTGGTTATTTTTTTTTTTTTTTCTGAAAGTGGAATTTCTACTCTCAAAATTTCGGTCAGTTTCGATTTGGTGTACTCACCCACAGCTGCAGTAATTTCGCTGTGCTTGCTTGATGCATACAGTTTACGACTTGACTTCACTGACTATGATTTCTTAACAGGACAGACACCAACCTCTGTAGTTCACTGATTCAGGGAATGTAATTCCTTTTCTGCAGATACAAAATCTTCATCATCCACACCATGGAAGTCTTCTTGTTCATTTAGTGTCATTGTTGATATTCTGTGAAAGCAATTAGAACCCGAAAAGTCATCACTGGAAACATCTTGACTTTGAAACAGATTCTTGAGTAAGCATTCTTATTTCCAACCTGAGGAAAGTATGTTTTTAGATAATTTTATATATCACACTTTCATAAATATGCAAATAGTCAACAAATTTCACTCTTCTGTGCCTCCAGTTAGAAGACATTTTAAACTCTTTTCCACAAAATACCATAGAACTCAATCAATCAGCAAGATCTTCACAAAAGGTACTGTTGGATCATAAATTTGGTGAACTCCTTTCTTTGTTTGCCTGTTGATAATTGAACAGCGAATTCATGTATCCTTCCTTTTATATGCTACCAAGCGCATTGAATCATCTGGAGGATTCCAAAATGCTCTAGAAGGTTTTGTTACATTCAGGAATAAGCTGAATGGTTCTAGATTGTTCTAGATGATACTGTAACATTCTGGAATTATCTGGATGGTTTCAAAATGTTTTAGAAGGTTGTCTTACGTTCTGGAATAATCTCGATGGTTCCAGAGTGTTCTAGAAGGCTCTGTTGCATCCTGGAATAATCTGGATGGTTCCACATTATTCCATGAGACTTTTAATGATATGGAAGGTTCTATCTAAATAAAATCCAGAAGAATAAAAACATTTCAGCAGTTCCTACTTTGTTTAATTTATAGCTTTTATCCCATTACATTGAGCACATTGGTCCGAGTGTGGATTTTTTTACAAAACTGTTATAAAATATTCCAGAACCAAATTAGCGTGTTCCCCTTCCAAGATATCTTTAGAGATACCCTTACAAGATACTCCTGTATAATTCTCAGAATGTTTGGAATTAATGTTTCTGAGACAAACAAATGAGATTCGTTTCACAGTGTTAAACTACGGTGGACTTCCACACTATGTGAATTCAAGACTCAAACCTGAAGTAATTTATCTATAACTCCTGGTTGCAATAGAATAATAAAATCAGAGAGAGATTCTGTTCCGCGAACGCTGAATCCATATCAAAAAGCCATTACTCTCTATTTCCTCTGTTTTTGCTCTACGGGGATTACCATTAAAACCGGAAGTGGTAATTGATATCTGTTTTTCTGGTTGCAATAAAAAGAATAAAACCAGATATGGAACATATTCTTGGTACAGAATCCATATCACAGTCTGCTAGTCGTTAACTGTTTCCGTTTTATCCATTACGTGATCAGTGTTGTAATCGAATAAACATAAATTTTCACTATTTCCGCTTTCAACAGATAGATAAAAATCGACACAAAACTCATTCTTGGGGCGCTGAATCGATATTAGAAACCATTTTCTGATATTCCTTGCCGTTTTGCTGTGTGGAAATAAGAATTGAAACACTGAAAGAATTAGTAAATTCCAAGACTTCTGATTTCGATAATGTTGCAGGCTTTGATGGTATGTTCTCGTGAGACACTGAACCGATTGCAAAAAACACTTGTCGGTATCTATTACCGTTTCTCTTCTAAAGCGATGAACGTTAAAACTGGAAATGGTTGATTTCTGCTACTTCTGATTTGAATGAAGTCGGCCGAGGAGATGGGACATTTTCTTGGGACACTGAATCGATTCCATGAAATGATTTGTTGATACCATATATCGTTTCGCTAGATAGAAATCAGTATTGAAACCGGAAGTACTAATAAATTTTAACCATTTACGGTTTCGGTAGAATGTTGCAGATAGTGATGATATGTTCTCTTAAGACCGTGAATCGATTGCGCAAAAAAAGCTTGTCGCTGGTCTTCTTTTATGGCAATAAACATTAAAACCGGAAATGATTGATTTCTACCACTTCCGGTTTGAATAGAGGGTTAGTGTGGGGTATGAAATATATTCTTGGGACGCTGAAACGATTGCAAAAAAAAAAAAAAAAAAGACAGCTTCTCGCTATATTTTGTTTTTGCTCTATGGAAATCAGTATTGAAACCGGAACTAGTAACGAATTTCAACTTCTTCCGGTTTTGGCAGAGTATTGCAGATGGCGACAGTATATTTCCTTGAGATGCTGGATCGATTGCACAAAACCGCTTGTCGCTGTTTATTAACATTTATGTTCCATGGTGAAAAACATTGAAGCCGGAAATTGCTAATTTCAACTACTTCAGGTTTAAAATGGAAATGAGATAAAATCTTTCAGTTTAACGTTCCACGATTATGCCCTTTAGGCTAAGAGAGACAAATGATGAAGGAATTGGTGGAATAAGCATGTGGGAGGAAACGGAGTACTCCGAGCAAATCTACGGTCACGATGTTGTCACCACAAACTTACTTGGGCGGAAATCGAGCCAGGGATCCCACGCCACTTCAGGTTTGATTAACAGGTTACGAAGGAGATGGAACCTATTCTTGGAACGATAAACTGATTGCAGAAAACCGCTTCTTGATATCTCTCACCATTTTTGCTACCTGTCGACAGACAGACAGACGGACGTAGCCGCTCTGTAAGATTTCCGACATAGCATAGTTTTTTTTAAAAAAAAATAATAACATGGTGCATTGTGTCCCATTTTTCATGTGCGATTTTTGGCGAAGTATTAAAATACTCTATCTCCAGAACGGTTAAAGATATTTTATCGCTTTTTATTTTATTTTAAAGATAATAATTTCTAAAAGCGACAAAATATCTTTAGCCGTTCTGGAGATAGAGTATTTTAATACTTCCCCAAAAATCGCACATGAAAAATGGGGCTCAGACCACCATCTTTGACAGTTTGTATCGCTTTATTTACTTATTTATTTATTTTATTTTATTTTTTAATCTATCCTCGTCCTGAATTTTAAGATATGGGTGAAAGCAACGTGACGTACGTAACATGTTGACTTCATTTTCTGACTTCCTTTGAGTGTAGCGGCCTTCATAATGAAGATATCGCTTTACTTCTTGTTTTATTGGACAGATAGGAAATGCAGCTTTAAGGTAGTATAAAATACACATCAATCAATTACCAAAAACAAATTACATAAATGTGCAAAACGTCGTGACGTACGCACAATGAAATGGACATTGAAGTCAGACATCGAAAAGAAAACGATAAATTCTGCTCTGCTGTTGCATGTGTATGCTCGAAGAAAATTGCGTGTATAGGTAACTACTAGTATGCTATTTCTATATTGTAACCGGAGTTTTCTATGCATCGGTATCTTAGCAAAAAAAATCATAACTAGCGTGTGACGTACGCACATATTTCGTGACGTACGTAACAACGTGCACTTTGACTAGAAGAAACAATTTTGGAGTGGAGACTCAAAATTGAAAGTCTCGAAGAGAGATCGATTGGAAAGCCATAGAACAAATATAAGTTACTGATATATGTTGATGATAACGCACAGTCGTTTGGAAGTAGCAGACATCGCAAAATTCAACATAGTGTGAAAAATATAAAAATGTGCATACAAATGTACAGTGTGCATTTTAATTAGTAATGTTCAAGTCCTTCAGGTACTCGTGGGCAAAGGTGTAGCGATCTCGTTTCTCACGGGGTTTTGGAAGAACTTTCTGGATGCGATTTCGTTCCACAGAATCAAAGTCATCTACACGTGGATGACAAAAGAATGCGTCTTTTTCCTGATCACTTTCACGCATGTATTTTACTCGGTGCATTCCATCACTTTCGACAGCAGTTACGTGTCCCACATATTTTATGTCTCGGTCCGACTACATACACCACTGCAACATAACTTCCGATTTTGATGCCAACATTTTGGGAGGGAAGCAATTTGTCTCTGACACTTTGCGAAATATTTTTCTCAGGTTCATCTCGATCTGAATATGTATCACTTCAACTGGTGCTATAAATTGCAATGTGCAATTGGTACGAGTTTTTCAAGATCGGGACTTGTGTTTCATATATCACAGCAACAAACCTTTTAGCAGGAACAACGTATCTTGCGGACTTGATTGTTTTTAGTTGCTGTAAGTTCACGTCCATGAAGTGTATAACAAAGGGAAAGTCGTAGTTGGCTGTGTCTTGATGCAATATAAAAAGGTATTCAATTTGCTGGATATTTTTGAGAGCGACGGAATGGAAATCACTAGCGTTTTTCATTATTATTTTACCTTGAAGAACACGGAACCAAACTTCTCTTTTCATCTTTGCCCCAACTCCATCATATGCCCATCTTCCATGATAGCTTTCGTGAAAGTTTAACTCTGTTGGTACAATTTCATTTAGTAGCTTTTATACATATCTCAGTCTCTGTATCGCATACACTTCCCTCAACAAGCACGTTCTTTGTCATTGGTAGCTCGTTCCATTTCACTTTGGCGCCAATCATTTTTTGAATGTTCTCACAGTTTCTCACAGTGAAACTAGTTTAACTCATAGGTATACTTTTGCAAATTCGGTAATGAAGAGCTTATGTGTCTCGCTGATGTAAAACATCATGAGTCTCTTTTGCATCTTTCTTTTTTCCCATCATTGCTGTACATGAAAACGGTATCCTTTTCCGAGGGAGCATTCGGAATATATTGTCACTCTTGTAGAAATTAATTACGGTTGCTTTTGTGTTGCTTCTTAGTACGATGCTTTTATATTGTTGTGTTTTCCTTTGTGCTACGCCAAACTGCTTCACTATTTTTTAACCACTCTGAGTTATCTTCTAGGGCTATGTTAAGGATGCAGCATTCTGATAGCCCATAATAGATCCAGATAGGACATATTCTTCTCGGTTCCTTTCGTTGCGGACTTCTGCATCCGTATTTTTGTCTGTCGACGCACTTTTTGCCTTCGATGCTGACATTGTCTTTCGGTAGTGCTGCATTCTATGCTTTCCTTTCTCACGATTAACTGCTTTTTCTTCTTCACTTAACTTCTCTAGCGTTTTCCGTTGTGGACTTCTGGGGCTAACTGGCGCCATATTTATATATGGAAGTTGCAGAAAAGAAATGACAATGGTGCAGTTTCAACACACACCGTAACTGAAATCAACGCTAAGACAATCCTGTCTCTAATGAACACGCAGCAGTCGATGAAGTGCTGTCATTTGTACTAACAATATTGTTTGTACCAACAATTAATATATATTGTTTCCACTGCTAAAGAAGGCTAGTATCAGGCATGACTAGACATTATTTGCCGTGACGTACGTAAGAAATAACGTTATGTTACGTACGTCACGCATTCAGTTCGTTGGTCACGTACTTTATTGGCTAACCAGATGTCACAAACGTTTGCGGTAAATTCCTACTGTTAGATGGTATGATCTATTTGAATAATTTAACGAATGAAAGTTGTCCACGCGCTTTTCATTGTACAGGATAAACTTAACCCCCTTTTCCGTGACGTACGTAACATAACACCACGGGTCTTCTCGATTTCACTGCTACTAGCGATTCCTAAACACATAGAGCTGAAAATTTCTGTTTTGGCCTGGAAGGTAACGTTCCATAGACAACATTTCTATGAAGAATGGTGAAAGTATTGCAAAGATGCTCAGTAAAACAATAACTAAACTATTCACTTCCCTTTCATTTCACAACAGCACATTAATACACTTTCTGTTACAAAGAAGCTGATTACTTTACAATAAACAACAATTTCATAACAAACTCTGCAAACCATGTAACTACACTTCATTCTCTTTCTATTGATGTATAGCATGTCATGGTGGAAGCATTATGGTTTTTGCCCTTCAATGTCCTGAATTGTTTGCTTTTACCCATATGCTAATTCAGTGACATCTGAGACTATCAAGATAACCCCATACTTGAGTTGATAGGACCTGCCTGTAGTATTTTGTGTTGTTTAAATTTACAAGTGGACAGTGGATTAAATTATTAGGCATCCTGACACATTTTTCACTATTTATCAGTTTAGTATGAAATGAAGTGTGATTTACATATTTTTATTTATTTTCAGGCTCGCTTGCTGTCATTGTTATCAGACTGGATTGATCGATACAAGGAACAAGTTAGAAACTATAGAAGTAATTCCGATGTACAAAGCTACATTTTATCAGGTACAGATCTGATAGCGAATTTCGAACTTAGTGGCCTTAATATCCCAAACTTATGTGTAAGTTATTTTCTATATTATTTGTTATATTTCCATTCAGAAATAAATGAGAGAAAATGAGTTAGAAATGTAGTGATGCAATGCAATTAACCTGTATATCTTAATATTTGTTCAATCCAGGTACTAGCAACCCTGAAGAATTTTCACCGTTTTACAGCTAAAGTTTGGATTCAGAATTCCTTTTAGAACGTTTAAGAAATACAAGGTGGGTTAGATAAGTTTCTGGCCTCGAAGGAACATGATACACAGGTACACAGTCATAGCATTTTATTCAACGTAGTTGTCTTGTAGGTTGACACACTTAATACAACGTTCTTGCATCAATTCTACCCATGATAATGAAACGTTTTGTCTTGTGCTGCAAACCATGCCTCTGCTGCAGCTATGACTTCATTAGTGTTTCTAAATTCCTTTCAGGTGCGTCTTAAGTTTTGGGAAAATGTAATAGTCTGAGTGGGCCAGATCTGGACAATAGGGGGATGGTCAATGATATCAAACTTCAGCTCACAGTTTGTGCATTACGATGGCTTGTTTGTGGCAAGGAGCTGTAAGGAGTTTCTCTACCCACTTTGCCGACAATTTTTCCGTACCAAGTTGTTCTTGCATGATTAATGCATACGCTCCACACTGATCCCTAAGGTCTCTGTAATACATGATAGACCAGTTCGCCTGTTTGTAAGGATCATGTGCGTACGATCCACAGTTTCCACTGTTATTACTCTTTTCGGTCTTCCACACCAGTTCTCATCTTCGGTGTTCTTCTCCCCTTCTGAACTCTGCTACCAACGATTTCACTGTATTATATGAAGGAGAGCCATTGGCCATTGTTTCAATTCATCAAAAATTTCCTTTGCTCCCATATTCTTTGAGAAGAAGTATTTGATGACTACTCTCTTCTCATATTTGTTAAAAGTCACACTGTGCTCCGCCATAGTCACTTCAAACCTACAACAACAGAAGAGTATTTGAAATACATTTACGAATTTTTGCAAAATATCCAGTAAAATATAGTAACATAACATACTATGATTCATTTACTGTGCTAAGCCGGAAACTTTTCTAACTCCCGTAGTATTTGTACTCATGAAAACAAGCAAGAATACCCATTAAAGAAAAGCCGAAATATCAGGTTGACTGAAATTATTGAACCTTTGGAAGTCAAAATTGAGAATATATTTATTTTGATTTGAAAATAACATGAATCAACATATGCACCATTTTGTTCGATGACACTCTGCCATTTTTCCAGCAACATCATAATTCCATCGCTGTAGATCTGCAACTTCTGATTTAAAATAATAATAATAATAATAATAATAATAATAATAATAATAATAATAATAATAATAATAATAATTTTCACAGGTGTCTTTTTGAAACTATCTTAATACCATTCAAGAAGCTCTACAGACACTCTGCAGCCCTCCCGAAATAAGTTCCTGCATATGTACCTGTATTTTGTCACACCTGTATTTTGCAAATTATGAAGCTTCAATAAACCAAACTAGCCCTCAGTTAAACATTTCATGTTAGCTTGGGAGTTATCTATGGTCATAGCGTTCATCAATTGGCGTTCTTTCTGTTGTCCTTCCATCGTATCTTCTATCAGGTACTTTTTTTTTCAATGTCCTGACCAGTTTCTATTTTTAAGAATCTGGTTCTTGCTCTCTTACTAGTCGTAATATTTGATTCGACTCATTGATTTGCCATTCGATTCAACTAATTATCTCAATTTTAATCCATATACTCATTTCGCAAGTCCGTAACTGTTTTATTTATTTATTTAAATATTAGCTTTTTCGTAATGTCCAAGTTTCTCCGAGTTCGTTCTCTTAGTTGTGTATTTAGTCTTCAACAAATACGCTTTTCTTCGTAAATATTTATTTTCCCATACATATTTTTGCTTTATTTTCCATTTGCATTAGTCGTGACTAACAATACTGTCTAGCTATTCAAATTCAACTCTATCACATATTTTATTTCTACCCTTTTAACTTCTGTCATTGCTACAGCTTTCTATTCTCTTCAATCATTTTTTTTTTTTCATTTTAGCATTTACCTTCATTGAATACTTTCTTTGTTTTTTTCTCAAATTTTCTAATTTTATGTTCATTTTCAATCTAGATTCATTTGTTGATTTAAATGTTAACTCATGTGTTGTAAGTACTTCAGTCGATTTGTAAATTTTAACATGGACTATTACGTTCGGAACTCTTTCAGCTACATCAATTACTTACACTTCATGAACTAATATAAACAATTTACGAGTATGTTCTATTGACTAAAGAAGACGACAGTAAGCGCGAAAGAAAATATGATGAAATAAGTAGTGTTAAATGTGTAAAGATATTCGATAATTAGTACTGGAGAATTCTAAGAAAGCCTATGAACATAATTATCGTCTTAATTTTGGGCATCCTATTCAGTAGGGAATTCAGATAATTTTTACTTGGGGAAATGTTTTCTTCTGGATAAAGTTCCTCGGGCTCCCCCTTGAATGTGTTCCACGACAAACTTGCACACCAAAAATTAGTACTCTATTATGAAATCACTGTGGTTTTATATCGAGGATATTTTCTTTATAAATGAATGAGAAGGGAAAAAAAGAAGGAATGTCACAAAATTTCATTTTCGAGAAAACGGCGTTTTAATATTGAAAACAGCGTAAAAAGAGTAGGATTAGTCAAATTTTTTGCCCCTTTTTACATGGATATTTCAACATTTACGCATGCATGGCATATACAGTCAAATAGTACCAAGGGTCACCAACAGATAGGTCAAAGCACCCGAAAAAGCACGCACATGGACATTCTTTGTTTTTTCCCCCTTACCCTTCAAATTAGATTTTTTGGTAAGGAGTTGGTGACTCAAACATGAGAACATTAGTTAGTGCGTTTACTCAGACTGCAGAAACAAATTGCCGTTTACGTAAAGGTACTAAATGAAATTACTATGCAAGGTGTCTATCGGTCACGAATGTCACGAAAAAGTCACGAAATCAGAAAATGGTCATGAAAGTCACGAAAAAGTCAGGAAATTTAGCTTTTGGGTCACGATTTTTTTTTAACTGTTCAAATGTAAGTACAGGTTGGAAAATTTTGTTCTATAAAAAGTCAAAGTTCATCACCAAAAATGTCTATGGTCGTCTTTAGACGCTACCAAATCGCAAGCAAAGTACGTTTCTATTGCATGGATGAAAATTCGGCCTAATTCGCACCCAAATTCGCTCTTGAAAATATTAGGATATTTTATGATTTGGTAAAGAAAAGGTCACGAAAAAGTCACGAAATTTCATTTTGGAATTTTAGTAGACACCCTGACTATGACATCTGCCTTCGTGTGCTTATATGTGTACCATACGTTACGGCTTTTAAAAGAACTGCAAAACTTGAATGATTACGTATGTTCATGGTGATCGTGATGTACTGCTAAGGAAAGTAACACTAGTAAGTAATTTTGTGAATTCAGTACATCGACATTATAGTGCAGTCAAAATAAGGGTTGAGATAGACATTTAGAATAAAAAGATGGGACCTTCTGGAATTTGTTCATGATCTCTTCCTCATTAGCTTCCAGAAAATCCCCCTAAAAAAATCCAGTTGCGGGTTTTCCGCCATTTTGAATAAATAGTCTGCCATCTTGGATTTCTCACATGCACTTAGTTTATGTCACATAACTTTTAAACTAATTAACGTAGAAGGATCATTCTTTCTTTATTATACTTCTAATATTATAGGCAATGTAACATGTTATTATCACTTTTCTCCGAGCAACCATTTTTGCATAACTTTAGGATAAAGTGAAAAATTGGGATCTGTATTAGGGGATATAATTTTTTCATTGCCTCATACAACTTAACAGAGTAGATAATGAAAAAAGTGCTCGAATAAAAGTTGTTGGAAATTTTATAAGCTTTAAAACGATGTATATATTGTCACTGAAGCTTCAAACGTCATCGAACTGCGCACAATTTCTTTTGAAACATATGAATGAATCATTTAACATGAAGAAAAAGAGAGACTATTTAGTGATTTGAGACTACTTTTCATTGCAATTTCCGGTAAGTATCAACAGGTTTGGAAGTCAGGCTAGTTTAATAAATAGTTCGTAAACAGTGGCGTCGGCAGGAGGGTGCGCAAGAACTCTGAAAGTAGACTTTCGTACTATCATTCTACATGTAAGCCTAAATGTCCATTGAAATTAGTTTTGAGATAAATGTTTCAAAAAAAAAGATGAAATCTATTGAAATCAGGGAAAATCCCGTTTGAACGGGTTACGGGTGAACCCTGCTTTCTTCTCTTTGTAACACAGGGTTTTAAAATTTCTATTCCAACGGGGAAATCGCCATGGATATTTAAGATGAAAACTCTTTTGTGTCCACGTCTATTTGTTTGTTTCCAGATAATAGGGGCGTATTTAGAGGGGTCCGATCCCCTCTCCGAAACAAAAAAAAAAAAATAGATTTTAAAATTTTGGGTGAAATTTATGTACTAAATACATAGACGTTCCTCGGGATCGTAATACGACAAATTTTGGATGCGTTAAAATATCGAATAATACTTTTGATAAAGTGGATACTTGACCCCATTGCAGAACATGCCGCGGTCTGCGATGTGATCGCAGAAAATTTGCCGCGCCTGTGCAGGAAAAATTGTCAGAGGAAATAAAATAGCCAACAGAAAAGTATAAAAACATGCCTGCTATGTATAGATGTCTTAAATGCATGGACAACTCGCATTTGAACTGTTTTTCACGTCACATAAAGTATATTTTTAACAATCACAAGTGTTTCTTCTTCTGGAACTGATCATCCTTATTTTTTTTATTTTGGAATTCCTGCAGGGAATTCGTGTTATTATTCAGTTCAAAATCTCTTATCGTCGCAAATTATGTCGAGGAATTTGAAGCTTTAAAATATATAAAACGATAATTATGCCAGTTATGCTGTATGGTTGTGAAACATGGTCGCTTGTGCTGAGGGAAGAACGCAGACTGAAAGTAATTGAGAATAAAATCCTGAAACGAATGTTCGGAACCAAAAGGAACGGAAATGAGGAATGGCGAAAACTTCATGATGAGGAACTGCATAATTTATACCATTCACCAAATATTGTTAGGGTCATCAAATCTTGGAAGCTCAGGTGGGCAGGACATGTAGCGAGAATGGAAGAAAGTAGGAACGCTTTCAAAGTTTTAACTGGAACTCCAATCGGAAAACGACCATTAGGAAGGCCTAGGCGCAGATGTGAGGACAATATTAAGTTGCATCTCGCAAAAATAGGACTACAAAGTAAAAACTGGATCCAGTTGACTAAGGATAGAAGTTAGTGGAGAGCTTTTGTGAACATGGCATTGAACCTCCGGGTTCCATAGGTCATAGAGTGAGTTGGTTAATTTTAGGCGAAATTTATGTACTTTATATGTATTTCGTGCCGCTAGCTAGTTCCAATTGTTTAAAAATATGCCCCTGCCAAATATCAGTAACTTTCGTGAAAAGAAAAGTGTCATGTTGATATACATTGCTGTACTTTTTCCTTAATGCTTAAGAAACATTGTTTGGGATTGAAATAGGTTAACGATTGGGAATTAATTCAAAATTAAAATCCAATACTTTCACTTAAATGACATAATTAACATTTAATACTAATTCCTAATGTTTTTTAAATGACATAATTAACATTTAATACTAATCCCTAATGTTTTTTCTTCAGTTCGCGACTTGTATTATACGAAGAAAAAGATTTGATTTAAATAAAAAAAATCGATTTAAATAAAAAAAAATCAACAAAAATTATTTTTTTGAAAAAAATCATGATTTTTTTTCCACCCTGATTTACAGCAAATACCATCATATCCTGTTTCATGATTTTCACTACTTCACTATATGCTCTAGCTTTAATAATTGTGTTTAGATTCTACTGCACATCTATTAAACTGCTAAACTAAAAAGTATTGTACTTATAAAAAGGAAGACAATATACACTGATCACTAGTTGAATTATAGACACCTATCTAATAGCGTGTAACACCCCCTTTCGCTTTGATAACGGAGGCTATCCGCCGCGGCATGGACTCCACGAGGCACCGAAGTGTTGTGGAATCAATCCATATCTGCTGCAAAGTCTCCCACAGAGCTTGCAGGTTAGTTGGAAGAGGGTCCACAGCCAGAGGCATCGTTCCATGGCGTCCCAGATGTGTTAGATCGGATTGAGGTCCGATGACCGTGTTGCTAGATCAGAGGAGTGCTCATCATACCAGTTTGCTGCAATCCTAGAGCGGTGGGCCGGCGCATTGTCCTTCTGCAAGATGAAATCACCACCCGGATCTGGCAGCCGAGCAAATGACATGACATGGTCTTTCAGAATATCGCGGTAGCGTTTACCTGTGAAGGAATGTGTTACACGTGTTAGGGGAAACATTTCACTCCACGTAAACATGCCTCAGATGAGAATACCACCACCATCGACCTGCACAGTTCCCTGCTGTCACGATGGTTCCATTTCCTCTTGCGGTTGGCGACGCACCCTTGCCGGTTCGTCGGTATGTTCCAATGTGAAACTGTCCAGGAAACCTTTTTCCACATTTCCACGGTCCAGAGGCAGTGTTTCTTTGCCCATGCTAGACGTTGTTTCTTGTGTTGTGCTGTTAGAAGGGATACTCGCGTGGGTCGATGGCTTCTGTACCCCGTGGCGAGCAGGTGGTTGTTAATTGTGTGGCTGCTGGCACGGCGTTGTTGTCTTGCTTTGAACCTCTTCGCAATTTCAAGCACTGTGGCCCATCTATCAGCGTTGCGATGCGGGCCACTTAGCGTCTACCCCTGTCGTCGATACGGCAATGATCGCGGCAGTTTGCTCGTGTGGGTGCGGTTTTACCGAAAGCCAGGTACTCACGATACACCCTTGACACAGTTACCTTTGAATATCCGAGTGCCGCAGCCACTTCCAAAATCGAGCCACCCAGTCGTATGACCCCTACGATTTGACCACGGTCAAGTGCACTCAGGTCCTTCGTCTTGTCAATCACACACTGCACTTATACGGTTACTGAGAGAGGAAGTACACGGCAGCAGTACCCTCGCGATACATTTCATTCACATGTACTGGTGGAGCATCTGCAGGGCGGTTTCTCCATCTTTTCTGCTGTCTCTAATTCAACTGGTGATCAGTGTATATGGCAAAGTAAAAACCCTTGCGACGATAAATGAACTTAGACAAAAGTTCTAAATATACCAGTGTACTTTGAGACTTACTTTTCTCGATGGCGTTTTGCAGTTGAATGTCCACAGTTTTCGTTAACTTCCTTCTCAAAGAAGTTGGGTTTGGTGACAGCTTCATCATCACTTCCTTCGTCTGCATCTTCAATTAAAGTGGCATCCGTGTCTTCTACTCTGCCCACAAAATGATGTACAATCTAGCTCTCTTCTTTTTCACCCACGATTGTTTCTGCAGTTCGCCTGGCAGTTCAGATTTTTCCACTGCCGAACTTGATAGAACACATGGAAAATATGGTGATTTGCAGCAGCTGTTGTTGGAGATAAATTGAAAGTGTCACTAATGCGTTGTTTGGATACAATCTTTCTGTACATGCAGAATCTTGTACAATCCAGATTTTCTTTCTCTGCACATCTATAAAACGCCAAGAACATTTTTTTTCTCCAGCAGCTGCCACATCATCAGCAGATGATCTTGGGTTGTTGAAAACATCCATATCTTGACGCAGTTTCTCATTTTTTCCCAGTACGCAACTTTCTTCCCTTTACTGTGTGGAGCAGAAGTTGTATCACAACCAGTGAAGGCATGCAGAAATAAAATGTAGTTCACCATATCGCCCTATGCTCTCTGAAGATTGGTACTAATGTATATCCTATCTGGTGGCTTCGAGTCAGGAATAAACATGTAAGTCTCAGTCGTTGCGAGTGCTACCATTAGTACAAATAAGTAAATCTTCTCTCACTGTTACTGACGTGCCAGATTTTGCAAGATTCGTTGCGATAAATACAACTAATGTCTGTGCAGCTCCAGGTAATTGACGTACGGTACAACCAGATTTCTCAAGATATTTCGTCGGAAGTGATATCAATTCGGATTTGTTCTTTGTGTTAGAAAGAAATTCCTGTTGAGATAAACGAACAACGTGTATGTTATCCTCCACGATTACGCGTATTCATGATATCTTTCTTCATGTCCACTGTTTTATATCCTTTACGCTAGGTCGACCATCATAACCATCAAATACAATAATTTATTTACAATAACATTTTGTGATAAACCGTACATATTGCTCATATAATTGGTAGCAAAAAAATATGGAAAACCAACAACTAGAGTTTTGGGACTCGTTTAGTATAATATCAATACATATAACATATTCTAACAGGTTTAATCTTTTTTTAAAAAAAAAAATCTTTAAGATTGATCGATTTTTTTTTTTTCGTAATTGCCCTGGGCTAGGGCTATTTATTCAAAAAGGTAGAAAACCCGCAACTAGATTTTTTTGCAGGATAACAACATTAGTAAAACATATTTCAGTAGATTTCATCTTTTTGAAATGTTTATCTCAAAACTAATTTCAATGGACATTTAGGCTTACATACAGAAAGATAGTCGGAAAGTCTACTTTCAGAGTTCTTGCTCACCCTCCTGCCGACGCCACTGTTTACGAACTATTTATTAAATTAGCCTGACTTCCAAACATGTTGATACTTAACCGGAAATTGCAATGAAAAGTCGTTTCAAATCACTAAATAGTCTACCAAATCACTTTTTCTTCATGTTAAATGATTCATTCATATGTTTCAAAAGAAATTGTGCGCAGTTCGATGACGTTTGAAGCTTCATTGAGCATCTCTGACATTGTTTATAGTGACAATATATACATCGTTTTAAAGCTTATAAAATTTCCAACTACTTTTATTCGAGCACTTTTTTCATAATCTACTCTGTTAAGTTGTATGAGGCAATGAAAAAATTATATCCCCTAATACAGATCCCAATTATTCACTTTATCCTAAAGTTATGCAAAAATGGTTGCTCGGAGAAAAGTGATAATAACATGTTACATTGCCTATAATATTAGAAGTATAATAAAGAGAGAATGGTCCTTCTACGTTAATTAGTTTAAAAGTTATGTGACATAAACTAAGTGCATGTGAGAAATCCAAGATGGCAGACTATTTATTC
This sequence comes from Thermobia domestica, assembly GCF_964235325.1. Classification (NCBI taxonomy): domain Eukaryota; kingdom Metazoa; phylum Arthropoda; class Insecta; order Zygentoma; family Lepismatidae; genus Thermobia; species Thermobia domestica. Next base: position 113,862,693 of record NC_137461.1, on the reverse strand, counting down.
AAAATGGCGGAAAACCCGCAACTGGATTTTTTTTTGAATATTCTGGAGGCTAATGAGGAAGAGATCACAAACAAATTCCAGAAGGTCCCATCTTTTTATTGTCTAGGTTTGGCCTGTTTTTGATGTAGTTTGACTGGACTATTACTGAGTAACATTTCAGTAATACTTTGTTGTATAATCATGAATTGGTAATAAATATATAGATAAATAGTTTACTTTTTAAAGAAGCCTTAAATTCTATTACTTTTTTATTCTTTGTTTTATTGGCAACATCGTATGCACTTGAAAAACATACGTCATAACTTTCCCTAAACCATGTTCTTACTGAGCGGGGGGTTGTCAGTTTCTCCTAAACCGACAGATAACGAACAAACATAGCAGCCATTAGTTTAAACGCACGAATAACAAACTGAAATTCTGTCGCAAATTTTGACTAGTTAGAATCAGCGCATGAGCGAAATGAAGAGTTTTCGTAATCATCTAACTTTAAAGTATCTTAGTAATAATAATAATAATAATAATAATAATAATAATAATAATAATAATAATAATAATAATAATAATAATAAATAGTGGAAATGTCCATTATTGGAAATTCATAGAGGGACTTTGTGATCATAGGAGGTAGTAAGTCCGCGGGTTACTGAAGTTACAGAGATATCCCAAGAACATGATCAGGATAGGCTTCCAATTATTTTTTGATAAGTAGTGTATGTTTGTATTTCATAACTATTTTTCTAACTTGTGCTATTGTAGAAATGCATAGCAGCTGTCATGTCTGAACAACAGAAAGATAGAGAAAGAGAAGTAGAATCTGTGACGTCAAAAACACGATTCGTTCTGGAGGGTTTACAGGTCGTCCTGGAATTTATGACAAAAAATAACGGAATGTACAGAGATGATTATAAAATAGCATTGATGAAGAAAGCTGTAAAACGTAAGCCGGAACAGGTAAGTCCCATATATTTATCATTGATTCAGAAATAAGTTTGACAAAAAAGGAAACTATGGAAATTTCCCTCCCCGTACTCTAAGCTTCTTTTTAAAATAATATATCTGTAGTATTAATTTTCCTAATTAGGGATATTTTAATTGGAAAGAAAAGCAATATTTTAATCGGAAGGGAGCAGATAATCAGAAGCCACTCTTCTCAATGCACACACACAAATATATATATACAGGATTCACGCAGAAATTTTCAAATCAATTTCCCTTGTACAGTATTTTCTAAAACCCACATTAAATTTACAATAAACAAAGCTGAAAAGGTAGATGTAGAAGCAAATACAAATCTTCATTTATCACTACAATACGAAATAACTGCTCAAAATATCTTGATGGTGTAATATCACTAAACATTTTAGTGTAATGACTAATAATAAGCTTCAGTTTATACTGTTCCTTGAATACTTATAAAATGTACAAGTGTAACAATGAAATACGTATCATATTTTTATGGCTCATATGAGCAAAACACTTCAATGTCCATTTTGAGTCACATCAAGTTTTCTTCTTCTATTCAGAAATTTCAATTTTTGCTATTGCTTCTTCTTCCAGCATTTCTTCAAGCTTCAGTATTTTCCTTCTCTCCTGTTATTTTTTTTATTTCTTCTGTCAGTTTCTTCTTTTCAACTCTTTTTTTGTCCTCTTCTGTACGAGTTCTCCTGGCATCTTCAAGATATTCTTCGCTCCCCTCACATATAAGATCATTGCTGTATTATTGACACCTTCTGTATTTTCCCAAAATAGAGTCATACACTCTTCTCTGTGCAATGAGGCTTTTCTCATGAAGATTTTCAGCCAGTAGTGCTTTGTTAACAGAGAAGCCACTTTCTACACTTGCATTAGAGTGGGAAAATATTAGGCACCGCTTTACAATTTTCCATAAATCTCCATATGCCTTTCTGTCAAACAAAAGGGATAAATAGAAATCGTCTAGCCTCTTAGAAGTAGCATTATCCAAAAATCCACTAAAGTTTCCTTGCAAGTTTGAAGCAGCTTCATCACAAAGCAAAGCATACTGAACCTTTGCCTTCTCTGCAACACCGTCAGTAATACGATTTTTTCATATAGAACTTACAGCAACATTCCGAATCTTAGTTTTCCCTGTTCAGCCTGCTTGGCGATAACACAAGGGTCCAATGATGACAATGCCTGAACAGCTTTATATTTTAGAGGGCTCCTCTCAAGAATCTTCTTAATCATTTGTGTTACAATTTTTTGGCATTCTTGTTGGAATTTTTTGACATACACTTCAGATGAATTTACTCCTGGAAGAAGTTTCTTTGTCTGAAACCTAATATCAATATCCTTTAAGGGACGTAAATTGTAAACATTATCCAGGTCAATAGCAACCAACTTATTTACGGTTACTTGCATTTTTGTTGGCTTAACAACTCGCTCTATTAGATTTCTTACTAAAGTCAGAAAATAAGTAGGGTGACAACGGCTCTGGCGTCTGATATTTCTTCAAAAATGGTTTACAATCAGCTGATAACCTTTTGAAAAACGAAAGTTTGGGTTTTAGAAACACATCTTTCGTTTGTTCCAAAATCTTATGAAATGGTCTGGTATGTGTAGATTTTTCACTATCCATAAACTTTTTTCACCTCATCAAAAAGCAGTAAGGCCCTGTCAACAGAAGTTACATTCTCCAGCCATCTAGTAGTACAATGCTTGATAGGAAATACACTTTTCCCTGTTAATGCAATGAACTTTGCACGACGAGCAGGTGAGTCATTAAAAATTTAGAAGGTATCACGCAAAAAACTATGAAGATTCCACTGAACCACTTCCAGTCCATTTTTTATTGCTCCATTAATAACAAGAAGTCCACAAACGCCAATGTTCACTAATTGTTTCCCCTCAGGATTTCATCCATCTCCCCACCCTTCATTTTTTCTTCAAATTTATTTAAGAAACTTAGGTTCACATTTGGTCCATCCATTGAAACCTGTAGGTTGTTCCTTAATGGCAGTGGACGTATTCCTTCAGGAAAGCAATCCAGAAGAATTTCAGAAGAAAGAAAGAAAAAAAAAAAACTTAAAATCTTGCTAACACACTCTATTAGTATTGACATCAAAAAACCTCACACAGAGGTCCATTTGACCCTGTTGCACAATTTTATTCAACGATCCATCAAAACAAACAAAACGAAATTATCACATTCATTTAACCTGTCCTTAGGTGCATTATCAAAATACGGTGCAAGTCCGTGATTTATGACATAAGAACATTTTGTAGAGGTCATCTGGAATTTGGAAGCAACTGCACTGTCTAGAAACATTAAACGAAATGTTTGTTCTAAATCTGCACACGAGTGTAATGACAGCTTGCTATCAACAACCTTCAGTGCCCACAAAATCTCGGCTGTTGTAACACTATCTTTAGTACAAAATGTCTCTAGTAACTGCACTTCTGATTGGCTAGATGAAGCACTTTTGGACAGTGAATGCTCTTTTACATCTACTCTACTACGGCATTTTATACTTTGTGATAAATCTGATTTTTCTTCCAGATTGGGATCTTCATGTTGTGTTCCTTTTACACCAGATTCATCAGAAGTAATAAAAAAGTTGAGAAAAAGCGGAAAGGCTATTACTCACCGCAAAATTTTTCGCGGTGAGTAATAGCCTTTCCGCTTTTTCTCATTGAATATAATCATCGCTCGCAATATTGTGATAATAAAAAAAAAATCTTCAAAGATGAGTAAGAGTGTACATTTTTGGTCAAACTTGCATGAATTTTTCCCCTCGCATGTGACAGTACTGCTTGGCGTCCCATATTACCAAGGCTGAAATACTTCTTACACACCGTACAATAACCATGGTACTCGTCAGGTCGTCTTCTCATCCATCCAACAAACTGGGGATACTGTTTTGCATCAAGTCACCTTTCATTAAAATTAGTTTTCTTAGATGTCATCCTTAGATCCGTTTCAATCACCTAAAATGAAGAGAAAGACATGTAAATACAAGCTCAACAGTAATAAGTAGTATAATGGAACATTATACATATTTGATTGAGTGCCAGTGGCCTAAAAAACAATACTATATGTGACCCTGCCCGAACAAACCGATCTTATGACGAAAATTTTGGATGTTTTGAATGTAGTCGTTTTGAAATCTTCAAAGCCTTCTGAACCGAATAAAACAAGTCTCAAAGCTCTAACTTAAATATCTTTAATATATATACGGTGGCTCAGTGGTAGAGCGTTCACCTCTGGTGCATGGGGTCCCGGGTTCAAACCCCGCTCCCGCCAAGTGAACTTTGTGGTGGACAAACACCATGTGCGTGGGTTTTCTCGGGGTTCTCCCGTTTCCTCCCACTTTATTCATTCCACTATTTATATTTTGTGAGCTGTTTGAAATTGTTTTGTGGTTTGTTCTTGAGTGTAGTTACGTAATTCGTGACTGTATTTTCGTTTGTGTGTGTGTGTTTCTAAGGCATTTGTATACGTTACTTCGAATACCGTACTTGTTATTCTATACATCTATAACTATTCGTGTTATTTTATACAATATAAATAACTATATCAAAGAAAGAAATAGAATTCTACTAAAACGCAAATGAAGTGTACCTATTTTGACGTGGAGTTTTGGAACTGATACAGTAGTACAAGTTCGATTTTGTGTAAAACGAGCGTAATCTATAATTCTCTTAAAAATTTTGAATTCTATTTTGTTCTTTTAAGTGGAATTATAGTGTGTGAAGTATATATTTAAGTTCTTACAAAATTGTTTGTTAGTCCCATAAAAAAGTCTGATCAGGTTTAAACTAGACTTGCGTATATTTTACTGGATAACAGTGTATTGCATATTAGTTCTAAAGCTCTATTGTAATTTCTTCTTTCCCTTCCCAAATAGAAATAGCTTAAGAAAAACATTTTAGTTAATTTTCGTTTTATTTCAGGTTGACGGTGATACTTGGTTGAATAAGGATTATAAAATTCACGTTAGGCTTACATTTGCACTCCATTTCTGGTGCCTTAACCCAGCCGTTGTGTTCTCTGCATTACGTGATGAAGCACGCACCATTGTTCTGACGTCTGGTACTCTTGCTCCAATTACATCCTTTCAGTCAGAACTTGGAGTGTCCTTCCCTATACAATTAGAGGCTAACCACGTAATTACGAAAAATCAGGTAAATTTCATTGAGTACTACTAAATATACTCGAAATAATTAGTAATACAATTATTGTGAAAAGAAACAGAAAATCTAATTATAGAGTTGATGTAAATAATTTTAACTAATCGATATGTCGTGAAATTATTGTTTTCCGAGAGCAGTCGATAACTAAATACAGATAACTTATTATAGATTGATATTAAGTTTCAGAAAATGATACGCATAAGTGTTTAAGTTTCCTAGAAAATGGAGATAAACCAATTTCTTTGTAAGCCTAAAAATTCGTGCTGTACAAAAACCATGCTACTTACTGAGATCAAAATTATATTAAAATATACCCATAAGATCTCCATTATGACACTAACATGATGATTGTACATAGTTCGGCTAATGAAATATAGGCTGAAATTACCATTCATTCGTGAATTTTAATTTTGTATATCCTTAGTTTCCAAAGCACAATGAATGTTATAATTAAAATTTAATTTTTCATTTTAGATATTGAGTTGTCATTATAATACAAGTATAGAACTTGACCCCGCATTTATCTTCTTGTTGACACCGATAATGCTATGTTAATATAATTTAACTCTTCTAACGATAATATTATAATTTGTCTTCTTATAGGTCTGGGTTGGTACCTTGGCTTGTGGTCCTAACAACATCAATTTGAATGCGGAATTCAAGAATGCAGAGTCATTTACCTTCCAAGATGAATTGGGTCGTGTACTTCTGAACATATGTCATATAGTTCCCCGAGGTGTTCTTTGTTTTCTTCCGTCTTATAAAATGCTGGAAACCTTGAAAGACAGGTACATTTCTAAAGAATACTCATATTATTGTGCACATAATGCAAGCAATTATTTCACCTCAACATACCTCAAAGTAGCGGAAATGTATTGGTATCTGAATTATATTGATATACATTATTCGTATTATACAAGATTACATAACATACAGATGGATATTAAAATAATGGAAACACAGTTTGCAACACGATAAGATATATGAGATGGTAATATTGTGTATGTGTGTTCAGCTCTTGGCTGTTGTTACCAGTATGTTAGGTGATCGTCTGTAATACGTTAAGCAGGGTAGAACGGAAGAGTGTGTTGAAACAGGCAGACAGGGGTGATGCAAAATCAGAAACCAAAGGGACCATTTTTTTTAATGCGTGGTTACTTAGGTCAACTTTACCTAAGATGGCCAGTGTGTTAATTGTGACGCAAATAACAGTGTAGTATTTTAATGTGTCGTTTTATGTATACATTTGAAATATGTAATAACCCGACGTAGTGCTATTTGAAATAAAAAACTTTATATTGGGATGGCAACACTGTTAATCTTGGGGTATCGACAAGTATGTCAAACTTTTTACCCCCTTCTGATATTTGCTTGGTACAAAATTTCAGCTATTTCTGTCAATTAGTTTGGAAATTAAAAGGAAGGGTCACTTTAAGTGGTCAAGTATGTATATAATTTTAGAGAACAACGAACACAATCTTAATAGTAAAATCAAAGACATTATCAAGAATGCCGACAATCTTGATAATGCTGTTGTTGTTGGATAACATTACGATATCTACAATCCAACCAGTTTCTACCAGAGTTTTTTTATTAACCCCCCCTCTTTTTTTTTTTAATAATTTACTCTATTTGTTTATATCACATATGAACAGAATAAGTTTGTTTCGCCTTGGTGTTATTATGTAACAACTGGGTTATGCTAGAAGAAATCACATAAGCTTAAAGCGGAATCCAAACCGCTTCTCGGCTTACACCCGAGAGAAATTGTCCTCCATTTGAACTCGAAACCGGGACTAATTGGATACAAATGTGATATGTCTGCCGACTCACTCACGAAGGACTCTTGATAAAAATACGTTGTACTGATCTTTACATAGTTGTTAATATAATTGTCAACAGTCATTTCAGAAGGACATAAAGATAAACAATTGCACAAGTGAAACCATTTTACAGAATTACACATGGACAATTTCGAAATATTGCAGAGTACAGAAGGACTAATTTAGTCCAAGTTAGTTCACTACGATTTTTATTAGTGCAAGTTAAAGAAATACAGCGACTTAATTTGCATATCAGTAAGAAAAGTGAATAAAGATACGAATTATTTGAGTCTACTTTGGCTTTGATCCATTTATACATAAATAGATACCAAAGATACTTCTGATTTCAATAAGTGCCCCTCGTGGGGTTTGCATGACCCCCGTCCAAAAACGTACGGTATTTCGATGTATTTTATCAATAGTAAACATTATTAAAACGGAACAATATTTAGAATTTTCTTTGATTGCAATTACATAACAATAGCAACAAACTATAAGAAAATCACAAAAGAAACATTCATACGGTAAGCATAAGAAAAACAAGAGTTGCTTTTGTAGTATAATCTCTCTGAGTAATGAATGGGAAAATGTAAGTCTGAATATAATACGAATAATATACGGGAGTGAAACGTGATAACCCATAAATGTATGTTCATCAAGATTTTACGAACACTTACACTTTTACGAACATTTTTAGTTTCTTGGTTTTCGGAAAAATCAGCTGGTTTAAACCAGCCAGCCCTGGTTTCTACAATGCTATTGTTGCATTATCAATATTTCCAAATGGGAAATCAGCTTATTTATCATAGTATGCGATATGACGAAATGTCATACTTTGTGTAAGATCACGAATGTAAGACGCATCCTGAGAATATAAAATATGTGGCTTATATTCGGGCCAATACGGTACATACTATGTGTTTGTATTGCAGAAATAATTAATTATTCCTATATACTATTAATAAAATAGAAACTAATACATAGATAACAATCAGTAACTGCATTAGAAGTGCTTATTATGATCTATATAATTTTCGCTTCATAATACATTTATTTTGTGAAAGTCGGCCACTTTCCAATAGAATCGATGGTGGCCAGCATAGACAGATTTCACTTTACTAATAATACGTATACTAAAAATACTAAAGAATACAGTATAAGTAGCGTTTTTACCTAAAGCATAAATGCAGATTTTTCATCCTTTTTCTTTGATAGGTGGTTATGTGTAGGATTATGGCAGGAACTACGGAAAATCAAGATAGTAATATGTGAGCCGAAGACTTCCTATGATTTTGAGCAAGTGTTGCGAGAATTCTATCAGCACAATAATGATGCTGCAAGTGGAGACCTAAACTCTGGTCAAACAGGAGCTTTGTTGCTCGCAGTTTGTCGGGGCAAAGTTAGTGAAGGAGTGGATTTTGCCGATGACAATGCTAGAGCTGTCATTACGGTAAGTTAAAAAAATGTTTTCGTAGACCACGTTTAATTCAGTGTTATTAATGTAATACAGATAGAAACATATATAGTAAATGAACATACTTCCTTTCTCCATCAAGCGCCTAAGACTTATCAGTAAAACAGCTATTGAGAGGTTTTAGCTCTGACAGAAAGCATCTCAGATATTATAAGTGTTCAAGAGAGAATTCGAGCAGTCATAACTGTTACTTGTCTGGCACTTACTGTTACTTACCTGAATATTTTGTGAAATGTTTCATATTCAAACTCCAAAGTTTCGTAGTGAAGCATCCACCGTAATAAATACAAAAAGAGAAAGTATAAGTAACAATTAAATGCATGTGATAGTTTTGTCAAATTCACAGAAGTATAAGTTACAGTCAAGTTACATAAGAGTAGATGTAAGGTTCTTCAATCTTCTTTCATTGGAACAAATGGATAGACGGATTAGAAAGAATCCGTCGAAATGGGTGGATTAGATACAATCTCATCTCATCATCTATATCCGCACAGTGAAACTAGAAGAAATGATAGAACTATACTGTACATACTTAACTATTTGCTAGGAAGTCGTAGTTAATGGGTCGTTATTATTTTAAATGTATGATTTTATAACTTGGAATTTTCTTTATGAATTTGACGGATGCAATTCGTGAATTTATTTTTCAGGTATCTTTCAGCTTTTCCTTCTTTTTCGTCTTCAGTGTTTGACGCTTACCAGCGAAACTTTGGAGTTGATAAATCATACTTTTGATATTACAATTGTAGAAGGGAACCAAAGTTCCAACTAAGGAAGTTTAGAACAGGAAATGCACACACTTTGTTGTCTTTAAGTTACCAAAATGATTTGTGATTTTTGATGATGATAACGAGTATTAAAAAGATAATTCTAGCATGTAACCACTTTTTTTTTTTTTTTTCTTCTTTAATCAGAGAAGTTTCGTAAATCAATATTAAATGTTACTTGGATATCCAGCTGCGAGGAAGGATGCACTTTCGTCTAAGACAAAACATTTTTCAAAAAGCATTTTACAAATAACTTGATAATATCTCTAAAGAAGATTGTGTTTTCACTCGATTACGAGTATAACTTCTAATTTTTTAAATAATTTTATTACAGACCTTCTTGTGAAGCAAGCTTTACGAGTAACCCTGTTTGCTCTGTTCTTCTGTTGCTAAGTAGGACACAATAGGTCACTTCAGTTGTAAAAACTTGCATGCTTGGTCCCAGCTGATTGTAGTTCTGTAGGGATCTATGATTTTGCTGAAGAGTTTTCCTTTTCTTTTTTTTATCTATTCCTTCACTATCATTTATTGTTGTTCTGCTAATGAGAAACAGATTTTAAGATTAGGGATTTTAGGTTATTTACCGGGGAATTTTCTTTGACATTTTTTTTTTTTTTTTTTTTTTTTTTTTTTTTTTTTTATGAATATCCATTTATACTAGTTCAATAACTGTATGTTAATCAAAAAAATAGTTTCTTTTTTGTTTCCTACTTCTGTTGTTTGCTTCAGTTCACCAAAAGCTTTGAACACTCATAAATATGTCTTCTGTCGAATGTAAATGTGGGGAAGAGCGGTTTCTTATTGAGGGAACTTTGTAAGATAAGTAATCGAATATACTTAATAATCTAAATAGATATTTTTCAAAAAAAGAATGTTCTCTTCTATTTTCACGTTGACTAAAGAAAACCCATGAGCGTTGAAAGCCTTCAGGAATTAAAGCACAGAAGAAAAAGACTTTATGTAATTTAAAAATTTCTCTGTGCACAAATTACGTTACGTGAATGAAAGCACAAGGAAAACGAGCTCTTTCGAACCATGAATGCTTCCTTGTCAAAGTGCAGAGAAGAGAAAAAACTAGAGAAAATTCCAAAGCGTCCGTTCGTGTGTTACCTTTGTATCATTTTCAGGTGTTTCTCACTGAACAACAAATAGCGAAGGGAATGTCCGCCTAGAATTTAAGAAAAGAAAACACTGGAAAAAGGGACCAAGGACTTGAGGAAATAACGTTAGAAACCTGCATAGTTTTAACAATTGATGAACTTGAGAAGGGAAAAGAAATACCTGACAACGCTGTCTACTATCTAAACTCCTGTCACCCTACTTGCTTTACTTTAACCTCTGACTGCTTCCTCTTCTTTCCACCCGCTACATGCATTTGAACCTTCGCTTCTATTCTACAGCTCATTCTTGTTTTCATAAATAATAATTTCAACAAGTGTACTTAAAGCCTAAATTATCTTTACCAAGACTGCTTTTGAGTGACCTAATGAATATGAAAACTTTCAGATATAGGTCCCATGGTTATGTCTTGTAGGCTGAAGTTGCTGATGAGAATTAATGAAATGATGGAATGACAAAGTGAACGAAATTGAAGAACTCCGAGAAAACGCACGGATGCTGTGTTTGTCCACGGATGCGCGATCTGAGATGGAACCAGAGACCCCACACACCAGAGGTGAACGCTCTACCACTGAATCACTGCATCCCCTCAAGTGACAGAATACTAAATAATAATAATATTAATCGATAAAGAAAACAGGGTTGATGTCTTTGTTATATTTATTTAAAAAAGCATTGAACCTCTTTACAGTTAAAGTATTCATACCTCCCCTTCATTACACATACCTAAAACATAAGTAGCGTTGAAGAGTTGAATATTTTAGAAAAAATAATAATAATAATAATAAAATTAGTAAAGGTCTGTCAATTGATTCTGATAAGTCTTTATAAATAAGTCTAATATAAATGTACTTAGAATTGAATGCGAGAACTTAGGCGAGGTACTTGCCCCCTTCTGCGATGCCCATGAATACGAATATACTATTTAAGGAAAATGATATTTATGAAACCAAACTCGTTCCGCAAAGTAAGGACCTAGATACTGAGCAACCTTTCGAAATCCCATTTTTACGTCTCATGATTACGCACCGAGGCTAAGAGGACTGTGATGATGATAATGAATGAAGCTGTGGAATGAAGAAAGTGAGAAGAAACGGAAGAACTACGAGAAAACCTACGCACATCGTGTTAGTCCACTACACAGCTCACTAGACACGAGTTGCAGTCAAATTAGGAACCCCCACGCACAATAGGTGAAAACTGTATCACTGATGCAATTTTTTAAAAGAATTGCAGTTTCCATAGAGTTACTTTTATAGAATATTCAGTAGCTCATTCTCTAATTGGTCTAGACACAAAACAAGAAGTAGAATAGATAGAAGATTCATAGAAGGTGTGTACTATGCCTGTTTAAGAAGCCGTTGGTGGGGAGGAAGAGATGGGACGTGGAAACAAGAAAAGAGAAAAGAGTCATTTGTTTTTAAACGAAAAAATGAGATTTGCCTCCATAATTCCGACCACTTCTCTTCTGCTCTTCGTAAAGTTTGTTCGGAAATCTGATAGGCATATCATATTAAACCAAAATTCCCTCTCAAAATTTGCATCTATCAGTTTGAAAATAAAAGGATTTTTTTTTTTTTTTTTTTTTTCAACAGGAAGAAGTCTCGCCCGTAGACAAATATATTTGTTGTAACTGAAATCCACAAAAGCAGTAAGAGGCATGTATTAATAAATAGACCAATAACAGCGACATTCGAAGAGAAATATGAATAATATCTTTAATAATACATTAATGCATTTAGATCAAAGTAACAATATGGTGTTAATTGTAGGACTTTACCTGGAAGTAATATTCTTGTGTTAGATGCTAGCTTAAAGGGTAACCCAGCTTTCCCATACTAAAGGTTCAAACACTATCCACTTTCCAAGTTACTCGTGTTCAAATATGTGCATGTTCTAAACAACCATGTAAGCATCTATCATTTTTATTTGCTTATGCCTGCCAGTTGATTTATGAAAATCGTTTTATGACTTATTGTAGGTAGGAATTCCATTCCCAAATGTGAAAGATTTGCAAGTAAATCTCAAACGGGAGTATAATTCAGCTAACGTGTCAAGAGGATTGCTGCCAGGATCTCAGTGGTATCAAATTCAAGCTTACAGGTGAGTGAAATCGTCTTTATTATTACCATTTATTTGTTCAAATTTAGCATTCTTTTCAGCGCCGAGGCTATAGAAGATATAAACTTAAGTTTAAGATGGAACTCAAAACATTATAATACGTTCAATGCTTGGTGATTCCATCTTAACAAGTAGGTCCGTGTCTCATATTGTCTCATTGTTGCTATAGAGACAAAACTAGGTGCATGGAATCTTGATAAACAATAAATGCGAATGGTGTCAACAGGTTCCCGAATCAGATGTCAGATGGTATACAGGGTAGGTGGGAATTAACTCCCTATTGAAAATTGTTTGGAACTCCTTAAACCAGTAATAAATTCTAACGAAATTTAAAAAAAAAAATCTTAATGGTAGAGTTTATTAAATGATATCTCATTAATGTCATTGGTATCAGTAGCGAAGCGTGATCCAATGATAACCTTGCGTGAATGGACTTAGCTGGAATCCCGATACAAGGTATGGGAACTCTGCCTCGGTAGATGCGAAAACCATAAGGAATTACGTTTTGAAGCTAATGAGCAGAGATTCTGTAGTAGATATTGGAAGACGCGGCGTCCTTTGGGAAACGTACAAGTGGTTTGGTTTGAAAAATGTTCACGCGAAGTCCTTGGAAATCACAGACAGGCATCTCGCGAAAGTGGTTTAACCTGACACATAATCCGAACTGTTCTGAGGGGAAAAGAATTTTCGTCCGTGGAACATACATTACTGCCAGGGACTATCGACAGAAAACTGTAATCATTGGTTTGAGTATGGGAGATAATACTTGCTTGGTATGAAGATTGGCCTGATCTCAGCAATATCCTGTCAACAGATGAAGTCGTGTTTGGGTTTGCTTATTGCACAAAACCAACTCTTGATGAAATGAAGGATGAATTAGCCAAGTCTTGTAAACGCAACAATGAAGTGCCTGTAGTCTGTTGCCACTATCTCACCTCTGGTGCTTGGGGTTCTGGGTTCGATCCCAGTCCCGGCCAAGTAAACTTTGTGGTGGACAAACCGTGTGCGTGGGTTTTCTCGGGGTCCTCCCGTTTCCTTCCATTCTTCATTCCACCATTTTATTCATTACTCATCATCACCGTCTCCTTTAGCCTAACCGGCATAACCGTGAGACGTAAAACTCAAAGATTTCATTTCATTTCTGTTGCCACTATCTCCACCCGTTGTAACGGACCGTATAAATCCATTACAGTTGAAGAAACATATGTAATTTCAAAGGCATGAACATCGCAATAAAGATAGTGAAAGAGTGCTTTATATGGTTATTGTATAGAAGTGCATATTTACAGCTTCCTGATTAGCTAAAGGTATTCCTTCCTGCTTCGGGGTTTACTCTCATTGACTGTTTCTGCAATTGTGCTTAATTAATTTATCCACAAATACTGAGCGTGTACCTGTTCAATTTCGTGACGAAATCGTAAAGCTAGCACCCAACACCATACGCTAATGAAGCAAAGGCGTACTTCAGGACGACAGCTCGAAACCATCATAAGCGTGAAAGAGCACATGCAGCTTAATTTTTAATAGAGAGTTGATTCCCTCCCATTCTGCTCTGTATATTTTATGTATATTCCATGTATTGTATTTCCTACCAAGCAAAAACATGCATTTAGTAGTAGAATATTTAAAGTTTGGGATATGTTACAATATTTTTCGGATATGTTACAGTATTTCTTAGTTACAGAAGTAAATATTCACCACTTGGATACTACTTTTTAAGTTCTAAAACGGTAGATACATTCTCAAAAATGTGTTTTTAGTTTCATATTTAATTTGAAAAAAGAAGTAGAATGAACTGTATTTGGAGTGACTTTTAAACTCATCTCTTGAATACTTTCTCTATATTATAAGACATTTAGTATAAAGGTAACCAAGAAAGTTCTGTCGCTTTTCATCCAACACTTTCGAACATCAATATGTCGCCTAAGACGTACCTGGGAGATCGAAAATAGTTCTCATTAGCATCGACGACCTTCTATCAACATTCTAGAAAGCCATGGATTCCATCGCGGTAGAACTTGGTGGACCGTGAAACGAAGAAGGTATGAAGTGCATTTTGCACCTCTACCAGGGATTTGAACTGGCGTCTTCCAAGGTGATTGTCCAAGAAATGGAACAGGTGATAATCTGACGGTGCAATGTCCGGGGAATATGGCAGATGCAATAGTGTTTCCCATCCAAGGCGTAGAATGATGTCCCGGGTCATCCTAGCTACGTGGGGCTTAGCGTTGTTCTGTAAGAGGAGGACTCCTTTGCGATTCAGAAGTGCTGGCTCCAGAGTTCTGAGTTTTTCTTGAACACGGCTCAACTGCTGACAGTACACAGTTGCATCGATGCTGTGACCAGCTGGTAGCAGCTCACGATACACGATGCCGCTAGCAGTCCACCAAACACTCAGGTGGACCTTCTTCTGGTGCAGTGCTGGTTTTGGATATTTTGGAACCGGTTCATGGGATGCTAACCAATGATGACGGCGCTGTGCAACTTCGTACAGGACCCACTTCTTATCACATGTCAACATCCTGTCCAGAAGTGGCTCCTTCCTCAGACGAAACAGCAAAGAAACATAGGTATCTGCTCTCATTGTCTTCTGGCCCGGAGTCAAATCATGTAAGACCCATCAAACCCAACTTGTAGTGCTTCCCAAGTTGGTGGAGGTGCTGCCGAATGGTTTCTCCACTAACACTGAATTGTAGTCCCAGTTCCTCATATGTCTGGCCACTGTTCGTCTCAATTACTGCCGGAAGATCTTCATTTTGTTCATGTGTTGGTCTTCCAGTACGTGTTGCGTCTTCGAGTGTTTCGTCACCGTCCCTAAACTTATTAAACCACCGCTGCATTGTCTGCGTAGTCACGACACCCTCACCAAAGACCTGGCATATCTTCCGCCCCGCTGCAGTGGCGTATGACCCCAGTTTGAACTCGTACAGCATACACGTTCTTATGACGCTCTGTAGAAGTCCCATGTTCATTCTGCCCTTACGAAGTTCACGGTGTAACTAAACTGGCACAACCAGGTAGTATGTTGGATATGCCCACACCAACAATTGATCTTTGCCTTATCTCCATTCACATTCAACTCACAATGTGAGGGCCAATGGAACTCAGACCTCCACAAAAAGTGGCAGAACTTTCTTGGTTACCTTTCTACTACGATATATCGAGAAAAACCGCTTTAGCAAATATTTTCCTGAGTCCCATATCTTTTTGCATTGTACTCCATGTTTTATAAAAGTAAATAGTCAGTAGTTGTTCCAAAATTAAGAATTCCTTCACTAGAAAATTTCATCGGACTATACATGTTTATAATAATACAGTATAACGTTCAAAATGGCTGACAATAATACACGACTGGAAATCTCTCCTCCCTACATTCCGTCGACGAACCATTCGACCTTATACATATTTAGTGTGTAAGTATATTTACATATATTATTTCATACTGCTTCTTGTCAAAACTGGTAGTTTGAGAATTTGGCAATTTATATTGTCGATTTTGACCACGCATTTTTGCAGTTTTGTTTTGTTATCAACCATACGAATATATTTTAATATAAACATACATATATAATCTTTATTGATTTAAGATTGATAATTCTATATTTACTAAACTCGAACCTCAAACCCTTCCTTAATTACATCGCGACAGTGTAACTACGTCTAACAAATATATCAAAATACTGTAACTAAATTTTTCTTATGAAATAAAGTAAACTTAATTATGTAACTTTGACTGTTAAGATCATACACGATCGTATTATTGTAATACCCAGTATAGTTTTTAATTTTTTTTTTTTTTATTTCTTCTCCAGAGCGCTTAACCAAGCACTTGGTCGATGTATTCGTCATAAAAACGATTGGGGTGCCATACTGCTTGTAGACGGTCGTTTTTGCCACAGGCCACAGTATACGGAGTCACTGTCTAAATGGGTTCGAAATTCTGTAAGTATTAGAATATGTATTATTTTCGGTAATCTAATCATAATTGATAAGAAAGTTAGTCTTGTTTTGATGTCTAATCAGTTGCGAAGATGTTTTAAATTACAAAATCTTTCAAATAACCAAGTAGCAAGTATACGGCATATGTACTAATGAACAGTATTGGTGCATATGGTCCCGGGTTCGATTCCATGTGGGAGGGCATTGAAATTTGAACTATTACTTCAATAAACGAAGTAAATTATCTTTCAAATTTTAAATTCTCCCTCCAATACAATTTGTATGATAAAGCAAAAAGTTTCAATATTAAGCCTGTTTTTACTTTTTTTTTTTAAATACAAAACAATAAGAAATATGTAGTTGATGAAATAAAACGGAAAATAAATGATTTGGTAGCATAAAACGATAAGTTCTGTTGTTTCTTTAGTTCAGCAAAAGAGTTAAAAGAAGTACAAATTTACACTTATTTTTGTAGAGCTTCATTTATTCCACTAAATGAATCGAATGTGTCCATATTCCTACAGTCCAATTCCTCGACAGTTCATTGGCTTGCAAATCATGAAAAATCCGTGACTTGGATAATCGAAGTTCTAATACCGAGGTACTATGATGTTCTTGTATAAAGCTGTCACTTTTTTCAAGTACAAACTATGAAATAAGTGGTTCTCAGTTTTCGAATAGACTAAATATTGTGGAACTGGTTTCACTTAAATGAGTCGGCACAGTCTGTAAGAAATGTATCAGCTTGCATATACGATAGCTATATAATAACTAACAGCGTTATCCAAACATGAATAGGTTCGTATCTAAATTGAATTATATACAGTTAATTTTGCCTTCGTAGCTGTTTTCTTTTTCCCGATAAATCTTTGGTTTATCATTTTATACAGCCTTTTTGTTTTTGGCGTTTTATCTTTAATTTAAGCTTAAGTTTTCCTGGGTCATTCCATGTCAAATCACCTAATTTTAAAACATGACCGTGCTTCAATGTCTCAGATTCTCTTCAAATTTTTTTCATACATATATACCAATGAAATTATGCTAAATTAATTTTTTACGATTTTTTGGATGAGAAATGGGCCGGGGAGAATTTTTTGAAAAATGTGAATTTGGCACCAATTTCACTTTCCGGCACTCACCATTATGGAACTAAAATTACCATAAATTCCTTATTTTTGAAGTTATTGGGCTCATCCAGGTGTCAAATGAAAGCTTAATTTTTGCTCTTTCAGCAGATTCTAAGAAATCTTGCAAACGGTTCCACTGTCAAACATTAATGGACATACAAAGCAAATTTTAGGTTTTTTTACAAATTGTGCCATTGCTCAAAAGTTACAACTATGAAACTTTTGAAACTTTTTTTGTACATTCATCTTAATACGTTCATGGTATGGTTAAAAATAAAGAGGGTGTTTTTTGTATTTTTGTAATTATAATTTTTTAAGTAAGGAAATATACAGTTTTAAGTTTTGTTACAAATTATGTCATTGCTCGTAAGTTACAACTATGAAAGTTTAAAACTATTTTAATAGAGTCATCTTAGCACATACTTTTTTAATGAACGGAAATATACAGTTTTAAGTTTTGTTACAAATTGTGCCATTGCTCATAAGTTACAACTGTGACACTTTTAAAGCTTCTTTCTGTAGGATCATTTTATCACATACATGATGTGATTAAAAACTAAAAAGGGTGCTTTTAGTATTTTTGCAATTATTATTATTATTGTTGTTTGTGTTTTAAATGTACAGAAATATACAATTTTACCGTTGTTAACAGATTATACCTTTCCTCTGAAGTAGTGATGGCCAATTCCGGAATTTTACTTTCCGGATTCCGGAAAGTAAAATCGGAAAAGTTTCGGAATTCGGAAAAATTCTTATTTCGAAAAAAAAAATTAGTAATTCGGAAAGATTCCGGAAAGTGAAATTTCCGCTTCCGGACATTTTTGGCCATCCCTACTCTGAAGTGACTACTGTCACACTTTAAAACTGTTTTTTAAATAATCATCTTAGTAAATATTAGGTATGCTTAAAAATAAAACTGGTATAATGTGTAGTTTTGGTGTTACCATAATATTATATTTTTCTACTTTAACTATGACTTTCAACTTTTTTTTTAATTGTACCATCGCTTACAACTATCAAACTTTTGTAACTTTTTATAGGGTTAGTTTGCATTTACTAGGTATGATTAAATAACTAAAAGGGATACCTTTTTTGTAATAATTTTGCGGTTTTAAGAATGGAAAATATAGGCCTAGCACTGTAAGAGGTTGAGTGTTTATAACAAACCCTATCAACAGAAATAAGAAATAATAGACTAATATACATAGATGACAACAATAAACATACATACCAGTAATACTTCTCAGAATTACATAGATTTATGTACAAAGTGTTGTGTCCTAAATATCTCAGCTCATTCTTTTCATTGACGATATGATGTCTTCTTTTAATTTTGCTTTCAGTTGCGTAAGTCAGGGCTGATTGGCTTGTAAGAGATGGAACAGGAACTTCCCAGATGATATTTTCGAAAGGTACCCAACAAAAGTCTTCATTTTCTGGCCAGTAGAATATAGAAGGCCCAGAGCGATTCATGAATTACACTCTGACGTACAAAAATAATAATTACAAAAATACCGAAAGCACCATTTTTAATTTTAACAGTATCATTTATGTGCTAAGATAATTCTATACAAAGAGTTTCAAAAGTTTCATAGTTGTAATTCACGAGCAATGACACAATTGGTAACAAAACTTAAAACTGTATATTTCCGTATAAGTAAAATAATAATAATAATAATAATAATAATAATAATAATAATTATTATTATTATTATTATTATTATTATTATTATTATTATTATTATTATTATTATTATTATCAGTGTCGTATTTAGGGGGGTGGCTTCCGGGCTTAAGCCCCCCCGAAATCTTACTTAGTATAGTAAAGTAAATGAAATATCTTGCAGAATTTTCACATTTCCAGGCAAAGCCCCCCCGAAAGTTAGCAAAGCCCCTCCCGAAACAAAATCGTAAATACGCCACTGATTATTATTATTATTATTATTACAAAATTACCAAAAGCATCCTTGTTATTTTTTAACCATATCATGTACGTGCTAAGATGATTTTATTAAACAAGTTTCAAAAGTTTCATAGTTGTAACTTTTGAGCAATGGCACAATTTGTAGAAAACCCTAAAATTTGCTTTGTATGCCCATTAATGTTTGACAGTGGAACCGTTTGCAAGATTTCTTAGAATCTGCTGAAAGAGCAAAAATTAAGCTTTCATTTGACACCTGAATGAGCCCAATAACTTCAAAAATAAGGAATTTATGGTAATTTTAGTTCCATAATGGTGAGTGCCGGAAAGTGAAATTGGTGCCAAGTTCACATTTTTCAAAAAGTTCTCCCCGGCTCATTTCTCATCCAAAAAATTGTAAAAAATTAATATAGCATAATTTCATTGGTATATATGTATGAAAAATTTCTGAAGAGAATCTGAGACATTAAAGCACAGTGCTCTAGGTGACTTGACGTGGAATGACTCTCCTGTAATTGTTTCACCTGTTCCAAGATTTAATTGTCTAACTTAATTTTTACTTTGTCTTTCGTACTCTTTTGTCATATACATACATACTACCATATTCTTTTATAGCTCCTTACTTAAGCTGTGTTATAAACGTGTCTGTGTGCTATCTATTAATATAATAGCGGATATACAATAACAGTTAATTTGACCACTTTCTTATTCCAAATTCCTTGATGAAACTGCTTTGGTTTATCACTCTTACGAGCAGATAAGAGGATAGTGTGCCTATTTGTTTTACTGCAGCTTCGATTTCAAGTTTTATAACGTGCAATTGCCAGTTGTTACGACTCGATTAATACCAACTTTGCATGGCTTTCTTAAGATTCGTATATACACTTCTTTTCTCTAAAATTTCCCATAATTATCATAAGCCTTCTGCAGATTCAAAAAACATAAATGTAATGTCTTATTATGTTCAGTGGCTTTATTGATAATTTGTTTAAGAGTAAAGGTATGCTCTTGTACAGTTTCCATTTTTCTTTGGTCTAAAACCTGCTTGATTTTCTTCCTGTTACGTATCTACAGTTTTCACAAGCCTAGTTTCTAAAATTCTGAAATATATATCTTTCGTGGAACACGTAGTGATGATGTGCCGCTCGATTTTCACATTCTCAATTGTCTCATTTTTCTCTAAAATTAGTGTTATTACTTACATTTTATATTACTTACATTTTCCATTCTTTTGGGATGGAGTCCATATTTTATTCAAGAGCTTCATTAAGGATTCTCCTTCAGCATTGCTTATGAATCTATCATTTCGGATGTTATTACACTATGTCGTAGTTTTATTTTCTTCAATGCCTTTATTAATTCTTTCATTTCTATTTAATCTGTGTCATTATATCTTGTTCCATTTCTAGATATTTATTTATTTTCTTCTTTCTTTTGCACTACTTTTCTGTTGAGATTCTTCGTTAAGGGAATCTTCGAAGTATTACTTCCATTCTTTCATGATTTCAGTTGGTTTCATTGTCAATATTCCATCTTTTTCCTTTTGTAAATTTTAATGGGATGGCTTGCCTCCCCTGGTAGTCTCAAAGACTTTATAAAATAATTTCTGATTTTGTTTGCTATTTTCTTCATACTTTCTCCATTTTTTCCAGAATTTATTTCTGACCTTTAAAACTTTCTCTTATTTATGACCCTTCGTTGTCTAGACTTTTCAATTGATTCCAGTTCATTTGTTGTTAAATATTTCTTTCCTAATATCAGTTCTTGTGTTTACCATCGTGTTTTTTTTTTTTTTTTTCATATTGGCAATTTTCGATATTTCGCACATTCTTGTGCGTTTTTAGTAATATACAGTGTGTTTGAAAAAGAACTCCCTAGTTTTAATGTGTCCTAGAATCTATACAAAGTGACATACGCTATTCTAGTTTGTGGTGTTTGATTCATCAACTCTCCAAGTTTTGGCTCCCCTGCAGTTGGCAGGTCTGCTTGACCTTGAGACCGCACCAGTGCTGTTTTTTTCCTCTGTTCAGTGCAGGCAGGCGTGCAGTGCAGAGCAACTCAGCAACAATGTGTACTCCGCAACAGAAAGCGCAGTGTGTTATTTGGCTTGTGAAAACTGAGTCAGTTATAACAGTGCAACGTAATTTTAGGCGTCAGTATGGTGGTGAACCACCTACAGCAAAAACTATCCGTCATTGGTTAGTCTTTCAAGGAAACCAGTAGTGTTTTAAAAGCAAAATCACCAGGTAGACCGAGAACTTCTGAAGATGTTGAACAGATCCGTGTTTCTTGTGTTCGGAGCCCGAAGAAGTCATTGGCCAGACGTAGTCTACAATTAGGAGTGCCTAAAGGTACTGAGTATGATGTTGTGCGTAAAATACTTAAGTTGCGCGCCTACAAATTGCAACTGTTACATGAAATTAAACCTACTGATAAAATCGAAAGGTATGAGTTTGCTGCTGACTTCCTACACAGAATTGATGATGGACGATATTGAGGCGGAAAAGGGGCTTGTGTTTTTCCAACTAGATGGCGCCCCACCTCATTACAGTAAACATGTGCGTGCGGCTCTTGACACTCGCTTTCCAGGAAGGTAGATAGGCAGGGCTGGCCCAATACCTTGGCCACCACGAAGCCCAGACTTAACCCCACTGGACTTTTTCTTTTGGGTCCACATAAAAAATCTTGTGTACAGTGAAAAGATCAGAGACATCCATCATTTATAGGAAAGAATCGTCGCGGCGGTTGGGACAGTTACACCTGAAATGTTGGTGAATACGTGGCGAGAACAGGGCCGTGCTGGGACACTAATGAGGACGGTGGACAAGTCTACTAAAAGGGCGCCAGTACAAACGGGAATATATACTTTGAATATATATATATATATATATATATATATATATATATATACTTTGAAAGAAAGTATAGATGCCTTTCTATATCAAAATCACCATCAAATTTGTTTTAGTATTAACGTAAATATCTAATTTGTGGAAACCTTGAATCGAAATTCTCTTTACTAGAGAAAAACTTTTTAGTTCCTGTAGTAACATTTCTGTCAAATAAAAAGAAGCTAAATGTATTAACAACTTCATATAGCTCTATGGCCTATGGACACTGGAGGTCAGTGCCGCATTTACAAAATTCTCCATTGATTTCCGTCCTTAGCCTACTGGACCCAGTTCCTACTTTATATTTCAATCTCTGCGAGAACCATTTTAATATTGTCCTCCCATCTGCGCCTCGGTCTTAGTAATTTTCGTTTTCCTATTTGGATTTCCAGTTCGAACTTTGAAAGCGTTTCTAATTTCTTCCATTCTGGCTACATAACCTGCCCATTTGAGCCTCCTAGACTTGATGACCCTAACAATGTTTTTATAAACGGTATAAAATTATAGTTCACCGTTATGGTGTTTCCGCCATTCCCCATTCCCGTTCTTCTTGGAGTTCGAATATTGGTTTAAGAATCTTGTTTTCAAATACTATCAGTCTGCGATTTTAACTCAGAGACAGTGACAATGTTTCGCAACCATACAGCACAACAGGCATGATTATCGTTTTATATTTCCTCAACAAATTCCTCAACAGAATTAGCGACAACAAAAGATTTTTAGCTGAATAATAACACGAAATCCCTGCTTTCAGTTGACATCAATTTTTTTGTGATTATGGTTTTGGTCTGTTAATAATAATTCTAGATATTTGAAAGTATCCACTTTGTCGAAAGAAAATATTATTTGGTATTTTAACGCATCCATAAAATGCAGTATTAGATCCCGACAAACTTCAATTTATTAAGTCTTCTCTGCCTTTACTTTTAAGCCCATATCTCTGCAAGCGTTAAGTAAGATTTCTGCATTCCTTTCTATTGTTCTATAATCCCCTATTAAATTTACATCATAAGCATACGTCATAACCTGGTAAATACAATTCAGCTCTAGGACCTGATTCCTGTCTTTGATTTTCCTTATAGTGTTCTCCAGAACAAAGTTAAATAATATTGGCGGCAACACATCTCCTTCTTTCAGGCCATTCTCAACATGAAACCTCGTGAACAAAAATTTCTCTTCTAGAACCTTACTTTGGGATTCATTTAAACATATCTTAATTAATCTACCTTTTTCGGTATTGCAAATTCTGTAAGCATGTTGTACAATGTTTCCCTCCTACCCTAGTCTAAAGTCAATAATTGATGTGCCAGAATACTGTATTCCCATTTGTTTTCAAGTATTAGTTGAATAGTAAATATCTGGTCGATAGTTGATCGATTTTAACTACGTCCGCTCTGATAATCTCCAATAATTTCATCTGCGTATGGAGTCAATCTTGCTAATAGAATGTTTAAGAAAATTTATTGCATATTGACAGAAGAGAAATGCCTCAACAATAATCAGTCTTGTTGCTTTTCTTTTCAACTGGAACAATAATTGATTCTTTTCACTCTTGTGGTAATTCCTCCTTGTTCCAGATAAGGAGAATGAGTTTGTGTATCTTGCTCCACAATCCCCCCCCCCCCCAGCTAAAATTAAGTCAACCAGAATTTCGTCTACACCCGGAGATATGTGTTTCTTTAATTTTTAATAGCGATTTCTATTTCTGTCTGGTTAGGTTCTGGAATATACGGATATGCTGTATGTATTTCACTTTCTCCACGCACATTAATTTTTGGCTATGTGTTAAGAAAATCGTCAAAGAAATCTTTCCATCTATTTAAGATGCTATCCTGATCAGTGAGAATTGTTTCTTTAGCTTTTTTTAATATATGAGTACGAGCTCGTATAAGCACGAAATTGATAGCCTTTCTTAAGTCCGCTGATGCATTTATATATTTCCGGAATCTTCAAGTTAATTAATTTTAGCTTTCAAAAATCGCGTTTCTTTTTTCTAAAAGTTTTGGAATTTTTCCGCCAGATGACAGTGAAATTTTATGTAGTTATTTCGTTCGGATTTTGAAGCCAACTCTGTTTCTTCTGTTTTCTCTTCTCTGCTACTTTAGTGCATTCCTGGTTAAACCATGCTTTGTTCCTACGTATTTCTGCGTGTCCCAATATTTCTTTTGCTGAAATCTTAATGTTTTCTCTAATTTCAACCCAGTATCCTGAACACTAGTGCGCTCCGAACCTTGTAAAACCGAGAATCTATTCGAAACTTGGTATTCCTCTCTTACCTGACTCTCCTCTAATTTCTTTAAATTAAACCGCTTCGTTTTCAGATATTGAATGTTTCCTTTATTCAACGATAGTCTCTCTCTTATTATCATAATCAACTCCTCTGAACGACCGAACATCAATTCTGATAGACTTTTTTCTTCTATCTACTAAAACGTGATTGATTTGATTATGTGTTTTTCCGTCTGGTGAGGTCCAAGTATATTTATGAACGTCGCGATGTGGGAATTTTGTAAGCATCACAATAAGGTTTCTGGATGTTGCAATGTTCACGAGTCTAACGCCATAGTCACAACCTTCCTTATGCAGACATTTATTCCCTATAATCGGTTTGAAAATACCCTCTCGTCCTACACTCGCATTGAAACCGCCTAACAGAATTTTCATATGGTATTGCAGATGATCAAACACCCATTCTATTCTTTCGAAAAAACTTTATTTTATTGTCATCCTTATTTTCGGTTGGGGCATGTACATTTAAAACAATCATATTACACCACCGACCCTTAAGAGAAGTAAAAGAAAATCTATCATTAACAAATTCAACCCATGTAATTGCTAATATTACGTATTCGTTTGGGAAAAAAAGCCCTGATCCTAGTTGGTAATTTTTAATTCGTTTCCCGTAAAAGAACGTAAAATTTCCCAACTTGACTCCTCCATTTCCTTCTCATCTAACTTCCTGATATCCCACAAGGTCCATTTTCTATTTCTAAACTCATTCGTTACACATTTTAACGCGCCTGCCCGATAGAGACTTATTATCTTCCATGTTCCAATTCTCACGTCGATTTTACTTTGCTGAGTTCGTGCCAAGTAATCAGTTCTGATCCGAGGATTCTGCGAATATATCTGAACAGGCCTTTTTTTTTTTTTTTTTTTTTTTACAGGATGAGTTGTTAGCCCCACACCAAATCCCCAAGCTGGAGGATCACCCCTTGTCTTTCCGCGACTGCTTATTCAGTATATTCTCAGCTAACGTCTATATCCCCGAGGACTTCTTCTCGACCCACAACCTGAGGACGCGCCGTGCCGTGGTGACAGGAAGACCACATTTTACGGAAATTAATATGGCTATATTTTAGAAATACAATAGGTACTGATTATCCTAACACTGATTTAAAACACACAGGAACAATCAATATCCTCGTATATATGAATGCATATTAAGACTGAAAGCTTTGATGACGTAAAAATCGTAAATTAGAGACTAGTGTCAGTGTAGTATTTCATGAATGCTCGTACGTTTGACTATCCGAACTGTTCTTGATGTATCTTCATGTATCTACTATTCATTTTATAGCTACACAACTTTATAATATTTTTGTAAGTGAATATACTCTTTACCTGTTCTCTCCCCATAGTATGAATTGTAAAGGGCGCCTTGTATTCTTCACAGCTTCTTTATTAGCAATCACTATTTGAATTTATTATATAAAGCTGGTACACAGGATAACTAAAACCACTTATCTATAATGTGATGTTTCGTAGGGCACCTTACGTAAAAGGCGTACTGCACCTTTCACGGGTTCTTTAAAAATAGTAACTGTATGTATTTATTGTACAGGACTGTGGTATACAGAAGAGTAAATAAAATCGTTGATCTTTGATGTGGACTCGCAAGGGCGCCTAATGAAAAGGACGCACTGCACCTTTCACGGGTTCTTTACCAATAAAACTGTAAGAATTTATTACTAAAAACTTGTACCTTTACTTATACTGTGATGTTTCGGAGGGCACACCGGGACATGTCCCAGTGGGCCAGCACGGGCCTGGGCGAGAAGTGGAATATCGTCTCGACATGTGCAGGACCACAAATGGATCCCACGTTTAAGTCTACCAACATTAAACAAAACTTGAAGGAATACTCTTTCATGATATGTACTCATTGATGAAAGTTTTCATTCATTTCCCAATAAAATTTATACTTAAAACTAGGGAGTTCTTTCTCAAACACCCTGTATTTTTGAATTCCTTGCATAACCCGTCTACACATAGTATGACATTAGATCTTCTTCTATTTTCTTTAATCATTTGGTTGATTCTTCTCTCAGTTTTGGTTTCATTTAATTTATTTGCTCTATTTTTCGGGGGGGGGGGGTCTGTTGTTTTCTTATCCTTGTCTGTCTAGTCACATTTTTCTAAACTACTAACTGACGATCACTCCCTATTTCTGAATCTCTTTTAACTCTGTAATATCTCTTGTTAAAGAGATAAGTGGAACTCACTTGTATCCCTAGTTAAGTCACTTACATGAAGATAAATCACCTTATAAAGACATTGTTGATTTTTAGTGCAAGAGTTCTAAAATTCAAAATACTTCTTGATAAACCGATTGTATATGTAGCTGTTTTTTCCGTCGAATTTTTAATGGAACAGCTGCGGATTAACGATTCTTCTCTATACACTAACAATGTGTGTCTCTCTTGTAGTACTGGGGCGCGCTGGCTCAGTGGTAGAGGGTCTGGTGCATGAGGTCATTGGTTCGATCCCAGCTCGTGCCAAGTGAACTTGGTGGTGCACAAACACCGTGTGTGGGGGTTTTCTCGGAGTTCTCCCGTTTCCTCCTAATTTCTTCATTCCACCATTTCATTCATTTCTCATCATCACCGTCCCCTTTAGCCTAGCCGGCGTAAAAGTGAGACGTAAAACTCAAAGATTTCATTTCATTTCTTTTAGTACTGCTTCCTATTTTTATTATGTAACTTATTTATTCAACTTTAAACATCTAAGTAAAAATTAAATTATTATTAATGATTTAAGGAATTACTGAGTATGTAACCTTCAACTGAAAGTACAGAAACTGTTTGTTAAGTGATTCGATCTTCGTGTGAGTGATTTAACCTGGTGAACAAAGCCACAGAATAAGCGGTTTAAACTGTACAGGAAAATAATTGCAGACGTGATCAAATAAGTAGGCATTCCATTTATTTCTTTCACAATTAGATTTCTCTCATTTCGGAACTAGATTAAAATTTGTAAATTACTATTTTTGGATCAAAAGATCCAATATATTTCAATCAAAAATTTTCTTCTACGCCTTATATTCTTATTCCGTAGAAAATACGAAAATCCATTTAGGAGCCGTTCAAAAATTTTGTGACACCTGAACCAAGATGCAATATATTTCAGTCAAAAATGTCCTATACGCCTTATATCTGGAGAAGTACATCCAATCCGTAGCCAATCCCAAACTATTCAGTATGATGTGCTTATTCCGTAGAAAATACGAAAACTCGATTTAAGGGCCGTTCAAAAATTTAGTGAGCTCTGATCTAAAAACTAATTATTGGCCAAGATCGCAATCTTTTGTTCCATTTTTTGGATTATTAGTAACATTCTTGTTAAATAAATATTGTAATATCTGTTGTCCTTGTCATTGCGACTTTCCTCTACAGATTTTGTTCCTTGATTAGGTCCTCCGGTTTTGTATTTGCCACTACCATGTTATTTACTAAGCAGAATTCAAGATTCTTGTGCAGTTATCTTACAAAGTTTCTTACTTATTACGTGCTTTAATTCCTCGTTCTTATTCCCCATTTTTCCATTTAAATCCCCAAGAATGAATACTTCATGTTTTGGTAATGTATAATTCTTTGTTACAAGTCAAAAAGTTAATCAATTTCTCTTGTGTCATCCTCGTTTGATCCATACGCTACTATTAGTTTTAATTCAGTATTTTTCTGTAATATATATATATGTATATATATTGTTGTTGTTGTTTCTAGCCTGTCAAGTTATTTTTCATTTCTTTGTGCATCATAAATGCTATTCTGCTTGCGTTCTCTCTTATTTCGGGACACCACTATATATTTGTGTAAATTCTTAGAAATAAAATAGAGGAATTTAGTGAAATATAGTTTGAAAAGAAGCACATAGATCCGGACAGTTACAATACGTCTTACACAGATTATTAGTTAACCTTATTGATCTAACGTTTCCATTGCAATTTACGGGAATATTTAGACCTACTTTTTAAATTTACTTCAGCATTAATTGTCTCTCCTGTGACCCCTCCCCAACCACACACTACACATACAATTCCTTACTTCCTTTAAGTAATTTCGTTTATTCTGTTGTCACATCAGGTACAATCTGGGCCGGATTAGGAGGGAGCTTAGGGACCTCTACTCTGATTAAAATCTGAACAGGCTATCTAAAAAGAATCATGAAGGCACAGTCATCATCATAAAATAAAATATGACCAAAAATATGAAACATATTCCCTTAACTTTCCGGCTGTATTTTCACAGAAATATATGAAGTGAAGTCAGCAGGGCCACATATTTTTTCTAGCCCCTCGCCTCCAGGTGGGTTAATCCAGCTCCGGGTACAATTTTATATAGATAATGTTGCATGTGAATATTAAACATAATAAGTGGACATGTTCTTTTTCTCTCTCTCTCTCTTTTTAAAGAGCGAAACTCAAGTTTGAAAAAAAAAAACACAGTAGAAAATTCTAATTTGATTAGTAAGCAGAATTGAAAACATGTTCGTCTTTTACCATTTTCATACGGGACTCATATGTCCATATACGAGAGTGCTTCAAAAAGTAATGCCTCCAAAGTGATACCTTTATTTGTGTTTGACAGATAGCACCGGTATAGTAGGCATCAGTGAAAAACTTGCAATAAACAAATAATTTTATTTTTCAACATAGTCCCCATTACGGGCAGCACACTTGCGCTAACGCGAAGCATGGTTTTTCATGTCGTCAGCGAAGAATTATGGTGGCTGCTGGCGATTGCCGAACTGCTGCTTCCATCTTCGTGTCATAATCGTAGCTTTCGCCCTTAAAGTGATTTTTAAGTTTGGGGAAGAGCCAAAAGTCACAGGGCGCAAGATCCCAACTATGGGCAGGATGAGGCAGAATGTCAACAACACTTTGCCAGCAGATGGGACAAGTTTTTTGTGAGAGGAGGTGTGGCGTTACTTCATCGTCTGATACTTCGTTTATCCACGACTCGTCACCGGCGATAAATGTTCCTGGGTGCACAAACTCCCGCAATCAGAAATTCAATGACAGTCCGCTGTATCACCACTGGATACCATAAATTGCTCCATTACTCTGGAACGAAAAGAGATAGTAAGGTGAAACAAGTGTCATTTTATAGCTTAAACATCCGTGCATTAATGATAAATAGTTCAAAATGTTCGCAGTACTATTGGCCAAGTAGTGTTCTTACAGGCATTACTTTCTGAATCACCCTTGTATATAAACATTTTATACCTAAGTAAAGTTTTATCGTTTCTCATGCCAAAATATTGATTTCTTAAATCACGTTTCCTTCCATTAGGTTAGGATTAGAGGTCTGCACGGGCCGGAATTTTTGGCCCGTGAATTTATAATGTGAAGCCCGACCCGAGTCCGAAATATGTTTTAGCATTTAGGGCCGAGCCCGGCCCGAACTCGCGTGATAATCAAATGAGCCCAAAATAAGCCCGAATTACAGAAACTTAATAATTAACGCAAAATTGTATTTTTATTGACAGCAATTAGAGGTTTAATTTTGGAGTTGTGCTTTAAAAGTTCTCCAGAAAGAACGGTGCAATATATATTGTTGTACAGTATATTTACAAAGTTAGGCCCGAAAAGGCCCGAGAAATATAGTTGTATATTTAAAAATTTATGGCCCAGGCCCGAAGTTATATATGCTTTGTAGACCCGAGTGTAGACCTCTAGTTAGGATTCCTATAATACATTAGGAAAGTGCAAAATTTTGAACATGGTTGTACAAGTGTTCTTATTTTTATTGTGTTCGTTAATACAGTATTGTTTATGTGATAAATTTTAAAAATAGCAAAATATGTATATCTTTGTCAGGTAATTAATATATAAAGGTTCAGCTATGGCATGAAGTGGAGAAATGAGTGAAATATTTCTTTCTTTCTGTTATTAGGTGAATCACTATAGAAGCTGGGATTGTATGATTGGTAGCTTACAGTGCTTCATGAAGGAACGATTGTCTATTGCAGAAGTTTCGCTTAAAAGGTTAGAAGTTTTAGTAGTATATATAGTATATTTACATATATATTGTTACGTGTCGCTGGAATAAATATGCTTACTTATATATAAAAATAGTTATCAGAAAATGTGAAAATATTATCGCACAGCATTAAAGAAGTACCCTGCTTAAGTATAATATCTTTCGTCAGTGTACCTTTTCAGTGTTGTATTCCTCTTGTACTAAGAAATAGATGTTCTTACTATTTCCTGTTTTAACAGAAGTAATTTGTTTTACATTCCCGCTTTGGGATTTCTTTTTCACCTATATACATATCCTGCATATGTTTGCGTTATTATTATTATTATTATTTTTATTTATTTATTTATTTTTGTATTTATTGGATTGATGCATTGAAAATACATGTTAACGCATATATAATGTTAATAAATAAGCTCTTCATCTACAATAGTCAGGAGGTTCTTTCTGTATTCAAACAATGCTTCCGGCATTATGTCAATATTTGAACACTTCACAGATGGAATTGTGATGCTGATGTCAAGAATTTATACACTGCGTAGTACATATCTCTGTTGTACTCAAACTGCCTACCCAACAGGAAATGGCTTTATTTGTGTCGAAAGGTTTTATACCCAAGGTAACGTAGCGTGAAGCGGATTCTTTGCAACAAATGAAAACAGTTGTTACGATGCAAGACAAGGACGTGGTATTCCGTTTGCCCATGCTGCTGCTTTTTATTATTATTATTATTATTATTATTATTTCGCACTTTGACGTACTAACAGTCCATATCCATTATTTTACTTTCTGTAAAGAAGACATGACCAAGGATTCCCTTTACGGACCATTACACAAGCAAAGCATCTCCTGAGAATGGTGGATGCCTTTGTCTAGTATGTAATTGATACCTCCCGACATGTCAGGTATCATGTTGCGGTAAAATTTGGATCACCATAGAAATTAGGACTGTAGGTAGAAGTGTATTTTCTGGTGAAATTTTTGATTTGGTCGTATTTAGTGTAAGAAAAAAAAATAGGTGTATCTTGGTTAGGTTAGATTAGATTGTGAATTGTAGTATATTAATTTTGTGTCATTTTTGTATGTTTTCCTGTGTTTTATGATTTTCTCGTGAAAAAAAATCGTATTTCCGTATTTTTAATGTCTTCAGAACATTTTCCTATCGAATTTTTGCAGTTAGATGTCATCTATAAGAATTTTATAATTTTCTTCGTAAATTTTAGTAATTTCTAAATTCTATATTTTCGGCCATCTTTAACATTAGTTTTCAAACATTCCTTTAGATCGAACATTGCTTTCTTCTTCATGCATCATCTGACGTAAAAGAAGAGTTATCAGGTGTCAAAAGTTAATTGGTCGGTACTTTTCATCTTAAATCATGATTTGCTCATCTTATTGCTGTCGAGATTTATCAGCCAATCCCCGTAATCTTTTTTGTGAGCAAGATGTCTTGTGAAGCAGCATCCATAGTAGATGACATAGTTTTATCGTTATGAATCTTTTTCGGCAAAATATGAAAGTTTTTGGATTATTTAAGTGGAAAGACTAGTTTAGAAAAGGAGCCAAAGTGGTGAACGTTGAAATTAGTTATAAAAAAAAAAGCATAAAAAGCCGAGTGACGGAACGAAAAAGGGACAAAATTGGAATAGTGTGCCTCAATACTATGTACAACATGGAGTATTAAAATTCTGTTTGGTGCTGTCGCTGGATCCCAACAGCGCAATTTTTGAGAGCCGAGAATATTTGCGGACCAGCAAATTGGCAAAATAAGTAATCACATCAGAAATATGGTGGAAGTCGATACCTTGACTTTATGTACGCTTGCTGAAACTCTGTGAGGCCCTGTCGTCCTATTGTCCAGGTTCGATGTCAAGCGGGAAGAATTGAAGCCAGACCTTTCTTTTGGTGTGATTAGTCTCGAAATCCCCCTCTATAATCTGGAGATAGTACTGTAAGTATGTTGAATGTTTTGAAGATGCACAAGTCAGGTTAGTGATCAAAAGTGATTTCCTTCCATATTACAATTTGGGTGACAGTTTACGAGTAAGTAGTGAAAATGTTAGCGATGGCATCAATTTGCAATATGTATGAGTAATTTCTTTGTTCCCTATAGAGCTGCTTTTCCAGGCATGCGCATGTAAACAAACAGCTCCTCTTTCCAAAACTACGTATCATGTACGAATTTAGTAGTATCTTTCGTCTCAATATGCGATGTAGAGGGTAAATAAATCCATATAGAAAATTCCTATACCACACTTTAGGTTTGCATAACTTTAAAAAAAAAAAAAAAAAAAAAAAAAAAAATACGTACCAAATTAACCATGTAGTACCGTAATCATACATACTGTACATTAAAATGAAAATTCGGTAGTAACGTGTTCTGAACGTATAGTTCATTTTCTTTCATTTTTATTGTTTTTATACATTATCGAAAGAAATGGAAAGATATATAGTTGTGTGTACATTTGCACGAGTTCACTGATGGTACGGGGCTCGCATCCCATCTCTGATATTCATTCTTTTTGTTGTTGTTGTTGTTATTATTATTATTATTATTATTATTATTATTATTATTATTATTATTATTATTATCAAAGTTTTGCTGTTTACCTTAAAAAGAATTTTAAAAGCTAAATTAGAGAAAGTAATAGAAGCTAGGACAGAGTAAATATGCCCGTTCACTTTTTTCGAGACGTCCTCACCAGCTAATATGTGTTGATATATAATGCGATTTTTTTGTTTTGTTTATGTATGTACTTCTGTGTAGGTTAAGTTAGTGTTAGAATATGATGTTGATGTGTGCTGACATGTAGTGGATGTTTGTGGAGCAGTTGAATATTCCTGCTTGATGACTAATAAATTCGTAATGAGAAAATATAATTTGTTTAAAAGATATGTGCAGCACACTAAATTTAAAGAGCAGGATGTCTAATTCCCAGCATTGCAAATATATGCTGAAAGCTTGTTGTTAATGCATAATAATTCGTAATGAAAATAAGTATAGGTGACAATGTAGTGGCAAAGTTGATTTGTAAAATTTTAAGTAAACATTTGTGGTGATGATTGCTTTGATTTTTATGGTTAAAAAAAAATGTCAGATTTAATACATTTAATGTAATGCCAAGAGAGGTGAACATGCAGTATAATAACCAAAGAAATTAACATAATTGAACACATTATTTTTTTATTTTTTTATATTTTCTTAAAATACCAATTAAATTAATAACAATCAAAATCCCTTTTTTTAAAAAAAAATTCAAACAAATACAGAGAAAACCAAGTAATTTTGGGAAATCTAGAGACGTTTGAACAGAAGTGGTACAAGGGTAGATTCAGTAAACAAGGATTTGTAATGATTACAAAGAAAAGGTCGACAGAAAGTGAAATGGTACAGATAACGTTTGATAGGAACCCAAAAGTAGACATAACAACCTTTCCAAATTCTTTTTTCGGTCGTTGCGCAGAATTATTCAAAATTTACCTTTTGAGTTCAGCGTTCCCACATGATAGTGGAGTGTGCGAATGTTTTGTGGGTTGCCAGACGCACTTCTGTGGGAGCCCAAACAGACTTCTGACTGGTTAAACTTGCAATGCATTTGGACACACCTCAATCCAGGGAAAGTGAACGTGATACAATACACAAGTCAGATGCATAATTACATTTTTTATTTATTTATTTGGGTAGTTATATAATTAATGTAATGTAATCGTAGTTGATCAATCTTACTACTTCTTTTCCCATCACTGGTAACTGGTATATAAAATCCTTTCGTGATTATTCCTCAGCAGATTGTGACTTTTTTTTTTTTCTACACTGCTTCTAGGCAACTAATCAAATTAAAATTGTGTACTTTGTTTTCAAGTCTTAAAAACTCTAACGCAAACGAGTGTTAATGTGTTCCACCGCAACATATTAGCATATTGCAAGATGTTAAAAACTGTGAACTGTGAACATATTACCTCAGTGCAAATTCGTACAGAAAAACGACTCAGATTTCTGATATGTATGTATATACTAGCAGCGTTCACCCCGCTTCGCTGCGGTCACCCCGGAACGCAATAAACTTTGTTACTTAGATAATTTTTACTTTTTCGCTTTCAAGTGATATGATAAAAACCATAGAAGATTGCAGTAAATCTTAACATTATATCGCCTGTCATTTATGTTAACCCGCCCCGCTTCGCTGCGGTCATCCCGGTGCTGGCATATTGTAAAAGTGTCTGTAAAAATAAGCAAATCAATTAAAAAATTTTAAACAGAAGATTCAAGCTATTTTCCGCTGTATATCGCCTGTCATTTATGTTAACCCGCCGAGTGACACGGTCATGCGGGTTGCATATAAATACGTTTATTTTTACCTATGATGAACTAATAACAAAGGATTTGTACGTTATGGACACCTGAATGGTCAATTATCTCAAGACACTGGTAATTAAAAATTAAAGTGATATGATAAAAACCATCTAGGGTCCAAATCCTAATAACCCCCCAAAAATGAAAGAAATTGGTTCAGCCGTATTAGCGTGATGAGCGGACAAAATTTTGTACGTTCTCTTTTATATATATAGATTATAATGAAATGAAGACCACTATTGAGTTTGTCCAGCAAAACAACACATGATTTATATTATAAATTTTATTACATTGATTTTTTAAACTTACTGATGTTTTCAAGTCACAGTTGTAATTATTATTTTAATAAGTTGGCTAAATATTTACTGTATAGTGTAAACATTTATATGTTTTGAACATACTACAGGGTTCCCACATTCTGGAAAATCAGGGAAAGTCATGGAAAGTCAGGGAAATGGAAACATGTCAGGGAAAGTCATGGAAATTATGCATTTCGTGTAAAATATCATGGAAAGTCAGGGAACGTAAATGTGCAAGGACGGAGTACTGTATGTAAATGTGGACATGTAAAGAGAAAGGCAATGATACATTATTCCCAGTGATAATAGTGATAGTACAGTGTTGCTATTTCATACTGAGGGAATAAGGTAGTCTATGTATGTATGTGTGTGTGTGTGTACAAATAGTGGCAAATCAGTATTACAATAGTGCGTTTTTAGAACATGCAACATGATCAGATCTACTGCAATCTTTTCTCAGCGGACTGTGTCCTCTTCCGCCAAACAACTTGCTGCAGGTGTCAATAATGGATGGGCCCAATGTTAATCATTTCTTCCTGAAGAACTTGAAAGAAAAACTGAATGAAGATTTCCCAGATAGATAGATAGATAAAAAAAAAAAAAAAAAAAAAAAAAAAAAAAACTGGTGTGTGTGTGTGGTTTACATGTTATCAATGGTTCAATCAAATGTGGTATTCAGTCTGCTGGATGGGACTTGCACAGTTTTCTTCGTGACATATACTGTGTGTTTTGTGATTCTCCAGCTTGTCGTGCAGATTACACTGCTTCCACTGGTAGCAAGATGTTTCCTTTAAAACACTGTGCAATAAGATGGGTAGAGAACGTAGCGTGTGTGGAACGTGCTTTACTTACGAACAAATAAAGAGATCAAGAGTAAACCATTTAAAATTGTTGTGGAAGGTACAAGTGATGCTTTCATGAAGTGTAAATTATGTTTGTTCAAGACTGTCTCAGCAGAGTGTGAACCACCTTTAAGAAAATTCCAGAGTCCTGAGCCATTTGTTTGTTTCCTGTACTCAGAACTTCTAAATCTTTTAAGGAATCTAATGACTCGTTGTGTCAAACAAAGCAGTATGAAACTTGCTGACAGTGCAGTGAAGCTTCTTGCATTAGATTTGACATCCAATGAAAACTTGTTGGAAGTAAGAAAGGTAGACATTGGTTTTAAGATAGAGAAACTACTGAAAGAGCTTAATGCATCAGATAAAGATAAACTATCTTTCAGGCTTGAGTGTCGAAACTTTTTGCTGTGTACAATCAAGAAGATTGTGGAAAGGAGCCCTCTGAAGTACAAACTGGTACGTGCTCTGTCAGCTTTGTATCCCAGTCTACAGAAGAACTATCCAGAACGTGCTCAGACTAGGATGAAATGCATTCTACAAACTACATGAGCATAACAGGATATCTGATTCTATAGCTGAGAAAGCAAAGAGTCAGTTTGTCTTTCTGTAATGAAATCCAAGGATACCTTGCAGTTGACTTCAGAGAATATGAAGAGAAAATGTGCAGCACTAGGTGAGATGACTTCTTTGAAAAGGTATTGTCCAAGAAACAAGAGTATGCTGATTTGTGGCATATTGTGAAAATATGTTTAATTTTATCCCACGGCAATGCTTCAGTGGAGGGCGGGTTCTCAGTCAATAAGACACTTATTGTAGAAAACCAAATAGAAAACTCTCTAGTTGCACAGAGGCGGGTGCATGACGCAGTTATGTACTGTGGAGGTGCAGAATCTGTTCCCACTGATCGAAGAATGCTTCTTTCAGTTCGTTTAGCTCGGAGACGCTATGATAAATACCTTCAGCAGAAACGAATCCAGAGTGCAGAGGAAAGTAAAGTCAAAGCTGAAAAAAGAAAAGTATGTGCTGAAGTGAAGAAATTAGAAGCAAAGAAGAAACAATTGGAATTATGTTATAAACAAGAACAGGACGCTCTCGTACAACAAATTCAAGAACTGAAAGCAAAACATTGTTCTGTTTAAAATGTGTGTAATACATATCTCAGACGTGTCACTGTTAGGATTTTCTTGACTGTATATTTTGTTGTTTTGTCAAGCCAAAAAATAACTAATTTCCAATGTCAAGGTATGTGGTATTGTTTCATACATATATAATATTGTTATATACTTAAATATTAAATTTTGTCTAAATTGTTTAATATAATAAATACATAAATGGTAATTAAAGGAGTGTGATGGACGGCTATGGGGATGGAGGAGGGCGTTAAAAAAATTGTATGATAGGACTTACCACATATCTTCCCATTGATATTGAAGAATTCAAGTCAGGGAAAACAAGAATTTGAGTCAGGGAATGTCAGGGAAAGTCAGGGAAAAGGATCTTCACTTTTCTGTGGGAACCCTGTACTACCACAAGTTAAAGAAATGTGTAACTAAAGTTTAACGTATATTTAAGTTTAACATACGTTTAAAAGATCATAACAGTTTCTTTACAAAGTGCTACTTAGAAGTAAGCAAACTATACACACCATAAACTAACACAAAATTAAATTTAAATCTTCATAAAAGTCTTCTACATAAGTTTCTCGCCACAATTATACTTTCAAAAGAAGAGGATTCCAGTGCAAGAAATTTACATTAACTTCCATCATCATAGTAACAAGCGAAATGGGCTGTGAGTTGTTGTTTGTGCTGAGGAAGGTGTCAGGGAAAAGTGAAACAGTGCAGTTAATAGTACATTTTATATTAGAAGCAGTTGGTAAAATGGAGTCTCTGGTTTGATCCCCGGCCAAATAAGTTTTGTGGTGGATAACATCGTGTACTTGAGTTTTTTTTTTTTCGGGATACTCCGTTTCCTCCCATATTATAATTCCACCAATTCTTCCATCATCATTCACTTGCCTTAATCATCGTCTCCCTTAGCCTAAAGAGGATAATCGTGGGGCATTAAACTGAAAGATTTTATTTAATTTTATCTAATTGCTTCCTCATCATTTACTTCTTATCGTTGTTTCCTTTAGCTTTGGCATACTGCACTAATAATTTTTGTTTGTTTCCAAGTTACCGGCAAATGAAATGAATAAGGGATAACGACTGTTGCTGCGGTTTTACAAAAGGACATATCACCAAGAATATCTCAAGATTACTTTTTTATGTGCTCTATTATTATTATTATTATTATTATTATTATTATTATTATTATTATTATTATTATTATTATTATTATTATTATTATTATTATTATTATTATTTGTTGTAGAAGAAGAAGAGCCGTGTATTGTAGTCGCTAACACTCTTGCCTTTGGCGCGAGCGGTCCCAGAGGGACACTTGATCGAAAAATGTAAAAGCTCCGAAAATAGTTGTTTTACTGACCAATACTTGTTGTAGTTGATGCCACTGTCTCTAGTTACATGTATCTACATTAGAAAGAGAATAATCAAAATTTTATTATAGCATCTATGAGATCATTTTTAAACATTTTCGTATTTTCAGTGAAGCAGCCTGTGTGAATACCTCAGTTACGAACCAGAAAGAAAATAAAGATGATTTGGAGCCCCATTCAACAAATTCAACACAAGATGATGTTGAATATTCAAGTATACCTTCCTATAATTCGAATCAAGGGTCAAGTTCTCCTTTGAAGTCCATTTCTCCAGTAGTCAATACTGTGTCAAGAAGCACAGCATCTAAACTTTCGATGAACAAATATGAAAATTCAAGTATAAAAGCTTGGTTGAAAAAAGATCAGAAACGTTTTGTTTATCCGAATGAAGTGACCGAGTCTGTTCATAGTTCTTCTCCTGTTTGTGATAGGAGTGATAATGTGAGTGATAGTGTAAACAGAACATCACACATCAAATTAGCAAATACCCCAACTGTGTGTGCAGTAAGTGATCTTGAAGACAAGAGAGATGTTCGTCAAAAAACAAACGAAACATTTTCAAGGTCATTGTCACAAAGGAAAACTAATCTTTATGAAAATGATTATGTGAAGAGTGCCAAACGAATATTGAGCAGTGATGAGGATGATGATAAATCCCAAAAAGGAAGCGTGTCGAGTGACAGTTGTATTATTACTGCTGAATATAGAAGGTGCGAACAGAATTCTGTTGATAATGCGATTTCTTGCTCGGCGCAAGCGAGTGAAATGCTTTTATTTGATTTTGACGATCCACTCTCATCAACTGATGAGTACGAAACTGTAAGCAAACAAATTGCAGTTTCTTTAGGTAAGTCTTAATTTTCTTTCCATAAGCAGGCCATAGCATCTAAATGAGTGTAATACTATTGTAACTGACACCATTATTTAAAAAAGAAAAAGTTTATAAGATTTAGTTAATGTAGTTAATAAAGATGTTAAATTATTGCGCAGTTAGTGCAAAATTATTTTTTCTTTAGGTTATATGCAAAACAGAATTTACTACCGAAGTAATAATTTCGAATTTCAGCGGAAAAGTTCAAACAAATTATTCTTTATATATATAATGTTAACAGAAGGAAGATATTTCAACGAAATTTGAATAGGAATACGTTCAATGTGTGAGAAATGAAATATTTCTATATGTAATACCTAATTATTGTCACACGGAGTAGAAGTCCAGATTATTTTATTTCTGTCACTGTGTACACACTACAATTGTTGTTCATTAGCGTTAGTATATGTGTGCGTACACATAGAATAGCATATATTTATGGATGAAAAATGTTTCGGTTTACTCTGAAGCAGATAATGTTTATTGTTCATACATCTTGAAAAACATAATTGACGTGCCAAAACGAATTCCTGTAGAAGTTTCGAGGCAGACGTCCTTCGAGTATGTTCAGCATTTTAATCTTGTCGAAAATCTCAAACTAAAGAGGACTTTATTAGACGAGCACGTAGAAGATCGCACAAAAATATCGATAGGAAGCAGTCTAGTGGGTCTTCCAAGAATCCACATCGCCGAGTTTCACAGTAATTAAGGTAATTCAGAAGCACTTGTTATTGCTGCGGTAAAAGCGAAATTATACGTGTACAGTATCTCTGTGGCACACGAATAAAAGGAGCCTGAACAAGTAATGCAAACAGTAGGATACCTGATCAGTCCTAGTCTCAAATAAGCAGGGTTGGGATTGTAACTCCTGGTTGGTTTCAAAGAGGTTCCCAGGTCATTGTTTGGGGTCTGATACGTTCTGGCCATATCGTGGGATTCGCTACTTTGCAGTGTCAGGACGCCTGGTGACACCAAAAGGGATGTAAATATTGCTTTAAAGCGTTCCGGCGTCAACACTGAAAATGCTGATCTCTC
This sequence comes from Thermobia domestica, assembly GCF_964235325.1. Lineage (NCBI taxonomy): Eukaryota > Metazoa > Arthropoda > Insecta > Zygentoma > Lepismatidae > Thermobia > Thermobia domestica. The sequence continues at coordinate 113,822,198 of NC_137461.1, read as the reverse complement.
ACTCGATAAAGGAGTTCCCTCCACCAGTAGATATAACTGAATGGTGGATTTTGGTCCATCGCTGTCAATTTTACTTTACGAGTGAGATATCTCCTTCAGCTTGGGGAAGAGGACCCCTCTCCGCTGATCTAGAGTTAGAGCGCGAATCTTCGGTACAGAAAGTTACGATTCGATTCCCAGCAGGAGAGCATTAAATGTGTTGCGGTGGTTCAGTTCTACCTTAAATTATAGGTCCACATCGTATATAACCTGTGCTGAAAAGGGCCGCTAAACTTCAATAAACAAACAAACAAATGGGGAGAGAAAAATGTGCTTATCCTTGAAGATGATGTAAGGCCATTGGATTCAACGTTAGAGATCAGTTTAGGTATACGATACTTACAGAATATGAATAAATATGAAGATTTTTACTGAATATGGTCATTTTGCCAAAATATTAAGAAATATGACAATTTTAAATACGCTATTCCAATTCAACGTAACATAAAACATTAAGATCCTTGTTCCTATTGTCCTATAAGGCTTGGTTTAAATATGAAATTTCATATTTTGTCTCTGTCTAGTGACGATAACCATAACTGATTTGTTTGAAATATTGTTTTCCTGAAGAATAATCGAAGAAAAGAAGAAAATTATTTCTAACGGAAGACCAATTTAATCCAGAAATAAAAGAATGATCGTTTTCAAAATACCAATTACGAAAGACATAATTGGCTTACTGGAAGTATTAGGTATAACAGTGACAGAAACTCCACTTGGATAATTACAGGATATAGCAAGCTAAATAATTCAACTAACGCAATACTGGATCATGTTACTATTGCACATATTGATGCTTCTCTCGCTTTCACGACTTTTGAAACTATGCGTTATGCGTATTGAAAGTGAACTAAGTGACTTAACGTGACAAAGCATTATTCAACATAATGAAAAAATAAAGTCGAATGGAGACATTTTGGAAAGACATGCGTTTGTGTACTTGCGAAACTGAAACTTCCGTTTAGAGGGAACGATGAGACGAAAATATCCAGCAGCAGCGGTAATTATTTAGTGTAGAGCTTTTAGACTACACTGCCCAGTATGAGTTCCACGGTATTCAAAGGTGTATAAAATCGAATTCAAAATTATTTATTTGGATGTGTTACCTATCCACTTGAAGGGAAGTGAACAACAATTAGAAAAATAATAATAATAATATTATTATTATTATTATTATTATTATTATTATTATTATTATTATTATTATTATTATTATTATTATTATTATTATACAACTGACGTCGTGAGTAAGTCCACAATTGTCGCTTGTATATCGCTATGGTTGACCGTATGGTGGTAGAAAGATTTGAGTGCTTCCAAGATGTAAATGAGGACAAATCAGCGAGAGCACTTTCTAATCTTATTATAAGGCAAATTGAGTACTTCACATTGCGATGTGTATATATATATAGAGAGAGATAATATGTATAAAATTCGTTGCTCAGAGCAACGATGGGAGTGCAGCGATAACCGCTTCACTACACGATATACAAGCTAATATTAAGACGTCTTTTCTACAAGCTTTCTACAGGTTCACTGCTATGCGCATTGTTTACATTTGGGTCAATCCATATGAAGGGTCCAGAGGTGGTTGCTCAACAATCTCCGAAAATTATAAAACTATGAGTGTGATGAACCTTGTGTGTGAGAATGATCAATAACATCATTCATGTTGTCATATGTACAAGTGTTCCTGAATGGCGGTCATCTTTGTTGTCGATGGAGTGCCATTTTTTGCATTTGCAGGCGTTTACGAAAACTACATTTGCTCAGGACGTACGTATCAGACGAACTCCAAACAAAAACGAATGTTTAGAGGAGAGACTGAAATACATGGAGAACATATACTCTTGCTTCTAAATAAATATGCAGGGTTGCAAACCAATACATGAAATCACTTGAAAAAGTACAGAAAATTACACTTTTAAAGGGGCTGTAATTTGAAATGGCATAAAGTGGAGGGGGGGGGGAGTTCATAAGTTTTGTGCTGAATACTATTTTATGTAAAGGGTCTGCAAAAATATCCACAGCTATAATACTACTGGCACCGTAGATTTATGGGGGTCTGAAAGTTGGAGTTTGTGATTTGGTGCCATGTTTGGGTCGTAATGTCTCAGGAGGGCAAAGTGCTCAAAATTGCTGCTTAGGCTACAAAGCAATTCTGTATGTGAATAAACTATTTCAAAAAAATCATGAGTGATATTACATGGAGAAAAAAGTGAGAACATGGTAAAAACGCGATAAAAGCACCTGCGTGACGATGGTCGTAGCTCGGAAAAATTTAAAGGTTTTGATATGTTTCATGCTAGATCTCAAAAACTATGCATGGTGCAGCAATTAGGCCCGCTTTTGTTTGTGTTCAGTTGTGTAAAAGCTTGCGAGTGGAGTTTGTGCCATCTTTCTAGCTCCATGATCATTACCACGTCTACAGAGTGGGCTATAACAGACAAACCAAAAGAGAGAGGAAAGCGAAACTTTGCACGAAGCAACTATAAGGAGAAGAACATCTTTGTATGTATTAAACAGAAAGACTCAACGAACAGCGTTGCCAATCCAATATAAAGTTAAGGGGGGCGCGATGGCTCAGTGGTAGAGTGTTCACCTCCGGCGCTTGGGGTCCCTGGTTCGATCCCAGCCCGCGCCGTGTGGACTTTGTGGTGGACAAACACCGTGCTCGTGGGATTTCTCGGGGTTCTCCCGTTTCCTACCACTTTCTTCATTCCACCATTTCATTCATTTCTCATAATCACCGTCTCCTGTAGCCTAACCCACATAACCGTGGGACGTAAAACTCAAAGATTTCATTTCATTTCATTTCCAATATAAAGTTATATTTTTTTCAAATGGCACTAGGTCAGATTATTACATATTTCAAATCAACGTGTCGAACGTAAACTTAAAATACTACTTTTATTATTCACTTTTGCAAACTAAGGATGTTATAGTATCACAAGCATCGGAAACCTCTAACGCAAGTACAGCACAACGGAGATGCACATAGAAAGCACTTAGTGTTGGTTTCCATGGTGATGGTATGACTTTTTTCGAATGAATAGGAACAAAGTTACCAGGGCTTGAAAATTCTAATATTTTTTTGAAAGCATTTATTTCGAAAAAATGCTGAGATAAGTATCATATCTACTTGCTTTGTGTGGTTGTAATTGTTGTGTGAATTATTTTACCGTTTACAGCACTTCGATATCTCAAACCGTTCCGGAGATATGATGAACATTGAACATTGCTGAAGTTTGCAACACTGATTAAATCGGGTAATTGCGAGAACTTGATGTAATTACAGCTACTAAAAGCTATTGCTGTAATGCTATAGAAGAGAAGGGAAACAACAATCATTTTAAATATTTTTCACAAATACACCATTTTCAGCAGGATAGGATAGATAGGTGTAACGCTACCTTGTGAACACGTTAACTTTCGTAACTGGGATTGGATTTAAATGATACTTTGCTGATACATTAAGTGCATTAACACCGCGGTAGAATTCGACGATGGGTGTCGTGGGTGCAAGGGGGAGCTAACCTCCTGCCATATAAACGTGGCAATGAACATGGAGCTAGAAAGATGGAATAAACGCCACTCGCAACATTTGCACAACTGAACACAAACAAAAATGGGCCTAATTGCTGAACCATGCGTAGCTTTTGAGATCTAGCATGAAACATATCAAAACATTTAAATTTTTCCGGGCTGCGACCATCGTCACACGCGTGCTTTCTTCGCGTTTTTACCATGTTCTCACTTTTTTCTCCATGTAATATCAGTCATGAATTTTTTGCAATAGTTTATTCACATACATAATTACTTTGTGGCCTAAGCAGCAATTTTTAGAACTTTGCCCTCCTGAGATATTACGCCCCAAACATGGCATCAAAATCACAAAATTCAACTTTCAGACCCCCATAAATCTATGGTGCCAGTAGTATCATAGCTGTGGATATTTCTGCAGACTATTTACATAAAATAGTATTCAGCACAAAACTTATGAACCCCCCCCCACACACACACACACTTTATGTCATTCCAAATTACAGACCCTTTAAAAGTGTAATTTTCTGTACTTTTTCAGGTGATTTCATGCATTGGTTTGCAACCCTGCATATTTATTTAGAAGCAAAAGTAAAGTTCTCCGTGTACCTCAGTCTCTCCTCTAAAAATTCTTTTTTGTTTGGAGTTCGTCTGATACGTACGTCCTAAGCAACTGTAGTTTTTGTAAACGCTTGCAAATGAAAAAAAAAAAAAAGCACTCCACCGACAACAAAGATGGCCGCCATTAAGGAACACTTGTACGTACGACAACGTGAATGATGTTATTGACCTTCTCATACACAAGGTTCATCACACTCCAATTTCTATAATTTTCGGAGATGGTCGAGCAACCATTCCCATCTTTGGATCACTTCAGATGGATTGACCCATTTAGCACTATTCCAAAGTGCTCCAAGTATGCTTGATGCTGTATCTTTTTTTTTCTTAGTGGATTTGCAACATTTTTCTCCAAATAAGTAACGCACGCAAAATTTCTTCAATTTCTAGGTCGACAATTACCGAATGTTTGCCCAACAAGATGAAATTATTCGTTACGATTTGTTAGAAAAGCAACAGGATACTCTTTCCATTATTTAAGACAATTTATCGAATTTAGAGAACTTTGAGTTTTGATTTCTTCTTGCAGCTTTTCACAATATTTTTATCACTGATGTTTTGTTCAATGTCCTACAGAATTCTTCATTAGATATTGCTTAAAGAAAGATAACGGAAACACAATATACGTGAAATCTCTTAGAAACCGTTGTCAAGAAATGGAAGAAACAATTTCCGATGTTGAACTCCCAGGAAAGTAAAACAGAAGTCTTTGTTAATGTTTTGTTAAAGTATTGGTACTAATGTATTTTTTGGTAGTAAATAATATAAGTATTATCAAATATAAATAATGAAAAATAAAACACCCTGCTTGGGTAACTAGTTGGTCCCCGCACGTCCCTGAGAGTAGAAGTCTCCGACATGAATGCAGCATATGTTATGGATGCACGCTCAACATCCTACACAATTTTGGAATCGCTTTCACATTTTTCGAAGAGGAACAGATCGCTTGATATATGTTTTAGGATTAGATTTTTGTAATGGTAACATCAGGTTTGCAAAATATCGTATAACAGAACTACATAAAAATAAATTGCCACTTCTGTGTATAGGTTTACGGTTCAAACCTTGGTCGCATCTAATGGACTTTGCAAAACGAATAGTATATGTTTCATCGGTACATACTTTTGGTCTCACTTGATTATACAATCAGTCATTTCATTCACATTCATTTACTACGTATTATGGGAGCTGTGATAACAGTTAAGTGTATTAGAAAATGAGTTACATAATGCTAAAATGTCATGTATTTTTCAATTGCTTTTCAGATAATGAACCATTTAGTAATGGAAAGGACTTACCGGAAGACAAAGCATACGATTCTCCTTCACAGGTTTGTATTTCCAAAAGAGTACACTAATTTAGAATTTTCAATGAATATCCTGTTGCATAAATTTTCAGGATACAGGAAGCTATGAATAAAGTGAAATTTCACTTGTGGATGTGTTGCCAGGTGTTCCAAAAGGACCTCTCCAACTTTGATTGCGTATAAGTCAGAAAAAGGATGCGGCATAATGTTAACATACACGTAAAGTTTTGATCTTTACCAACACATCTAACTTTTTTTTTTTTTTTGGAGGGGGGGTCGTTGCAGGTGAGGCATTGACGAAAATGGCCACCCCTAAAAGATGGCACAGTGTATGGAATGGTGGATAGAGACCAAATCTGCCACCCATGTCCAATGGAACTTCCGGACGTATTATAGACACACACCCAATCACGTCCGACCATCCGGCAGTGGTATACGAGGTTCAAGAAAACCGGAAGAGGAAGACGAATTCTGGACGTCCGAGCACGAGTGAGACAGATATGGAACGGGTACAAGAGACATTTGTCCGGAGCCCAGCCAAATCAGTCGTCAAGCGTCTTGACAGTTACAGCTACCACCTACCATGGTGCACAGGGTGCTACATATGCGACTGAAGCGGCATGCCTACAACTTGCAGCTGCTGCAAAAGCTTCAACCTCATGACAGGCTAAAGCACAAAGCATTTACGATTGAGATTCTGAATCGCATCGACGAGAACCCAGACTTCCTGAAAAGGTGATATTCTCGAACGAAGTGTGCTTTTATGTGTTCGGAATGGTAAACTGACACAATGTGCGGATATGGGGCTCGGAAAACTCCCACGTAACCCGAGAAATGGTGCGCGACCGTCCCAAAGTTAAACGTGTAGTGTGGTCTGCTTCATGACCTTGTGTGGAGATCTTTTTCCTTTGCAGAGACGTCAGTCACCGCGACTGTTTATCTGGAGATGTTGGAAAAGTTTGCATTTCCACAGGTCGAACACCTGGAACCTAATCTTGCTGCAGCAGGACGGTGCTCCTCCTCACTTGGTCGCGATCGTTAGGAAGGCTTTGGACGGCACATTTCCAGGTTGTTGGATTGGTCAAGGAGAACGCATTGCCTGACCCCCAAGGACTTCGGACATCACCCCACTTTTTTTTTCTTGGAGGCTTTGTGAAGGATGTGCTCTACAAGACCCCAGTGGAGGACCTGCAAGAACTGCCTACTCGCATCGGCGCATCACTTTAACAGGTTATGGAGAACATGCTAGACCGGATGTAGGCAGAACTGGAATATCGCTTAGATATTCTGCGTGCTACAGATAGCACAAACATTGAACTCTGTTAAACGGCTAGTATAACGTCAGGTGTATGTGAATGTTATGCCGCAAACCGCACCTTTCTATCAATCTCCTTTTCGGATTTAAACGCGATCAGATTTAGAAAGATCATTTTGGAACACCCTGTATCGTAAGATTGTTTTAATACAAGTATTAAAAAAATAAATAAATAAAAATAAAGACAGATTCTCGTATCTGTGTGAACCAACGTGATCTAATCAAATTAGAAGAAACCATTGCAGATCATTCACTGTAAATACGTAACACTATCTGATAAATAGTTTTCCCTACCAGTTAATAGAATCAATGAAACTCTTTATTCATAAATAAATAAAATTTATGGAAATTCTTATTTACATTGATTTCAATAATATAAATGTTGCAAATTTAGTGTAGTTTATAAGTGTTTGCCTCTGAGCATGTGAAAATATAATGTAACAAGTACATAAATTCGAATAATGATTGCACGTTTCCAATGTAGTGTAAAAAATTTAATTTCAACACAGAACTTTAAATGTATTAATTTTACTGCATTTTTTTTTCCAGAGTCCTAAACTAGAAAGAAAAGTGAAGAAAAGGTGCTTCAGGCGGTAAAATATTGATGCCCCAGTGTAATTAATTGTTTCATGTGTCAAAGAAGGAATATGACTGTTATGTCACACTGTGAAAGCAACACATCTTAACTGTTATATGAATCCAATAATTAATGAATTAGCATACTTGTATTGTTGGTAACGCAGTGTAGCAACGTAAAAAAGTAAGCCCGTAAGCCTGAAATTTAACGTTCTTCGCAGAAGTATGTAGGAAATTCGAAGGATAAGCAGATTGGGGTTTACGTTTTATTTTTACTTACGCTCGATGAATCATGTATAAGCTGATAATTGCTACTGCACTCTAATTGTTGTAGAACTAGTATAGATATTAATGAAATTGGTGGAATTTCCGGCAACTAACTCCATGTAGCTTTGTTGCAAATACTAAAATCTAATAGTAATTCGGATTTAGAATAATGATAAGAGCATTCAATTCGTTGAGATGATTTGACAGCAATTATCAGTATGATTTTACCTGATACCAGTACTGTCTGTAACAGATATTATTTTATTTCTGCGTCTGTCGGACATATTCAGTAAATAATTCAGGTTTTCAGAATGGTAATGGCAATTGATTTGCAGCATTAGTAAGAAACAATAGCGGAAAGCTTCGTAAAATGATAAGTATTGTAATGTGAAATGCATCTTTCAGATATTTTGATTTTTAGTGTTTGATCTTTTAAAGAAAATAATGGATGGTCTTTCTTAAGAATCTTACACAAGCAGTCTGTCTGTAACCATTTTCAGTTCCATACTTTTATCCGACTTAAGGAATAATAATAACACCTACCTTTATTTACATTTTTCCAGATAGAGGCGATCAGCTTAACAGGAACTATAAGTCCGTCGTACCTCAATATATCCTCTGTATGTGAATAAATGTCATTTGTTTTTAATATTTCAGCTAAAAATGTCGGCTTTAATCACGAAGATAGAATGAAATAGCTTTAAAAATTTTGGGAAGAGGAATGGAGAGTCGGTTGTTGCACGATCATAACATATAAAACAAATAGCAGTATCGTAGTGTATACCACGTGAAGGAGTTTGGTTTTTCAATGTACAAAACGTTATTTTTTTTAACGGCTCAACAATGGAAGTACCCCGTCAACAATTCTGCGCTTTTCTCCTTGTCTATCACTCTTAATGGGAAAACCTATGTTGTACTTTGCGAGGAGACCGGGGGTGGCAATACAAACTTCAATTGCATGCCGCCTCAAGTTTCTTCTCAAAAATGCATTTCCCATCACCCTCCATTCCCCACTCAAAAACTTTAGTGTGCCAGCTGAGTATTTTACTAATAGGGTGATATTTTCTCAATTAATATTGAAGCCGGATGTGGTAGATTCACACTTCTCCGGTTTTATTAGAGAGATTAAAGTGGAGATGGAATATATTCTTGGAACGCTTAATCGATTAAAAAAAAAAAGGCTTCCCGCTATCTATTATTGTTTTTGTTCTATAGTGATCTATGATAAAACCGGAAGTGGTTCATTTTTACCACTCCTTAAAAATTAATTGGTTGATTAGGTTATATCCTTGTCCTTATATCAGTGAGGTTAAATGAGATAGGACCTGTTGTTTAAAGTGGGGGTCCGAACCACTACTTGGTTTTGTATCCGAAGCAAATGTTCTTACTGGAAATCGAACCTGGGACAACGCGTGGTAGCCTCTCGCTAATCAAAGAGTAGCGCCCCTGCTTTTGGTGCAAGAGGTTTAAGATTCGATTCTCAGCGGTGGTTCAGATCCTACTTTAAACTGCACATCTCGTCATATATATATATATATATTCACAGTTGACAAAGGATGTAAAAAGAAATGATCCATTCATCAATCACTGTCATTTCTTGCACCTATTAAGCCAATTGCGCCGTCCTGAAACAGAGAAAGTCATAGTTCAGAACCATCATCTCAACGAATCTTTGTTTAGACAACTATCACAGTTATGCGGAGACCTTTGAGTTTCATTGCGGTGTGCTTCTAAGCTCACGTAAATAGAATGATCTATCCTTCATAACCTTGATGTTTTAGAAGGACAAAACAAAGATCGATTATCAAGCATATCTAATTGCCAATTTCGTCAATACTCATTTGGATTCCAACAACTTTTATAGTACAGTTTTAAATTCCATTGCCTATTTCTCTCCTCAAAGCCTTTAAAATAGGTTCATCGTATGATGTTTTTGTGATCAAAATTGACAATTGAAGAAATTACATTTACTCACGTACGGAAGTGTAATGATGTAAACTCTATTACTCTTATTGTGTCCTCAGTTCATATAACGAAGACAAGATTTCATTGTATCTTTCTATCTTAGACGACAAAATTTCAACATTACCATGCACAGGAAGCGTATTAATTAACTAATGTCTTTTTAACCTCAAGCATATACAAATTTGTGTTATGTTAAGTTTTTCAATAAATAGGATGTTTGCGTATTATCAGCATTGTTAATGCACCTTGTGTTGATAGCTGTGATACGTTTTTTTAAAACTTAACTGGTAGAACTTTCATACTTTCCTGAAGTTTATTTTCAACAAAAGAGAAAAATGACATAACAAAAATGTCTAAATACCAAACAGAAATAATTTTGTCAAATAAACTTCTAAAATATTACAAAATCTTTTCGATTTTTAAAAATTTGCAAATGTCTGCTGTGTTGAAATTTGTTACTTCTGTAACAACAATTTTCAATTTGACTTATGTTTATAAATCGGCATTTTATTGTAAAGAACGGAAGATAAAATAAAAAAAAATATTTAAAACATAATGAGTGAGATGGTATTATTTTGTATAAGAAATTCATTAAATACAAATTCGATGTATTTATATCTTAATTTGTATTGTGCTGGTAGTATGAAAGAACTTTGAAGAAAGCATCATGTACTATTTTCAAAATAACTTAGAAACTTCGCAATTAGACATACTGTTGATATGCATTAAATAAACACTGTTGATCGTAATCCGATTTAAAATTTTATTTTGAAGAGTTGAGCATAAAGCTGACCATGTTTAAAATTAAACCCTGTAAGTAGTGTAATCGTTTTTAGAACAATATGTACAAATTCAAATGAAATTGTAACTGATGTAGAGGTTGGATATTGATAAATAATTATATATTTGATATTCTGTTTAATAAAAAAATCCATTGTTATTACTTTTTTTTAATGTTTTGTGCACTCAAGGTAAATTAAAATTATTCTGAGTGTGTGTAATGTGAAAATTATTTTATATTCAAACCAGTTTTACTATTTGGTGTCTGTACTTAGAACAGTATTTTTAAATCTCTTTATTGAAAATAATATTTGTTATATTTTGTGAAGAATAACTACAATGAAAATATGTATTTTCATACATATTTTAAATAATAACTAAGAGAGTTAGTATATATATATATATTTTGGGCTCCTGTTCTATGTAGGTTATTTCTTGTGGTCTGGTTAACAAATTTATAAAAAACATATAATCAGAATATATATATATACTTTCGAATACTCAGTTCACAAAAGAGTACCATGAATATCCTAATGATGTTCCATGTAGAAAGATACAAATATATTTTGTTATATTTCATTGTTTACTGAAATTAAAAACATATATGACAAAATATCTTTTAAAGATTATCTCTCCGAGTGTTTTCTGTGGGGAGAACCTGAAGGAAACGTTGCTTTCCTATTTTTCATGTATCATGATAATAAGTTTTCGCACTTCGAGCTCTAATCTGTTCTTTAAATGTATGGTGAAAATTTGTAAAAGCCTTATGTATTTTTACACTTAATAGAAGTTTGTTACAGTACATAAAGAAAAGTGTATTTCGTAAAGCATGCTTTTTATTACTTATTTACCTTACGTTCTTCTGGTCTTCCCATAAATTAACCGAAAAGAAAGAGCATTTGCGTTGGCTCATAGTGACCGCAAGGAATCGTGGAGCCTGGGCTCTACACCAATCATAGAACTACTTTGCCTCATGTGTGATGCATCGGAAGAACTCGGCACAGCTCGTAGATTTGCCTTCGAACGCACACTTGAAAAAACATGAGCAACAGAAGTGCACCAACAATGTTGTCAAACTTAAAAGACATGGCGAACGAGCGACAGAGAAACAGCACTTAAAGAACTATCATACAAACACTAACAATTATTCGAATTAAACGGTAATAATAATAATAATAATAGCAAAAATATGAAACATCGACAATAATAAAAATAAACAAAACGAAACTTAGCGGCAACCCGACAATACTGTACCTCCAGGAGATGATTTCCATATAGCGCGAGAAACGAGGCTGGCAAAATTTCATAAATGAGGTTGACGACTGGCACACACTATCGCGTTCTATTGGGTGCTAAAATCAGTAGATCAAGGTTAAGCTTCACAACTCCGTGCGACTACTATAGTCCTGCTGTAAAATTTGCCATTCAGAGCCATCACTTATCATCTCATGTAGCTATGGGGACACGTTTTATAGAAACCAGCAAATTTGAAAAAAGATATGAAAGTCAAATGGCACAAGGTGAACTGCATAAGAAAATGAGTTGAGTTTAACGTTCCTTTCAGCAGCGAGGCTATATGAGACGGGGCCTACTGATTAACGTGGAATCCGAACCACATGAGCTCCCGCCCGGAATACATAAAAAAAAAAAATGAAGAATAATTTCGTAAACACAGAAGAATGTTTCAATTTGCTTGACGTGGTAGTTGTAAACAAAAGCACTGCCTTGCAAGACACATGATATCTTTCAAAAGCATAAGTTGTTTTTAGATTACAGATGGAAAAAGAAAAGATAGCTGAAACAAGGAGAAAAGCTGCTGTTCTGGACGAAAAATAAATACAATTGACGAAAATAGTATAAATCGTTGTTGTTAAATGAACCAATGTATTTTGAAGAAGTTCTATTAAGTAAAAGAATCAAAAAGTAAGTTACACAATACTTAGGGACAGGAGTTTTTCGCAATTTGAAACTAAACATTTCGCATTTGAAAATAAAAATTTCGTATTTTGTCGCATTTTGAGATATAAACTTTCTCATTTTGTCGCTAAGTAATCTTTTTCACTTTGCCTTCTTTTGCGCATTTGCAAAACCTTCCAATGTAATTTTGTCACTTCGTACTGTTTGGTCCATATTCAACTTTGTCTCTGTTACGTTTATGTGCTGCCGACTTTATATGCTTTTCTCCATTCGTGTATCTTTCTTTCTTCATTCAACGCGTGAATTAGGAGCCCCGATGTTTCAGTGGTAGAACGTTCACCTCTGGTGCATGGGGTTCCTGGTTCGATCCCAGTTCGTGCCAAGTGAACTTTGTGATGAACAAACACCGTGTGTGTGCGTTTCCTCGGGGTTTTTCCGTTTCCTTCCACTTTCTTCATTTCTCATCATCACAGTCTCCTTTATCCTAGCCGGCATAACAGTGGAACGTAAAACTTAAAAATTTCATTTCATTTTCTCAATGCGTGAATTACAAAATTTACACATTAACATTTGGATATCACTTACGTACAAGCCTTCACTGGCAAATTTATTTGCGCGATCTTGTACCGTCTCCTTTTTATTCGCCATTTTTTAAATTATAAACTCTTTCAGCGTACGTATTCGACAAAAGCACTGAATGAGAATTCTGCTGTTTCGAAACGACGCTGAATGCTCCACAACTACCAGCTATGAACTTGAAACGAAAGTTAGTAGTAATCATCGTTGCCAATTGCAAAAGGAAAACGTTGCTTGAAAAATTGTACTTTTTATTTTCGTATTTTAACAACTGAAGTTGACGTTTTAATAATTTTGCAATTTGTCGCCTTTTGTGGCATATTTCGCTCAAAATGTTAAGTTATCGCATTGTGTCGCGACTTCAAAATTACCTATTTCCTTACTCGATCTGATGTAGTTCGTTGAAAAATCAACTCTCACCTTTGTCGGAAAACTTTCGCGATTTCGCAACTTGCGAAAAACTCCTGCCCCTAATAATACTCATATGGTCTCCCTAAAGCTCGTATATACAAATATATTTAGCCTTGACTATTTGGAACAAAATAATGTACTCGTACATGAATCGGGAGTTTATATTATATGATTCCAAGAAACTTAAATATCATAGTTGTCTTCAATGGCCACTCTGCAGTAAGCGCAGAAAAATGATGGAACAACACTTGAAGTTAAGCAGAGTAAATGGAAGTTATATGAGTAGTGATATAGTAATCATTTTGAGGGTATCTGGGAGATGTTTCGGACATCTTGATTTGTTAGTCATCTGTTTTAGGGGTTTTCATTGCTCATTCCTTTCTCGCTTGGAGAATGGGTTGCTATTACTCGCACAGCTTCCATTTACTTGAAATTTTAGAAGTAGAGAACAGAAAAACTAATCACATCACTAACAACTTAATTGATAAAGCAACGATAGGAGCGGGACATAGACGTTCGAGTTCCCATCAGTTCAGATTCAGATTTTTAGTTATTCTGTTGATACAGGCTATTTTATTGATCTTTAAATCTAATACCCACTCGTCTTCAACACGGGAGACCCGGGTTCGATTCACAGCGGAAGCTAGTGAGGTTCGGATCCCACGTTAAGCTGTAGATCCTCGTCTCATATGGACTCGGCACTGATAGGGGCGTTAAATTCCGAACCAACGAAACAATCTTTGTATCTAATAGTATGCCATTTTAAACTTGAGTGCTTTTTCTTGCTTTTCGTGCGGGGACCTGAGTTTATTTCCCATTGGGAATATACGTGTATCGAGAACCACTTGTAATGACGTTTTTCAGCGGTACGGAGCTGCGTATCCTTTGTTGGTGTTTGCGATAAGCCCAACTACGTCTATAGCACATAAATCATTTTAATGAATTCAGGTAATTTAAAGCTGCAGACTACTAAATATTTCTGAAGAACTAATATTTTTTTCTTTTGCCCGTTTTTCGTAAGTAGAAAGAGGTAATAAAATGTAACTTACCACAATAATAGATAATGTTATTCTACACCCGAAAATACGAATCGGAAGAATTTTCAGTGTTGCCATCCATAGAAATTACAGTGTAACCAGAATTTGAATTACTCAAAAATCTAGGTAAAGGCAGCGACTAGAAAAATGAACTCAACGGTAATTGATGTCTTATCATGCTGTCTATGTTTCTTGTTTACTACTTTTTAAATAATATTTCTATTTATTTTGTAATAACTTACTTACTTTGTTAGGTTTATAAAATAAATAGAAATATAGCAAAAACAGAAATGAAATATCCCTTTTATCACAATACCTTTTTATTATCACAATAATAAAAATATATATATTAAAACATTAAAAAAAAGATTCATTAATGCATAATGTACGTTGTCTATTACAACTACCATACTGAACTACGTAATCGTTCCCATACAATGAAAACTAATTTTAGTGAGAATTTGTAGATCGTGGTGTAGGAGTGAAGAATTGCAAGAAAGTAGCTGGAACTCTGTTCATAGCTTGAAAGAAGTCTCCAATAGGATTTCTTTGGCCCTGGAATGATGGGAGCGGTGGAATTAGCTGAGGAAATTGCTCAATAGCCTGAGCAAAATGATGGGCTATATTCTGAGCTGCTCCTATAAATTGATTTTCTGTTGAAGTTGGATTATTGGTTTCAGTGGCTCGTTTATTTCCAGTATTTGTAAACCATGGTCTCCACGGTCTGTTGAACTGGAATGGTAATGTTACAATATTGGGATTGTAAGTTGGCAGAACAATACCTTGAGGAAGATCTTCTAATATATTGTTGTTGCGATCATTTGATGGTGCAGATATTGATTTTTCGATCATTCTACGGTTTTTGGCATTTGAAATATCGTAGTTTCTCAAACCAGCTTCTGCTTGAATACTGCTGTGAATCTGTAAAATAAATAAATAAATATAGTAGTATATAATTTTCATGTATTAATTTCAAATTATCTTGCAGTTCAAAAGCAGCTGTTTCCTGAAACGTTTATCAAAGTAAGTTTTTAACTAAATTATTTATTTTGTTAAGTGTATTTCAGTACGAAGGCGCACAGTTGTAAATCATGTTGCTGTGAATTCGACGACAGATCACGCTATATGCGTAATTTTTCCTCCTCTCCTGTTTAATTCTCTCCTCTCCGTGATAGTCATATAGTTTTAGGTAGAGCCTCAATAGCAATAATAAATATTTCATCCCAATTCTTACTCAAATTTCGGACAGGCGAGGGAAAGGAACAGTGGTGACTTTCCAGTATTTGTGTCTAATTGGTGATATGTCAATATTGGTATATCTGCCTCTGATAAATGGGAATACTGAAAATGTATCATGAAACTGAAAGAAAAATGGGATGATGTTAATTGTTTCAATACGAAACGGAATTCTTAAAAGTAAGTTAAGGTAAAAAGAAGATTAATACTTGGACGGAAAATATCTAAATTGAAAAGAAAAAAGTCATTCAAGCTTTGTATGTATTACTGATTTATTGGTGTATATATAAATCTCAAATTGCTTTTTGTGTACCTTTACTAACTTTAAAATTGCAGAACTTTGAGATTTAATTTAAAAGTTAGTATAACTAACCTTAAAAGACAGAGGTGCTACTTCGACATCAATTTTTGTAAGCTTCTGTATTTTTCTGCATTTGAAAACTGCATAACAAAACCGTTGTTATAATGTTATAGAAGCGAAACAAAGCAACAATAATATTTAGCGTTTCTCACAAACTATTTCATTTTAAGCAGTAGGGCAATCTCTACCCATGTTTTTCATATCTCCGGGACTGTTTGAGATTATTCATATCAAATAATTCTACAGAAATTATGATTTTTACTGCTTGTGAAAAACATCCACGTGATGGTTCTGATATTTATGTAAGCAGTTTTTCAAAATACGCCATGTAATGACCACAGTAAGTTATACGACGCTGATGTACTTTGGAAATGCTTTGCCTCGTCCGTCTCACTTGTTATTACTGTTATAGAGGCCTTCAGAATTTGGATGTGTGTGACATTGAACGTCCTTAGTTTCGAACACTGGATAGTAAGTATTAGTACAGTGCAATTAGGTCTGAACCCGGATATCAAAAAAAAGCCGAAAGCTTTTCTAAAATGATCATGATACTCTATACAGTACAATGATAATCATACCTCATTGAAAAGATATTTAATTAGTTGTTCTTATTGTGTAAAAATTTTGGAAATTTACATTTTCCCGAAAGGGAACAAAAAAGGGAAATTCTACAAAATTACTCCGAACAGAAGTGAAAAAATGAGTTTTTGGATTTTTATTACAACATTGCAGGGAGAAGAAACATAAAAACAACCCGAGACCTTTTCTAAAGTGATCATGATACTCTATTCAGAAACTCAGAAAAAGTCAAAAAAAAATCCCGCATCGGGTTTGATCACTATGGCCGGCATATTGGATGGCCAATTTCCAATGCCAAAAGTTTTCGAGGAGACCTAGCATTCACTCATTGACTATAATAGAGGTTGTAAACACAGCAGAGATATAAACTATACCTCATTGAAAAGATATTTAACTTGTTCTTATTAGATGAAAATTGAGGAAATTTTCACTTTCCCTAGAGGGAAAAGGGAAATTCTACAAACTTTCTCAAAACAGAAGTGAAAATTTTTGTTTTTTGATCCTTATTATAATACAATATTGTAGGGAGAAGAAACATAAAATATGTGCAAATTGTTGGCTAAATCTTTCTCAGTAAAAAATTAAAAATACACAACAGAATTGCCTTCTAAAGCTGGGATTTTAAATTTAGATTCACGTTAAATTCCCCTCTTGTCCAAATATTGTAAAATTTTCACCTGTGCATCCACAAGTTTTGACTGAAGTTATCAATGGATAGGCATTTGAGAAAGCTGCAATATATTTTACAAAAACCGATGTTGACTGTTTTGGGAAAGGGAAAAAGGGAAGAATACAATAATTTGAGGGGTTTTTGAAAAAAATCTTTATTCTTAGCAAATTAGTCGGTAGAATTTGACGTGTGTACAAAATTGTTGAAAAAAATCATGTTTAGTAACGTATAAAAATTCGTGATGTTTGAGGTAGGAAAAGGCATAAAAAGTAATTTTTTATTATGTAAAGGTTTCAAACTTTGATTTGAAAGTAATTTACGTTTACTTAAATTTATTCCAGATGAGGATATTTGGCATCTTGGAATGTCTCTTCTTCGATATCCTTTTCGGGAACTAGCAAATCTCCATCCATTTCCACTTCATCTTCTATGTTTCAGTTGGTACATCCATGCCATACGAAGTACATTCATGTCCAAAATTATTGTCGCATATCTATAAATATGTTGTTCTAGGAATATAATTTGATAACGAATTCGCCCGGTACTTCATAAAATGTTAGTATGCGTATAATCGACAAAGACATGTATGTGGCAAATTTCATGTCAAAAGAGCAGTAAATAAGAACAATAAAACGAAAATATTTTTTTCTTGTCCATTTAGCAACATTTTATTTTACTCATAGTTTTCGCATTTATAATTTTTTTCCTATGAAATTTACCACAAATATACATTTCCCGATTATACACATAGTATCAATATTAAAAGTACCCTGTAAAAACATTATCAAATTATATTCTTACAAGAAGACAGTTATGGATATGCGACAATAATTTTGGACATGAGTATACATATACATGATTAAGCATTTTAACGTACCTCTGCAGCACTCAGAACTTCATTCACAGTCGTCGGTGTAAGGAACATGTAGTAAGTCCATATCTTGACATTGACTATCTTCAAACCCTAGCGTAAAGTGTCCATGTTAACACCACGCCATTGCTGCACTTGACAAAAGACTCGGAGTGAATGATCACGAGCGGGTCCTGTTGTAGGAGGAAGTACAGCTAAGTTAAACTGCAAATGTGTAGGCTGTTTCCCAATTGTCTTATCATATAGTTGGTGACATAAAAGTCCAAGTTCCCGATATCCTTTGACTCATACAGTGACTGAAAGAAAGGTTCACCAGCTTAAGTCACAGTTTAAGCTGACACTCGAGAATTATTGAAAATACTTAGTTTCTCTCTAGGTACCTTATTACTCTTAACTTTTTGTAAGCATAGATTTTGCCTTTTCGATCAATTGACGAAACTGAATCGCATCCTGTGAAGCCGTGTACAATTAGAAGGAAGTCCTTCACATTACCTATATCATCTTGAATAGTTCCAATATGGTGAATCCTGTCTGGGCAAATCTTCACTGGACTGGCATCATCATTTTTAAAGATGTGTCTGGTGGAGCAAGGGCAACTAGAAGAACTAATAAATCTTTATCTTCACCAATCAAAATAACTAAGGCCTTTCTTGGCCTCTATAGTAGCCATGGTTGCAATCAGCATATCAACATCTACCTTGGCCTGGAGTACCTTGTATCCTGATTTGTGGAGATGCTTACTTCAAAGATGGTTGAATCTCATTTTGTTGCTGTGATATAGGAGAAATTCAGTCTGTCCTTTAATAACAGTAATATTATCTTCTATGTCTACGTGGCAAGTCTTTCCTGCACGTCGCAGATGCTCCTCATTATACCTTCGTTATTTCCATCAAAAACGACAAGACTTTTTCCTTAATGTGTAACAACGCATGTAGCATATTGCTGACACATTTCTTTGAACGACGTGGACACTGCAATACAACACGATGCAAAAGATGCCCACCATCAACTATGTAGGATAAACTGTTCTGCAGCACCACTTGTTATTTTCTGGGTCTTCGTGTATCCAGGACAAAATGGATATTGTCGATGATTTTGTACCTTTTTTCATTAGACCTCCTTCATAAAATAAGGAGAGAGGATAAGCAGATAGTTCATATTTGAAGATCTCAGACAACTGTTCTTCAGAGCTAACTGTGCATACCATTGAGTACAGAAGCTTGTTTGGGTTTACACACATTGCTTCATTACGCATAGTTACTGATCTTGTTAAGCTGCCCAAGGACTTCACCTTGACTTGCGTTTCAGATAAATTTCACTGAATTTCTCAATCTTCTTCATCACAACAAGTCTAACTTCTAATGCTTTATCACAATTTACATTTTCATCTGCTAGCAAATCAGTAGATATTGATGTAAGTTGGGATGATCTCTCGAATGGTTTATGTTCTCGGAGCCGGTTGATGAAACAGACATATCCTCGGCGTCACGAGTTTGACGAAACTCTCGCAAGTCAACATGTTGTTTTGAGGAGGCGGGGGAACAGCAGTGGATTTCTCCACAGCGTCCACTATTCTTGGATATGCATGCATGGAATGAACTCATGTAGTAATAGTTGAAGCAAAATTCCTCGTCCCCACGTGAGGCTGCCATTACTTTTCATAGCTCTCATCAAAGTCTGTTCAGTCAGGTCACTCTAAATTCCGCACCAAAACTTTTCACTTTGTCTAACTATGAAGTAGCTTTGTTTTACAAACTTCAGGAGTTCTTGTTTTAGTAAAATATACTCTAGTTTTACAGGATTATTAGCTGAATTGATGATAATGATGATGTAGTGTTCTGCTTGAATGCAGGTCTTTGACCCGAAGGTTCCTAGGGCAAAGTAAACCCATGGTGGTTTGCCATTGCCTTCCATAGGATGATGATGACTAAGTGGATGAATAAGTATGCGCTATTTAAAAATTTAATCAATATTACAACCACTAGAAAAATTCTCAACCTCGGAATTGGATTGACTTTCTGACTAAAGAAGAATTAACCCTTTGGGGATCCTATGGTACAATTTGTACCATACGCGTTTTTCATGGTACATTGCGTTATTTCTCTTCTATTTGAGCTTTTTCGTCCTGGTTTCTTTTGTTTTCCAAGTCCAGAGGCCTTGTAGAAGACATTACGTATGGTTTCAGACCGTCCTGCGTCCAGACATAGGAGGTGATGACGTCATAAATCAAAAATTTCTTTTCTCATTTTCTAACCCTATGTTCAATATTTTTTGGCGGGCTTATTTTTCCACGTAGAAGATTGAAATTTTGCACAAACATTCAGTCCACCGAGTAGTATTTACCAGATTTTTTGTTCCGATGTCAGTGCTAAAACAGGGGGGGATCAGAGGGGCAAAGGGGTAAAAAAGGAATTTTTTTACCTCCAAAATCCCGTTTTTCGTCATTTTCCCGCCTTGCATACATGATAGGACCACGTGAGTCATACCGTCTGAAAGGCAGTTCCATTCTGAAGAGAACGACGGTAGAATTATTATTCTAGGGTAATTAGGGCCGTCTCAGTGAATTTTTATCCAAATATACTTCTGTATAGGGTAAAAGTGGGGCATGGTAGGGAAATTTTTCTGGCGGGCCTATTTTTTCACGTAGAAGATTGAAATTTTGCACAAACATTCAGTCCACCTATTAATATTTACCAGAAGTTTTTTTTCGATTTCTGCGTAAAAACAGGGGGAGTCCAGAGGGACAAAAGTTGAAAAAAGGGAAATTTTGCCCCCAAAAATCCCTTTTTCAGGAATTTCCCGCCTTAGATACATGATGGAGACATGTGAATGGTACCGCCTGAAAGACAGTTCTATTCTGAAGAGAATGATTGGCGGATTATAGTCCTAGGGTAATTAGGGATGTCTCAGGAATTTTTTTCCCTGAGATCATAGTGTTTTGTGGTAATTTGGGGCATTGTGGGAATTTTTGATAAAAATTCTCCCGCCCTTACTATTCAAGATAGAAACTTGAAATTTGGCACACACATTCAGTATACCAAGTACTATTTATCAGATTTTTTTTAGATGACTACGATCACACAGGGGGGTCCAGGGGGG
Organism: Thermobia domestica; assembly: GCF_964235325.1. NCBI lineage: Eukaryota > Metazoa > Arthropoda > Insecta > Zygentoma > Lepismatidae > Thermobia > Thermobia domestica. The sequence goes on along the minus strand of NC_137461.1, from coordinate 113,801,032 downwards.
GGGCCAAAGTTCGAGAAAAAAAATTTCCCTCCGAAATTTTCACTTTGACATTTTTTCCCGCTTCTGGTATATGGTATGAGCATGCAAGTGGTACCATTTGAAAGCCAGCTCTATTCTGAAGAGAATGAGGTATGAACCATGATCCTAGGATAAATAGTGACGATACAGTAGCTGCTTGACTGAAAGTCTAAAAAATAGCCCAAAAAGCCAGGATCCTTTAAGGGTTAACCATTGCTTGCGGATACATGTTAATTTCTTCCGACTATTCCTACATGCAAGGACTATATACGTACATATTAAAATTTCCATGAAATTATCGGGTTTCCTGTTCTTCATTTCGCCAAACCAGCTAATATTTAAGTTTGTAGAGGTTATTGAAGTCTCTGCAAAGACCTACCCACTGATAACTTCACTTAAAACTTGTGGATGCAGAGGTGAATATCTCACAATATGGATCAAGAAATAATTTAATGCATTATATGAATCTTCAAAATCTCAGCTTTTAGGAGATATTATGTATTTTTAATGTGTTACTAACAAAGGTGTAGCAAACAAATTTGTACATGTTTCATGTTTCTTCTCCGTACAATGTTGTAATAAAAATCCAAAAACTCAATTTTTCACTTTTGTTCTGAGAAATTTTGTAGAATTTTCCTTTTGGGAAAATGTTAATTTCTTCAACTTTCACAGAATAAGAACTACTAATTAATTATCTTTTTAACGAGGTATGGTTTATGTCTCTACTATGTTTACAAGATGTATTATAGTCAGTTAAAGTGTATGCTATGGTTTTCACGAAAACTTTGGCATTGGAAATAGCCTACCCAATATGCCGGCCATAATGACCAAACCCGACGCGGGATTTTTTGGACTTTCTCTGAGTTACTGAATAGACTATCATGATCATTTTAGAAAAGGTTTTGGATTGTTTTCTTGTTTCTTCTCCCTGCAATGTTGTAATAAAAATCTCAAAACTCAATTTTTCACTTCTGTTCGGGGAAATTTTGTAGAATTTTCCTTTTTCCCCTTTCGGAAAAATGTAAATTTCCAAAATTTTTACACAATAAGAACAACTAATTAAATATCTTTTCATCGAGGTATGCTTCTTACCTTTGCGGTGTTTTCAACCTGTATTATAGTCAGTTAAAATGAATGCTAGGTCTTCTCCTCGAAAACTTTTGGTATTGGAAATAGCCTATCGAATATGGCGGCCATAGTGACCAAACCCGACCGGGATTTTTTTTGGACTTTCTCTGAGTTACTGTATAGAGCAGCGTTTCCCAACCTTTTTAACTTGCGCCACACTACGAGTGTAACTTGGATTCTCGCGGCACACTTATAGATATTATTAGAAAAATATATGTAAATATAAAAAATAGCAGTATTTTTTTCTGATTACTGATCTCCTTCGCACAGAGAAGAAAGCTCGATTACTGGGTTTTCCCCGTGGTAAATCACTATGCTTATTTTTCATTCTAATTTAAAAACGGAAAACAATTGCAATGAAATTTAGAGTCAGGTTTTTAAAAATACGCTTTCTTTTTCGAAAACTGTATCCAACCTTTTACTAAGAAGGAAGATCACTAAATAACGAACGAACAAACAAATCTCTTTTACTTTTAAAACACAAATGTAGGTAATTTGTCGAAAGAGTTGAATGATATTTTAAATTTTCAAGTTACGAAGTAGTCTGCAACAATAAAGAAGCAATAATGGTCATAACAATATCAAATACTTTTTTCAACATTAGAAATGTACAGAAAAGTAACACGGTATGAAACTTAAAATTGTAAATTTCTAGTAGAGGTTCATAGTAATGTGCAATTCTATACATTTTCCCCTACGTTTTGTAATTTGATACTATAGAATTAATAATTTTGTTTCGATTTCATCGCGGCACACCAGCGGCCCATTCACGGCAGACGGCACACCGGTTGGGAAACGCTGGTATAGAGTATCATGATCATTTTAGAAAAGGTTTCGGCTTGTTTCTGTGAATGTCCAGGTTTTGCCCTTTTCTACTCTGATTGCACTGAACTATATGGTCTTGTAAGTTTTCGTTTAATATGTGGATTTGAAATATCTGAAATAGTGCTATTTGAAATATGTAAATGTATATTGGATTGGCAACACAGTTAGGGATGCGCACGAGACGAATCGAGACAGGATTTTCCTGACAAAATTCGAGTCGAGACACGGCTCTTCCAATAGAAAGATATACATTTTTCGAGTCGAGACATCACTTTTACATCATATTTTCGAGACGAGACAGCCACAAATCTTGTATCCCTAAATACCGTTAATTGATGGTATTGCAGAGCATGTCAAACAAGGTCCCCTGTCAATATTTGCATTGTACGAAATTTCAAACTTTTTAAAAATGTATTGGTTTAAAAATCGCAAGAGCGTTTCAAAATAAATAGTCCACTCTTGTGTCAAATCAGGGGCATTACTAGACCATGAGCTGCTTCTTCTTCTAAATGACGCTCCTAAGACGATCTGGAAGAAGATGGAACGTATCATTGATGCATTGTTGGATGAAGTTTATCATCATCTATTGAAGGGTTTAGAAAATGTACAAATGTTAAAAGCTGCAGCAACAGCTAGTCAACCCAAAACAAGATTGCTAACTTCCATGGAATGAAACACGTCACACAAAGGAAGAAAGGAAAATTAAAACGATAGGTGTATTGCCACTGATAAGTATTAGCATCTTTTATTGGGAATTGAACTTGGTATGAGAACTGGAAATCCGAACAAAAATCGAAACCTCATAACTTCCAAACTTCTCGAATTGGTTTCAGATTCATTTGTACAAAGTGGCGATTCATTCTGCTTAAATCAAGCCATTTTGCGAAGCCCAAGAAGATATTGATATAACTACTTTTACAGAGTCAAAGCTGAAATCATCCCTTAAGGATTAATTCTAATGACTTACAGAACTCTATTTCGATTTTCAAACTTTTAAAATATTGCATATAGTTTCTAAAGTTTATTTGATAGTATTTTTCTTAAGTTTTCCAAGTCCATGAAGTTGCCAGTGCCAATGAGAAGGAAACAATGCTGCTGAACAGACGCATATATAATATTGAATGGAAATAATTTTGTGCAATTTAACGTGTAGATATACTAAAACTATGAACTGGGCGCAACATTTCCGGTCGCCAGGTCGCCAATGGCGACTAGAAATTTAGAGCTGGTGACCAGTGTTCAATCGAAATGGTTTCTGCCTAAACTCAGAGGGCTGCGCAGTTTCTGTTTTGCACGAAAATAATTGTCACTGAGAAGAGAAAATAAACGGAATGTGAAATCGTCACAACGTCCTCAAAATGGTTGGAAAAGGTAAGGTATTTTTAACATGTATTTGAATTGTCCAATTCAAAATTGATTATCCTAAATCTAATTAATTGGTTTTGATATTTTATGCCCTGATGTAATCTCTTTCTTTGTCAAATCAAAGGCCGTGTGTGGGGTGGGGGGACCTCTCATAAGTTGATGTGTGTGGGGTGAGAGATATTGGTGACCATCATTTTTAGATTGACAACTACGTCTGACTGAAATTTTGCGCCCTGCTATGAATTTAACAAAGAAACCAAGTATCAGACTTTTTTTTAAAAAAAAAAAAAAAAGCTTCAGAATAAAAGTCTGAAAATGTCTAGTTTAGAAGTGAAGAGAGAGAGAAATTTAAAGATGTCGCGTGTGTCCTTCATATCAAATACATGAACTTTAAAAATTCATGGCAGTTCAATGATAGAACACTTATCTTTGGCACACGGGATTTCTGAGTTGTATCGCAGATCAAGTGAGTTTGTGGTGGATGCTATCATGTGCATGTTTTTTTCTCGGAGTTCTCCCATATCCCCATTCCACCAATTTTTCCATAGTCATTTACTTCAATTAATCATCCATCTCCCTTACTATAATCATACGACGTCAAATTTGACTTCATTTTATTTTTGTTTCATAGAGGTCAAACTTGTTTGAACAATCGGAACACAGTCGGTGAACCGAATTCAGAACCTCCAGGCGTGCAATGCTGTGCAACGCAGCCTCTGTTACTGGGCTACTTGCTCACCAAATTTCTTTCAGATCTGTCCAGTAGTTACGTAGAAATGAAGCCACATACAAGCCGAGGCTATCCCTGACCGAACTCGGTCACCAAATATAGCGAATTTTATTCCTTACAGTGCTTAAACAATGGGCTACTTTCCCACCAAATTTCGTTCAGATCCGGCATGTGGTTACTGTGAAATTAAGTAACATGTACCAGAAGAACCGGTTCCCACATTCTCGGCCATCAAATATAGCACTCTTCATTGCTTTGACCAGTGTATCCTAATTTTTCCTAACCGCTGTATCGCGCAATCACCTAGGATGTATTACGAAACCAGAATATAATGACGAAATTAGTTACAATCAATTTTGAGACAGACTGTACCAGTTGACATTTCCAACGACAGCAACAATAAAAAGTATTACAAGTCACTACTTTATAGAAACGTATAGTCTTACTATATTATCAGTGGCGTACGCAAGGTTGTTTTGGGGGATTACTACCTTGAGCAAGATGTTATGGTAAAATAGTCTCTCTCTCTCTCTCTCTCTCTCTATATATATATATATATATATATATATATATATATATATATATATAGAGAGAGAGAGAGAGAGAGAGAGAGAGAGAAAGTGGTAGGTAACTCCACCGAAAAACTTTGGGAGGCGGTTCCTTAGTACCGGACCCATTGCGATTCAGAAATACTGGCTCCAGAGTTTTGAGTTTCCTTGAACACTGCTTAACTGCTGACAGTGCACAGTTGCATGGATGCTTTGAAAACTGGTAGCAGTTCCCGATGCACGATGGCGTGATCCGTCCACGAAACACACAGAAGAACTTTCTTCTGGTGCAGTGCTGGTTTCTGCTGTTTTGGAACCGGTTCATGGAATGCTAACCAATGATGACGGCGCTGTGGAACTTCGTACAGGACCCACTTCTCATCACATGTCAACACCCTGTCCAGAAATGACTCCTTCCTCAGACGAGACAACAAAGAAACACATGTGTCTGCTTCTGGCCTGGAGTCAAATAATGTGGGACCCATCGACCCAACTTGTAGTGCTTCCCAAGTTGATGAAGGTGCTGCCTAATGGTTTCTCCACTCACAATGAATTGTAATCCCAGTTCCTCACATGTCTGACCATTGTTCGCCTCAATTGCTGCCTGAAGATCTTTATTTTCTACATGTGTTGGTCTTCCGGCTCATGGTGCATCTTCGAGTGTTTCGTCGCCGTCCTTAAACTTGTTAAACCACCGCTGTACTGTCCGCCTAGTCACGACACCCTCACCAAAGGCCTGGCATATCTTCCGCATCGCTGCAGCGAGTAGCGGCGTTTGACCTCAGTTTGAACTCGTACAGCATACACGCCCTTATGACACTCTGTGGAGGTCCCATGTTCACTCTGTCCTTAGCCAAGTTCATGGTGTAACTGAACTGCCACAATCAAATAGTATGTTGGATATACTCACACTAACAGCTGACCTTCGCCTTATCTCCATTCACATTCATCCCACGGTGTGAGGGCCAACTGAACACAGACTCCCCATAAAGCAACAGAACTTTCTTGGTTACCTTTATATATATAATGCAATTTTAATATATATGGGTGTCCTGAAAAGATATCAGATTGAGAGCTTAAATCTCTTTGATGAAACTCTACGTATGTTACTGCCTTATATGATTTACAGTGTTTATTAGAACTCAAACAAGATGTCGTGATGTCATAGGTGTACAATAATGTTTATCAGTCAAAAAAGGTTGGGAATAAAAGTCGTTATACGATAGGTTACTTGCCCATCAAATTTAGTTTATATCAGCCCGATAGTTACTGAGGACTAAAGTACCTCATACACACACACACACACATACTTGGAGTAAAACTATATGCTTAAGCCGGGATCTAAAAAAAAATGGATTGGTTCGTCAACCCAAGTTGTTAACGTCTTTTTTCAATATCACCATGACGAGATCCATTGTTCAAAGTGCACTCCGAAGTATTGTGAGCTTTCGTTTTACATCTTTATGTAACAACAATAAAGAAGAGGACCTACTATTAACTTGGGCTCCGAACCACGACCGTAGATTGAGTCTAGTGCAGTTGGCGGATCCACAGACCATAACGCAAGATCAACTCTCACAGTATAGGTCGTTCCCTAACAGCGATGGAACAGATGATTCGTGTATACTTCTTTCGAAGTAATTTATAAAACTGAGTTGTTGTTTCGAGGAGAAAAAATTCTCGCCTCGAACTCCTCAAAACATTTAATCTTATTTTCGAGACGATACTAGATTCAATATATGTCTCGTCTCGTGCGCATCCCCATAAATGCTGCCGAGCCGAAACAATGTTACCCTAAATCTTTTTGTAGGCCAATACGAGGGAGGATCGGAAACTTAGGTTACAAAGCCGATATTTCTGGAGTTTCATCTGTTATAGAGGAATGAGCAGTGTGCGGTAATCGTAATACATATAGTTGGCAACTGTGCAGTTTCAGCCACCTCCACCTACACATTAATACGATGACACATATAGAACACAGACACATTAATACGATGTTGTTTCTCGCTGTTGACATAGGCCTATTTTTTCAGAAACATTATTTAAAACAATTAAAAACACATCGCGCGGTTTGCATGTTGAAATTTTGCATATACCTGGATTTGTTTAAGTATTTCTTTCTACTGTGTTTATAGCTTCAATTCATAAGCCTTTATAATTAGATACCCAACATATTTGGCAATTACACAGAAAACAACACACAAGATTCTACATTTATGTTAATTTACCACACATGCAGTGTGTCATTTCAACTACCGGCATTTGATACACAACTCCAAATGAAAGTGAATTGTTCTAACCACAGGTTTGTGTTATATTTTAACACAATCATGTTAACACATAGGCGTGTCGTTGAAATAACACAACGATTTTTTTTTTTTTCAGTGTGAATCAGTTTGCTGATAAGAGTTTAACGTCTCTTTCCATCACTATCGCTGCACGAGACAGAACTTACTGTGTAGAGTGAGATCCAAAACATTACTTGAGTTTTCTCTCCAGACAAGTATCCACAACGTAGATCGGTCACAGAAACCATGTGCATTAGCCACTCAACCAGATATGGACATTTATAAAAATTGAGATGCCACATATTAGGCCTAATTATCAATTTTTCATTCATCACTGTTTCATTTCATATTCGCGCTTAATAATATTAATAATAATAATAATAATAATAATAATAATAATAATAATAATAATAATAATAATAATAATAATCATCATCATCATCATCATCATCATCATAAACATTTTTAAAACATTTATGAAACTTTTTTTCCCCGCGTGTCTATGAAAAAAACGAGCAAATTAATTCCCAGTGTTCTCTTTGGTTTTCATCTGTACTCCCTCTTCCAAAGGGCAATGTTAGGGGTATTAGATAGTGATGAAACTTTTCCGGAACTTCAACTTTTTCCTATATCGTTGTTGTCCCGTAAACTTTGTTTGTAATAGAAGTACCCTGAAAAAAATAGTTACACGAAGTGAAAACGGACCAGAGTAGAAAGAAAGAAAACTTGAGGAGGCCGATAGTTTCAACTATGTGCGAAGTATTTTCACGAGAGATGTTTACTGTACCAAAGAAATCAGGTCGAAATTTGCGATAGTCAGGAAAAGGTCAATCTTAACTAGAAGGCTTAAAATTGGACTAACGAAGAAATTGGTAAAGTGTTGCATATGTAGTATTGAACTGTATGGTTCAGAGACTTGGACACTACGGAAGTTAAAGAAATATTTAGAGATCTTCGAAATGTGATGTTGGAGGAAGATGGAGAACATAGAATGGACAGAGAGAGAGAGTAACAAAAGAGGATGTTTTGAAACGGATAAGAAAGAAGAGGACGCTTCTAGCTAGCATTCTTCATAGGAAGGCTGACTGGTTTGGACACATCTTGCGAAGAAATTATCTTCTTCATACGGCTTTACAAGGAAGGAATGCAAAGAATAGGAAGAAGAAAAACATAACTGATCGATTATTTGAAAAACAGAAGAAAATATTGGAGCTAAAAGGGGAGACTGAAAATCGAGAAACGTGGAAGAAACATTTGCAGGCCCAAACCTAAAATTTAAAAAGAAAGAAACAAAGAACAGGAAAAAAAAAAACAGTCACAGGACCTGTCAATAGGAAAAATACATAATAATAATAATAATAATAATAATAATAATAATAATAATAATAATAATAATAATAGTGAGAAATCTAATAATTCTTCATTTTTGGAAAAATATGTTTGAAACATTTTATGTACTTTTTCCATAGAAACAGTCGTTTTTGATAAAATATCGTAATATCGATGTTGAACATAAGACTCCAGCAGAATTCTAGGCGTATTTTCCAACCAAGCGGTGAAGCTAGGTTTTCATCCAGCAAATTATGTCCGGGTGGAAATATCAAAATGTCGGAAAACTGCACTGGGACACCGTGCTAAAGGTCGTTCCCCACACAACTGGCATGTAATAACAATTTAACTTAGCTCTGAAGGGTCGTTGGCTATCCCCGGAAGCAGGCCCGCAACCAGAGGGGCTAGGGGAGCCTTGCCCCCCTAAATTTTTCGTGGCCCTTCCAGAAATCAATACAAAATGCTATTATTAATACAAAAAACACAATTTAGATACGTATTTGTAAGAGAATGTTTGATCACTTGACTCTCCCAAACATATTCATGCCCTCCTCCCCCGAAAGCTCTGTGGCTGGTTTCGGCCCTGCCCGTAAGCATATTTGCCTGTTAGAAAGAACAATGAATGGAACATTCCCCTACTTTTTGAAGACACAATAGTTCAATACTTTACACATTACCCGACTCAATAGCAAAGGAGACAGATGATTAATGCATATAAATGATTAAGACAAAATTAGTAGAATGAGAATGTAGTAGGAAACGGGAAAACCTATTTAAAAAAAACACTGCACATAAACTCGCATGGCCCAGGGATGAACCGCCGATCCTCTACCACTAAGCCTCAACCTACCCCATACATCAATTTACTTGCCTTGATGAAAGAAAGCAATACCTTATTTAAAGTTTAACATCCCATGATTACACACCCAGGGTAAGGGAGAAAGATGATAATGAGATGCATAAGAATGATGAAAAATGAAGAAAGTGGGAAGAAACAGGAGAATGCCGAGAGAACCTATGCACACGATGTTTGTTCACCACAAAGGACTTGGTGGAGCTGGGATCGAACCAGGGACTCTACGTACCAGAGGTGAGCGCCCTACCACTGAACCTCCGTGATCCATGCGATAGATACCAAAACTGGAAACTTTTGGCCACTCACTTCCAGTACACGGTACCTAATTTACGTTCTGAGGGCGGAGTAAACCCAATGATTGCGTACATTTAACCAGTGTTGATTTCAGAGGGTGGTCCGGTTGAAATTATGCCCCGGTGTTATGAAATTTTCCCCGAGACATTTCCCAGGTCGTGCTCGACGTGGTTGCCAGTATTTTTGCAGTACCGGTACTATTTTAACTTAATCCTCATGTACTGAAATTTTCTCCTTAAAAAAAAAAAAAATGAAATCCACTGCATTAAACCTATAAGAAAATCAAATGAAATCTTCGTTTAAGTTTAGCGTCTCTTTCAACAACGAGAGTATATGAGACGTGGGCCTACAGCTTAATGTACGGGAATCGAACCCGTGTCTTTTGAGTACGCTATCCATAAACTCACGAGGGAGCTCATTTATGTCCTGCGGGTGAAAGATTAATAGAAGATGGATGATTAATAGAAGTGAATGGTTATAAAATAATTGGTGGAATAAAAAGGTGGGAGGAAACGAGACACCACAAACTCACATGCCCTGAGGTTGAACCATGAATTCCTAGCACCAGAGGTCAGAGTTCTACCACTGAGCCACCGTGAACGCTGGGATTTTCACGGTCTATCAAAGCATTAGAAGTAGCATTTGCACCTTTTCCTATAATTACCCTATTTATTTTGACGCACTTCGGATACTTTAAGTCCAGTGTTTCTTTAAGAAAAAGAATGTTCCGGAGAGAGAGAGATTATTTTCACGCGGTACTATTCCATTTATTATTATATTATAGACGTATTTTTGTCTCCTCGGGTCGCACTCTCAGAGCTCTGAGGGAGAGTGCAGTGCCCCCAAAGGTATGTCTGGAAGAAACACTGTTTAAGTCCCCCAATAATAATGGAACGAGATTTCATAGACACTTAACAAATAAGCAAAAGTCCATTACGTACCTGCATCAAACTGCAGATGACAAAAATTATATTTCTAATAGAAGACATTCCTTCTTATTCCTTGGCTCGCTTCAGGGTTTTCGTTGGTAAAACTGGTGATAACTTAAAGTCTGCCTTAAGCTTATATAGTCTCCAGTAAAATGAAAGCTAGAAAGAGAATCAATTTTTAATTGTCACTCTTCAGCATGCATGGTTTTGTTTATCTAAACCCACCACCTGAAGAATTGTTCACGAACTTCCTGACATGGAAAATCAAACAATACGCACATACTTTGGTTCGGAGTCTGTTACCTATTTTTTTTTTTTTTTTAATTAACATCTCAATAATTGATAAGGGTTGTTGAACCAACTGTCTACCACAAAAACAGACACATTCGCGGTAGACCTGTTGATTAATTGCACAGGTGATTGGCCTCTCTATTTAACTGCTGTGAGAAAGGGAAAAAATAATAATAAAAATCTGCCTTTTATTTGTGAGAACAATATCGTATAGCTGAAGCTAGCATAAAACAAGTGTTTCGGAGAAAAACATATTTAGAAGAGCTGATCTTCCTTAGTTATCCAGAATAAAATATTTTAGAATTTAAAAGATGCTTGATGGGAAAGATAGCTTTTCTGTTTAGTACTTGAAAGTGAAGACATGAGTTTTCAAATCATTAAATATGTAAGAAAATAATTGACTGGAGTGAATTATTATCAAATTCAATGATTCCAGTTATGATTGTTGACTGATTAATCGGATCTGAACATCTCTTTTTATCACAAGCTGTATGAAAGTGAAAAATATTGCTTAAAGTAGGATTCACACGTGCTTAATTCATTATTCAAGTAGAACAATTATTCGGATCACTAATAATTATTTGAAGAACAATGATTCGGATAACTAATAATAATTCAAACAATAATTCGAATAACGAATAAAATTTGAAAAATTATTCGAATAACGAATAATTATTCGAACAATTATTCGGATAACTAATAAAATAATTCAAACAGTAATTCGAATAACGAATAACTATTCTAATAATTATTTGGAGAACTAATAAAATAATTCGAACAGTAATTCGAATAACGAATAATATTCGAAAAATTATTCGAATAACGAATAAGTATTCGAACAGTTATTGTGGTAACTAATAATTAATTGGATAATTAATAGTTATTCCAACAAGTAATAATATTCTAACAATAATTCGAATAAAGAATAACTATCCAAACAATTATTTGGATAACTAATAATTATTCTAACAATTAATCGGATATTGGAATAAAAGCAGAAAAAATATAACAAAATATTTTTATTTTATATTGTACACTAATATTCAGCTAGGTGAGGATTTCGTCTGCAGGCGTTAGAATCTGATTGGTTTACGGCCTCTCATCTCTCATTACACATTTTGATACACACATTCAGCGACGTAACTAAGGGGGCGTGCCCCGGGCGCCGTATTGTGACGCAAAACCGGGCAAATATTTTTACTATAAGACAAGAAAAGCAGTTTTAGCGAACTAAAAATCATAAAAAGTATCTCCGAAACTTAACAGGACAACAATGACTCACCAACCTTAGGTTCATATCCAGATGGCATAAGTTAGCTTTAAAGCTATCTTTGAGGATATTGTTAAAACCTTTGGAGCCAAAAAGAGCCCGCAAAGTTAAATTTTAGTTCCAGCTTTTTGTGTTTTTTATTTACTTACGTCGATTTAAGATTTGCAAAATGTCAGAGTACTCGAGACAACAACTTGACTGTTTGTCATAATTAACTATTCTATTCTAAAGCAACAGACTGTTGATTCATTCTACACATATACACATCCCGATATAATTCCAAAAACATTGTGATTTGCAGGTATTATGATAAGACTATAAGAATATGTCAAGCATGCGACTCTCAGATTACTTGTCAATCAAATACTAATTAATTTGGTGTTTTCATTTTATTCTAAATATTATATTATGTACTGCAATTTTGATATCAAGCTTTACCACTTGAAGAAAAATGAAATAGGAGAATTACTGTGTGATGACAATATCAAGTGTAATTGGGGAGTGTTGGTTTGGTCGGTCAGGAAGAGGGGCGCTAAGGCGAATTCTTGCCCCGGGCGAGAACTAGCCTAGTTGCATCGCTGCACACAACATAATACATTTATTATTTACGCACGTATCGTTATTTAACTACAGTAGTAAACTATAGTATTATAGTGTTGAATATGCATATATTAAATATTATATTAGTATATGAGAACAAATTAGTCCGTCTTAAGCGGAGTCGTTTTTGAAGTATGATTAACACCATACTAAAGTCTGACTACTGCAGGAAACATGTTAGTCGAACTCTTTAGTATTGCACTAATCATGCGTCAGAACGACTCTGCATGAGGCCCAGAGTTCGGGGCCATTTCCCCCCGAACATCCATTTGACATTAATTCCAAATACTGAACATCTTTCGAAAATCGGGGGAGGGGCAACTGCTGTCTGTTTCAAAATTGTAGGAGCTTTAAGAGATGAAAGATTGAAAATGTTTACACAGAATAGTTAAATATATAGAAAGTGCAAGAAGTAGCGTATTTTGTATTGTTAGATACATCAAAGTTGATATATAATTTACTAAAAATAGTAAGAATAAAAGGAATTTCACCTCTCCAAACAAAGAAAATAAAAGCAGGTTTTGAGATGAGAGGGTTGACATAATTCTTGTTCTTCTTGCGTTTAAAATACATTAAGTTTCATGTAAGTTGGTTAAACAACACAACACTACTAATTAACAACATATATGATGTTAATTTATTATTTATTTCTTACATATACCGTAAGTAATTTTAGACTTGATTCATTTAATCGCCTGCATACAATATCTGGAGGGAACTAGAAATACTACCAGGGAAAATGATGAATTTAAGTTAATCGATTACAGAAAAATTGATGAATTAATTAAAGTAAATATCCAAGATCATAAAGTTACAAGTACATATGATCTCGCAGCGGGTGTTAACACTATTCAATATCTTTTTCGGGATTCTGTTCACTACTAGAATTGGAATTCTAGGACTTTTGAATAATTCTTACTTTTCTTGAGACAATATCTGTACTCGAATCTGTTTTTTTAATGATATTGCGGCTTGGGTTTGAACAAGCTATCCTTCGGAATAGGATACGCACTCTGTCCCCATCCACGTAAATTTGTAGAATGAAAGATTCAATTCAACTCTCCAGTTATACACTGTAGTTTTTTTTTAAAAAATCATAAATTCAAACGAATATTTAATGATTGAATGTTCATAAAAATAGAGCACCCGAAAATAAGAAATAAACATAGGCATTACTATGTTGCCCACCCGAAATTAATATAACAGGAATCGAATCAGGGACTCTACGAAAGGTGAACTTTCTACCACTGAGCCACAGCGCTTCTCTTCTATGTTAATCTATCAACTCAGACTAAATTCATAATAACAGAATATTAAAAAAAATAGGAACTATAAATACATATACTAAACAACTAATACAACAAAGCTTGAGAAGACAGTGGAAAATGTTACCATGTAATTCGCGTAGCTTTGTTGAGTAATAATGCATATTTGCAAAATGCTCTCAAATATGAAATTAACGATGTAAAAAACACTAGATAAATATTCATTTCCTGACTAGCTACCGTTGTTTGCCAATGGCGTCTTTCATTAACAGTCTCGACAGTAAGTATCTGTTGTTTATGATGAGTTTCAGTTATTACGACTTTATGTGCATGAATACATTTATAGAAAACGAAAATGTTTTTACCCTAAATTTAAGCTATATAGAATCACCAAGTGTATGACGCTTCTTTATCTCTGAAAAAAAAATGACATGTGTCTCCTTTGGCTTTTTCAGTTTTATAAGTTTTCTCTAGTCTGTGCTCATTTCAGTTACGTATAGTTTAGTGACTCGGTAAATACCAATAGACAATTTCAAATAACATTGATTCCTTATTAACCCTTTAGAGGAGCGTGACATAGGTACACCTTGTCTCAAAAAGGTTGAGCGCATTCTTTACTGGTGTTTTGAGGCAATAATTTTCTAAGTCCAGCTTCGGGTATCTTCGGGAAAAAGTAAGCCAGGTTCGAACCTCCAAGCCAGCCTTTGCAATCGGGAAAAAGTTTGCAGATGTGTTTTTCTTCTTTTAAATATAATAAGACTTGTTACCAAGTGTTAAAAAAAAGCAACATTGATTGAAATACTTAATGATACAATATTTCGAAACCTTTTTTTTCAATCTCAGCACATGCTTGTTTGTCATTTAGCTCTCCATACGTAATGGAACATTTAAATACGTTAACGAATCTTTCCATATGCAAAAGAATGCTCAAAGTTAAGAAATAGAACATAATTATCACCTGAGTACTAAAATAAAAGTCAAAGTAGAACAGAAACGGCGTTTGTAATGGATATGAATGTCATAATTATCTTGAGATCCGTTATACATCGCTAGAAGGTTGTGTTAGCTCATTGGTAAGCTGTCGGGTTTCAAATCATATGGTTGAGGGTTCGAATCCCGTCTAGGCTAATCCTTTTTTTAAAATTATATTTTCCGCAATGCATGAAAAATTATATAAAATAATTACATTAGAATACATAAGTTGTGTATATATAACATAATCATTGCACAACATAGTAATTATTATGTTTAAAATATAACATCTGAGATAATTTTCACAGTAGGTCGGTATTATATATGAGGATGTAAATACAAGTTAAGAAACTCGTTCAATAGCAATAAATAAATCATGTAGTGTATTTATTTGCAGCTATTTGTCATATAGAGGGTAATTCTCAACATTCATAATACAGAATGTCATTTATGTTTTTGAAAAGTTATTGGATGCATAAACAGAAGGTATAAACAGAGAATCCAAAGTCGGAACGCTCGCAAAAAAATTCATGAACCCCAAAGGTCACGTGAGCAGACTGGAATTGTCCTTATGAAGCATGCCACAGCAGAAAGTCTTTACATAGATTTTCAATTCAATTCCTGATATATGCTTTTGCAATGTGGAGGTGGTTATGCCTTGAGTCGCCCTCTCTCGCTCGCTCGCTCGCTCACTCTCTATTTATACAGAATATAAAAGTGGATTTATGTGTGTATTTCAACATAATTCTGATATATCTAGAGCAATTTTAACTATATTTCTTACAGTCTGGAAAAAGAGTACTTTCGGGATACATATCAAAAATGCTAGAAACGGGTCGATATTAGTATCGAATCTATAGTTTCGTGGTCGCTTAGGTGAATAGTTCTACTTTCAATTCAAGTCCAATTAAGCTTCCATTAGCACCCAGGGTGGTTACGTAGCGACATAAAGATATCGAAATCATTCGATATTAGAATCGAATCGTAAGTTTTCAGCGCCGCTAACAGTGCAGCATTTCCCATTAGTCCACATTAGTCCACATTTCACATTAGTCCCATTGCCTAGAGGGCAACATATTTGCAGAGTGCAAAGTTTAAAACTTGAATAATATTTTAATTTTTCCGTATGAAAAAGTTATAAATCAAGAGCAAATATACTATTTCACGAACAATCCTCTTTTACTATTTTAATATGTTTAATAATAGCATAAGAAATCTAATAGTAATTCAGAACATGTTTCACAGTTGTTATTTTTTGTTACATAGTTGTAGCTGTAGCATGTAGTGAGTGGAATTTAACTGTAATAAATTCACTAATTAACCATATTCGAATTAAGTTTTATTTTTAAGTTCGGGATGAAGGGGTGGAGAAATATGTAGTTATTGGGGGCACCGAGCTTTTCTACATTTTACTTTCAAGATCTCCATTTTTCTTTTGTCATTTGTTTCTAATAAAAAAAAGTTCAGTCACTTTTGGATTGTCATAGGATAGTAGGAGTTGGATTTTGGGATGCAGCCTGTGAGATTCTAGAGGAGCTAACTGCTTGAAAAAATATTTTTGAATCATCTGTAACATATGAAATAAGGATATGTATCATAAAAAATTGAAAGTAACTATGTCTGCGTAATCATCACGGTCAAATTGCAAAGTCAAATGAATTGACGTTTGGTATATAATCAGGCTCCATTCCCAACTGGGAAGTTACCATACGCGTGTCACTTTCATTATAATACATATCCTTAGGGGGAGTAGAAGTCCGAATTTTTGCGAAAAATTTAGTATCTTACAAGCCGTTCAACTGAGAGCTGAAATTCAACATATAACTCTTTATTAAAAATAAAGAAAATATGTCCTGGCATTTTTTAAAATTATCTTTTATGAGCGGGGGGACGGGGGTGCATTTTCTATATATTGGAAATTGGTAGTGGGTTGATTTGTAAAAATAATCGAAAACGATTGATATTAGTTGAGAAACAAATTGAGTAATGCAAACTAAAGTTCTTTTTGAATTTTATACCCACTGCTTTCTATTTATAATTGCTGAAGCTGGTGCCATAAAGTTAGAGAAAAATGGCCATAAAATTTGTATTCTAAACTTAATTACATTGGCATTTTCAATTAGTACGGCATGCTTAATTATATAGAAAATTAGTTTCTCTCTCTCTCTCTCTCTCTTTTTTTTTTTTTACGTTGGTCTACTTTTCCTTGATTTGAAACTTTCAAATTTCACCCTATTTTCTACTGAAATGTGTCTGTAAGGCAACAAAGAAATATATATATATGATAAATTTAAATTCATTTTAATTTGGAAGATGAGAAACACTTTGCCATTATATATCGTAAAGGTCAGACCCACCAGTATTGTAACAGAGAGGTGCTTGAGCCATTGACGGTAGAAATTGAAACTCCGATAAGTGATAATTTCACAGTCTTGTTTTATTACAAGTGTAACCTCTTTAGTCAATGGAGAAGAGGACGTGGGCCATCGGTCAGAGTTGATGTCGATGGGTTTTGGTGGTTCGGAGTTGGTCGCAATGGTTCAGAGTGGTTCATAGTTGGTGGTGGGTCAGAGTGGATCACGATGGTTGATGGGTCAGAGTGGGCCAATGGGGCATTTGGGTGGTGGGTGATAGTGGGTCATGGTGGGTCGTGGATCAAATTTTCATTGACCCACACCATCTCTGGTTAAAATTGTACTAAAGATAAGAGGGACCGAAGATGTATGTCGGCTATTATGCTCAAATTTTGCTCATGGATAGTACTCCACCAGGAAGCAATAAATCTGAAACGGTTCACGGTATCACCTTCTAGAACTCGAGATGTAGGGGTTTGTCTGATTGGCTAAATTAAGACGTCAATGATTTATCCTTCAACAACCAAGCTTTTTATGATCGTTTCCGTGGGGAAGTCAGGAGAACACGTGCCTAGTAATCGTAATATTGATAGTTTGCGTCCACCCCGGGTATTTGTTTTGTGTTTTTTTGATTCAGCTAAATATAAACAAAACACACATATAGGCATTTTGACATATTTCGGGAGAGTAATTTTGTGGTTCGTTGGCGTTTCATCGCGTCTCTGCTGCTGGTGGTAAAGTTTTCAAAATGGAACTTGGGCCACCACGGATCGTCGCTGCGGGGCCACCAATTTCTGGCGAGAGGTCAATAGTTGACCATCTGTAGTCCACCGACGCTTACAGCTTAGAGTAATGAACGATGTCTTTGCCTTGTAGAGTTCATGACTACCGACGTCGGCAGTCAACTAGCTTTTAGTATTCCTTTACTAACCATCTATTGTTCATGTTTGTACACGGTGTTGTCTAATAATAATAATAATAATAATAATAATAATAATAATAATAATAATAATAATAATAATAATAATAATAATAATAATAATAATTATTATTATTATTATTATTATTATTATTATTATTATTATTATTATTATTATTATTATTATTTGTAGTAATAGTAGTATAATTGATGATAGAATAATTATTGTCTATGTATTGTCTAGGTAGGACTACACACAGGATTTGGCTCGTTTTGGTTCGACTTGACTCTAATCCGAGTCGAGTTGGAAGATATTTTTCGCGCCGAGTCCAAGAGTAGACCTCAAAGATGTCTGTTTCGAGTCGAGTCGAGTTTCAAAGGAAAGTCGTTCGTGCCCATCCCTACTAATGAGAGCTTAATCGGAGTTAAGCGAAATTGAAAGTCTCACTATTTATCTAAGCGACCCCGAAAACTATGAATCTAATATCGATCATTTTCTAGCAATCTTTTATATGTATCCCCCTCCCATTCACCATAGGTAACCCGACAGCAATCTTTTTGAAACTATAAGAAATGTGGTTAAAATTACTCTAGACCAGTGGTTCTCAATCTAATTCCTATCACGATCCCCTTTTATCACACGCTCTTGCCAGCGACCCTTTTATAATTTGTTTTACCTATTTCTATAATGGTAGAATCCATTTTTTTGTTTATAGTGAACAGTGCCATGGAAAATCAGTGCCCGGGGCGAGAGTATAGTACGATGTCACCGTATATATGAGTGACGTCGACAGACTAGCTACGAAGCGCCACCATGGTTGGCACGAAGCTCAATAACATTTTCAAAATAAACCCTACCTTTCCTTAATTTTGAGCACATTTTATTACGTTTTTCCTTCTATTTTACACATGTGCACATGTACTTTCCTAACATGAGTAACACACTTCCTCCGAAATGTGTGGCCCCTTTTTTCGGCGCCCGGCACTGACAGTGGATACAGTAACTGTAATATCTATATTCCCAATGTCGAAGGTGCTGGTTCAAGATGGATGTTAAACTCCTTCATTGAAGAGGCCATTAACGTATCCGATCTAAGCCCACAACTTCTTGACCAAATAATAGAATGATCATGCGACAAGTCTTTGCAACTGTAACGAGGACTTGGACTTTTTTGTAACGAAGACTTGGACAAGTTCTGCCTGATGAGGAGAGAAGAATATCCTGGTCTGGGGATTGCTGCTTTAAAAGTAATAATTCCATTTGCTATATCGCACTTGTGTGAAAGTGTGTTTTTTTATGGTAAACATTAAAACAAAGATAAGAAATCGCTTATCAGTTGAAAATGGTTTGATAATGTTCGTCATGAAGATTGAACCGGACATTGCTGCACTAGTGAAATTACACCATGCTTAGGTATCTCATTAGGTTTTAATTTTAATTGTATTTCAATGTGCAGGTTTTGTTGCATGTGTATTTTTCTAGTATTTCTATATACAGTTCTCATTAGTTTTATATCATACCTCTTTGATTTAAATTCATTTTTAAACAACTCTACTAACTAACTAACTCTATGGCCTATGGAACCCGGAGGTTCAATGCCGCGTTCACAAAAGCTCTGCACTGACTTCTATCCTTAGCCAATTGGATCCAGTTTCTACTTTGTATTCTTATCTCAGCGAGATCCATCTTAATATTGTCCTCCCATCTGCGCCTAGGTCTTCCTAATGGTCGTTTTCCGATTGGTCTTCCAGTCAAGATTTTGAAAGCGTTTCTACTTTCTTCCATTCTAGCTACATGACCTGCCCACCTAAGCCTTCTAGACTTGACAATGTTGGGTAAACCGTATAAATTATGTAGTTCCTCGTTATGAAGTTTCCGCCATTCCCCATTCCCGTTCCTCTTGGGTCCGAATATTCGTCTAAGGATCTTGTTCTCAAATACTTTCAGTCTATGTTCTTCCCTCAGAGTAAGCGACCATGTTTCGCAACCATACAGAACAACAGGCATGATTATCGTTTTGTATATTTTAAGCTTCAAATTTCTCGACAGAATTCGCGACGACAAGAGACTTTGAACCGAATAGTAACACGAATTCTACACCCTTTGAAAATGTTCAGTAGACTTATTTTTTATTGTTCTTTACAGTGTGTATAAAAAATAAAAGTATGCTTATCAGAACAAAATTAAAAATAATATTTAAAAATAATATTTAAAAATAATTTCTGGTATTAGATTCTAACTACATTTATCTCTTCCGCCTATCTTCGCGATTCCCTAGGGGCCGCGACTCCCAGGTTGAGATACCCTGCTCTAGGCATACATGAGTTATGTTGGAACATACATACATACACTTTTATGTGTATAAATGCAGATAAGAGAGATATGAGAGAGAGCGATTAAGGAATTGCCGCTTTACTTTTGCGATTCGCGAATTTCTTGCGTGACAGTTTGGGGCTAGCTAGTTTTTTGTCTTGGACCACGATCCGATTTTCGATATGCTCTACCTAAATGCTGTAATGCGAATATTGAGAAGTTATCTGCGATGAAAGTAGCTGCAAATAAATACATTACATAACTTATTTATTGCTATTACACGATTTTTTAAATTTGTATTCAATATTCACACATAACACACCGACGTTCTGTCAATACCTCAGATGTTATATTTTAAAGATAAGAATTACTTATGTCGTGAAATGATATGAATATATATATTCAACTGATATATACAACTGATGATATGAATATATATATTCAACTGATATATACAACTGACGAATTGTAATGTAACTATTTTACATAATTTTCATGCATTGAGGAAAGTAGAATATCATAAAAGAATTTCACCTGAACGGGTATCGAACTCACGATTTTAGCGCTCGGTGGTGTACCACTGAGCTAACAGGACCGCTTTTCGGAAGCTGCTTCTGAAATATAACTGAGCTCATACGTAAATGCTCTTTTCCGTATGGAAATCACAATGACGAAACGAGAGTGTGAATACATAGTCTCGAAATATTGTATCATTAAGTATTTCAATGTTACTTTTTTCTACACTTAATACCATTTCAACATGTTTTATTATATTTAACAGAAGGAAAAACATATCTGTACATCGTTTCCCGATTACTAAGGTTGGCTTTGGAGGTTCGAACCAGCAGCTTTAGTTTACTGTTTTCCGAAGATACCCGAAGTTGGACTTCGAAAGTGTTTGTCTCAAAACAGCTATCATCATATTGCTCAATCTGTTTGGTATATGGTATATGTTTTTATACGTGTAAAGTCAGTATAACAATTCATTCTTTAAACAGCTTTTCGTATGTATTAATATTTCTTTATAAAAACTGTTTTTAATATTATTATTACGGCGCACCATTTTCAGATTTCTTTCGCGAGTCGTTGACCAAGTCGTTCCCCACCAGCGTTGCCAGACTCACAGCTCGGAATTATTCCAAAACCTGATCGAACTTATGCTAGATTCGGTCAAATTATGCTAGATCCTCATAATTACTAATTCAGGAGTTTGAAAAAACGAAGTTGAGATACGATAACGTAACTTAAAATACACAGAGAGCAAGAATGCATGGATAGAACTCAATACTTCACGCACCAAAATTTTAACTCAACTAAATTAATGCAGTCGTTGCCAGATTCAATGGCGTATATGTCGTATAAATGAATGCAAAGTTTTTGTTTACATATTTTGAAAGAAAATTACTTCGCAGCATAAGCGGAGTTGGGAATCGTCTGCTGGGGGGGGGGGCAGATTTTTGGTCGGTCTCGGAGCTGTCATTTCAGGAATAAATATGATCATGAAGTCAGAAATAAAGATGAAGTTGTCAAAAAGTTGGGGGGAGAATGGCCCCCATAGCTCCGCCCACGCGTCGGAGTTAAAGGATTAGAAAACCCTGGGTGGAGCCACAAAAAAGCCCAAAGACGTTTCGAACTTACTTCGAAAAATAAGACTGCCTGTATGGTTTACCGACTGTATGAATCAATGGAAGAGGATACATTTCTGCCGTTCTTTTTCTTCCCACGACCAACTTCTTTCTCATCTCCAGGTTTTACGGCTTTTCGATAAACTTGCTGAAATTGTGCTAGATTTGGGCAGGATGCTAAAAGCAAAATGCTAGATGCTAGAGACATGCAAATTATGCTAGATCTAGCATCATTATGCTAGATCTGGCAACGCTATTCCCCACAATAGGCGTGTCGTGCAAGTAACCAATCACACGTCAGGTACTAGCTTTTACCTATTGCTTCCTTCTCACAGCTCAGAACATTGGTAACTATGGATAGACGTACAGCAGTAATTACTTTATGGAGTTGGAAGGTTATTCTGCAACTGCAGCTAGCAAGCGAGTAGGTGTCCCGGCCTCTACAGGAAGGCGATGGATTCGGAAATATGGTGCTACAGGTCAGACTGATAATTTACGATCTCCTGGTCGTCCGCATGTGTCAACCGAAGCCCAAGATGCGAGATTAGTAAACGAAGCCCGGTTAGACCCACTAAGGACGTCTAGACAGCTAAGGGAAGTTTCTCTCTTTCCTGGTAGTAAGCATACAGCTCTGCGAAGGCTTCTTCATGCTGGGTTACGTGGCCGTGTTGCTGCCGTGTAGGAAAAACTCTCAGGCGACCACAAAATTTACCGTCTCGCGTTTGCACAGGCGAATGTGGGTCTCAATTGGGAAAACGTAGTTTTCTCAGATGAGTCCATATTCACAACATCAAAGGAGGGACGCCGTTTTGTGTATCGTCCGAGAGGCACCCGATATGACCATGGATATGTGGCTGCTTGCAATCGCAGTGGCCATGTATCTATTTTATGTTGGGGTTGGATTTCTAGTCGCGGAGCAGGACAGCTTCATAGAATTGAAGGACATCTGGACAATGCTCAGTACTTAGACATTATCAGTAATATCATGGTGCTATCTGTACGAGTATTTCAGCCTGATGGTGTAATTCAGTTCCAGCAATACCAGTCGCCAATACATACTTCCCGTGTGATTCAGGAATGGTTCGCAGGGCACCCTGAGATTGATTTAATCGACTGGCCGCTCGTGGAGCAGACCTCAATCTCATGCAAAATATGTGGGCAGAAGTGAAGCGTACTCTAAGGGAAAGTTGGCCTGAGGCAGATCCACCAAGAACTCAGGATGACCTGTGGCATCTTGTTTCCGAAGCATGGCTGGAGGTAGGGGAAGGAGATAGATTTGTCACCCATGTAATAGATTCCATGCCCAGAAGAATGGAGCGTGTAATAAATTCAGAAGGGTCTTGGACACAATATTAATGTCCCCGCCTTAACTCCCGAAAACAGCCCTTTTCAGGGCTACTTAAACGCTTCTGAAAATATTTCTAGAAGTAAACCACTCCTTGTATCCGATTTCTGTGCAATCCTACCAACAAAAGAATGATAATTAGCTGTAGGCTTTGAACTCAAGACCTCTTTATTGGCAAGTCCGTACTCTACCAGTGAGCTAACATGAACACGCAAACCCAATCTGAAGAAACACGATTTTCAATTTCTGGTATTCGATGACAATGGGTGATATCAATAAAAATAAGTAACTACTCCTGAGAAGTCCTGCTCGAGAATCGGAGTAACTACAGCTGGAGTAATCTCCTCCCTCAATTTCGTATCAATAAAACAAGCCACTACTCAGGTCTAGTCTGCTCCAGATTTATGAACGTTTACTCGCGCTTCCTCTGCACGTAGCACTGAGTCGTATCAATAAAAGAAGTGATTACTCATTTCTCCCATTCATCGCGCAGTCATTTCGTTGTTTTTAATATATGGCGTAGTATCTTAAAAGCCATGGAAGGGGCAAGTAGCAACGATAGCTTCAATCAAAGTGCATTTGTGGATATTGTAAAAGAGTTTCCAGTGGTACTTTCAAAGTCACAGCTACCAGAAAGTAAACGAAGGAAAGCCGAAGCTTTGAATGTAATTACAGTGAAATGCACCGAAATATCAAATACATCTACGACTGAGACACAAATTCAAAAGAGAATCTTTAATATTCGAGCGAGAATAAAAGAAAAATAAAAAAGAAGAAAACAATTTAAAAAAAAAAAACGGGAAAGAAGAAAGTAATACTAAAACCATGGGAATGAACCTATTTGAGCTGATGGATGTTGATTGGAATCCAGCAATATCAAGATTAACACGACAAGCGCATATCACGTGTTATCCAAGGTCTTTGTAGATTGTTTGGCTTTAAGAACGAAATCAGACACTTGGCTCCTTTGTTTTCTTTTTTAAAAAGTCCAGCCACCCACGTCATAAATCACGTCCATCTGATTGCGTTTTCCACACCATACGTGTCCCCTTTCGCCTTGACATAAACTAAATACATTCTCATGTATACACCCTTATACACCCTTTCTATCAACGTTGAGTTGAGTTGATTATTAGTTTAACGTCCTTTTCAGTAGCGTGCCTATATGAGACAGAACCCACTGATTAACGTGGAATCCAAACCACATGAGCTCCTGCCGGGAATCGAACGCGGGTCTCCTATGCCAAAGGCATGTACGCTAACCGCTTAGCCACGAAATAGCTCTTCCTATTAACGTATTACTCTTCAAAATACTAGGTTTCTTTAATGCCACTTGTGTATAGTCAAGTGCTCCGATAGCACCCGGAAATGTATATTGTTCTTGCCACTCTGCCTTTCCTGTTTGTATATTACGCACACTTCCGGAAACAATCCATTTTCAGGTAGTCATAGACAGTACTTTGAGCCATACCAGAATCCCCTGACATTCCGACCTGGAATCCCAGATCACTCACGTAACGCAAGAAAACCCAGGGCACCGATTTCTCTGTAAATTTGGGGGGGAGGGCATTCAGATGCAGAAGGTATATATATCAGGATTTTAAGACAAATTGCACTCTAATTATGTCAAATATTGTATATTCATAAATACAATAGGGAGCCCACATGAGTTTTGGGGAGCCCGGGCCCCCTCAGGATCGGCGCCCTTGAAGAAAACCCGCATCTTTTCATCATTACGTAGTCCATCACCCCGAATTTCGGTTGATTCTCCTTTAAAAGTTGTGCTAATCACTACATTTTCTTTCATAAACTTATAATGCTTTTTGTAATCTCCATTTCCAACATTTCTATGCAGTTTATAAGTTTTTCTACGTAGTAAAACAATCATACACTCTGCCATATTTCGCACGGAGTCACCTATTTAGCTTGCTCCACAAATTTGGAGAAGTTACTAGCATCACAGAGGAGTCTTTGATTTTTATTGATATCAAACGCGGAGTAGTTACTCGGCTCGAGAATAGAGGTGTGGTTACTTCAAAAGGGCGGGGCTTCTCCGAGGTCAGCCGAGGCGACTAGTGCTCAGTTCTCTTTTTATTGATACCAATGCGAGTAACTACTTTAAAATTGGGCGTAATGAGTAACTTCTCCGTTTTATTGATATCACCCATATGATGCTGATATACTTGGCAAATGTTGTATTCAACTTGGGATATTCCGCAACACACACACACACACACACATAAACAAAGCGAAAGAGAGAGAGAGAGAGAGAGATGAATATACAAAAGCATATTCAACGTATTCGAATGAGACTCTAAGTAACGACATTCCGTTCTAAAGAGAATTTGTGTTTCTTCCCGTGACGTTAAGGGGATCGGGAAAAGTTATGTGTCTTGAAGCAGGATACGACTTTGGATACTCTGTTTATACACTTTCTATATCCGTAGGAATATATTGTATTTCACGAATGTAAATGACATGCTGTAATGAGAATATTGATATCATTCATGAGAATATTTGTCATACATCTGTATGACAAATAGATGCAAATAAATACACTACATAACTTATTTATTGCTATTAAATGATTTTCCTAACTTGTATTTACATCCTCATATATAATACCGACCTACTGTGAAAATTATCTCAGATGTTATATTTTAAACATAATAATTACTATGTTGTGCAATGATTATGTTATATATACACAACTTATGTATTCTAATGTAATTATTTTATATAATTTTTCATGCATTGCGGAAAATATAATTTTAAAAAAAGGATTAGCCTAGACGGGATTCGAACCCTCAACCTTATGATTTGAAACCCGACAGCTTACCAATGAGCTAACACAACCTTCTAGCGATGTATAACGGATCTCAAGATAATTATGACATTCATATCCATTACAAACGCTGTTTCTGTTCTACTTTGACTTTTATTTTAGTACTCAGGCGATAATTATGTTCTATTTCTTAACTTTGAGCATTCTTTTACATATGGAAAGATTCGTTAACGTATTTAAATGTTCCATTACGTATGGAGAGCTAAATGACAAACAAGCATGTGCTGAGATTGAAAAAAAAGGTTTCGAAATATTGTATCATTAAGTATTTCAATCAATGTTGCTTTTTTAAACACTTGGTAACAAGTCTTATTATATTTAAAAGAAGAAAAACACATCTGCAAACTTTTTCCCGATTGCAAAGGCTGGCTTGGAGGTTCGAACCTGGCTTACTTTTTCCCGAAGATACCCGAAGCTGGACTTAGAAAATTTTTGCCTCAAAACACCAATAAAGAATGCGCTCAACCTTTTTGAGACAAGGTGTACATATAAACTCAGCCGATCGATCCGTTCAGGAGGGTGTGGCATATAAACACATCTGGACGGACAGAAGAAGTCATTCAATGTTCAATCATAGGCTTGGATGGCTCAGAGGGCGTCCATTTTGTTTTCCTCTCTGAAGACTGATACCCTTCCCTAAAGAGGAGGGGGGGTGCGCGATGGCTCAGTGTACAGTGTTCACCTCTGGTGCATAGAACCCTTGGTTCGATCCCAGCTCGAGCCAAGTGAACTTTGTGGTGGACAAACACCATGTGCGTAGGTTTTCTCGGGGTCTCTCGTTTTTTCTCCTTTCTTCATTCCACCATTTCCTTCATTTCTCATCATTATCGTCTCCTTTAGCCTAGTCGGGAAAACCGTGGAACGTAAAACTTGAAGATTTCATTTCATTTTTTCCCTAAAGGGTTAAAACATCACTATACATTTATAATATTCAGCGAAAATATTTTCAATCAAAAATGAATGCAGAGAATGGGGATGTGTCTTATACGTAGTAAATACGGTAATTTAAATGTAATTTAAGGTTTATGCAGTGCGTTAATTGACGGAGGGATGCTAAGGATTTCTCCCTCATAAAAAATATCCCGCTTGACAAGAAAGTTTTTCATCCCTGACAGGAATAACATTTTTCCCCTCTGCCTTTTTTTTTAATCTTGAAAATAGAAATAATGAACGACTTTTATTAGGACTAGCTTGGGAGAGTAATACTCCCGGAAGTAGAAACGAGAAACACAGTTCTGATTGGTTGGCGTTATCTACTTCTTACCACGTTACCTTAAAATAGCAGAAATCAAACACTTACTGCTGTCGGCCTTCGTGGCCGAGTGGGCTAGTGCTATATGCTAGTAATGAAATACTCTTTTGGCGTGAGTTCAAAACCGGCCCGAGGAAAGTTTTTCTTAAACCTTTTTTTACGTTTTTATAACACTTATTAAATTAAAATAATATGAAAATAATACTTAAAAAAGTGATTTATTTACTTTTGTGCAGATAAGTAGTTGTAGTACTTATGCCCTTGTACTCCATGATATAGGGCTCGTTTTGTTCCCCTTGTACTTCATGATATAAATTTTGTGACCAACTTAAAACAACTGGCTAGGATAGCGTGTAAAACAGCTGGCTAGAGTAGCGCACGGAAAAACGTACTTGCGGGAGTATTACTCTCCCGAGCGGGTCGTCCTTTATTTCGTAGAGTGAAACTTTTAAAAAAATCATTTAAAACAGTTTATGAAACATCTCGCTTCTCAACATTTTTGAAGTCGTTGAGTCACAATTTTTATTTCTTGAAATATTTATCTATTCATTTTCTGCCAGGAACATGCTAAACGGGCTCGAAGGGGATGAAAAGGTTACTAACTATTTAGATTTGTAATTAAATACATTAATTACAAAT
The DNA here is from genome assembly GCF_964235325.1 of Thermobia domestica. Taxonomy (NCBI): domain Eukaryota; kingdom Metazoa; phylum Arthropoda; class Insecta; order Zygentoma; family Lepismatidae; genus Thermobia; species Thermobia domestica. The sequence continues at coordinate 113,773,031 of NC_137461.1, read as the reverse complement.
TAATTAGATTTGTCTTTCGATGCCGTCAATGTCACAATATTCACTAAAATGAACGGTGATATAATTTCAGCTGCAATCATCTAATATTTGTAATATTTATTTATTTATTTATTTATTTTCCCTGTTTTGACACAATATGGAGAGTATCTCCTATAAGTTCTACAGTTGTCAAGTACGGTATATAAATGCAAATTGTAATTACAGCTTATTACACCATTTGAAGTACAAAATTGTAACAAACATCACATGTTAAATTTGTTACATCATTACATCATATTCATACATCGTTATCATTTGCAAATTTCTGAACTGAATAATATGCTTTAGAAAGTAACAGAGTACGAATTTTGTTTTGAGTATTAAAATTTACCTCTTTATAATGTGATGGTAACATATTATAAAGTCTCGTACAATTTAAATAAACATTTTTTGGTACTTGGAGTAATTTTGTTGTACTACGTAAATGTCGTTTAACTGCCGCGTGTTGTATGCATGAATATCTCTTGTTTGTACAAACATCTGTTTGTTTTGTTTCACGAAGTGTATAGATTTGTATAGGCTTGGAAGGGTTAAATTTTTTGTGATCTAAATATTTGTTTACATGATGTGCTTTTATTTAGTCTGAATATTATTCGTAGTATTTTCTTTTGTATCCGAAATGTTTCTTGACTGCATTCGGATGACCCCCCAAAAATAATTCCAAAACTGAGGAGTGATTGAACTTTTGCATAGTATATCGATAATAAGCTATTTCGTGAAACTGTATCACGTAACCTAAAGAACGCAAAACATAAAGTAGTCAATTTTTTATTTAATGTTTTAACATGGGTTTGCCAAGACAAATCATCATCGATGTAAACACCAAGTAATTTTGATACATTAGAATACTCAATTTGATTTCCATTAATGTTTAGCGAAGGGAAGGATGGATTATTTCCTGGAAAACGAAAGTTTATTGCGACTGTTTTATCTGTATTTAGGAGAAGGTTATTTGCATTCTACCAAGTAACTATTTTGCTTATAACCTTTTTTGTCTTTACCAACACTAAATTTGGGTCTTGTTCAGTAATAACTATATTTATATCATCAGCATATAACATGCATTTTGTGGGGTGTAAAGTTTTTATCAGATCATTTATGTAATTATGAATAGAGTAGGGCCTAAAATAGAGCCCTGAGGGACACCTCTGGTAATTTTTGTTTCTTTCAAGAAGAAAGTGCAGGATCGATTCAACTTTTGTTATTTGAACAGTTTGGCATCTATTTGTTAGGTAGGATGAAAACCACTGGTTTGCTACGCCACGTATGACATATTGAGACAATTTATTTAGCATAATATTGTGATCAATTTTGTCAAATGCCTTTGACAGATCGATGAACAAACCTATAACATAATTCTTATTATCGAGTGATTTCAGGACATCTGTAAGAAAACCAAATAAAGCGGTATCCGTACCTTTATTCTTCTGAAATACGTGTTGAAAAGTCGAGATAATATTATGATTTATTAAAAAATTGCTAAGACGTTTTGCCATTACTGACTCAAATATTTTTTAAAATATCGATAACACTGAAATAGGTCGATAATTTGTCATGACATTTTCATCACCCTTTATAAAAGTTGGAAGAACCTTAGCATTTTTAACTAGTGTGGGAAATATATCGTTTTCTAACGAGAAATTTGTAAGGCAACAAAGTTGATGTGTGATATGTTTCGCACATTTTTTAATTACAATGGAAGGGACTTCATCCATACCTGAAGAACTGGTGTTTGATAAGGATTTAATTATTCCTATTATCTCATCTACAGAAACTGGATATAAGAACATAGACTTTGTGTTTATTTCTCCTTGATTTATGAGTTTCTGTATTATTTTTGAGTGATCAGTATTATTCGTTTGATCAGCTGAATTCACAAAATGATCGTTAAATATATCTGCAATTTGCTGTGGATTGTTTATAATTTTACCAGTTAGTTTAAGATATTCTACACTCTTAGGCCTGTTTGTGCCAAGAGTTTTACTGATTATTTGCCACATTGTTTTAGTCTTATTTCGGGCATTTAAAATCAAGCTATTGTTTCGCATTAATTTTGCTGCCCTTATGACCTTCTTATAGGTTTTCCTATACAGTTGTATATATTTCTTTAAATCATCAGATTTAAAGTTACCAGATTTAAGAATCTTATTAAATCTTATCAAATTGGTACTGGATTTTCTAATTCCATTTGTAATCCAACTTTTATCAATGCGTTTCGAAATAGTGCGACTTTTTAAGGGAAAAGCAATATTAAAATATACGAAAAGCATATAAGTAATACGCAAATACAATACTACTTACGACCTACTGAACAATTGAAACATCAAAGCAAAAGTCACAAACATATTTTTTGAACTGGTTGAGAAATAGCAAAGTTCATGGAACCATAGGAAACAACTGGTCAGCGCATCCATTTATCACCATGTTCATCTGACGAGTATAGTTTGCCAGACATGGGACACTGTCAGTATCGTCATTATCTGTGGATACATAGTCAATTTTATTGCTGGAGCTACTTTCACTTGAAGTTTCTACAGGTTTTCCTTTGCTTCTTATGTCTTTCTTCTTTTTACTGTATGAAGGCTTCGATTGCAGTATATGTTCTTTGCATATAAGATGATGTTCTTTTTAGCAATGGCTGCTTCAAGTTTATGTTTATTGGGGAGTTGGTAACCAAAATAGCAGATCCTCGGCAAACAGATGTCGATGCTTTCACCACGGAAATTGCTCTGGTATGATGTGGACTGACAATAGTTGCTGAAATTGTCTAACTAATTGTGCTAGATCTAGGCTCATCAGTGGTTTAGGTCCTTCTTCAGTTCAAGGCTTGGTCAGTGTGTGTGTGCAATGAAGCTTGTCTCTGTAAAGACACTGGGCTTGAAGGGCATTATTCCGATCTTCCAAAACCCATTTACTACAGTATCCACGGTGGCTGCACGTAGTATGCCTGATTAGCAATCTAGGACGGGCCGTCACTAATCATGGCGGATCGCAAAATTGTTCATTCACCCAATTCTGGATAGATTGAGCATAGAATGTGTTGAAGGGAACATAAAATGCATTATCCAGTAAAAAGCACAATTTACCTGTTGAGTGTGGAACGAGGCATACAATTGAAACTTCATTGTTCCTTCCCAAGTCAATAACGTTGCTCGAATTACGCGGTAGTTCCCGTCTAAGATAAGCAGTAGTGGATCTTGTTTGGATGAAAGGATATGAAGTGATAAACCTTTTTCGAAAAGGAGGCCGCGGTGAATCAGTGGTAGAGCGTTCACCTCTGGTGCATGGGGTCTTGGTTCGATCCCAGCTTGCGCCAAGTGAGCTTTGTAGTGGACAATCACCATGTGCGTGGGTCTTCTCAAGCAACAAATGTAGTTTATGAATACACCTTGAATGAATTACCAGTTTATGACGTCCACACTAATATTACTGATACATAGGTCCTATGTTGCCAATCATAGTGATTTTTTAACTTACTGATCTACTAATGGATTTAGAAAACTATAAAATCTTTGATATTTACGCTAGCTCCAAAGTAAAACATTTGATTTTTTTGTTATACAATCATTATGCAATGTGATGATGCCACTTTACGGAGTTATTAAGTTATTACAGCAATGGTAATCCCCTTCTACGTAATTCTAGTAAATAAGAGCATTAACTGAACAGTTGAGAAGTGATGGGTAGTTTGGTTCTTTTCACGGAATCCATTCATTTCAACCCATTCTAAACATGGATTCGTTTCTTCGGATCAAATCCTTTAGGTTAGTTTTAGACGGAAGCATTTATCGTAGCAAAAATCGTATCATCGATATCCTACCGTGTAAAGTAGCAAATGCTATAGCATTTCCCATGCCATGGCATATCCTATGGCATTTCTTGTCGATAGAACCTGCTCTATTTCGTAGCATTTTCCCCAGCATTTCTGGTCCGATTGCAGCGCCGTGGTGTATTAAAAAGAAGCGAAAGATTTTGTGCCAAATATCCGTGCTCTTTGTTTTGTGTGGGAAATTGAATTGTAGTAAAGAAAAATGAGTTGGAGTAAGGATACTCTTTGCCCACATACTTCTTTGTGATTTTCGTTTTTTAATATGACCGGCGAGAACTGTTGTTACAATTACTATAGCTTTAGTAACCTCACGCTTAATTTCGGAGCCATAATTGCGCTCTTCTCCAGTGATTTGTTTGCTACGTCACGACAGATGCTTATCAAAATGCTACCGTTTAAAAGCACCATATACTTTTGATGCCATAGAATATTATATGACATTTTTGGCAGCACATCTGCTACGAGAAATGCTACAATAAATACTTCCGTCTAAAACTAGCCTTAGTTTCGCAATGTTGGATGACTCCGAGTTCTTTAGTTTTCCAATTTGATTCCCCCAAACAAGGATTCGTTCCTTTCTGGATCAAATCTTTTGGTTCCGATAAGCTGAATGCACAGGCTGAATGGACCTTATACAGAGTCGTTTTGACGCATGATTAGCAACATACTAAAGGCCTGACTACTGCAGGAAACATGTTAGTCGAACTCTTTAGTATGGCACTAATCACGCGTCAGAACGTCCCTGCATAAGGTCCAATGTAAAAGAAATGCCAAAACAAGTAGCTTTTCTGCTTTTTTTTATTCTTAAAATTTACTCAAATATAAATACCAGCAAGTACAAAAGAAAACTCGTGGACCTTGATTCCATTTGATTCTCGTAGATAGGCCCATATAATTTGTTGATTTTGTGTTGCTTATATTGCTCAATTTAAATAGATGTAGATTGAAGATTCTCAGATTTTTGTGTTACGTACAGATATTGCTTGCTTTTAGAACATACGTATATTGGTGTATTGTAGAAGATTTCTCTACTGTCAATAAGCCTCGCGACTCGAGATATTCAACATTTTCAAAATAATGTATGTCGACTTTAAATAGAGTTTGTCAGGAAAACCCTTTTAATTTTGAAGACATTATGATGAGAGACGTTGAGCTATTAGATATTACAAAAATGCAGTAATTTTAATCCATTATTCCTCCTGTTTCTAAATATAATGACATCTGAACAATTTCAACGTCAACAGTAAATGACGATTTTTACGAAACAGTAACATTCCACATAGTAATAGCACATAACACTTTTGGAATAGTGTTAGAAACAAACTTAATGGAGAATTTAAAGCAATATTTCCCCTTGTATCGAAATTTGTGTGGGGTATTTTAAGCCTTCATCTTTCTTCATCGCTGCAGAAAGCACAGCGGTGGAATTAGGGCCGGATTAAGGAAAGGGCTTGGGGGGGGGTTAGCCCTGGGCCTCCAGGTGGACAAGAGCCTCCACTCTGTTCAAAATCTCAACTGGCTATCTAAAAAGAACCACGAAGATACAACATCACCATGAAATAAAATATGACGAAAAATATTAAACACATTCCCTTAACTTTCCTATTTTTTTTTTAAACAGAAATGCATTAGGTAAAGTCAGCAGGGCAATATATTTTCTTCTAGCCCCGGGTCTCCAGATGGGTTAATCCAGCCCTGGGTGGAATGTGTACTTTCTGCAGTTATTTTCCTAAAATAAATAAATAAATAAATAAATAAATAAAAATAAAAAAATAAGAAACACTACACACCAAGAAACTGTTGCCAAATTCCAACTGTTACTTGTTTCCAGTTACAAGTTCAACGAGGGAAAGGGTAAACATTGTGCGTCAGAGAGAAAGAGAAGGAGGATTTAACAATGAAATGAAATAAAGTATTTTAGTTTTACGTCTCAGGCTTACGTCGTGTAGGGTAAAGGATACGATGAGAATTAATGTCACTAAAAAAGCGGGAAGAAACAGAAAAACCCGAAAATATCCATGTATATGGTGTTTGTCTACCACAAAGCTCACTTAGCGCAAGCTGGGATCGAACCTCAGCCCCACAGAGTAGAAGTGAACACTGAGCTACCGCAGCCTCAAGATTAATAAAGTAGCAGAAACGATGAAGAAAAAGTGGAGAGGTGTTCAGAACATCAGATTTAAATAAGATAATCCATCTTCTTTAGAACTTTATCCTAAGATCTTAATTATTCAGTAACAAAAATCGGGTGTGGTTTGTAGCTTAAACTAAAATACAAAAGTGGCTGCAGTGAATCTAAACATTACGTAGAAATGTCTTTTATTACAGGCCTAATAGTTGGTTGTATGATGTATGTTCTTCATCAGTACTTGAGTTTTCTATCATAAGAGTCATGAATTTGTCACATGACTTTTCCCTCAAAATCAATATAAATGAAAATATATAGAAACTAATAAGTAATGATTTATAAATGTAATAACAGCATAATTATATCAGTCGCACTAAAAAAATACAAATAAGCCACAAACTTAAAGTGCCTCTTGTTAGACATTACGTTTCAACGTGAAAAAGGGCGGAAAGGTAACATGTTAATGTGTGTCCTCCCTTGCATCATGGTGGTTGTAATATCCACAGTTATCTTCGAGGGTATCAGTGAGAGTGGGGTAGACATGGAAATTACAAACAGTCCAGTATCCCAGTCGAGTACCTACTACGTAGAACAAACGCTAGTAAAACGGGAAGAAAAAATTCAACTTTTAGACATGTACGTGACGACCAGAAATTAAGTTGAAATTTTAAATAGGTATAAATATTAACATTTGAAATTTTTGTAGAAATCAGAAAATTTCTTTTAGTATTTTCGAATTCTGTTTAACAAAATGTATATTTAGTTGCTATTTCTTTTGTTACGAAATTTTAGTTCTTTTTCTTTCTTTTGCAAAAGCAGAAATAACAGTTCCGAAAAGCCTTCGTATTTTATTTTAAGGAGAGACCAAATGAAACTCATTCGGAGCCCATATATCCATTATCAGTAGGTGTACAGGAGAAACATGCATACATGATGACTATGTCGTGGTATTTGCAATTCAAAAGTCCCCGCAGGCATCCAGGCACTTGTCCCACTAGCCGATGAATTTCGCCTAGGTAGAAACCAGTCGGTTGTTGGGCGAACCATTCATTGACTACATTCTGAATCGAAGCATCATTGTGGAAACGACGACCCTTTAGTGTCTTCTTCAGTACACAAGACATAAATATCACAAAGTGACAGGTTCAGGCTATACAGTGGATGTCACAGCATCTCCCATTCGAACCATCGGAACAAATCCTACAACTATCCAGCAAGATTAGGCAGGCGTTTTTGTGTAACACGATAATTCCTGGTGTTAACATCCCAGATGTTTGCATTTGATGGCCCCCTGAAGACAGTAAATGTAATACAGTAGCGTGATTAACTCTCCTGATTAACTCATGGTCCTCTACAGTCAAAAATATTGATACTTTGAGTTTGCTAGCTGACACCTGAGACTTGAACTTTTTGCAGTGTTGTCACGACAGGTGCTTCAACTCCATACTGGTGTATTTGGAACTCGGTTCAAAGTGGTAGCATAATGAGTCATGCCACAATCCTCAAAAGGAAATCAATCCCCTCTGTGTGATATCAAATATTGGGGAGATACGCACATACACTCTCGTTTTTATCTCTCTGTAAGCATCTATAAGCACCTCAGGCTCTTAACTATTGTTTGTGCTGTTATTCAGTTCGGTGACTCGCTCGAATACTCGCACGTCTATTGTTCTGAACACACTCATCCATTACAGTACAGTTGTGATCTGTGGAACAACATGCACCCGGCCGGGATGGAGAAGATAGCTTGTTGTACCATTTGTGCGAAACATTCGTGCCCAATCGATGACTCTCGCTCATCAGACTTGGACGGATTTGGGATGGTGAATGCCATGGTTCAAACCTTATTCCTACAAAGACAGAAAACGTTTCAGATTGATTATTACACTAACACCACAAGTATACATGCCACTACACACCACTACAACAATACAATCGTATGTCATCAACTGTTTCTACCAGGGCTGTCGAACGGGTTTCATTTGATCCTCTCTTATACAATAAAAGCAGCTAGCGCTGATGATTCTGATTAACTAGTCAATTTTGTGCACCAAGCATGATAAATAAATAATATATAAATTAATGATATTTATTTCACAGAGATTTCCCTCAACGATATCAGGGACTTTATTACGTCTTTCTGGATACATCTTACAATCAAAGATGAAATCATAATTGTTTTGTTTCTTTTGGTGGTATGGCTGTGGTATCAACGTCACTGTTTTTGGCAAAAATGCGAGAAGATGATCGAGAAATATGAGTTAGACCTTGACTGCTCTCAACGAACAAACGAATACTTGTCTCGCATCATGAAAGCTAAAAGTTCGACAGAGAAGCTGCTGAGAGCTTCTTTGGAAACGGCGCAAGCAGAAACAACTATTGTTCGCAAGCAGCTGGTAGAGCGAGAGATTGAGCTGCTCCAGGTTCAAAAACAGCTGCATCTCCAGCCACAGAAAACTGGAACCAGGAAGAATTCACCAGAAACACCCACAGAGAACATTGGAGATTGCACCAAAAGTCAGGTGGAGAAAGTAGGAGAATAATTGTGGATTTACGACAACAAAGTTGTTTGTTTATATTCATGATCACAAACAACTATATATCTGTTTGGCAGATTTTTAAGAAACAAAATCTAGAATGTAAAAGAGAATTCTTGGTACCTTCTGTTTTTATTTTCCCTCTCTCACTTTATGCAATAAACGTCCTTAAAATAAAAGTGTTAGTTTTGCTATTTACGTCTGTCCCAGAACGTGTATGAAAAGACTTTGTAACTTTCTGAGAAATAGTGGTAGTTTTATATTCGAGGGACATTCCTAAATTAAGTCTTTCCACAAACACAACGTCTAATTTTAAATTTGCTCAATGATCTCCCGTATCCTCTTCTTCTTAAGGTATAGCTTTAATTAAAAATTATGTCGTTGTATAGAATATACACGTTTAAAAAAAAAACATTTTTATTTTACATGTCGCATTTTTTGCCTACCTCTATCTAAAAAATTCAATAACTAACTTTGCATCATGATCCCTTCCTTGTGGGCACTGATGACATGCCTGGATTACTTGCCTGCCTTTAAGCAGAAAATGAAAAAAAAAAATGCTTTATAGAAATTTATTGACGCATAAACATTAATATTACTTAAATAATTAATATTTTTCTGACCAGAGTATGTACTTCTCTCTTAAAATCGAATTAATTCGTAACAGTTTCCATAACGTAACGTTATCTTCTTCAGATGTTAATTGGCATATGAAATATGGCAATTAACGTCTGAGGAAGATAATGTTACGTTATAGAAACTGTTACGAATTAATTCAATTTTAATAAAGAAGTTCATACTCTGATCAGAAAAATATTAATTCTTCAAGTAATAATTCCAGAGTCAACATGGAAGGAGATTGATATTAGATTTGACCCGAAATGCGTCGTATTTTTATTTCTTTTCTCCCTTCTACCTCCTCTTTTCTATTCTCTTCTTCTTCTTCCTTCACTTAGCATTTCTTCCAATTTTCTCTTCTGCTGACTCTTCTTTCTTGAGATGACGAAAAATAGGGAGGAGAGTAGTAGAGACGGAGAGAAGGAAGAAAGCGAAGGAAGAGAAAAAGGGACGAAGAAAGTAAAATGAGAAAGGACGCAAGAAAACTTTTTTTTAAGAGAGAAAGAGCTTTCTCCCTTACAGTGAAGAGAAAAGTAAAAATTTTGTTTTTCTCTCTCCTGCTTTAAAACAGAGAAGAAAAGAGTACAGAAAAACATAAACAAAGGTAGGAGAAAAGTAAGTGAGACAACATAATGAAAAACTAAGAGAGAGAGAGAGAGAGAGAGAGAGAGAACTATTTAAAAAATAAAATCATAGTAATAAATGCACATGAATTCGACGTACTTGAAAGGTCGAACTCGAGCCAGTCTTCACCTTTGCCAATTTTTTTTTTTTTTTTTTTTTTTTTGAAATATAGTAATAATGTAGAAATATTACTGACTCCATTAATTTATAACTATAATGAAATAATAATTAATGAAATTTTACATGGCAAGTGATGCAGATTCAAGCAGTCAGCACAAAAAAAAAAAAAAAAATCTGCACAAAAGGAGACTGGACACCATAGAAGACATTAATTTCGCCCGGTTGATCAAACCACCAACTCTCTCAAACGCCTGGTCATTGAAAGCACCTTAACCCCCTCTCTACGATGCTCGGTTATTGAGAGACACTTAACTACAAAATTCTCTAACACGCTCAATCATTGAGAATTCTAAGATGCACGATCATTGAGAAGCACCTATCCAACACACTAAGAACGAGTGGTCGTTGGGCTCCTTTAACTTCACCAACAAATCTCCAAATAGAGGTACTTGTACTTATTTGTAATATTTTGTATTCAAGAGGAAACTTTTACAATGAAAGGTGATGGGGAAGTCCAAACTCCCATGTATCATCTTTTAGCTCTACCCTAAAAGACAGTAAACTTTACAGTATACATTCCTCTCTATGAACGAAGAGGTTTAATAAATAACTATTACTTCCTTAATTTTACGTCTAGAAGCATGGAGATGTTTGCACAGGCTTGATGCTGTTGAATCATTCTCTCTTACGTCTCTGGAGTGTTCCATAATCCTCACTGGTACATTTTTTGTAGTCACACCAATGTAGAATTCGACATAATAATAATTCTCTTGGTAAACACCAGATGCTGTTAATTCATCTATTCAATAATTTTCTAAACTTATCAAAGCCTTTTCTAAATATTACGACGAATTCCAAGATGTCATATATTAATATAAAATGTCTATGAGACAAAGCAATCTTGAACTGCTAGTTCAGATGAAGCGTCTGTCTATGTTGAATAAACGGTGCGCTTGTTGACGAGCCTTTGGGTACAAGTAATTTTTTTTTTTTTTTTTTATTTCGTGGTCACTTACTACAAGATGGCTTTGGCGAAGATTTTCTGAGACTTATTAATAGACACATGGGGTCTTATGCAGACTCATTTTGACGTCTGATTAACACCATACTACGGGTTGGACTAACGGATGGTTATCAAAATTGTATTCAGAGTCTCTGATTAAGACGTAGTATTGGACGAAGTTAATCACATGTGATTAATTAATCTAAAGCAGAGACTAATCTTTTACCCACGGTTTAGCGTGCGACACAACATTTCGTATTTCGTATTTCATGCATTTCATTTATACAGACTACGCATGTGCTCATCTACTTTTCCGTAGTTGCCACATTTATTTTACTCACTGATGCATTGGGGATATATAAGTTAATTATACCCAAATCATCATTTTAGTTGTACTCAAAGTAGACTCTGAATATCAAAAAGTGCACCTTCCTTAGTAAAGAGTTATTATAGTATGCTCACTAACTAGTCTGTGACTAAACTTCGATTAACGAATTCTCTCTGAATTCCGCCCATAATCTCCAATTGGTATTGGTCTTCCCCGTATTCACTATTTACGTAGTTATATGCTTTTACGAAAAACGAAGTTGACAATTTTCGTGATTATTATGACAAAGTAGAAGTGAATCATCCATGGTAACTCACTGCCAATAACTGTCGTCATAAGCCATAATGTTTCACTGTGATCAACACCCTGACATCACAGAGCAAATTCTGTGAGTGACCAAGAATACTTACAAGAAGAATTGAGTTACAGCCACTTGACGATACAAGAACTTGACTACAATCTTACAAACATCAATAGGGCCCTAAAAAGATACCATTATTTCCCAATATAAAGATATCAAAAAGTAAAGAATGGGAAGAACCATCTCTCCACTACTGTATTACCTTTCATTGGTTACATTTCTGGAAAACTCAGCAGGATCCTTTAGGCACGGGATAAAGTTATTCACAAACCTCCAGAAAGCTTTAGATCGTTACTTACATCAGTGAAGGACAACTGTACCTGCACATTCCAGGAGTGTGTCATATTCCATGTGAATGTGATAAATTATACACAGGACTAAGTGGATGTACTACAGAATAGCAATGCAAAGAACACAACAGCTACAGCAAGACTTCAACAACCGGAAGAATCAGGATTCAGGATTAACAGAACATAGCATAGAAGGTGAACATAGTGTCAATTTTACAGATACTACCATAGTAGCCAGGCGCAGCAATTTTTGAGACAGAATAATAAGCGAAGACATAACCATCTTACGTGGGAAAAAAAATCTCTATAGAAACAATGAATTTGAACTTAGTCTCATTTAATCGGCCCTTCTCAAAAATACGTGTTCGACAAAGACCTTCTCAGGACCACAACAATAGCCAATCAGAAACCAACATTTTCCTTAGCATATCACAGGCCTCCCTTCATAGCCATGTCCCTAACAGACAATCCCAAACCAAAGAAAGACAGAAACAAATCAAAAACTAAAGGCCAATTTCACTGACAAACACTTTCTCTAAATAAATGGAGAAAGTAATAGTAAACGAATACTTTCGTAATTGTAATAGTGAACGAAGTAATAGAATACTTCAGAGTTAACAAATCACAGAAAACCAAACAGGCTTCCACCCAGGGCTCAGTACACTAGACCAACTAGTCAGACTAATAAATGACATGAAATAAGCCATACTTGCAAAACAGAAAGGAGGGCACTTTCTATGAACCTAAAATGTCTCTTGGATTCAGTGTGGCACAAAGGAAAACTGGAGAAAGAGGTCCCCAGGAGTCAAGAATTGCGCCATTATTGCATATACTATATGTAAATAATAACCATCTCACAAAAAACACCACATGCAACGTGCTCTATGGGGATCACTACATACTGCTCAACAACCTGGAGAACGGCGTACATTCTCACCAAATTTGAGAAAGGAAATAAACAATTTCAAACAATGGTCCAACAAATAGAGGTTCGACATCGACCCTGAAAACTCAAATCCTATTCTTTTACCCAACAAGGAAAGGAACAATCAAAAGCCTGGATAAATTGATAATGCTGGAAAATGCATACATCTTCCAAACTCAAATGGCAAAATACCTCGGCATAAATCTAGATAGAACAATCGCTCTAAAACATGAAATGCTCCGCTATAATTAGCATTTCAGTCTTTGTAATTGTTTATTGTTCTACAAACTAAAATAATACTTGTTTTACATCTTTATGCATGTTCAGTAATGTTATGTATGTACCATAATTAACCTATACTATTACACAGCATATGCAGGTATACGATTACGTTGGACATTTGGTCTGAAATACATTTTTTTTAAAAAAAGGCCCTATGAATCGATGAACAACGAGTTTACATTTAAGTGATATTATCTATGTAAATACGTGTAATTTGGTAAAACAAACCTCAAAATCATAATTGATAAGTTTTTTTTTTTTTTTTTTTTTTTTTAATCTTAGAACAAGAGAATTTTGAATAAACAAGGTTCTACTAAAATTACAAAATGAAATTTCGTGACTTTTTCTTTCCCAAACCATAAAATTTAGTAACATTCTCAAGAGCGATTTGGGTGCGAATTGGGCCGAATTTTCATGCATGCGATTTGCTTGCGTCTAAAGCAGACCATAGACATTTTTGGTGATAAATTTCGACGTTTTATAGAACAAAATTTTCCAGTTTATACTTGAATTTGTACAGAAAAAAATGTCGTGACCCAAAAGTTAAATTTCGTGACTTTTTCTTGACTTTCATGACCGTTTTCTGATTTTGTGACTTTTTCATGACTTTCGTGACCGATATACACCATGATAAACCAATTCAGAGGTTCATCCCCTATGACAAGCTGGCGAGCATTTGTCGCACTGTAATTTAAACTAATCTATACTATGGTCGAAATACTTATTTCTTACTCCTTGAAATTATGTTGGAAAACGAGTATGTCTATATTATTCACTGCCATAACATGAATGTTAATGCATATTAATTCTAATGAACGCTTCAGATAACATTAATTCTTAATAGCTAATGCATAATTGTCTTATGCAGGAATAAATGCAGGCTATAACCAGTCATAAATACTTGCATGTACTTACTTTAACTCCGGTCAATGTTCCATATCAGCAGCAAATAGCAACTCCTATTTACGTGATTATAATCAATTCGCTAAAACGAATTTTCGAAATGAATTAATCGCCAATTACATACACAAATGAAATGTTATAGAGTAAGTGAAGAAAAAATATATATGGGAGGGTAGTACACAGTGAAACATTGGAACTATTTCATTTTTTTTCTCGCTAGATGACATTCATAGTATTTCAGGAACGTTGGAGCCATTGTGCTGATTTGTTGGCGGCCTGCTCGTAGTTACTATTTTTACAATTTTTTGCAGTGCATAATGTTTATTAATTTATTGTTAACAATAAGTATTTTGAAGTCTGTATATTTGTCATTAAGTTATGTGATAAATATGATGTAATCATTGGGTTCTATTAAAATGCAAAGGAGGTGATAGCAATTTTTCGATTCCATATCCTGTGGTGCACACTGAGACAGAATTAATGGTACACAGTGAAACGCTACCACTTTTTCGCTTGCAGACAATTTTTACTTGTTATAATAACGTTGGCTAGTTTATGCTATACATTTATCGTTGCTACAATTGTTTTTATCTGAAAATTAAATATTTTGTGAAAGCAAGATTTTGAATTCAGCAATGACGTAATACGCAGCTTTTCACTTTCAGTGAATATGTAGGTTGAATCTATGTAATCTCGGTAAAGTATCCATGAAAAAGTGCTAAATTAAACGTTCACTGTAGACCATGAAATTTACAAATGGTTGTAACCACAAATTCGGGCGTTCGCCCGAAATTAATGATTCAGATTGTGATAAAGTAAACATATTATGGAACGGTTTTATTTAGGTATTTAACAATTGAGATATATAAATCAAAATAATTATTTAATAGAACACACTTGACCTTAAAGCTGTGTAAACATGTTTGAAATTTTAAAAAAGCTTAACTTTTACTTATTGTTATTTCTTGTTCTTATATTTGCAGATTTATCATGGTGAGGCCACGTGGGATCCCTAGAAAGATAGGTAAAACAGCCAAAGAAGACATGAAAGAAGCAATTGATTTGATAATCCACCATATGATTTGATAACTACTATGTCCGAGAAGCTGATAAATAGAAGAACCTTCTGTATCAAATCTTATTTCGATATGTGAAGAATAAAAAACTGAATCCAAACGCCAGGATGGAATCCAATTACGAAATATGAAGAATGTTGTAAGGATCTCCACATCACAACATGAGCACATGTTTATGAACTACACATGCTAACGTTTACACACAAGCAGACGATACACAGAACAGGAAGATACGAAAGAAGACGAGTCACCCGAAGAGGGCCCATACAAGAGGAACCACAGAGGAAGGAGGCATCAGTTGACCACTGATTGCCAACCCACTACAGCTCTCGAAGTCGCTTTGGACTAAGGGGCTCTACCTATCCTAACATCCCTGGAGGCTGCTCAGAAGCGGATTCCTCAACACAACCATACCTCACGAGGCTGCTATGAGCGAAGGGGTTCCCTATGAAATTATATATCCTTCAACCTTGGTCATAAAAGAGATTCTGTTATAAGACCTTTGTAAACAGAAAGACTATTTTGTATTTTTATAATAAATAGGTGAAGGGCTAGATTCCTCGTCTATTATTAACTCTACCTACAAAACATTTCAATAATTTCTAATGAATAACAGAAGACTCTCGCAGCATATGTCATACAATGTAGTAAAATGTGTTACGTAGTTACTGCCCGTGGTTTGCGGGAATTGGCTTTCGAAATGGCAGTAAGAAATGATATAGCAGTTCCAGACTCGTGGAAGAATTCAAAGCATGCTAACTTGGAATGGATGAGAGATTTCTTTCATAGAAATCCTTTGCTAAGTATTCGACAACCGGAATCCTGTATGTTTTCAAGGGTTACATCGTTTACAGAGAAGAAGGTCAATGAGTTCTTTCAAAATCTGTAAACAATTTATAAGCGCCATCCTGATTTAGGAAATGCGTCAAGAATATTTAATCTAGTTGAAACAGGTGTATCAACCGTCCAGAAGTTTCGAAAAATAATTGCACAAAGAGGTGAGAAACAACTGAATAAATGTACTAGTGCAGAAAGAGGTGAACTGGTAACAGTACTCGCAATCGTCTCAGCAAGTGGGGCATTTCTTCCCCCAGTCATGATTTTCCCGCGTAGACATTTCAAAACACATGTTAAATGATGCACCCCCGGGTACTTCGAGGCTGGCTACTCCTGGCTGGATGTCAATGGAAATATTCCCGAAAGTACTTGACCACTTCATTACACATCCTCACAGTTCAAAAGATACACAAACATTGCTGATCTATGATAATCAGAGATCATGTTTCTCTAGAAGTTTTGGATCTTGCCAGAAATTCAGGTGTCACCATACTTACCTTACTTCCTCACAGTAGTCACACATTACAACCAATGGACGTGGCTGTGTATGGTCCGTTCAAGACGTATTATAATTCTGCGGTGGACTCTTGGATGATTCATAATTCGGGCATTCCCATGACAATTTACCAGGTAGCAGTGTGTAGGAGAAGCACTCACTCCAAAAAATCATTATGGCCGGATTCGCAAATACAGGAATTTATCCATTTCATAAACTTTTTTAAAAAGTGAATCAGATTTTGTACCGTCTCCAAGCAAGTACAGATTTGCAACCAACATCTCTATTGATAATGTGTGTGCTGATGGTATCCGTATATCACTGACTACAGAATTTAAGGTCATCGACGCCAGAATTAGAAAATAGTAACGATGAGAACACGTGTATCAGTTCGCCTAGTACTTCAACTCTATGTCAAGGAGAAAAGCCTGAAAATTTTGTTTCCCCACCTGATTTTTGTAGGTATCCTAATGTTAATGATCGAAAGAATGAAACTGAAACTGGCCAAAAGGACAGAAGTTTTGTTCTAATATACACACCGCAAAAAGCTCGCATCGATGAACATCAGAAAAATCAAAAATAATGGAAACAGTATGGAAAATCGAAAAAACAGTTATTTCAAATAAGTGCTTCTGAATGGGATAACAGTTCTTCAAGTGATGATGGTATTGAATCGGACACTGATTATTGCGATGATCTCGATAACGTAGAAAATGAGCCTTCTGTTGGTGAATTTATTCTTGTTAATTTTCCTAAAAGTGTATTTTATGTTGCTGAAATTCTACGTTTGTGCTTAACTGAAGGAAACAACACAAAAGAATATGAAGTGTCATTCCTTAGGAAAAGTGTTAAAACCAGCGGTTTCGTGAGGCCTGAGGTACCAGACACAGCTGTAATTCCATCACCAGACATTTAACAATACTGCCCAAATATCTTCCAATGAAGACAAAAAGACTGGCACGTCACATCCAATTTCCCATATCGTTTGGATTCATTGACCTTTGTTAGTTTGTAAGGAATTTATTTCTTAAGTGATTATCTTATATTATGCGCATTGGTTCGTTTTCCTATTATTATCTAGGTTATTAACCCCTTCCACTACGGTTTATTTTCTGAATTCTAATAATTGAAGTATAAGTTATAAAAGTATATTATAGATGGTTTCTCATTATACCTAGGTATAACTTTCAAAACATCATTATAGTAATTATACGTGATGTTACAATAGTTTAAATTTTATGACGAGTGTAGCCCGTCATTGTGCGATTTGGCACCGGGAGGCCATGACGAACTAGGCTTCAGTGCAAGGGGTTAATACAAAATGTATTTAAAAATGTAAAATTTGTATCAAAAAGTTTAGATATGTTACAGTCTTATGTATGTTTCACTGTGTACTATGAATGATACTCCGTGAGACAATCAGCCATTATTTTTTCTTATTTTTAACCAAACTAGTTCATGTAAGGTAACCATATATACTTTGTTTTAAACATCGTTTGTGTATTTATAATATGGGTATTCATTTGTAGTACACTCCACATCAAAAAAATTGCGACAGCTAACGCCGTGCAGTTAGGCCACTCAATATACACCTTATCTCATAATCGTGTCAGGTAAAGAGACCCCCTCTCTCTCCTCCATACTAAAATTAGCTAAAAACATGAGCGCAATTCTAATTTCAAACTACACATGTATTGGTTTCGATAAAATAACAAAACCGAGACGAAACAAGATTCATAAGTTGATGTAGGGAGAAACTGAAACACACACAATGAAAAGTTGAAACCAATGGATGTCTATTACACAGATTCAGAAATGAGCCAGAAAGAGAGAGAAGAGAGGAAAAGAAGAAAAAGAAAAGGGAGAACAGATAAAACTGTGGAATTCAAACGTAGTAAGAAAAGAATCTAACATTATAAAGTTCCGTTTCCAGAAATCCAACAGTAATATAGAAATAATGTTTGTTTTTATTATAGATATTTTTTCAGAACTATTCGAATATATAGAGGATGCTTTAAACATTCATTATGTCACTTTCATAATGGATAACAACTCAATTTCCAGTAGAACTGTATATCTCCGAGACACATCTAGGATATTGACAAAAGTTTAACACACATGCTTTGTTTCCGCGTGGTTCAATTGCAAATTCGGTAGCGTTCATTGGACGTATAGATCCAAAATACATTCTAATATACCCAGTAGATAGCGTTGGTCATATCCTCCATTTCAGACTACTAATGAAAACTAAACAAAAAACGTAACGAAAAGAAAAGAAAGAAGGAATAAGAAAATTTAAGAATGCTATTTTATTGCTAAATTTCTATCAGAAATATTCTATATTAAAAGTCCAAACTGTATCATAATGAAAAGTTACAAATGTTCGAAAGAAAAAGTTTATGTTCCTCATAGATGTAGCACGTTTCAAATTTCAACGTGCACACTGTAAACACATTGAATTATAGGTTGGAAACAAATTTTCGTCGAACTAGTATAAATAAAATTTTGTTTTCAAATAACCAAAGAGGTTACCATTTTCTAGTCTTTTCCAAAGATGTATCCGTTCCGAACATCCAGCATTGATTTAATCTCTTCCGGATATAACGTAATTTGCACAGATAGAATGAACACGCTAAGAGCTCAAACGGATCATCGTGTCAGTCGGATGATGTTGGTTAGGTTATAGATCACCACTGGATCGAGAATTCGGATCCGTAGTGACCCGGTAATTCGACCCAGACTCGGTAACCCAGAGGATAAAAAAGATATTTTACTTATTCCCTTGCGTTTAAACAGTGTTTCTGTCAGGGATGATCAGGACTGGGGATGTTATCCCTAGAGCACGAAAAACGCGACGCCGAAGTTCCCAGTTAATTAGATTCCCCAGACCAGGTATTCGCGCTCTTGCTCCGTTTTAACTTGGGAACATGAAGTGTGTGTGTGTGTGTGTGAAAGAGAGAGAGGGAGAGAAGTGAAAGATGCAAAGACAAGATAGGAAAATGTCAAGAGAGAGAGGGGGAGGCGAATATAAATATGAAATATACTTATCATTGTAGTGTATGATGTAGAGCACACACACTGAGACTCGAATTATCGCCAGTGATGCTTTGTAAGTTCTCCATCAGAAGATAAATCTCTGTTTGCAGCCATTACTTTATGCGAAAAAATTATACTACCTGATGGGAAATCGAACCAAGATTTTCCATTTGGAAGTCTAGCACGCTACCACTACACCACCGATTGCTGTAGCTAAACTTTGTTTAACAAATGGTGTAGTGTTTCTTTCTGAGAACGATAACACGAAAAGTGTATACTGCAGATCAATGATGTATTTGGAATGTCCTGGTAATTCCCTTGCCCTTTCTCAACCAATATTCGTAAATCGTTTCTATCATGATACAGGTGTTTGCTTCCAAATTCTTGCGTATTGCTTGTCCAGTATGATAAGTCGATTCGTCACAATCACTTTGTAAAAAAAATTAACTCTGGCGGGAACAGGACTTGAACCCATGTTAGATAGCTGTATTATTCATAAGGCCATTACGTTACCCCTACACTATCATGCCACCTGAAATTGCAAGCCAAATATTACTTACTTTAGCCCTGATCTTTGGAACGAACCGGCTTCTTCCTGTAACGTTATTTGCACCAAAGTGCACAACGAAATTCATATATTCAACGGGCTAGAGAAAAATTGGTGCCCATGCTCTATGTTTACATTCTGGAAGATTTTCGGAATATCTCCGATGGCGGCCCTCAATTAAAGACGCCATTGTTACGCAATTCTACTCTGCCGTCCTACAGACCAATTCGGAGTCAAGCGTCACGAAGATGAACTCACTGACAAGTAAATGTCACGTTTAGGTGAATCGAGTTGCTGCCCGAGACATATGTGATAGAGTACTACTAAGTGTGCTAAATATGTCAGGGAAGTTTTAGGTGCAAAGCTCAAAGGTTTTAGGAGATACAGCCCTAGGTCACATGGAGGTACATGTTATAGTCTATTTCAGTACGTGATATTATCACTGAACACATTCTAGCTGCCAATGTCTTCAATGCGGATCAAAGTCACTTCGAGAAGGAATTGCATTGGTACCGGACGTTGAGGGAGAAAGGATCAGTGAAGATCAGAACAACAGTGGGATATGTAAGTGGAACATGATGCACATCCTACATGACAATGCCGGTTGTGTCCATGGAAGGAGAAATTCTGCGTCCCATGTATGTTCTGGTAGTTGAACAAACGGTAAGTTCCCTGCAGTAAAGCCAGCCAACCCGGCTAATATAATTTTAATCTCATTTGCTGGTAAAACATCAAACATGAACAAGCAGGATCTTAATACTTTCTATTTGAACGTCATGTGGAAAAGCATTCCACGTGATAGGAAGAAAGTCTTCCTATTACTTGATTCACGGTCTGCAAAAAAGACGACAGTCTTTCGTCACAGTGTGTGCCAGAAGGCTTTGCATTGATCAAACGGTTGATCTGGTGGATGTAGCGGCATGATTCAGCCTCTGGATATTTACTTCTTCCGCCCATACAAAGCGTTTGTTCGTTTCATCACTGATACAGCAATAACAGGAAATAAAGTGAATATTTGGAATCATGACAGGTTCATACAACTTGAGTTGTTCACAATTTACCAGTTGAGTGCTCCTCGTTCTCGCAACATTATTCGATTCGCTTTCCATAGAGCTGGATACTTGAATGAGAAGCCTAAAAGTTGGATCGTTGCTTACGATTACTGCTTTGACGGAATTGTGGACGACAAATGTTTCAAGTGCGACTTTGTTGCGTTTGTCAGGTGTGCTCACTATGAGCAGAGTATTTGTGCGAGGCATGCACTCTTTTCTGAACTGTATTTTGATTGTAGTAACTGATAACTTTTCTATGCAATAAGGAAACCACCTCGGATTTACAAAACAAACAACTTTCTCTTTTGTTTCATCACTTAAATATGCTGGAAACATAAACATAATCTAGTTTAGAAGAAATAATAGGTATAAGACTTCTCTTATCTTTTGGACTACGTATTACGACTATAACATGTATCTCCATGTGACCTTCTAGTGACTGTATCTCCTAAACCATTTGAGCTTTGCACCTAAAACTTCCCTGACATATTAAGCACACTTAGTACTAGTCTGTCACATATGTCTCGAGCAGCAACTCGATTCACCCAAATGTGACGTTTACTTCTGAGGGCTGGTGGGACTTGACTGGCTTACGAGGGACGAAGCGTAACAAACAACATACTCTAACTATCAAAAAGGGCAAAGATATTCATCTAAAAAATCAATGAATTAAGTCAAATACAATCCTCACCATCAAAAATAAAATACACACATATAAAACAATAGTAAGATCTACACTTCTCTATATGCGTCAATTTATGAGAAATTAGAACATTGAGGCACTGGTTAAGGATCGTATTCGCTGCTGGTGTACCACCAATAAAGGGGAAGATCAAAGGACTAAATACAAAGTACGCACATAAAATACAACTCTCGTCCTTCCTTAAACATCACTACACCCCAGAATAATTGAAAACTACAGATTATCATAGCGTTATATCATGTCTACAGAAGAATTTCTATTATCAAACAAACAAAAAAGAACAAAGAACACAGAAGCCAACAAAACCGATACAAAACATAAAAATAACCTCACAAAGAAGAACACATACCAAACATCACTAACAAATTAAAACATACACACAAAAAATCCACATAACGCATTTTTAAGCTTTTGTTAATGTTTTATCCAGACAACAAATAACCAGGGTTAACCTTCGAACCCATATTAAAATAAATAAATAATAAAAAAAATCCCATTTCTCCTAAAGGCAGTTGACAAAATATCCAACATAACAAATTTTTAAGCTTTTGCTAAGGTTTTATCTATAACAAATAACCAGGATTAATCTTCGAACCTCTACTAAAATAAATAAATCAAAATCCCACTCTCCTCAAGGTAGTTGACTCACTCACACTTAGAAAAATTACTCAAAAACGCAAAATTAAAACACATGCTGGGCACAAGACATACCATGAAAACAGCTGAGAATTTTGCATCCCTTTCCGTGCACAGTATAAAATGATCATCTGCTTCGCACACTACGCAAAATCACTCAAAACAAAGAAAATATTGGATAAAGTAATACTTCTCTTTTTTAAGAAACCTTCCCTCTTAGGGACAAAAATCTACACACCATTACCACGTGGTCTCTTCATAATAATCCTGTAAGTAATATCTGCACTCGAAATGTCGGAAATCAATAATTCCACCTGGCTGATAGTCCGACAAACTTTACTTGAATCATGTCGCCAAAAAGGAATCAACTTTTTCTTCGTCAATCATCTAATCTATTCGACTTCCAAACTATGCTACGCATAAGTGTCGGAAATCGTACAGAACGGCTATGTCCATCTGTTTAGGGATGCGCACGAGACAAGTCGAGACCGGATTTTCCTGACAAAATTCGAGTCGAGACACGGCTCTTCCAGTAGAAAAATATACATTTTTCGAGTCGAGACATCACTTTTACACCACATTTTCGAGACGAGACGAGACAGCCACAAATCTTGTCTCGTGCGCATTTCTACTGTCGATAGGTATCAGAGCAAAAACGGTAAGAGATATAAGAAAGTGTTATTTTGCAATCGATTCGGCGTTCCAAGAATAGGTTCTATCTCGTCTGATAAATCGCAAGTGGTTCAAATTAGCGATTTCCGGTTGCAACGTTTTTCGCAGTAGAACGAAAACGGTGATAGCGGAAAACTTTTTTTTGAACAATTTAGGTCTCAAGGCAACATATCACGACTACCCGCAACACACTACTGAAACCGGAAGTAGTTCAAATTTTCTATTACTTCCGGTTTCAATATTGATTTCCACAGAGTGAAAACGGTGAAAGATATCAAGAAGCAGTTTTTTGTAGTCGATTCATCATCCTAACAGTAAGCTCTATTCCCTTTGTTAATCCTCTATTCAAACTGGAAGTGGTAGAAATTAATCATTTCCGGTTTTAAACATTTTCGTCACAGAATAAAAACGGTAACAGATAGCGAGAAGCGGCTTGTTGCAAACAATACAGCGTCTCAAGGCAACATATGACTATCTGCAGCTCTCTACCAAAATCGGAAGTGTTGAAATTTACTCGTATTTCCGGTTTCAAAACTTGTTTTCATAGACCAAAAACAGTAAGATATCGATTTTTTTTTTTTTTTTTTTTTTTTTTGTACAGATTCCGCGTCTCAAGAATTAATTTTGCCTCAACTTTTATCTATCTGTTCAAACCGGAAATGGTGAAAATTTTCGATTTTCGGTTCAACACTGATTGCATAATGGATGAAAGAGAAATATATAGTGACAAGCAATTTTTGATATGGATTCGGTACCCCAGGAATATATTTCATCTCTGATTTTATTTCTCCATAGCACTCGGAAGTGATAGAAACCAATTAGAAATTTCGATTTCAAATATTAATCTCCATAGAGCAAAAATAGCAAGCGATAGCGAGTAGTGGCTTTTAGATATGGATTCAGGAGCAACAGGTTCTATCTTTAAGTCTGAGTATTGAATTCGCATAGTTTAGAAGTCTACCATTCTTTCACACTGTGAAACATAACTCACTTTTGTATAATGCGATAATGTTTAAAACTGAAGAGATGACGGCATTGTGATCACTTGTTGGTAACTTCGGTATTCCTGATCTTACAGTGAATATTTTGTACTACCGTAAGCACACAAAGTCGCAAACGTGAGAGAAAGATCGTATTTGTCTATTTGTAAAGAAGCCGCCAAGTTGTACCCGCGGGTGGATCAAAAATTGTAAGGCACTTTTAAAACACAACAATATTCTTAATTCCGTATATGTATTTTAATATTCGCAACAGCAATAAAAGTACTAAAACAATCAATACTCTATAGCAGGTAGAAAAAATACATGTAACAAAATGAACAGCAGGAAAATAAAACAACATTCCAGTTAACTGTTGCGGGACTAAAAGCAATAACATACTTGAAATGCCGACTGTGCCAAAAGTGGCGCAACATGTTTGACTTCTGGTCCCTATGTTTGTAACAGAAAAATATATATATACAATTCACTCATTAAATGAAAAGGAGTATAGATTCCTCAGTAACTATAAAAATTAACGAAAAATTTAATGAGAAAAAAAAAAAAGTGCTATGGCACAAAATATGTAACTTACAGATACTAATTCATTACTGTAATAGAAAAATAGAACATACTCTTTTTAAGTACTAATTACGATGGACATGAAAGTACAACTTAGAAGTAATTATGTTTAACTTTATGCAAAATAAGCACATACATTAGAACACACAAAAATAATTAAGAGCAAACGGAATGTTTTCTGAGGCACTGGAAGTATATAAATTCTAGTTGCTCTTAATACATTCTAAGAAAGAACAAATCCACCATCTTTACTTTAAGAATTATACATAATAACTGAGCTAACTAACATATTCTGAAAACATTTAAATGCTTATACAACACGCATGTTACAAATAAATTGAGCCTTGACAGATACGTAGGTATCATTATCACGAATTGCAACACTACAAGAGACACTTGTGCTGATAAATTGATCATCTTAAAAGAAACTCAGTATTTTATCACAGAAAATTACATGCTAGGAAACTTTATTTTTATCCAACAATACAGATGTGCAGTGAAACTCTTAGCTATTATTATCAAAGCATTACTATAAACCATAATACTCCACAATTAATTTTAGCATATACTATTTATTTTCTTTATTTATTTTTACATTGTATATTCATTGTGATATCTCACTTAGATTTTCACGCTTCGAGAATACGAGTAGCAAAACATATTCAAGAATAAATCCAATTTCTTTCCAATTATAGACTTGAAAAGATTTGAATGAAAATGACATTTATGAAAACAAGTATGCACACATTACTCAAATAAGGATCACTTAAAATCATGACTGTCTCATTCAATAAATTACCTAATAACGAACTACAGGCATCGAAAGCAGTTTTTATAGAAGGACCTTGTTTTTTTCTTTTTTTTCATTTTCATATTTTGCCTATAATTTTTGATATGAGTGCTTTGCTTTACAATACTAGTACAAACAAATAGTTTGCAATGGCAATAGTCAACTGTAATTTTTGCTGAAGTTTATTTAAGTCATCATGTAATAATACTAATCTATCTCCAAAAATACACGTAGCGGATACATATACTTTGTATCGTTTGATTAAACAGTTTCTTTCTATTACTCTTAACATAATCATTTATTTACGTTTTGCATCTATACTGGAAACAGATTACACAAATGTCATAGATTTTTTATGGAACAATTAAAAGCTTAAGATATCTTAATATTTGGTAGATCTTTCTACAGTAAAAGGTGAAGACTGAGACATACCATGGCTTTTTAAGTTCGTATTAATTTCTGCTATTGCTACCTTGTTTGTGTGATTTAATGTTATCATAAACCTAACGAAGGAAACTTTTCTTTTTCTTTACCGTACTTTCCAAATAACTCGACAAACAGTTAAACAATTTTTTTAGAAGGAAAGATTATTTTCTTATTCTGTGTTCAAAATTTATATGATATAATTTTATTACTTTTGAATACAAAGAATTTGTATCATTTTCTTCTTCTTTTTTTAAAGCAATCAATGAGACTTACACTAAATGAAATAGTGAGTGTTCTAACAGCTGTTTTTCAACCTCAAAATTTTGGCTGCATATTTCACAACTAAATTTCTTCTGGTCACTTCCAGTAACAAAACCATGATGTTTGGTCAAATAATTATTAGTGGTTTTAGCTTTATTCGCACACTTTTCATTTTGATATGCAGAGACTTCTTCAGTAGAACACTTGTGGATTCTTAAAGAGTTCTGTCCCCAAAATAATTCGCCACATTTAACACACGAAAACACCCTATCATCTATATGGCTTCCAGCATGTAGTTTAAGATCTTCTGGGTCATCATATGATGTTTTGCATACAGCACACACATACACCTGAGGATCTGTAGCACGATGATTCATAGAATGCTTTAGAAAATGGTAATGGTCACTGAATATCAGTCCACACACATCACAGGTAATTATTTTTGAGTTTACATGACACACACTATGTTCTATAAGTTCTCCTTGGTTGAAGCAGCGCAAACCACACATTTCGCAACAGTAATCTGGTTTATTATAATACGATAAACACTCTGTATAATTTCTTCTTAAAGCACACGCTTCCTCATACAGTTTGTAACAGTGTAGTTTGGCCGAAGTTGTTCTATTATATGGAGTCTTTTTAATATTATGCTTTGACATAACGTGAACTAACATATCGTTTTCTGTGGCACAAAATTTTCCACAGACTTTACACAATTTTGATTCCTTTTCATTGTGTTTAAGTAAGTGATTGATGATTTGTTTCTCGCTCGTAAACTTTTTACCGCAAATACCTTGAATACAGATCATAGTTCTCTTATGCAATCGTGAATGCATGCACAATGAAAACTTTGTGAAAAATGATTTTCCACATACCGAACATGAATAGACATTTTTGCTTTTGGGTTTCGTGTTAATTTCCATTGATTTCTTTGGCATTGAGCATCCAAGCATAAACTCGCGAAGATGATACAATTTTTGTTTTGTCCAAACATTTAGTGTTTGTGGGTATTTCTTCTGAAGCAACGTCATATTGGACATAAAACAGACATATTTATTCTCAATAGTGGCATTTGCATGGGTCTCAAGTAAGTTTTTGAAAAACTCATCTACTTCAGAAAGTTCCAATTTCGAATGCTGATATAAATGAAAAACAAATATCAAAGGATGTTGGAATTCTTCTCCACACATATCACAAAGATAAGATTCGATTTTGTTTTCAGAAAATTCATGATTCTTGAGTTTTTCATAGGAAGGAAAATATCTATTGCATGAGAAACACAAATGGGTGCCAAACTTGAAATTGGGATTCATATTGCTTTCTACATATTCCTGGTATGTTTCTGATATATGTTTTAGAACAATTGCTTCGTCAGATTCTAAAGACACATTTAAACAGAAATCTCCGTTCAGTGTTACTTCATCCAATTTAAACAAACTTTCATTAGATTTTGGTTTATTAGAGGATATATCTTTGGTTTCATTGCTTTCTTGGTGAGAAGCTCGAGGTTCCTCTTGCTCAATAAAATTTGAATTGACTTGTTTGGTATTAGGTTCACTGTGGTAAGATTTTTCCAGGTTTTCATCTTCACCTACATCTTCAAGCGTCGTAGGTGTGCATTCGTAAATACCTTCATCTGCTGGTAACACCTCTACTCCTAATTTTTCAACACTTGTATCTGAGATGGAATCTTGAGTGTTTTCAACGTTTTGTGTTTCTTCACTACTTCTACATGCCATGGAATCTTCATCAATGCATTTGACTGGGGATTTGTTTTCAGCAACTTCAGTCTGTACTTCCTGATAACTTTCTTTCGGTATCGACTCTAGAATATGATCACTTCTTGGTCTTTCTTGTCCAGATGTACCTGGTTCACTTACAATAGATTCATTCATTGTAGATTCTGGAATTATTTCATTTTCTTTTGATTTTTCATTTGTTACATTCGATTGCGTTGCTACACTTCTATTACATACTTCTTCTCCATAGGTTTCACTTGTTGAAGTAGATACTTCTGCACTTTGACAGGGAATATCTGAGGACGTTTCCTGTTTAGCTTCAGATATCGAAGGCAAGTGATGTATCTCTTTAACTACTTTCGTTTTACATTTAAGTAACTCTGTTTTACAATCAGAATGAAAGAGCTTAACGTGTATGTTAAGTTCAGCTTTCCACTGAAAGTCTTTTCCACATAATTCACAAATCATGATTTTAGTCCGAAGATGCATTTTGCAATGTGATGCAAGATGTTGAGCAGTGGGTAATCTAATATTACATACTTTACACACATATTCTTTAGAACCTTCAATACCTGACGTATCTGTTTCCTTACGAAGATTACATTGATTCCTATGAAAATCATACTGTGTCTTTGTACCAAATATATCACTACATGCATCACACTTAAAATATTTATTGTGGCTCTGCATATGCTTATCTAAACTACTTTTTTGTGTGAATAATTTGCTACATATTTTACAGAATAAAGGTTTTCTGATTTGATGCAGTTTCGAATGACTTGCTAAATGTTGTTGAAGAGAAAATCTCAATCCACAAACTTTGCAATTAAATAGTTTTGAAGAATCTTTCATCTTGGGGGAAATAGGCACAGATAAGTCAGTTCGAAAGCAATCACGAAGACACTGTTTCATATGAGAAGCATAGTCAGCTTTCGTAAAGCACACCTCTTTACAGAAATTGCACTTATAAATTCTGCTATTTTGACCATCTGGACTTACCTCCTTTTTACTTACTGGTGATTCTTGTTTAGGAGGGGCAACATCTAAATTATTTAATTCTTTTTTAGGTGAAATTTGCGTACTACTAACAACTTTTTGCTGATGTACTTTACAATGCTGAGCTAAATATTGCTGAATAGAAAACTTCGCTCCGCATATTTTGCAGACAAATTCTCTTTTTACTTTCTTTGGGTTAGTCTTTTTACAATAATTTGGATGTAATTCACATGTTTCTAAATGCGTCTCTTCCTTAACATCTGATTCAGTAGTCTCAACTTTAACTTCAGATAGTTCCGTAGAACAAAGTTGATTTTCTTTAAGACTAGTTTTGCAGGTGCAGGTTTTCTTCTTCATCCTTTTAACTTCTGACGGACCAGACTGGAATTCCGGTTTTCGCTTTTTACTTGCATCCAAATTACTAGTCTCTCTGTTTTTCACGATAATCCCTTTCCCAAGAGTGCTGGCTCTGTATCCGGAGCCAAGACAATGGGAATGTCCACCACTGTCACCATGTTCACAAAAGCACGGTTTCTGTTTCTTAAACTTTCGTAAATCTTTAGCCTTTAAATGCTGACCTTCTAGCAAAAGCACTTCTTTACTTGCTAGATTTAGCATTTGAAAATAACGCATTTTTTCTGAACACTCCGTGAATACCGGTTCTACATTTTTAGGCACATCTTTCCACACTGGTGTACTAGTCCTTGGTATAGTTTTACTTACTTCCACAATAGGCTGACTTTGTTTAGCCTTTTTAAGTGGATCTAGAATACTGTACTTTTTCGAGCTTTTGTTAGGATTTGATTTGTCATCAAGCACCTTACATTCATCAGTTGTTTTACTGTCTTCTGACGATGCACTTTGTGTTGTCTCTGTCGAATCAGCGGGTTTTGCACACACCGTCACCGTATTATGATTTCTTTTAAAATCAGACATTATAACGGAATTTTGCCTACCTATTCCACACTTTTGCATCAACATCTCTAGTTTGGAACGATAATTTTCACAATCTTTGTTTTGAAAAAATTGTCCATGACAGAAATCTTCATGTAAACTTAAAGTCATTTGTAGCTTAAAAGTACTTCCACAGACACTACAACAGAATCTTTCGCGTGGTTCCCCGCATGAAGTTTCTAACAGTCGGTAATTTTCCAAGAAAGGCTGCTCCTTATGCTTCAATCGGAAGTGTTTTCGTAGGTATCTTTCCACCGAGAAAGATTGTCCACATACTGCACAAAAGTGGGGTTTTTCTCCTATATGCAACAACAAGTGATCTAGTAAATGATGACGAGTTGTGCATAATTTCGCACACTCACAACATTTGAATATTTTTGTTCCAGTATGAGTAGATATATGCTTTAAATAATTTGCTCGATTCATAAAGTACTTGTTGCACTCACGACAGTGCATCAAATCACTCAAATTAATGATCCCCGTTTTGTTATGACTTTGAGAAGATGACTGAGGTTTTTTCACTTTCTGTACTCTCATTACTTTCTTATGCGTGGTGGTAATTGGCGTTTCAATCAATCGCACACTGCCCTCCAAGAAAGGTACTCTGAAAGTAGAAGAAAGAAGAATACAATACACTATCTACATTATGCATTTAAAAATTAAAGTATGGTTTCTTAAGATGTCAGCCGTGTTTAAATATAATAATAATAATAATAATAATAATAATAATAATAATAATAATAATAATAATAATAATAATAATAACAACCAGCTATTAAATTTTACCCTTACCTGTAAGTATGATTTAAGAAAGCTTAATTAGTTGCTTAAACGGTAAAGATGGTTTTCTAATTTTCATGACTGATATATAAGTCTTTTGTCGTATGAACGAGTTCTGCCCAAAGTGGGATAATCTAATATACAAGAGGTAACTTTATCCGAAGCTCAGGCGAATTTTTGGACTATTTTGTATATAGTTCAGAGTATTAAGAGGAGTTTGCAGTAAAAGGGTAACTGAGTTCAATATCTCTTTTTAACATTGTAGCTATGTGAGTCCTAGTATGTGGAGGTGGAAAGTACTTTATACTGTATATTAGACATATACGTGAGATTGGCTGTTATCAGGAAATATACTGTGAAAACCGATGTTAAAAAGATAGATGTACTTAAAAGGATACTTAGTGTATGTTGCTTAGGATTTGTGGTTATATTTGTATCATTAGTGAATGTGTACGAGAGCGTTAATTGCGATAAAAACACTAGTCGACAAAAAATACTTTTTCTCTGGCACACGCAAGAAAATACCTGATTCTAATAGAACTTTTCACGTAGAATTCGAATCTGCAATCAGTTTTTCTTCTTCACCCTCAGTTTTAACGTGACAGGGATTTTCAGGAAATTTCTCCTCAAATTTCATTTTTTTTTCATTTTCATACCTGTATCTCGGGTACCCTTAGGTATATAAACACACAAATTATATTGTATGTTAGCTTGATTTATACTTAGTAAGCCCTCTAAGTTTCATAAGAATCGCATTATTCTTTCTAGAGAAATAAACATATTTAGATAAAAATATGCTATGTGTACTGCTCATTTTACCATATTCATTAGTGCAGCTAAATCACATATAACTTCCACGAAAATTACAATATAAGCACAGTTTATACCTCATTGGATTTGAAATAAAACATATTTTCAATGATGTATACACCATGTCATCATCTTTTGTATGAGGTAATCTCTAGAGGGATTTTGTTGGAAATTCCCTCCAAAAAGTAGTTTATAAGGTTTTTTTTGTCTTAACTTGCTATTTGTATATAGTGATATAGAAACAGGAACTGCACTGA
This sequence comes from Thermobia domestica, assembly GCF_964235325.1. Lineage (NCBI taxonomy): Eukaryota > Metazoa > Arthropoda > Insecta > Zygentoma > Lepismatidae > Thermobia > Thermobia domestica. The sequence continues at coordinate 113,741,417 of NC_137461.1, read as the reverse complement.
AACATAATTTTATGTCTACTTAATAAATAATACAAAAGTAGTTAGTGGTATATTCTTAATAAATGAACACTTACTTACCTTAACTAAAATGTTTTAGTTGTCGACTTTCTTCTGTATTTGGCTTCTGGAACATCTTTTTTGAGTGTCCAACAGTAATCAGCTAGCATTTGTGAACTCCACTGTCTCTGGTCTCTCTTCTCCATGAAGGAAATGTCCTGATGAAAACGTTACCCATGTTCATCACTAACAGCACCAAAGTTTTCAGGAAAGAAATCCAGGTGGGAGTCTAGAAAGTGAACTTTAAGGAACATGTTGCAACCCATTTCTTTGAATGATTACAGGGAATCACTCACAATTTCACGGTAATTTGGGGCTTTCTGGTTTCCTAAAAAATTCTCTGTTAAACATTTAAATGAACACCAAACTGTTTTCTCAACCGGAGTTAAGAGATCCTCATATTTTTGGTCACGAATCAAACATCTTATTTGGAGGCCTATAAAAATCCCTTCCTTGATTTTAGCGTCACTAACCCGAGGAAATTTTTCCTTGAGGTAACACAATCCTGCATTACTTTTGTCCACTGCCTTAACAAAGTTTTTGAAGAGCCCCAACTTTATGTGAAGAGGAGGTAGAATTATCTTATCAGGGCTCCCAGTGAGAAATAAGCAACATTCTTCTGTCCAGGAGTTAATACACGCTTTGGCCATTCCTTCTTGATGTAATGTTTCGTTTTGTTCCTGCTGTCCCATTCGCAGAGGAAACAACAATATTTCGTATAACCAAGCTGCAAACCCATTAACAAAAAATAACTTTTAAATCACAGCAAACGGTCCACTTGTATTTTTCATACTGAAGTCTTTCTAACACTATTTTGATGTTTTCATAGGTTTCCTTCATATTAGTTGCATAAGACAAAGGCACTGAAGGAAATTTATTGCCATTGTGCAAAAGGACAGCCTTCAAACTAGTTTTGGAAGAGTCAATAAACAATCTTCACTATGTACTTATATGTGCATGTCCGAGTGTATCCATCACAGCACAGACATTATTACAATACACTAAATCATGTCTTGAGAATAGTAGTTTTGAAACTCTGTATGACGGTTTCGAAAAATACACACTTTAGTATCACGATAGAGCAGATTCCAGGTTTTAAGTCTAGAAGCAAGAAGTTCTGCCTGTATCTTGAAGAGTTTTAAATCCCGTACGAGGTCATTTAGTTCACCCTGAGTTATCAGATGGGGATCCAATGTAGATGTGCTTCCTACATAAGTAGGATCATCTTCTTCATTTGGAACTTCAGTAGTTGCCTCAAGTACGTAATCCTCATTTACCGTAAGATGAGCAGGAGGTACTGGTACAGGTAATTCTGCACTGTGTGGAACTGGCCTAATTGCTGATGGCAAATTAGGGTACTGTACTGTGTGCTTAGATTTACTGGTTATTTCTTTTATCTGTGTCACACAAAAGTAGCAGTCTGAAGAATGATCTTTTGGTTTCCTCCGTATCATCAGTACTGCGAAGTTCATGTTTCGTTCACCATTTGCCCACTCAGTCAAACGTTTCACGCAAGTACAACAAATGTAGTGAGAAGCCCAATTCTTATCTTGGTCTCCTACACAGCAACCAAAATATAACTGATAACACTTCCTCACAAGTAGGGTAAAACATCGACGTTGCGATTTAAATGTCAGCTCCCCACATACATAACAGAAATTGTCCGGGTGATTTACACACTTCCTCGGCATCTTGTATCCTGTAAGGTATCACATACACACACACACACCAATCTACACACCATCAATCATGAAGCAGCACAAACGTAATCTAACTCAGTGCATCACCACACAACACAATCTATTCGAACTCCACAACACCAATCTACACACCATCAATCATAAAGCAGCACAAACGTAACCTAACTCAGTGCATCACCACACAACACAATCTATTCGAACTCCACAATGCACAAACACTTCAACTTACACGCGGCCACATCTAAAACACGTCCAGCTTGGACCGTCACTTAATTCTACTAACAGTCATCAGGCTACGTAAGTCATCAATTTTTTTACGCATTGTTGCCAGATCAAAATATTAAAAAGTGACTTATTTTTCACAGAAAGCATGCGTGTATTTGTGCTTGTATTTGAGTATCCATCTATGTGCCAACAATAATACGTCAACGTTAGGTTTTTGTGTTTGGGAAAAGTCTTGCATAGTATATTCTTTATTACCTATAAATAGGCACAATAGTTTATATCTCTAGACAGATAATGCGATTCACATGAAATTAACATTATTTATTAAGTAGACATAAAACTATGTTTTAGTGCAGTTCTTGTTTCTGTATCACTATATACAAATAGCAAGTTGAGACAAAAAGATCTTATAAACTACCTTTTGGAGGGAACTTCCAATAGAATCCCTCTAGAAATTCCCTCATACAAAAATGGCGACATGGTGTACACATCATTGAAAATATGTTTTATTGGAACTCCAATGAGGTATAAACCGTCCTTATATTGTAATTTTCGTGAAAGTTATATGTGATTTTATCTGCACTAATGAATATGGTAAAATAAACAGTACACAGCACATTTTTATATAAATACGTTTATTTCTCCAGAATACAATTTGTGTGTTTATATACCTAAGGGTACCCGAGCTACAGGTACAGAAATTGTAAAAAAAAAAAAAAAAAAAAAAAAAAAAAGGGGGGGGGGGGATTTCCCGAGAATCCCTGTCACAGGGAAACTGAGGGTGATGGAGAAAAACCGATTGCAGATTCGAATTCTACGTGAAAAGTTCTAATAGAATCAGATATTTTCATTTCTGTGCCAAAATCTTGTTGACTAGTGTAATCTTGATTCGCTGAATCCTTCGTAGACAATTTGAATATATGTGAATGTACTGTATTATGGCTGACATTAATTATCGAATTGATCTGAGAGAAGAGATAGAATTTATATTATTTTGAAGTGAATAAATACGTTCAGGTGGACAGGATAGTTGAATCATGGTATAATTTTTGGGCTAGACTATAGTAAGTGAATACATAAGATCAGTATATTTCAAGCATCCTAAACTAAACTAAGTACAACCTATGTCTATATTTGTAAAACTGATGTGCCCTTACTTTACCAGGTACTAATGAGAAAACGCGGCTGAGACAAACAGCCTCGCTACTAACGTTCCTATTAAACACTATAATCTATCAATCTAGATATAAGGAAAGACCTATAGCTTAAAGTGAAATCCAAACCACTACTCTGATTTGTGTCCCAGAGAAACATTTCCACCTAGAATCGATCACTGGATCTCATGCACAGAAGGTACGTGGGTTAGTCACTGGGTGTGAAACGGCACATAATTCTTGTTTAATTCGTACAAAATAGTATAGGTCTTGCACTGATTCTATTCGAAAAAATGTACAAATTGAAGGAGGACAGAAGAAGATATTCTTCGTCCTTTTGAAGCCAATTTCACAGTCCAAGATGTATGGGGACGACAGACAGCCCATGTTTCAACACTAGAGATGGATTTTCGAGTTGTTTTGGACATCCTTGTACACAAACTTCTAGAAAAAGATCTCAAAAGAACGTGGAATACACTTGTTTACTGAATTATACCCAGATATTGGGATCTTGGCCTTCTGTACGAAAGAATGTTCATTTTTTTAAAGTACAACTATTTCCAAAATTTAATAGTGTGTCTTTCAAAAGAACTATTATTTCACACATTTTAAAAGAGGATTTTAAAGGTAGCCTAATTATAATCGGTGGAACAGTGTTTCTCGTTTCAGAATTCCTATTAATATTTCGGAGATATTTTTGTAATTATATTAATATTTTTATTATGTTGATAAGAATAAAATAAAAGAGAGTGAAATGTGTGTGATCATCCTAAGGCCAACGAACGGGAAAGTACAATACATGGTTAATCAAAATAATCATCGTCTGCAAGAACACATTTATGTCATCGCTCAGTCAATGATTGGGTTTCGTGACGAAAGAAGTCTGAAGCTGCAATATTAAGAAATCCTCAGCTGCATGTTGCACTGCTCAATCATCAGGAAAGCTCTTCTCTTCGAAGAAGTAATCGAGATGCCGGAAGGGGTGGTAGTTGGAGGGAGATACGCCAGCAGAATACGGTGGTAAGAAATAATTTATTACTGTAACTCATGGAGAGTTTGCACCGTCCTTTAGCGACATGCTTGTTGACCACTGCTGGATGCTTGCAGACAAATTTGTGGTGCATTCCATTTAGTTCAGCACTATAACGATCAGCAGTTATGATTTCACTTCGCCTGAAAAAGATCAATCCCATTATAGACCATCTTCCATGGATTGAGGTGGTTTGAGAAACCATCCTGGAAGTTAATTACCATCCAATCATTGTCCTGACCGTTTACGAATTGACATACCAGATCCAGTTTTAATTTGAAGTACCGATAACAATTCGATGCATATCTCCCGACGACGATTCTTATTGGTCGGTGTTAACTCATGTGGAATTTATGAGTAAAATTTTGCCCCTTACATATTTCACAGACCCGCCGAACGACAATGATGTGGCGTGTGCTTAGCTTGTCTGCAATGGCACGAACGAAATGCTAACATGTGACTCATTTTGCAATGATGTGTCGACATTTGATAAATCAACGGAGAATGGTACGCTCATTCATTTCTGGCTCAAATGAAATGTTAATAAGTATTTTCTGCGGCTAGGTGTGCAGAACGTCAAGTTCGAATTCGAAAAAAAGAAAAAAATCAATCTTAACTGTGTATTCTCTCCGGCGCACTTTCATACGACGTTGTTCAACATTCCACTGCCTCTTGACCGTCTGGGTACTCCAGCTTATTTGCTGGACGCATGCTGCGTTTGTGACATTCAACGCGTAATCTTAGTCCATCTCTATGCTGTGTTGCTGAGGCCCGTTTCCCACCGGACATCAAAACGGACATCATAAATTCCAACAAAGCTCATAAAACAAAAACAAATGAACAAACAAATACAAACACACACGCACAACACAACACAACACAAAGCAGAATTCAGTCTTTATTTCTCACAGACTCTTGGTGATGCGTGTTAGGGCAAACTCTGTACTACGTAGGAAACGTTAGAACAGTAGTGTGCAGTGAACTGAGACGGTGATTGTGTAAAATGGGCATTTCTCTGATTTCCAAAGAGGGCAAATTGTTGGTGTTCTGTTATGTCGTTATGTGATGGAGGCGAGACGAAAGTGACAAGCGTGTTGGGTGTTGCACGGGACAGTGTTCAAGCTGATAACGGACTGCAAAACTTACAGCAAAACATCGGCGAAGAGGAACAGTGGTTGGAAGAAAATCATTAGTTCCTACTGATAATTAAAAGCGGATTGTTACCCAGAACTGTATTGCGACTGCGGTGCATGTGGCGGAGGGATTCAAGCAGCACTTCCCTCAGTATGTGTTGACAATCACACTTCGCCACGAATTACATGACATGGATCAATGGACATACGGATCGAGTTACCCGGGCAAAATCGCTGATAAGGGAACATACCGCTTTAGCACGATGAGAATGGTGCTGCGAACCGCTATGACTAGATGCATATGATACGACTGAATAAGTCATTATTCATCTTATTTCAAATTACGGAGCAAGTTTGTGTGTGTTGGCAGCTCTATAATGCTGGGGTTGGAAATATATATATATATATTTCATTGGGGCCGGTGTTGTTGCTAGCCGGTCCCGTCACTGTCGGTAATTATATCGCCATTTTCGGAGACTATGTGCATATGGTTCAGATATTGTTCTAGACAGTGACACCATATTTCGGGATGAAATGAGCTTATTCAGACAACAGGAGTTGTTGCAGTTGAGAAACATCGGGATGAAATTGATCACCTCCCCTGGCCTGATCACTCTCCGGACTTGAACATAATTGAACATCCGTGGTCGATTTAGGAGATACGAATCCGCTACCGATTTCCTTCTCCATCCTCTCTCACGGAACTGAGAGATGCCCTGCAAGCGGAATGATGTAATATTCTATTTCCTACCATTCACGACCTCCATGACTCCACTCCATGTCGCACCAGAGATATTCTGAGAGCAAAAGGTAGTCAGAAGTTACATTAATACGTTAAGTTGCACTTCTTGCAGGTGTTTCCAATAAACTGATAATAATCTGTAAGTTTTGATACAATTGCATTAGGCTGCTCTTGAATGCCACACCAGTGTAGCGTTTGCACGACGAAGCACCACCACGACGTGATCTAAATACTGATAAATATTAACGTTTACCCATTTCGCGCGAATTCTAATTTTTAATTGACTACCTAGGCTCGTAGGTATATATTACTGGGTTGTGGGCTGAATCATCTAGAAACTCACGTGGCGACAAAATCAAATCTACTATTGAAATTGATGATCATACTTCAATGATCGGTCAGTATACTGTATATTAGAAGTAGTATTCCACAGCACCTATGGAATGCCAGCTTTAGAATCTTGAATGTGTACTATAAATTATCGTAGCTCCCCTCGTTCGATATTACTTTATGTGGTTTTGATTTCATCATATAAGTAACAAATCAGTTTCGTTCTCAGGTGAGACTTTGCATTATTCCTTACTCGCCAGTTTTTTTTTTTTTTTTTTTTTTTTTTTTTTTTTTTTAAATTACGAATTCATAGAGGTTACTGCGAAAATATCAAGTTGTTTGAAATTCTGATTATTAACAGCTAAAGAATATTTCTCTCTCCCCTAACCTCATAAAGAGGAAGTTTATTATTATTTTTATATGTTGGAAAAATATTTTTGTGAATTAAATGATTATCGTAAGGCTCACGCTACTGCACAAACAGAGAAGGAAATGCGTTTAAAGAAAACTGGTTACTGTCTGAAAGACTTCTAAAAACTCTCAAGTTTGCTCTAAATTACGAAGCTCTACAATTTCTGTAAACCTACAAAACGCTGCTGTACGATAACCATGCCACGTATTAAGATGAAACTGATACTGAAATATATACTAATCAAGCTCTCAATTCTGACACTACCAAGATGGCAGGATGACAGTGCACAATATGGTTACTGAGCCCAAAATTATCACTAACTCTTAGACATGCTTAAGGGTTTTTTTTTTTTTTTTTTTTAACGTTCCATGTTCATATACCAAAGTTAAGAGCAACGATAATGATACGATAGACTATAATAGTGAAATGATGGAAGTCGGCGGAAACGAGAGAATCCCGAGAAAACCCATGAATACGATGTTTGTCCATTTGTCGGAGAAGGAGGGGGGGGGCTGGGATCGAACCTGGGAACCTACGCACTAGAGGTTAGCGCTCTACCACTGAACGTAGTTTTCGGGGAAATCTTAAAAAAACAATTTTTTAAGGCACTAAAAAGTCTATCATTCGTTACTAGTTTGATTGAATTGGTAGTTATTCTGCTAGTATACGTTTATTTATTTATTTATTTATTTATTTATTTATTTACTGTACAACACTAAGTAGAAGACTGCATCTATTGTTCTTTGATGTCTTTCAACGGTAACATATATATTGCTTGTAGAAACATGGCGTTAAGTTAGCATAAATTTTCAAAATGTTCTTTGAAGAAATGTTTGTGGAGAAAGAAAAATAATAACAGAGATCGAAACGACTGTTTTACAATACAAAAGTATGAAAAAAAAGAAGAAAAGGAATAGTGTTTCATCTCCTGAATAAGTACTTTCTATATTTTTGTGATCTATCAAATATAAGAAACCTAATTTGAAAAAGAAGCTTACTGTGTCCAAATGCACTTTAATTGCAGTGAACTATTTCAGGAATCATTGTTTCAGTCAGTAGCTTTGGGAACTTCTCAGCATTTCATTTTACCCTTTTTTTGTTTCGTATGTCCAGTTGGAAAATGATTGTTTTAAAACTCTTGTTAATATAAGTTCTTTATACTCGAACAGTTCTTCTCACGAACGATCTGCAACTGCAAATACTTTGCACTAGCATTTCTTTTGTAACAACATATGTATGTAGAATTGTGCTCACTGCTTAAAAACACTTGTAAAGAAATGTTGTAATTACAAACTTACAGGTAAGATCACAAGCTTTTTTACGTTGATACTCTTCTGAAATTCCCATCAGGCAATAGCTACATACCGATATGTATTTTCTTAGTGCTTTTAATATAAAACCTCGAATTCTCCAAGAGCTTCTTTCTTAACCCGCACTAGTACAAATCGCTGTAGAAGGAAGTGAGGAATTTCAAGTAAGTGGTAAGTTGAGAATGCATGTAGTTTATAATTACAACAGTGACTTTAAAAGTATTTTTCAAAGATGAGCATGATTTTACGGAACTAGTTCAATATTCTTCCCTTCAACTTCTCCCTCTCCCCCTTAGAAGAATACATTTTAAGCAATAGTTCAACGATGTTGATTTGTATAGCAGACAAACATACATTATTTTGTACAAGGTGCTTCATAAAGCAATTTACAATTTTGTAGATTTATTTAAATTTGTTCAGATTACTTGTAGTACTGATTTTCGCGTAATTTTGTAACAAAATAGATCATATTTTTACCTTAAATTTTAGTTAGGTTTGATGCGATTTCCTTTGGTTATTTTGCAGACATCTACCTGGAAGTCTATTTCCTATCAAATCCGCAGCATGTCAGGCTTAACATTTTACACTGCGACATAGATTGTTGCTGTGTGCGATTTGAGATGCAAACGTTTTCTTAACACAAGCCAGATTGATTTTGTTGACAAAGTTCTGTCTCATTTACTCTACTAATGATACCAAAACTAGCTCTGTAATTAGTTTAAATAATTTTATACGAATTTACAAAGTTGTAAAGTCCTTTTTGAAGCACCCTATATGTAAGATTGTGAACAAGACAGACTGCGAATATGCAGACTAGAGTTTTTAAATCTGCGAGAAAGAAAGAGAGAGAGAAAGAGAACGGACTCGAGTACTGCTATCCTAAATATTTCAAAGACTTTACATCTAACGCTAGAACTAATACCAGATTTGTCATCGAAACTAATGTTACTAGAAAGACACTAAATTGAACATGCTCGAAGGACTATGACCGACCAAATGATACATCGATTTCCAATTGCATTATTTCTGGACCCCAGTTGAAATGTGTAAAAAATGAAACACAATATCATCAAATGAATTTAATCTCTAAACTGATCTTTCTATTCCTTATCACTTCGCACAAGATGTGTGAAGTGATAATCTATAGTACATAAGTAGTACAATGTAGGCTATGTTGCAGCAGGTAGACGGTGCTGATACAAAATTGTCTCAGTTTCAAAGATATCAAATTATAGATGTGTGGTTATTTGGCGTAAGTTCATCTAAGATAGCCAATGTACTAAGTATCACGAGGAACAGTGTCCCAAGTGAGAACGATCTACAGAACTCATGGCAAAGACAGTATCGGCAAAGAGTAATAATGAATGGATGAGAAGCATCAGTAACAGGCTCGCCGAGCACTGAAGACAATTGTCATTAAGGAATGCGGCAAAAGTGACTGCAGAATTCAATTAGCACCTGAAACATCCTATTACGATTATTACAGTCCACTGAGAGTTCCATAACATGAACATAAATGGTTTGATTGCAATTTCCAAACTGCTGATCATCGCCAACAACGTTTCTGCGTGAAGAAAATGGTGTCAAGAATAAGCAAAATGGACCGCTGATATATATAATTGGATATATGTAATATGGATCGACGAGTCCTTTTTTCACCTAATTTCTAACACAAATGTCTAGCACCATACTTAATCCTGTGTAAGACTGGACTCGCTACAATTTAGACATTTACCAGTATAACTGGAGAATATTTTCCAGTACATCAAACATTTGTGAAATACTTTTCTACAAAGTTCTGATGTTAAAAAAAAAAAAAAAAAAAAAAAAAAAAAGACCATAAGAATTCCATGACCATATAAAGTTCTTGTCAAAGCAGCCTTTACATCTCCTACACCTTTCCTCACCAATTATCTACCTTTCCTCACCAATCTGACCATTTTTATTTACCAAGTTTTTTATACTGACTTTGTTTCTATTTTCATATATATTGTCACTATTTTTTTAAAGAAACGATTTAACAACAGTTTAAAAACAAAATTACATATCTCTATACAAAATAGGCCAAATATGACAAATTTTCATATAGAAATGGAAATTAACAGTATATTTGATATAAAAATAAATAAACTATAATTGAGCCGCTTAGGGAAGAAAATGGTAAGTGCCACTTCAAGCGAAATTGAGTTGTTAAGTGGTTGGGATTTGACCTCAGAACAGTACATAGGTAGTTTAAGTTCGGAAATGTACACCTTGTCTCAAAAAGGTTGAGCGCATTCTTTATTGGTGTTTTGAGGCAAAAATTTTCAAAGTCCAGCTTCGGGTATGTTCGGGAAAAAGTAAGCCAGGTTCGAACCTCCAAGCCAGCCTTTGCAAAAGGGTAAAAGTTTGCAGATGTGTTTTTCTTCTTTTAAATATAATAAGACTTGTTACCAAGTGTTTAAAAAAGCAACATTGATTGAAATACTAAATGATACAATATTTCGAAACGTTTTTATTAATGTGAGCACATGCTTGTTTGTCATTTAGCTCTCTATACGTAATGGAACATTTAAATACGTTAAAGAATCTTTCCATATGTAAAAGAATGCTCAAAATTAAGAAATAGAACATAATTATCGCCTGAGTACTAAAATAAAAGTCAAAGTAGAACAGAAACTGCGTTTGTAATGGATATGAATGTCATAATCATCTTGAGATCCGTTATACGTTGCTAGAAGCTTAGTTCTAGAAGTCCTTGTGTTAGCTCATTGGTAAGCTGTCGGATTTCAAATCATATGGTTGAGAGTTCGATTCTCGTCTGGGCCAATATTTTTTTTTAAAATTATATTTTCCGCAATGCATGAAAAATTATATAAAATAATTACATTAAAATACATAAGTTGTTTATATATAACATAATAATTGCAGAACATAGTAAGTATTATGTTTAAAATATAACATCTGAGATAATTTTCACAGTAGGTCGGTATTATATATGAGAATGTTAAATACAAGTTAGGAAAATCGTTTAATAGCAATAAATAAGTTATGTAGTGTATTTATTTGCAGCTATTTGTCATACAGATTTAACTTCTCAATATTCTCATTACAGTATGTTATTTATATTCGTGAAATACAGTATATTCCTACGGATATAGAAAGTGTATAAACAGAGTATCCAAAGTCGTATCCTGCTTCAAGACACATAACTTTTCCCGATCCCCTTAACGTCACGGGAAGAAACACAAATTCTCTTTAGAACGGAATGTCGTTACTTAGAGTCTCATTCGAATACGTTGAATATGCTTTTGTGTATTCATCTCTCTCTCTCTCTCTCTCTCTTTCGCTTTGTTTATGTGTGTGTGTGTGTTGCGGAATATCCCAAGTTGAATACAACATTTGCAAAGTATATGAGCATCGTTGTCATCGAATACCAGAAATTGAAAGTCGTGTTTCTTCAGGTTGGGTTTGCGTGTTCATGTTAGTTCACTGGTAGAGTACGGACTTGCCACTGAAGAGGTCTTGAGTTCAAAGCCTACAGCTAATTATCATTCTTTTGTTAGTAGGATTGCACAGAAATCGGATACAAGAAGTGGTTTACTTCTAGAAATATTTTCAGAGGCGTTTAGGTAGCCCTGAAAAGGGCTTTTTTCGGGAGTTAAGGCGGGGACATTAATATTGTGTCCAAGACCCTTCTGAATTTATTACACGCTCCATTCTTCTGGGCATGGAATCTATTACATGGGTGACAAATCTATCTCCTTCCCCTACCTCCAGCCATGCTTCGGAAACAAGATGCCACAGGTCATCCTGAGTTCTTGGTGGATCTGCCTCAGGCCAACGTTCCCTTAGAGTACGCTTCACTTCTGCCCACATATTTTCCATGAGATTGAGGTCTGCTCCACGAGGCGGCCAGTCGATTAAATCAATCTCAGGGTGCCCTGCGAACCATTCATGAACCACACGGGAAGTATGTATTGGCGACTGGTATTGCTGGAACTGAATTACACCATCAGGCTGAAATACTCGTACAGATGGCACCATGATATTACTGATAATGTCTAAGTACTGAGCATTGTCCAGATGTCCTTCAATTCTATGAAGCTGTCCTGCTCCGCGACTGGAAATCCAACCCCAACATAAAATAGATACATGGCCACTGCGATTGCAAGCAGCCACATATCCATGGTCATATCGGGTACCTCTCGGACGATACACAAAACGGCGTCCCTCCTTTGATGTTGTGAATATGGATTCATCTGAGAAAACTACGTTTTCCCAATTGAGACCCACATTCGCCTGTGCAAACGCGAGACGGTAAATTTTGTGGTCGTCTGAGAGTTTTTCCTTCACGGCAGCAACACGGCCACGTAACCCAGCATGACGAAGCCTTCGCAGAGCTGTATGCTTATTACCAGGAAAGAGAGAAGCTTCCCTTAGCTGTCCAGACGTCCTTAGTGGGTCTAACCGGGCTTCGTTTACTAATCTCGCATCTTGGGCTTCGGTTGACACATGCGGACGACCAGGAGATCGTAAATTACCAGTCTGACCTGTAGCACCATATTTCCGAATCCATCGCCTTCCTGTAGAGGCCGGGACACCTACTCGCCTGCTAGCTGCAGTTGCAGAATAACCTTCCAACTCCCATAAAGTAATTACTGCTGTACGTCTATCCATAGTTACCAATGTTCTGAGCTGTGAGAAGGAAGCAATAGGTAAAAGCTAGTACCTGGCGTGTGATTGGTTACTTGCACGACACGCCTATTGTGGGGAACAGCGTTGCCAGATCTAGCATAATGATGCTAGATCTAGCATAATTTGCATGTCTCTAGCATCTAGCATCTTGCTTTTAGCATCCTGCCCAAATCTAGCACAATTTCAGCAAGTTATCAAAAAGCCGTAAAACCTGGAGATGAGAAAGAAGTTGGTCGTGGGAAGAAAAAGAACGGCAGAAATGTATCCTCTTCCATTGATTCATACACTCGGTAAACCATACAGGCAGTCTTATTTTCCGAAGTAAGTTCGGAACGGCTTTGGGCTTTTTTTTGTGGCTCCACCCAGGGTTTTCTAATCCTTTAACTCCGAGGCATGGGCGGAGCTATGGGGGCCATTCTCCCCCCAACTTTTTGGCAACTTCACCATCTTTATTTCTGACTTCATGATCATATTTATTCCTGAAATGACAGCTCCGAGACCGACCAAAAATCTGCCCCCCCCCCCCCAGCAGACGATTCCCAACTCCGCTTATGCTGCGAAGTAATTTTCTTTCAAAATATGTAAACAAAAACTTTGCATTCATTTATACGATATATACGCCATTGAGTCTGACAACGACTGCAGTAATTTAGTTGAGTTAAAATTTTGGTGCGTGAAGTATTGAGTTCTATCCATGCATTCTTGCTCTCTGTGTATTTTAAGTTACGTTATCGTATCTCAACTTCCTTTCTTTAAAACTCCTGAATTAGTAATTATGAGGATCTAGCATAATTTGACCGAATCTAGCATAAGTTCGATCAGGTTTTGGAATAATTCCGAGCTGTGAGTTTGGCAACGCTGGTGGCGAACGACTTGATCAACGACTCGCGAAAGAAATCTGAAAATGGTGCGCCGTAATAATAACATTAAAAACAGTTTTTATAAAGAAATATTAATACATACGAAAAGCTGTTTAAAGAATGAATTGTTATACTGACTTTACACGTATAAAAACATATACCATATACCAAACAGATTGAGCGATATGATGATAGCTGTTTTGAGACGAACACTTTCGAAGTCCAACTTCGGGTATCTTCGGAAAACAGTAAACTAAAGCTGCTGGTTCGAACCTCCAAAGCCAACCTTAGTAATCGGGAAAAGATGTACAGATATGTTTTTCCTTCTGTTAAATATAATAAGACATGTTGAAATGGTATTAAGAGTAGAAAAAAGTAACATTGATTGAAATACTTAATGATACAATATTTCGAGACTATGTATTCACACTCTCGTTTCGTCATTGTGATTTCCATACGGAAAAGAGCATTTACGTATGAGCTCAGTTATATTTCAGAAGCAGATTCCGAAAAGCGGTCATGTTAGCTCAGTGGTACACCACCGAGTGTTTAAATCGTGAGTTCGATACCCGTTCAGGTGAGATTCTTTTATGATATTCTACTTTCCTCAATGCATGAAAATTATGTAAAATAGTTACATTACAATTCATCAGTTGTATATATATTTTCATACCATCCGTTGTATATATGAGTTGAATATATATATTCATATCATTTCACGACATAAGTAATTCTTATCTTTAAAATATAACATCTGAGGTATTCACAGAACGTCGGTGTGTTATGTGTGAATATTGAATACAAATTTAAAAAATCCTGTAATAGCAATAAATAAGTTATGTAATGTATTTATTTGCAGCTACTTTCATCGCAGATAACTTCTCAATATTCGCATTACAGCATTTAGGTCGAGCATATCGAAAATCGGATCGTGGTTCAAGACAAAAAAACTAGCTAGCCCCAAACTGTCACGTAAGATTTTCACGAATCGCAAAAGTAAAGTGAAGAGATTGAGAGCGGTAATTCCTTAATCGCTCTCTCTCAACTCTCTCTTATCTGCATTTATACATATAAAAGTGTATGTATGTATGTTCCATCATAACTCATGTGTGCCTAGAGCAGGGTTTCTCAACCTGGGAGTCGCGGCCCCTAGGGGATCGCGAAGATAGGCGGAAGAGATAAATATAGTTAGAATCTAATACCAGAAATTATTTTTAAATATTATTTTTAATTTTGTTCTGATAGGCATACTTTTATTTTTTATACACACTGTAAAGAACAATAAAAAATAAGTCTACTGAACATTTTCAAAGGGTGTAGAATTCGTGTTACTATTCGGTTCAAAGTCTCTTGTCGTCGCGAATTCTGTCGAGAAATTTGAAGCTTAAAATATACAAAACGATAATCATGCCTGTTGTTCTGTATGGTTGCGAAACATGGTCACTTACTCTGAGGGAAGAACATAGACTGAAAGTATTTGAGAACAAGATCCTTAGACGAATATTCGGACCCAAGAGGAACGGGAATGGGGAATGGCGGAAACTTCATAACGAGGAACTACATAATTTATACGGTTACCCAACATTGTTAGGGTCGTCAAGTCTAGGAGGCTTAGGTGGGCAGGTCATGTAGCTAGAATGGAAGAAAGTAGAAACGCTTTCAAAGTCTTGACAGGAAGACCAAACGGAAAACGACCATTAGGAAGACCTAGGCGCAGATGGGAGTAGAATATTAAGATGGATCTCGCTGAGATAAGAATACAAATTAGAAACTGGATCCAATTGGCTAAGGATAGAAGTCAGTGTAGAGCTTTTGTGAACGCGGCATTGAACCTCCGGGTTCCATAGGCCATAGAGTTAGTTAGTTAGTAGAGTTGTTTAAAAATGAATTTAAATCAAAGAGGTATGATATAAAACTAATGAGAACTGTATATAGAAATACTAGAAAAATACACATGAAACAAAACCTGCACATTGAAATACAATTAAAATTAAAACCTAATGAGATACCTAAGCATGGTGTAATTTCACTAGTGCAGCAATGCCCGGTTCAATCTTCATGACGAACATTATCAAGCCATTTTCTACTGATAAGCGATTTCTTATCTTTGTTTTAATGTTTACCATAAAAAAAAACACACTTTCGCACAAGTACGATATAGCAAATGGAATTATTACTTTTAAAGCAGCAATCACCAGACCAGGATATTCTTCTCTCCTCATCAGGCAGAACTTGTCCAAGTCTTCGTTACAGAAAACCAGTTGCAAAGACTTGTCGCATGATCATTCTATTATTTGGTCAAGAAGTTGTGGGCTTAGATCGGATACGTTAATGGCCTCTTCAATGAAGGAGTTTAACATCCATCTTGAACCAGCACCTTCGTCGTTGGGAATATAGATATTACAGTTACTGTATCCACTGTCAGTGCCGGACGCCTAAAAAAGGGGCCACATATTTCGGAGGAGGTGTGTTACTCATGTTAGGAAAGTGCATGTGCACATGTGTAAAATAGAAGGAAAACGTAATAAAATGTGCTCAAAATTAAGGAAAGGTAGGGTTTATTTTGAAAATGTTATTGAGCTTCGTGCCAACCATGGTGGCGCTTCGTAGCTAGTCTGTCGACGTCACTCATATATACGGTGACATCGTACTATACTCTCGCCCCGGGCAATGATTTTCCATGGCACTGTTCACTATAAACAAAAAAATGGATTCTACTATTATAGAAATAGGTATGTTAAAAATCCCACACAAGCTTATTATAAAACAAATTATAAAAGGGTCGCTGGCAAGAGCGTGTGATAAAAGGGGATCGTGATAGGAATTAGATTGAGAACCACTGGCGTAGAGTAATTTTAACCACATTTCTTATAGTTTCAAAAAGAGTGCTGTCGGGTTACCTATGGTGAATGGGAGGGGGATACATATAAAAGATTGCTAGAAAATGATCGATATTAGATTCATAGTTTTCGGGGTCGCTTAGATAAATAGTGAGACTTTCAATTTCGCTTAACTCCGATTAAGCTCTCATTAGTAGGGATGGGCACGAACGACTTTTCTTTGAAACTCGACTCGACTCGAAACAGACATCTTTGAGGTCTACTCTTGGACTCGGCGCGAAAAATATCTTCCAACTCGACTCGGATTAGAGTCAAGTCGAACCAAAACGACCCAAATCCTGTGTGTAGTCCTACCTAGACAATACATAGACAATAATTATTCTATCATCAATTATACTACTGTTACTACAAATAATAATAATAATAATAATAATAATAATAATAATAATAATAATAATAATAATAATAATAATAATAATAATAATAATAATAATAATAAACTATTATTATTATTATTATTATTATTATTATTATTATTATTATTATTATTATTATTATTATTATTATTATTATTATTATTATTATTATGACAACACCGTGTACAAACATGAACGATAGATGGTTAATAAAGGAATACTAAAAGCTAGTTGACTGCCGACGTCGGTAGTCATGAAGTCTACAAGGCAAGGACATCATTCATTACCCTAAGCTGTAAGCGTCGGTGGACTACAGATGGTCAACTATTAACCTCTCGCCAGAAATTGGTGGCCCCGCAGGGACGATCCGTGATGGCCCAAGTTCAATTTTGAAAACTTTACTACCAGCGGCAGAGACGCGATGAAACGCCAACGAACCACAAAAATTACTCTCCCAAAATATGTTAAAATGCCTGTATGTGTGATTTGTTTATATTTAGGTGAATCAAAAAAACACAAAACAAATACGCCGGGGTGGACGCGAACTATCAATATTACGATTACTAGGCACGTGTTCTTCTGACTTCCCCACGGAAACGATCATAAAAAGCTTGGTTGTTGAAGGATAAATCATTGACGTCTTAATTTAGCCAATCAGACAAACCCCTACATCTCGAGTTCTAGGAGGTGATACCGTGAACCGTTTCAGATTTATTGCTTTCTGGTGGAGTACTATCCATGCGCAAAATTTGAGCATAATAGCCGACATGCATCTTCGGTGCCTCTTATCTTTAGTACAATTTTAACCAGAGATGGTGTGGGTCAATGAAAATTTGATCCACGACCCACCATGACCCACTATCACCCACCACCCAAATGACCCATTGGCCCACTCTGACCCATCAACCATCGTGATCCACTCTGACCCACCACCAACTATGAACCACTCTGAACCATTGCGACCAACTCCGACCCACCAAAACCCATCGACATCAACTCTGACCGATGACCCACGTCCTCCTCTCCATTGACTAAAGAGATTACACTTGTAATAAAACAAGACTGTGAAATTATCACTTATCGGAGTTTGAATTTCTACCGTCATTGGCTCAAGCACCTCTTTGTTACAATACTGGTGGGTCTGACCTTTACGATATATAATGGCAAAGTGTTTCTCATTTTCTGAATTAAAATGAATTTAAATTTATCATATGTAATTATTTCTTTGTTGCCTTACAGACACATTCAGTAGAAAATAGGGTGAAATTTAAAAGTTTCGAATCAAGGAAAAGTAGACCAACGTAAAAAAAAAAAAAAAAAAAAAAAATTGAAAATGCCCATGTAATTACGTTTAGAATACAAATTTTATGGCCATTTTCTCTAACTTTATGGCTTGATTGCCTTATGCTCGGAACGCTCCATATATTAAACACCAGCTTCAGCAATTATAAATAGAAAGCAGTGGGTATAAAATTCAAAAAGAACTTTAGTTTGCATTACTCAATTTTTTTTCTCAACTAATATCAATCGTTTTCGATTATTTTTACTAATCAACCCACTATTAATTTCCACTATATAGAAAAGGCACCCCCGTCCCCCCGCTCATAAAAGACAATTTTAAAAAATGCCAGGGCATATTCTCTTTATTTTTAATAAAGAGTTGTATGCTGAATTTCAGCTCTCAGTTGAACGGCTTGTGA
This sequence comes from Thermobia domestica, assembly GCF_964235325.1. Lineage (NCBI taxonomy): Eukaryota > Metazoa > Arthropoda > Insecta > Zygentoma > Lepismatidae > Thermobia > Thermobia domestica. Next base: position 113,722,831 of record NC_137461.1, on the reverse strand, counting down.
GATACTAAATTTTTCGCAAAAATTCGGACTTCTACTCCCCCTAAGGATATGTATTATAATGAAAGTGACACGCGTATGATAACTTCCCAGTTGGGATTGGAGCCTGATTATATACCAAACGTCAATTCATTTGACTTTGCAATTTGACCGTGATGATTACGCAGACATAGTTACTTTCAATTTTTTATGATACATATCCTTATTTCATATGTTACAGATGATTCAAAAATATTTTTTCAAGCAGTTAGCTCCTCTAGAATCTCACAGGCTGCATCCCAAAATCCAACTCCTACTATCCTATGACAATCCAAAAGTGACTGAACTTTTTTTATTAGGAACAAATGACAAAAGAAAAATGGAGATCTTGAAAGTAAAATGTAGAAAAGCTCGGTGCCGCCAATAACTACATATTTCTCCGCCCCTTCATTCCGAACTTAAAAATAAAACTTAATTCGAATATGGTTAATTACTGAATTTATTACAGTTAAATTCCACTCACTACATGCTATAGCTACAACTATGTAACAAAAAATAACAACTGTGAAACATGTTCTGAATTACTATTACATTTCTTACGCAATTATTAAACATATTAGAATAGTAAAAGAGGATTGTTCGTGAAATAGTATATTTGCCCATGATTTTTAACTTTTTCATACGGAAAAAATTAAAATATTATTCAAGTTTTAAAATTTGCACTCTGCAAATATGTTGCCCTCTAGGCAATGGGACTAATGTGGACTAATGGGAAATGCTACACTGTTAGCGGCGCTGAAAACTTACGATTCGATTCTAATATCGGTTGATTTCGATATCTTTATGTCGCTACGTAACCACCCTGGGTGCTAATGGGAGCTTAATTGGACTTGAATTGAAAGTAGAGCTATTCACCTAAGCGACCACGAAACTATGGATTCGATACTAATATCGACCCGTTTCTAGCATTTTTGATATGTATCCCGACAGTACTCTTTTTCCAGACTGTAAGAAATATAGTTAAAATTGCTCTAGATATATTAGAATTATGTTGAAACACACACATAAATCCACTTTTATATTCTGTATAAATAGAGAGTGAGCGAGCGAGCGAGCGAGAGAGGGCGACTCAAGGCATCACCACTTCCACATTGCAAAAGCATATATCAGGAATTGAATTGAAAATCTATGTAAAAACTTTCTGCTGTGGCATGCTTCATAAGCACAATTTCAGTCTGCTCACGTGACCATTGGGGTTCATGAATTTTTTTGCGAGCGTTCCGACTTTGGATTCTCTGTTTATACCCTCTGTTTATGCATCGAATAACTTTTCAAGAACATAAATGACATTCTGTATTATGAATGTTGAGAATTACTCTCTATATGACAAATAGCTGCAAATAAATACACTACATGATTTATTTATTGCTATTGAACGAGTTTCTTAACTTGTATTTACATCCTCATATATAATACCGACCTACTGTGAAAATTATCTCAGATGTTATATTTTAAACATAATAATTACTATGTTCTGCAATTATTATGTTATATATAAACAACTTATGTATTTTAATGTAATTATTTTATATAATTTTTCATGCATTGCGGAAAATATAATTTTAAAAAAAAATATTGGCCCAGACGAGAATCGAACTCTCAACCATATGATTTGAAATCCGACAGCTTACCAATGAGCTAACACAAGGACTTCTAGAACTAAGCTTCTAGCAACGTATAACGGATCTCAAGATGATTATGACATTCATATCCATTACAAACGCAGTTTCTGTTCTACTTTGACTTTTATTTTAGTACTCAGGCGATAATTATGTTCTATTTCTTAATTTTGAGCATTCTTTTACATATGGAAAGATTCTTTAACGTATTTAAATGTTCCATTACGTATAGAGAGCTAAATGACAAACAAGCATGTGCTCACATTAATAAAAACGTTTCGAAATATTGTATCATTTAGTATTTCAATCAATGTTGCTTTTTTAAACACTTGGCAACAAGTCTTATTATATTTAAAAGAAGAAAAACACATCTGCAAACTTTTTCCCTTTTGCAAAGGCTGGCTTGGAGGTTCGAACCTGGCTTACTTTTTCCCGAAGATACCCGAAGCTGGACTTTGAAAATTTTTGCCTCAAAACACCAATAAAGAATGCGCTCAACCTTTTTGAGACAAGGTGTACATGCATATGACTGGGGAAGCCTCTTTGGTATCTGTCATTACATTGAGTTCCATAGGAATGTTGCACTTTCTTTGAAGTTACTTGAACGTTAAACATTTTTTTTAATTTTTATTTTAAATAAACATTATCTGATCTCATCCCACTCATTTAAAAACTAGATTTACGCAAAATCGTGATCAAACACTAACCTTCCTCCCAGCGAGTTACTAAAATTTAATTCAAAGGAGCCCTTTTCTTTTTGGTCTCGTTGAGTTTGGTATCAATGGCTAGCTCCTGTTGCTGGAAGTTTCTCAGCTGTACATCCAACATTCTCTTCTCGGCTTTCTTTTTCTTGTGCACACTTTTCTTCCTTCTGCTAATGGAAGTACTTTTCGTAGCGTCTCCTGAAGCTTTTCACGTAAAGCATCATTCTTCTGATGATTTCCACGTGTTCATTACCTCCTGCCTCCTGTATATACTTATGAATATGTCTTTGTGCTACAATAGTCTTTTCTTGCACATTTTCCATTAGGAGTGATTTATTGATGGAAAGCCCTCCCACCTTCCACAAATGTTTGTATTCTTCAGTGTCAGTACGAAACTTGCTGTAAGCAGCACAAATTCCTAATTCACCTGGGCTGGAAAATGAGATGTATTCTTGCCTAGTTGTTTTTAGCAAACACATCTACTATGTTAAACATATGAAGTTCGTTTATTGGACGAAATAATCTTTTTTGATTAACATGAGAAGAATCCTGAATTACCTGAGGATCTAACGGAAGACATATATTTAAATGACTTGTACTTTAAAAATTTAGCTATTGACGTTTGGCAATCAGGGAAATTAACATGCAGCCGCAGCCATGTAAATATTCCAGTTTCAGTTGTTCCCTGGCCTCTGTTTCCATTTGAAAAAAAAAAAAAAAAGTTTGGCAACACATTAGATATTACTCACATTAAGATTTTCTGCTTTTGTCACATCAACACTTAATAGCCCTGTATCTGTACACTTCAGCACTTCTGATTTCACACATCGAAGCATGAGATCTCGTAAAAGTTTCCCTTGTAAAGTAAAAGCATTGGAGACAAATGGACCATTGCGCTTGAAGTCTGAAACTTACGCTGGAAGGGCTGGCTAAATAGCTTGCAGGAAGGCAGTTTCCACTTGATAAGTGGATCGCTTCCTGTCTTCTTCACGGTTTCTACAAGTTTCATGCTGGCAGATTTCCCAATGCATTTGGAAAACAAGTGGTATTCTTCAACCAGCACACGCCACAGAATTTTACAGGAAATTCTGTGCATCCTGTAATCTCAGCTAAATTTTCTGACGAGCTGGTGTCATTGAACGGGTAGTGTAATTAACGTAGTAGGATACAAATATTCTGGTTCACCGATTGAACACCAGGTTTCATCGCATCATAGATCACACGCAAGCAGCATGTACCGAAATTTATCGTCTCCCCTTGACATACCGGTATCCGATACATAGTCCTGGGGAAGAGAAAGGAAGTTTAAATTGTTTGGACCATCCATGGAAATTTGTAACAATTTTCTCAGTGGCAAAGGGAAAATTCCTTTTAGAACTAGTCTGACAATTCTTCTATATATTTTTCGTTAGGACTAGTTACGTAATGCGTCCAAATTTGACCTCCATTTATCGAAGCAAAATAATTCAAAAAAAAAAAAAAAAATCGAATTTTCCCTGACTTTCTAGTTTGTAGGAACCCTGGAATTTACTTAGTATCGATTTTCAAGGAAAATATTTGAGCATTTTTGCCCTATCTTAAAAGTGTGAAATTAAATGGTATAGATTTCCATTTTTAAAATTATTTTATACACATAAAAGGATCTTCAAAAGGTCAAAATCACTTCATCATGTACGCTTAGCAGCGCAGCAAAATAAGACACACTGAGAAAAGGGCGAGATAAGTCTTGAAACAATGCCCGTTGTAATTTAATACAAGGATGTTAAGATTAAGATGTTCTTGTCTTTTTAAATACGAATTGAAGTAGTTGTTTTTTAAGTTATTACCCCCTCCCCCCAAAATAGATTTGACCATAATAATGAACATATTGTATACTGACGTTACAGTTGAGAACGACGTTAACATTTCTTTCTTGCAGAAGGAAAGATAGCTCTTTCATATGTAGTTACGATATTACGAATATAATTGAAGAGTCCAGGGAAAAAAAAGGGGGGAGATAACCACTTTTGGGCAAAATTTAGATTTTCATGCCATCTCGTAGAGCATCCTGAGTAGTTTCATTCAATATATCAAAAGGGAGAAAAGGTTTACGGTAGTCTGCTATAGCCGTTTAAAAAAATCCTTGTAAAATGAAAGGAGGGGGTATCGTCATCACTTACAGTGGAAAAAAGGGGGGATTCCATTTTTGGACAATTAGATTTTCATGCCATCTTGTTCTGTCACGGACATGCGTCAATATAGGTATATACAATGAATTATTATATACTAAATGAGTTAAAATTTTTCACTCTTGCCCCAGAACCTGATTTTTAACATTCTAATGTCGTCCAACTTGCTTAAGCAACTGCACCTTTCCGTAAGCAATGTTAGATAGTCGTCTATACGACGTTGACTATCAGGTCAACAAAGTCAATGGAACTTTGTACCCCACTTGTTCTCTTTGCTTCACTCTTCCATACTTGATACTTATTTGAGGATAAAAGTACATTTCCAAAATTTTCGTTCTACAGTAAAATACTAGAAATCGGTTGAGAACAGTTTGAATAGGATGATATGATCAACATGATAATTATTGGTGTGATCTACAAGATTTTTTCCTTTATTTTAAAGGGAAGTAGCCTGTCTCGGAAGAAAAATGGCCAGATATGCAAGCTTTGAAGGTTTTATGCAGCCCAGATGCTCAAACCTTCTATATGGAACTACCAAAGAATTAGCGGAGTAAAAGAGAATAAAAACGACAAAGGAGGAAAACAATTTATTTTTAATAATATTGTTTATACCGTACATACGCGCGTAATTTTCGCCCTCGCATAATTTTCGCAGCACAATTTTGAAGGGCATTTTCTGTATATTTTATTTTCCTCGCGTAATTTGCGCACGCGAGGATTTGACAGTAGTGATTTATAAGGTAAGAAACCACACGACTTCTTAATCAATTTTTTAATGTTATTTTCCTACAAATTTAGAATTAGTTGTTTGTTATCAATTCTTGCTACAAAGGAAATGTGTACAGGTATTTTCGTGTTATTTTGACTGGGGAAAAAATTAGATGATGTTCACTGATGTGGCTAATTTTTTCCCCGCATAATTTACGCAACCTTGTTTCAAAACAACTTTTTTCTCTTAAAAAAAGTGCGAAAATTAGGCGAGTAAATACGGTAATTTGAAAAACAATTCTCTCTTTTTTCCATCGTTTTGCCTGCAATAGACCCTTTTTCCGCAGTACAAACCATCCTCATGCCGGATTTTTTGTATTCTTTTCTTTACAACTAAGCGGTTAGCATACGTGCCTATTGCGTGGGAGACCCGGGTTCGATTCCCGGCGAGAGCTCATGTGGTTCGGATTCCACGTTAATCAATAGGTCCACGTCTCATATAGCCTCGCTGCTGAACGGGACGTTAAACTTAAAACCAACTCAACTATTTTCTTTACAATAATAACGTTGAGCATAAGATTTTGCAAGATAATATAATATTCACTTCCAACATAATAACGAACTTGTAAACCAACTTTGAAGCATTTTCCACGATTAGTTTAGGAAAGAAAATGTTTTGAACTTTAAAAATAGTTTCCTGAAAATTAGTAAAAATGAGCATCACCCCTTTCCCCCATGACTCTTCAATTGCAAGTACAAAGACACAATACAGATGTTTATTTCTGGAAATGTATATCTTTAAGTGCTCACTATGCTTCGCACCACCCGTCTACAAGAAACAACATGAACATGGAAATTTAGCCCATTATTTTCAAAATGAATAAATGAAGACAAGAATTTTCATGTAATGGAAAAATTTACACCCGTCAATTATAACAAACTTTTTTTTTTAACCTATCTTACTTTCTACAGGTTCGATATTCGTTATTGTCTTAAAAAAAAAAAAAGTAATGGGAAATGTAGCGAAGACCCTCAAACTTCTTGCAGACATTGTACTTATGCAAAAGATTACTTTAGCTATTGCAAACATGATTTTACTTAATAATAAGACATACTTCTAGGCACTAAATACACTATAGGATCTTGCAAAGTCCACCTGTCCAATGCGGCATCTTTCCAGTATAGCCTGTCCAGTGATGGGTAACTAATAGGGTATCCCAGATGGTACTACTTCTGTCATGAAAACCAACAGCATCAACTTATATATGCTAATCATATATTCTGCAACTGCAAATCGCCGACTGTTCGGCTTCAGCCCTTCGATACCTTGGTATTTGATATATACATATATACAAGCATCAATAGAACTTCTGTTCACATTTGATACCGAAAAATAAAAACTTGGCGGAACCTGAATTAACGGGAAAAAAATATGATTATGGTACCTAGTATTTTAGAAGTCACTGGAATTCACAGAAATAAATGATACCTGATATTCAGTGTATTGATCGGTCACATAGGATTTTGAAGCAGCATTTAACAATTCTACTTTAGTAGTGTGATCATTTGACACTCGAGGCATTAATAAGACACCTTTCTATTTCTTTTCCTAGTAATATGTTGTTGAGTTCATTACGCCTAGTGTAACGTGCTCTTTATTTACAACAGAATTAGCATACTCACGTATCTTACACTCAAAATACTCCTTCACATGACAGAAAGAAGAAACAAGCCACAGGTACCGCAGCGTTTCAACAACACTTAAACTAAACGGCGTGACAAACATCTTGGCATTTGAAGGCGGCGCTCCAAGTTCCCTTTAAATGCTGCTAGCAAATGAGACGCCATCGGTATTGCCACGTTTATTTTGCACACATCCACGTCTAACCCCTGTCATCTGATCGCGCTGTAGTTTGTCTGCTTATCCATAGCCACACCCCTTTACCATTTGGCAACGTCACACCAGAGCTTGCGTTTTATTCGTTTAGCTGAAATGCCAAGATGTCTGTCACAGGCCTTAGAAATTATTTCCATTAGAAACACCCGGGGGTCTCCCGATGGAAATGTATGGGGTTCGCACTCTACGTTGAAGAGTAAGTGCATTTCCGCTTAGTATTGAAATGGGACGTACAATTAAAAACGAAAATTAAAATCTATATATTAAAATGCTATGTTTATACGTTTGTGGGCAATTCTTTTGACAATATCTCGGGAACCACAAGCTCTACAAAAAATGCCGATTTCACTGATCGATTGCAAATTTTGTGTAGATTGTTCAGTTCTAATTCAATATATTTTTTTTTTAATGGCCACTATTTCTTTATTACTTTTTTAGGGATACACTGCAAGTACTGAAATTTTAGAAAGCAAAGCATTATATCCTACGAGTTATACATTCCAACACCGCACATTTGTATACGGGGTTAGTATATCTCTCTGCGTTTGTTTCATGGCCAAATGATAATGAAAAACGAAGGATAACAATTTCTCCTATCTAAAATGAATCTTTATTGTTTGGAGTGTTTTGCGCAATGAACACCATATATCACTGACATTATAATTAATTATGTGTGTAATCTATTTGCTTATTCATATTGCATGTAAGAAGAAAGAAAACAATGATCATACATGAATTAGAAACTCCAACCGGAAGTAGGGTCAAATCTTGCAAACGGTGAGAGATATTGAAAAAAATTAATAGAAAAAAGTTGATGATACCTTGGAGATTTTTATCAAGACTTTACTTGTCTCTAAAGGGACATATACAGATGTTGTGAGAAATGACAAGATCATTCTGCTCACATGTTAATGATGCGCTGTGTAGAGAGCGCAGGTTCAGCTAGTATTCCTAATAATTTGAATAGAATGATCCTGTGCAGCAGTTTCCCGGTACATATGTTAACATATTTACTGATAGACGCTATAGAATACATAATTCCAATAAGAATATTTTTGCCTTGTACCTCGAATTTTTGTGATTTCTTCATACGGTTTCAGAGTTCTCTGACACTTTCTTCGGGGACGTCCAAAAATTGCTAAACTAGACGAATTGATAAGGTTCCTCCCTTTAGAGCTCTCCTGAGAAAATAGTACATCGAGTTAACCTCACTCCTCAAAATGCTTTTTGGAAAAACTTGTGTTGTGCAGTTCATAATGTACACTCATGTCCAAAAGATTGTCGCATATCTATAATTGCCTTCTTGTAAGAATATAATTTGATAATATTTTGCAGTGTACTTTTAATACTGATACTATCTGTATAATCGGGAAATGCATATTTGTGGTAAATTTCATAGGAAAATAATTATAAATACAAAAATTAGAATGAGTGAAACAAAATGTTGCTAAATTGACAATTAAGTTTTATTGTTCTTATTTACTGCTCTGTTGACATGAAATTTGCCACATACATGTCTTTGCTGACTGTACACGTACCAACATTATAAGAAATACCGGGCAAATTCGTTATCAAATTATATTTCTACAACATATTTATAGACATGCGACAATAATTTTGGACATGAGTGTACATATATCACTAGACTTAGATCATTATCCTGCTTGTGAATAAAGTTGTAATGGAATTCCAACTGTTGATTACTTTCCACTACATAAACGAAATAGGCTTCTTAGAAAATGTTACAAGATTTTTCTAGCCTATTTCATTTATGTAGTGGAAAGTAATCATGAGTTACTTGGAATTTCGTTACATCTTATTTACAGGAAGGATAAAAATCTGACTAGTTATATACATTATTAACTGTAGAGCACATGTTTTTCCAAAAAGCAAAAATTTTACTATAGTTTCGAGGAGTGATGTTATCTATTTCTCTTAGAAGGGTTACACAGGTACAGAGGAACCTTAACAATGGGTACAGTTTAGCCACTTTTAGAGGTCACCGAAAATAATGTCAGAACACTGAAGCAGTATTAGTAAATAACAAAAATTCTAGGTACAAGGTAAACTCGAAGTTTCATCGACATTTCTATATTTGAAAGCAAATTTTCAAATCAATTGTAACCAAAGAAAAAAATCTAAAAATCAGATAAGAAACTACGTACAGAATCAGCTCCACTATGTCCTTACTAGCACTACAAGTAGTTATAGGTTTCCTACAGGTTTCAATGTTTTGCCATTGAAATTTTGGAAATTTTTCTATTGGAAATTCTTCTGGGATAATAATCGTCCTTCTTCCTTTAAGTACTTTTAATGTACTTTTTCCTTATTTTAATACATACTCTCGCGTGGACGTGTATAATGGCAACGCTCTTTCTCTAAATTAGTTAGATAAGAAGCATTTCAACATATAATAAATGTCTTCCCAAAATGTAGAAATAACAAAAGTATTTCAGCTAAAAGTGGAAATTAATTTAATTATTTTATAAAATAATCTTGTAATACTTTTAAGCTTTAGCGCTTTCGGTTCAATTCTAAGTCTAATAAAATTAAATAATAATTAGTACCGTTTTCAAAATCTTCTCTGGTATTTAAGGTAATGACTCGTCACTTTCTTGATCTCATTTACTTTCAAGTTAATAGCAAGCTGCTTTTCGCATTTCCTCTTTCAAACATATTTGCTACTAGTCTTTCAGTTTTACGTTCTACTTTCTCTTCTCAGTTATTACCTGTCGCGTTTATATTTTTTTTTCTGCTGTTGCAGGAATTCTTGGTAATGTTTCTTAAATTTCACACAAACCACCGACATATGCATATTCAATATATCGTTTCTTCCTATCCAATCATGATGACATTCGTGCATATTTTCTAGCAGTAGTGATTTATTACTTGAAAAACGTCCTTTAACAGTTGCATTTTCATGTTAGAATGATACACTCAATCTTCATTAGGCTTCAGAAATTTGTATTTTTGCCACCAAGTAACCTGCTACAAGCATATAGTCAAATCTTACTTGGTCACAACCTTGAAACACTTGTTGAACTCCTGCAGTGCCCGAACTGCAGAAAGAAATGTTTTATATTATATATATATATATATATATATATATATATATATATATATATATATATGCATGCATGCGTCCATCACCATGATGCAAAATTCATCTAGTCTCTCTTGTTCTACATGGAGTACATACTGAATCAGATTGGAACCTCTATTTTGAATTTTAAAAGGCTACTTTGTTGAAATTTTGATACATGTACACATACAAATTTCAGTTATTGTTTTTCATTGGTCTGTTCCAATTTATTTCACTAAACGTGTAGCTGCAAATATAATGTTTCGCTAGCAATGAGATTTTCTGGTTTGATCACAACATTGTAAGTGATACTGAATTTTTTGATCTTTAATAGGTTTGTTTTCACTCATAACAACAACTTTCCTGAATCATCAAATGGGTATGAGGCCATTAACCTTAATGTGTAATATCTCTGCAGAATGGGCTGACATTCAATAGTTACAATCTTGCAAGAAAGTCATTTGCATTGCGTATACGGATCACTTGCTACCTTCTTAAAAGAGTTTCTAGGACTTTCCTCTATTGTGGAAAATTTATCCTATTTCCGTGGCTTGCAACCTATTTCCTGAAGTCTCTCTGGTGATCTCTTTCTCTCTCTCATTGCTTGACAATTATGTCTATAGGAATCCTGAATTACAGGTCAGTATATATATTTTTACTAACAATTATATGTAAATAAAATAAAAAAGAATCTGCTTAACCGTAAAATGACTTTATTTTGATATCAATTATTTTTCTTCAGTGAACTACACGCTAGCATTACAGAATTGTAAGAAAATTTTCAAAATACAAAAATAAATTCTTAATTTTCAGTCTTAACAGTCTCAAGACTGTTCGGAAACTTATTTTACACACATAAATCGGGAAAAGACACAGGAACATAGAAATTAAGCATCCGTTATCATTACTTCAGACTGAAACTACAACTAGTAACAATAATCAGGTATAAAGAGTAATTTACAATACTTCATCGACTGTTACAACATACTTATATAACATATTTACAAATACAAGTTAAAAAAAAAATGCTTCTTGAAATGTGGCTGCACAGAATACCACTACTGTTTTCATCAACAGAAACTTACAATAACAAGTTATTTTATTCGGTTCCAGCGGTCACAACTACATGACATGTGATTTCAAATGGCTGAACAATTCATCATTATGAGCAAACTGTTTGTTACACACACCACAATCAGTGTCGTTTGACCTTCCTGTGTCGGAAACACACTCAACTGTACTACCTTTTGTCTCAGCATACTCATACTGGACATTATTATTATAGCATAAACCAAGCTTCTGATGATTTTTAAGAGCCTCAGTACTCCAAAATAAATCATTACAAATATTGCAAGAATACATCTTACTGTCAATATGACTTTTCACATGTATTTTCAAACCATGTTGTGTATCAAACGGCATATGACACATAACACATGAAAAAGTCTGAGTTTCACCTGAAATGTGATTATATGAGTGATATAATAACGAATATCTGTCACTGAATAATTTTTCGCATAGATTGCATGTATACACAGTTTTGTTTGCATGAATCGCGCTATGTTCTGTAAGTTCAGCATTACTTACAAACGAAACGTTACATAATGCACAACTATACAACTCCGTCTTGTTGCTATTTAATTTTAAACACTCCTGGTAATTTTCGAGCAATAAACGAGATTCTTCATACAGTTTATAGGAGTGAAGTGAGAAGGAATTGTTGAAAGAGAACTCACTTCTCGTTCCAGCATCGTGTTTGGAACATTGATGAGACAACAGTTCGTCGTTTGTAGAACAGATCTGTCCACATATTCTGCACATATTGGTTTCCACATCAGCATGAAACTTTAAATGACGAATCATACTTTTTTCATTATCAAATTGTTCACCACACAAACCATTAACAACTATAGTCGTCTTCGTATGAGTTCGTTCGTGAATATTAAGAGATAATTTCGTGAAATACGATTTTCTACAAACGGAACACACAAAGTTCTTTTTAGTGGAGGCAGAGATTCCAGTTCCCCTCCGTACTGCTTTCCGTAGGTAATATATTTTTTTCCTAGCCCATATATCAGTACATGGATTAGGATATTGTATCTGTACTATTATCATGTTCGACATGCAACAAGTATAAACCGGAACCAAGTCTTCACTTGCTGAATCCTCTTTATGTTTCTGTAGTAGATCGAAATGAAGATCGTTTAAGTGGTCATCAAGACTTAAATCCGAATTAAACGTCTGACCACAGAATTCACACAAAATACACTTCTCTTCCTTGTGGGTTTCAAAGTGTACTTCCAATGATACAGAGGACTCGAAACTTTGGCCACATACTTCACACTTATAGCATGAGTTTTTAGTTTCACTACCAGATGATAGTTGTGGCATAACGTCCGCACTTTGCTCTACCTCTTCTTTTTTAGAATTTGTCTTGGGCATAGTATGCTTAAGTTTACAATGTGAACCCAGAGCCGACAACGTTGGAAGAACAAGACCACAGGTTCTACATTTGAAAGGCTGTTTCACCCACCAACCTTTAGGTCTGATCACTTCCGGAGGATGATTTTCACGGGTAATTTTATTCTTATCTTTTGCTTTGTTTAATCTTGTCTCTTTCACGTTACTAGCGCCGGATTTCGAGTGGTTCTTACGGTGTTGCTTTGAATGCGTGGCAAGTGCTGGTAATGAAGGAACAACAAGACCACATACTTTACATTTAAAGGATCGCTTAGTCCATAACGATCTGTCCCATGGTATCTTCTGGTACCCAGGAATTTGCTTTGTTTTAGTACTGTTAGCTTTCATTATCTGTCCAGTCCTATGTTTCTTTGAATGCCTTCCTAAAGCTGGTAGTGATGGAAGGACGACATTGCATTTTTTACATTTAAACGGTTGCTGCACCCATAATGTTTTGTCCCACGCCTTTCTCTTATATGGACTGGCTTCCTTTCCTTCTGCACCTTTTACAGATGCATTGTTCTTTTGATCACGACCACCAGCGGATTTTCTTTTACTATGTTCTTTCGCATGTCTTCCTAGGGCAGGGAATGACGGAAGAACAAGATTACAAATTTTGCATATGCAGGGTTGATGACCCCACCATCCTTTAACCTTGGCTTCTTTCGCTTTGTGTGATTCAGGGGATACCTTCTTACGATCTTCTATTTTTCCAGTTTCCTTTCTAGGAGACGATTTGTTCAATGCAGTAGTTTCTTCTCTCAAGCATATTTTCTTAGAATGTACTGATTCTTCTATATTCTGGTTGGCACTGGGAAGACTTCTGAAGCGTTTGGCTTTCCTGCCATGCTGTAATCTTGAGTGACTTGCCAGAGCTGGTAATGATGGAAGAACTTTATTACATACTTTACACTTAAAAGGTCGCCGTACCCACGGTGATTTGTTCAACTTCTGTATTTCAGTATTGCCCTCTTTATTTTCAGTATTATCACGGCCTCTATTGTGCAACTTGGAATGTCTTTGTAAATTCCACAATGACGAGAGAACTGCACCACATACAGTGCATTTAAAAGGTTGTTTGGCCCACTGTCCCCTTTCCTTTTTCAACGGCACTTCTATCGTCTTCACATGTTCCCTCACATGATATTGGAGGCGTTTCAATTGGGTAAACACCTTCCCGCATAACTTACACACATGTGCCTTTCGTCTGTTGTTTTTATCAGACTGATTTGCTGAAGAATTCAGCACGAAATACTCGTTTCCATGTATGTTGTAAACGAAATCGTTACTAAAATTACTGAACAGATTTTTCTGGGACTGCTGTCTAATTCTAGCACTCTGTCTACAATTTTCTGTTAGCAACTTGGGTACTTCAGCATTATCAGAATGGGCATCTGTTTCTCTCACTTTTTCCTCAAATCCCTGTGTTGGTATTTCTGTATCAACTTCAACCTTCTTTAGTGGTTTACTTGATTCAGCAATATTTGGCTCAGTTGATTCAGCAATATTTAACTTGAATTTCTTCGTAATGGGCTGGCTTGCGGCACTCCCTATATCTTCATTTGTCTTATGTGGAACTTGAGTTTCAAAATGTTCAGTGCTTTCATCTAGAAAATCGTCCTCGTCAAAGTGATAATGTGTATGATCATCCGATCCAATAGCACAATCACATGGTTTTCGCTTTTTAATTTTTCGTAACTGCATTCGAGGCAACGTGTCAACAGATTCAACTCTATGGACTTTCCTTAAAACCATTGACGATCGCTGAGGCTGAATTTGAGGAGCTGTGCTAACAGATCTTTCGCTCTTACTGTAAGTTTCCCATGCTGTTTGAATTGTACTAGCAAATCGTTCGCTTTTATTATGAATTTTCGATACTGTTAAGTTTTGGGTTTTGGGCGTATTCTGAGTTGGGTACTTATTCTCTGATTCAATGGTAGAACTATCAATTGTTGGTTTGCTGGTTTCAGTTAACTGGTTCTCCGTTTCATGTCCTTTTGCAACATTTTGAACAGGTTCGTTTGAAGGACAAACAGCAACAGCACTTGATTTTTGCTTTCTGAATGTCCTCAATTCTTTTACTTGAGATTTATTTGATGTAACTGTCACACTTTTCATGAGAGAGAGTTGTTCAGTGTTTACACTTTTAACACTTGACGCAGAATTTTCATTACTATTAGATGCCACAAGTGACTTCTTTTTAATGTTAACAGCATTACTTACTGATTTTGCATCATTTTTATCAGGTAATACTTTCGGATACACAGTAGCAACTTTATCAGAGTCACTCCACACTAGAACAAAAGCATCATCCTCATCATCTACATACACATCCGAACCCTTTATCACTTGCTTATTCACTAAGTATTTTCCATAGCTGGTACCATATTTCTTCGGCTTACTTGGACGGTTTATTGCTTCACTTTTTTTACTTTGACAGATATTTGAATATACCTTGCCAAATCTTTTCAATTCAATTGATCTTGTTTCAGAATCGTTGCAGATATCATGAACTATTTTCGTATCTATATTTTTACGAGCCGTTTTTAAATTACATTTAGCAAGCATTTTCTCATAGCTTTTCTTGTCAAGTATAGAAAATCGTTCTTTCGATTCCTCTACTGTTTGAGTTTTGTCCAATTCATTTGTTATTACTTGAACGTTCTTTACAGATGCAGATTTTTGTG
Organism: Thermobia domestica; assembly: GCF_964235325.1. NCBI lineage: Eukaryota > Metazoa > Arthropoda > Insecta > Zygentoma > Lepismatidae > Thermobia > Thermobia domestica. Next base: position 113,707,470 of record NC_137461.1, on the reverse strand, counting down.
CGTTTTCCAAAGATACCTCATCACGTAACGGCTCCGGATATACTCCTGATGTAGTCTTCAGGCTGGATTCTTTTTCAATTAATTTAGGAGTTGGATTAAGCTGAGCGTCTTCACTCGATTTTCTATCAGACTGAGCTTCAGGATACACTTCTGAGGTCGTCTTCTGGCTGGACGTTTTTTCAATCGATTTAGGAGATTTGGGATTTGGTTTAATTTGAGACTCTTCACTCGATGTTCTATTAGATTGCGCTTCAACATTTGAATTAACTACTTTCGATAGAGCTGGCATTTCTACTTGCTTACTTATTTCCACTTCAGAATCTTCGGAGTATAAGTTGCCGAAACTTTTATTTTTCTTCAATTCAGTAACAATCTCATTAGTATCATCAGTTAAACTAAACACACTTCCTATCGTTAATTCTTGCGAATTCGCCACATTTGTTTCTTGGACATTCTTTGGATTACTTGTATTTGGTATTTGTTTCAATACCATTTTGTTGATTCTCCCGCTTGAATCACGTTCTGCAACAATAACAACCTCTTTGTTACTTAATTTTCGCTCTGGATAAAAAACCTGAAACTTCTTAGAAATCGGATCTGCAGATGTAGCAGAATTTTTACTTAGAACAAACCCACTACAAGCAGCATTTATTTCATTACTATTTGTGCTTCTCTTACATGCATCACCAACAGTCTGAACTACTTGATCAGCAGGTTGTCTAACAGTTTGTTTCGAATGAATATTTGACTCATTTCCTACTTTAAGCTGATTTTTCTCGTTTAATTCCTGTGAAAGATTCGGTAAGAATCCTATGTTTCGACTTGGCTCCTGTGTAAGTATCATTCTTAATGTCGAATTTAAGCTTGACGATTTCTTCTGTAACGTATCATGATTTCTTTCTGCTCCCGTAGAAATAGGGTAGCATGTTGTACATCCTATTAAACCTCCATTATCGTGGCTCTCCTTGTTTTGTAACTGGTTAGCGGATCTATTTCTGCTTTCAAATTTGTCATTAATTTTACACATCCCATTTTCTAATGAAGTACTACAAGTACTAGAGTTAATAATGGTATTACTAGCAATTAAACCTCTGTTCACAGAGTTCTTAAGACTTTCGTTTCTACCACTCATGTTCTTTTCCGGACATAAATTCTGCCCAATGCAAGAATTTTTTACTTTTAACAAAGAACTAGAATTAGAATTACTTCCAACATTCGGAACTGCATTCGTGATCGGAATTATTTCCAAAGTATTTTTATCTAGTAATAACTTATTTACAGTTCGAAGTTGGGGATCTTTTATATGTGTTGCGACCACACTCTTTACACTGGATAGATCCACAGGCGGTTGTGCTATTAGTACAGGTTGGCGATTTGATGTTTCTGACACGATCTTGGAACGCTTTTCTAAGTTCTTCGATTGGGATATATCGTAATTGTTAATAAGGGTCTGAATTCGTGAAAGAAATGACTGACCAGGTTTATTCTTTCTGGCTGTTTGCTCAGATAATCCTTTTGCCCTAGCTGTGTTATCAATAGAATCTTCTATGACCGTAATTTCTGCATTAGAATCACTGAGATTTATGTTTACATTTTCAACAACTGACGAATTTACACTATAATTTGAAGTAGATATGGAGTGCTTTGGATTTTTATTTTGCTTTATCGCAGGTACATTTTTCACTTTTAAATTATGTTGTTTTCCTGAGCTCTTTGGTAACTGTACAGGAACTCGACTACTTGCAAATCCTTGCTGATTAAACACTGGCTCGTGAAAGGGTACAGACCCAGACCTGATATTTTTACTAGAGAAATTAGGACTGACCACGTTAGTGTCAGTGTGAATCACCGGAATTCTTCCTGTCTGTTTTACACGCTCTACAGGAAGCGGTAGGTTTCCTTCTGGACTCATGACACGTTTCCCAGCAGCCATTAGTTCGGTTCTCGGCACATAATTAGACTGTTTAATTATCAGTGGTGGAGGATTAATTGGCGGTACTCGACTACTCACTGAAGCCTGTGCTTTATTTAAACCTGTACTAATTGTATTTTCCCGTGTCTTTTCTAATTTTTTATTTTGCATGTAATTTGTAACTACATTTTGGTTTCTTTGAGTATCTGCAGATATTGCGTTTAAAGAGGTTTGTGGTAATCTGTCCGTCAACATATGTAGTGTTTGCTGCCTGTTTTGGAATGTGTTATTTGGTAAATACTGAGGAGGTTCTTTCACAATCCTACGAAGAGGAGGTAAATTATCTATTGAGTAAATGGGCTTAGGATTAATAGTAGGACATTTGTCTTCTATATTAACAGTTTCAATGGATCGCTTGAATTGTGTTGTGTTTTGATCGAGGGATTTTACTGATTCATTTACCCTATCCGAATCAGGCATCTTCTTGTACTGAGACTCATAACCTTCGAAAGTGTTGGTTTGCCCAACAAACTCTAAATTGGATGCTGGGATATGCGAACTAGGAACTACATGAGGTGAATCCTCCAGGTCGATCACAGGTATAATAGACATACTGTCCGGGAATGCTACATTTTTATTATTAACATTTATATTATGTTCTCGTTCCTTGATCTTTTCAGTCTTCTGTATTTCTTCAGTTAAATTATGGATATTCTGAGACTCTGTGCTACGCAACATTGTATCATGTCCTGTAACTGCAGGAACGTTCTTTTCAGTTTCACCTTTAGCCACTATCACCTCAACGTGTATGTCTTTCTTACACGGATCCTGCAAAGTTTTTCTATTGTCTACACTGTTAATTGTGCTTTCATTGTCCAGTATATTACTCGTATCATATTTTATATTACTAATACTTTCTGAATGTCTATCATCTTTAGATAATTCATATGGCTGATAGAATTGGAGCGGAGAACTATTATCAACAATGTGTATGTCTTTCTTAAACGGGTCCTGCAAAGTCTTCTTATTGTCTATGCTCTTAATTGTGCTTTCATTGTCCACTGCATTAATGGTATCATCTTTTATGTCACTAATACTTTCTGCTGAATGTTTATCATTGTCTTTAGGTAACTCAGACTGCTGGTAGAATTGGAGTGGAGAACTATTACAAACATTATGCATGTCTTTCTTACACGGACCCTGCAAAGTTTTCATATTGTCTACACTGTTAATTATGCTTTCACTGCCCATTATATTAATGGTACCATCTTTTGTGTTACTAATACTTTCTGAATGTCTATCATTATTTTTAGATGGTTCATACGGCTGATACAATTGGAGCGGAGAACTATTATCGACTAATGATAGAAGTTCAACACTCTTTCCTTGGACTCCACTTGATGGCACCGCTTCTGTTTCTGGAACAGAATCTTTACCTATTACCACAGATTCACTGCTCTGAGCCTTCTTTGAATGTCTCTCACGCAGGGTTATACTGGCAACGTCGTCCGGTAGTTCGTCCAGTTCTGGCCACTCGTCCAGCACACACTTACTCATACCAGAATTTTCGAGAAGTTTTTTCAGCATTTCAGCGTGATATTTTGCTCCGATTATTTGCCGTAAGTTTCCATGGCTGAATTCTTTATGCATAGTCAAAATCACATCACTTTTAAATGCACTTCCACAAAGAGGACACATAGAAGGTCTCGAAGATGCACATGGAGGTTCAATTAAATGATACTTCCACATGCATGGGTAATTTGGATGGTTCTGTCGAAAATGCTTCTTTAAAAACTTCTCCATACGAAATAGTTTAGAACACACACTACAAATGAAGGGTTTAATGCCCGTATGCAAAATCACATGACTAGACAATTGAAATATGGATCGGAAAGTTGTCTCACATTCAAGACATTTTAGTCCCTTAGCATTATGAGTTTTCACATGCTTTTGCAGAGAACTCTTACTGGCACAAATTCTTTCACAGATGGGACACTTGAACTCCGTAACTGAAGTTTTGACATTACCTTCATTAACACCTGAACTAGTTGTATTATCATGTGTCTGCATCTCTCTACAGCTTCGTTCAGTCACCAAAGTACATGATTGATCCACGGAGGACGAATTGCCTTCACGGATTGGCAATCTGAAATTGCAAGTGCAATAAAGCAAGATATAGCACGCTGTAACTACTAATTGAAAATAAATACATACATGAATATATATACGTCTATTCTTCTATTTCAAGTGACAATCATTCACGAAAACATTCAAGAGCCAATAAATCTAAAATATTCATGGATATGAGATTACCTATCATACTATTATTAATTTCCGAGACACATATATCTTGGAATACATAACAAAATATAAGGTTTTGCTTTCTTTATATCGAATAATGGATTTAATGCCACGTAATTTTCTTCAATATTGTAATATGACAGAAATCAATTGGTGAAAGGGAAAAGATATTTAATTAACTATTATCTCACTACTTTGAAAATTATCCATACTTTAAATGGAAATAAAATTCAACTTCCAGACTGGTGCTGGTAGGTCATTTACATATCTCTAGATTAATTAAGGAAGTCATGTAGCAACTTAAAATTATGTGCAAACAGAACATTCCTTCTATAAGAAACAAAACCTGTTATGTAGCAATGTGTTGATTTAAATCGTAAATACTTTCTACTCCGAGCAATCATTATTAAATTCTTGCACTGTTAAGGAAAGCGGAAGAGTAAAAATGACGCCTACAAATACTAGGAAGAGACGGTAGGTAAATTATTTGAGAGAATTCGAGAGAGTGTACGTGTGTCCATAGAAGAGGCAAGATCTACTCCATCATCTTAGCCGAAGGAATTTTAGTGAGTACAGAGCTAGCTCGTAACCAAATAACACACTGCTTATGTTTGACTCAAAATTGCCAATCTTTTCTTCCATCAAAAATCTCTAATTCATTTTAGGTGTGTTTAGACATTTGTCAAAATGATAGCCAAAGGGCCACAGCACCAGTTTTTGAATAATTAATAAAATCTAAGGTCTCGAGTTTTATTTAATAAAATTAAATCAATTCCAACTAGGTCACTTATCTGTACTAATCTGAACTTAATGATTAAGGTAGTTATAAGTATAGATATTAGCCCCCATACTAGATATGATTATTTTCTGAGCTACGTATAGGTGATTGCAAGTCATGGCAACTATTTTTTCTCGAAAATGGTAATGAATAAAAAATTTCTGGAATATGCAAATGGAAGGTTAGTTCATATGTAAATATTACATGTAGAGAGATGGATGAACACACACACCACCATAAAGATGTAGCACGAGAAAAAAGACCAAAAAAAAAAAAAAAAGTTCCAAACGTCAATTGCAACAGTACACAATAATACAGGGCAGGAACACGTATCTGTGACATCTTAAGAGTCCCTCGAAGTAGTCTCCCAAAGAATCCATCACACACTGCCAAAGAACCTGTGGTCTCACCATGAGCGAATCTTCGGATCTCACGTGTCACTGCTGTAGCAATGTCTTCACGCGTTCGAAAGCATGCATAGCTCTTCCAGTTTCGGTATGAAGTCATAATCGCAAAGTGATAAGTGGCGAATATGGTAGATGCTTCAAGTACTTCTCATCGCCATCGCGCGAGCCAATTCCGCACACAAGCTGCCACATGGGCTATCGCGTTGTCATGAAGAATTAATGCATCGTGTAGACGTTCACGACGTCTCTCCCGAACAGCCCGTCGTAGGTACCGCTGCAGGCAAGTGCGACAGTAGTACAGTGCATTAACAGTTTGTCCATGTGAGACAAAATGGCACATAATCTCTCCTCTGATGTCATAGACTATAATGACCAGTAACTTGACAGAAGAGGAACTGCGATGAAATTTCTGCCTGCGTGGTGAATCTGGACGACGTTATTCTGCGGACTGGTGTTTCAGTTCTGGTTCATAGGCCGTAGCCCAAAATTCATCTACGGCGCCGATTCTCGCAAGCATAGTCTCCCTCCTCGTAACGCACTAGATGCACACCACAAGTTTCGTAATGTGTCCACTTTTCAGCACCCACTTTGCAGCATGTGTAGCTCGTCGCGTAAAATTCTGTAGATTGTTATCTTCTCAATACCAGTATGGCGATGTAATTCCTGCAGCATCCATCTTCTGTCGTTCTCCATGCATTGGGTGATCAGGGTACGAGCACAGTTCGTACGCATACTAGCTGGCCGCCCGGATCGGTACATGTTGGCCGTTGCAGCTCTGTCACGCCCGAGTGCATCTAATCACCGAGCAACAGTTCTGAACGGTCGAGCAGCATTTTCTAACGCTTCCACAAGCTCCTCGTAGCATTGTCGCGCATATTCCTTCCACGAAGAACTGCAATCTTCACGTAAGAGCGTTGCTCCAGTTGGGTAACATCCATCCTGAATGACCGCTCAACTCACACTGTGATCTCTCTTGACGCTTCTTTCTCCTGAAAAGGACTACCATCTAGCGCCACATAATGTTACTGAGTCATGATGACCTACCATCTTGTAGATTCTTAGAGAGACTCTTGATGCCATGGAATGAGCGTAGTTTGTAAGGTATTATTGTGTATTGTTGCAACTGACAGTAAAACACGTTTGAAGCGACAAAAAAATTTTCTCGTGCTATATCTTTCTGGTAGTATGTGAGTATGTGTGTTCATTCATCTTCCTACATGTAATGTTTACATATGAACTAACCTTCCATTTGCATATTTCAAAATGTTTTTATTCGATACCATTTTCGAGAAAAATACTTGCCATTACTTTTGCAATGGCCCTAGTATGTCAACAAGGCCGGACTTAGGGAGAGGAGGCATCGGTGCACGTACACCCCTCCTTCTTTGTAAGTACACACTATCTATAGTGAGAAGTTAGCAGTGAAAATAGCAACACTTTCTGCTATCATGTTTTCGTTTGGGCCTTAAAAGTAAACGGAGTTCTACAAAAGCAATAGTTTGTCAATTTGCTGAAGGTTGAAAGAAAAGAATTTACCGAGAGCAGACACTTAGGATTTCTAGAGCAATTCCTCATTCACGCCAGAGACGCCTAAAGGCATTAAAAAAAATTCAAATTTAATTCACATGTGCTGGTAGTTATTGGCGCACCCCCCGTCAAAAAAATCAGCGTCCGGATTTCGATCCAAATAATTAACATACGATAATATTGTTGAAAGAAAAATAGTACTGATTTAAGAGTAGTTGTAATGAAAACTGAGCAAAAACTTTTTTTTTTAAATGTTAATTTTGGTATGCTTGAGCCCATTACATCTCTCCAGAATTTGTTACTGCTATAAGTCACCAACGGGTTACTAATAGGGCCTAAAGGAACAGTATTAAGCACATCCTTAGAAGATACAATCGCATTAAGGCCCTTCGCAGGCTACGCAACTTCGTGTGTCGAAGACGCGCGAAAGACTGTGTTGTCGAGTCGCTGATATTCGACACACCCGCTACGCGACAGACGCTAGATCTTACTTCACGTGTCGCGGGAATGTGACATTTTTTTTTTTTTTTTTTTAAGCCAGAACAAAGGAACAATGCAGTAGCCTGGAGTTGGTGGTCCCCCTTGAACCGAGGACTAAATCCGGAGCCTAGTCAGTATATTGCTAAATCCGCTACTGACTACATGAGATATTACATTCATGCCTCGCGGCCTCTCCTTATAAATTTCATTATGGAGTGCCACGAGGCAGCGTAAGTGCTTACAAAACATTATTTTTCATGTTTCCGTACAGTATACATATTAAATACACAGAACATATAAAAAATAACGAAATATTATAAAATTACATTTTGGCCTGGGGGATCGCAGTTTGTGAATGTGTAAAATATATTTGGGAGTATCTAGTTATTTGTGCTATTTTTTACAGTCAATTTGAAATAGTAAAGTGAAGCGATAAACACTGTAGTTTTATGTCGCAATTCCCACCAAACATTGGCTTGATACCGAATTTTGGAAACTTCGGTACCAAGAAAGAACAAAATGGCAACATCCAGTGTGCTACCGATACGATTCTTCTCTTTCGATGGCATATCCATGAATCTACTATGGAATGTACATCACACTTTTCCCCATGCTTTCGCCTTTTCAATTCTGTTGTTATAGAAATCACTGCTGGAGTTCCGTATACTAGGTTGTGATTGAATTTCTGCAATGAAAGCATGTCTATCAAAAGCTTCTATTGAGCTCATCTTTCAGAATGAATATTTGGTTGCTGAAAAGATAAATTCGCGCTGTCGCGCGACTTCGATACACGAAGTAGCGTAGTATGTGAAGGTTCCCGAGACAAGCCTGCGACAGTGTTACGCTTGTCGCGTAGTGTGGGAAGGTCCCGCGACACATCCATTGTAACAAATGGGAATTCAATACCCCGCGACAAGCATGCGGCAGAAAAAAAAAAAAAAAAAAATTGTCGCGCGTCTTAGACACACGAAGTCGCGTAGTCTGCGGAGGCTCTAACGGTGTTGAATACCTGTGCTGCATCTTAGTTTTTTAGCCGATTTATTTACATGAAGAACTACTTTCCTGTTTTCTTTGAAAATAACGGAATTTTAACGATTTGATTTCTTCTTGAAATCAATTGAAATGTTCCATATCATGTAAATTAAATATCGTTATTATTTTATTTTAATATATAATGATGAAATTTAAAATGAAATGAAATCTTTGAGTTTTACGTCCCACGGTTATGCCGGTTAGGCTAAAGGAGACGGTGATTACGAGAAATGAATGAAATGGTGGAATGAAGAAAGTGGGAGGAAACGGGAGAATCCAGAGAAAACCCACGAGCATGGTGTTTGATGAAATTTAAGTAATACAAATTTATAAGTACAAGTTCGGGTTCACACTGAAATTCGATTTTGATTTTCCTGAAATTTCATGAAGTAAATTTTCTCTGACCCGCAAACAATATGATTTATGATTAAGTTTAGAAAAACAAACAAATGAGTGTGGATCTATGGCAGACTTTCAATCTATGCGAATTCAGTACTAAAATTTCAGAAAGCTATTATTGTTATCGCCTACTGTTTTTAATCTATGGAGGTACATACTAAACCTATAAATGCTAATTGATGTCTATCAGAGGGAAAACATATTCCTGTGGTATTGAATACATATATTTAAACTGCTTGTAACTACTTATTTTCATTTTTTTTATTTATTATGCGTCGTAGCAGGGAATCGTAGATTTTTACCACTTACGGTTTAAACAAATAAATAAAAATCTCAGTCAAAACTCATCTTCGGACGCTAAATCTTTATTTTCAAAAATCGATCTATCTTAATAAATATTGAAACCGGCTATAACAGTAAATATCAATTACTTCCGGTTTTCGCACAATGTTGTGAGTGATTATGTTGTCTGGAGATGCTGAATCGATTGCAAAACTACTTTCGCTATCTGAACCCGTTTTTGTTCAATAACTATAAACACTGAAACCGGAAATGGTTGATTTGTACCACTTTGGTTTGAATGGAGAGTTAGCGGAGATGGAACCTATTCTTGAGACTAAATCGACAGCAAAAACAGCTTCTCGATATTTACAGTTTTTGCTCTACGAAAATCGGTATTGAAACCGGAAGTACTCGTAAATTTCAATCACTTCTACGTTTGGTAGACTGTTGTGAGTGATCTGTTCTCTTGAGACGCTGAATCGACAGCACAAAAACAGCTTGTTCGTTTTTATTCTATGGAGATACATGCTGAAACAGGAAATGATTTCTACAATTTCTGGTTTGAATAGAGGGTTAACGGAGGAGATGGAACTTACTTTTAAGATGGAACTTACTTTATTACAGGTAGAATCGAATGAAAAAAAATAAAACCGTCTTTTCTCTGATATGTCGACAAATGGACGGACATAACCGTTCAGTAGACTTCCGGCATTTATGCATAGCATAGTTTGGAAGTCTAAAAATCAATCGGCCTCTACTATTCTCACAGCCGTCCAACGCTCTCCTCTTTGCTTTTGGAATATAGTATAAGCTTACTTTCTTACTGTAAATCTGAGTTCTTTTCTCTTTATTACAGGTTTAAAAATCTAATCCCAGGATGCATGCAGTAGGAAATATCAACTGTGTCGTTATTGGCAGGACACACTCACTTCACGCGCCAGTCCAGAGACCGTTATTCAAGATGGCGTGACAGACAACAGTGTGAATGTGTACATAGAACAGTGCATGGTGATGAGGTTTTTAGTGAATGAGAGCATGGTTCAATTCAAAGATACGGACAAATCTTTCGTAAAAATGGCGAGGGTACCTTGGAATCTCGACGCACAGTGGTCGAAATAGCAAAGAAGCTGGACAAAACTCCAAAAATGAACTCTGGAACGAACGTCTGTAGTCTTTTAGTACGGGAATGTCCACTCTACATAGAACAGATCTGTTTTTCATCCTGGCATCATTCGTTCATGAGAAAACACATGTCGAAAATGGATAATTGCCTGTTCTTGTAAAAATGCTTTTCGTGTGTGGTAGTATGACAGATCTGTTACTCTTAAGTATGTTGATAGTTATGAAATGCTAAATATTGCTATTGTTGATCAGAATAATAGTAAAACTTAAGGCCAATAGCAGGCCTCTAATGCATTTGGTATGCACATGGGGCCATTTTTACAACACTATATTCAAAATCAATGCTTTGCTATATATATTTGTAGACTTTTAAAATTTTCCTAGCAAGTCCAACGTTTCATTTTCATTTTAATATTTTCTGTGGTTTCTCAATTAATGATTTTTATTAGCATTAGCTGCTACTACCTCTACTTGGCAAACGAAGCGAGTGGGTCTGGATGCGCGCTCAATGCTCACTGAGACTGACTGCTAGTCCCGTTGTGTCGTATCATCTTGCCACCTAGACAAGTCTTCGCGCACATTGTAAATCGCTGGAGGATTTACTATACCCATAGCTCCTCTTCCAATAGAGATGCTAAGTGAGGAAGCTCAGAAGTCTCGAAACAGACTTCCGCAGGTATAATGAGAAATGGTGCCAGAAAAACTCTAGGAAAGATGTAAACCTAGACTTGCTACACATTTTTTGTCATCGTTCAGACCCAGTATGTCCCAAATCATAATATGCCGAACGAAATGTTACAACTTTTAAATATCCATCGCCAATGTACGGACACCAAAGGCTTTTGAAAGTGATTAATTTCACAAACGAATTTTGTGACTTTTATTGTATTTGATTGGACAAACTCCACTGTTTTGCTTTCAAATATGCATGTTGCGAGATAGTTTTGTTTCTGTAAACATTTCTTACACGGATTGATTTTTGGTTAAATTACATGTTTATATGTAATTTTTCGTTACTTTCCAAAAACATGTTTATTTTGTTTATAGTGAGATCTTTACTCTGTAATTTTAATAAGAATAACATTATCACAAGTTCTAAATTATTTTTTATAATGACCCAAGATGGTATTTGTAAACCTGATTTTGAAAATGTCGACTTTTTCTCGCCACCTACATAGGCAACCCGCATCACTGACCTTAAACGGTAAATTATTATTTACATTACAGCAGAAGAATCGAAAATAGCTTAATGTGTCTTCAAAAATTACCATATCGACAGAAACGTGCTTTGAATACGCCCGCAAATAGTTTCGTCGCATTTTCTCGTCATTCCGACCACTCTGCGACGCCTTCCAAGCACTAGTCAAATGTAGGGATAAATATGCAACTGTAGCAGAGAGTTAATGAGTAAAAATTCGTAATGTTTTTTTCAACCAAAAATCTCGGGATTGATCTGACCACTCCTTGTGCTTACCACAAATCAAACTTCAAGTATTTGGAATACAGTAACACACTAGTACTAACAATAATTATAAACTAATGACATCTTTAATATCTTGGTATTCTGAATAATTCATAAACAAGTAAACATACTTTGGCTCATGTCTTTGATTATCTACAACCAATAAACCTAATCTTCTGTAGTATTTGAATTTTTTTATTGAATTTATTCTAGTTCTTTCAAAGCTTTAGGTTTTAGCACCTTTTGGCACACGTCAAGCTTCTTTATTTCTAAAAGTATTTTTCTTTTCAGCCTCTTCCTTATTTTCTTCTGTTTGAATCTGTTTTCATTCTTTAAAGTGCCCTCCATATCTTCTAAGGGTAGCTAAAAGCCTGACTCTTCTGTGAAATATAAAAGATTCCCCAGACTCTCGGTATATTTTGAAACCTTTCCCTCAGCCATTCTAATTTCCCTGACTTTCAGGTCAGTGTAAGCCTTGCATATAATACAAATTCATTTCGAAGAAAGCAATTAGTTAATTCCACAAGAGGAAGAAAAATAATTCCCATATAAATCACTGGACTAAATAGTAAGGACGATGAGGTACTGAACGCCGTTAAAACCGGTTATAATCTTCACATTAATTTTGAGAGCCATTTTATAAAATTAACTTAAAACGTGCTTTATTTCTATCTCTTTATATATATCTTAACTGCAGCCTAACCTAATACTTTCTTTAGGACTTGTTTGGAGTTAAATATGGAATACAAACCGCATATACCCTCAGCATAAATCGAATTGTAAGTCTCTTACACCAAAAGCATTAACGCTGAACATTTAGATAGGACAAGCTTCTACATGCACGTAGTTCAAAATTTGTACAATAAATTGTGGGTCACAACTACTTTAAACGTATTGCATAGTCGGTTCAAAACATGTTCAGCTTTAAAAAATACGAGAAGCATATTACTTAAAGCGAGTTTAAAGGAGCACTATATTCACCAACAGATGGCAGCACATATCTCATTGAATCAACTCTAAGAAATGAATATGCAAATTTCGTTCAACAACAACTTGAGTCAACATTTAGAGAATCCGTGCGCTTTTGTGATATTTTGTATTTTTCAACGTAGAGAGTGTTTTATTATTGGAAGCATTTCCGATTAAAATTAAGTGCTTTGTACAATGAATAAAACCAAATAATCAAAAAGTACAATTATTGTAAATATTGTCGCTCCTTACAAAATAACACTGGGAAGATACGGAATATGTGCTGACATCTGTTGGCGATAGACGAGCCTTTACATTCACGTTAAGTGAAAATAAAATTGACAAAAGCAAACACATACTAATAATAATCTATGTTATAACTTCAGCAATTTAAACTTTTAACTTCACTTCTAATCAATAAGATTCCTACTTTCATTTTTGCAGTTCTGAATTTTTAATTAGGTATAGATCTCCACTTTTAATTACATCGAAACTTTTACTTTCTTACATCTCAAGTTTTAATTATGTACAGATACCTTATACATACTACACTGCATGCTGTGTCATTTGTCTTATTTCTTTCCTATCTGACCTAATACCTTTGTTTTACAAATCATGTATACTTAGTCCACTAGTCCAATTCATTAATCTCTCTTCCTTTCTTATACACTGCGCTTCTTCCCACTTTCTTTTTTCCCCTCTTACACGTTCCCAGTTTATTTCATGTCATACAGACATACTTCCCTAATGTTGATGTGACTGACGAAGGCAGGAATATATTGCTGAGACTGTAACACAAATTTATAATAAGGTTTGCCTTGATCAGATTTGACTTTTATGAAGTTATACATATTTTCAAAGCTAGAATGCATAGCATTCAGATGCATGTTTCTTTCATTATATTCATTAGAGTGAAATAATCAATAGAGATCAGATTTCAGTTCTAACAGACAGCATGTGATATATAGTTATTACGTGATATGATATTCGTACAGTGAAAAGCATATTAGAAATCTGAAAATAATGAGAGTAATTAAAGCGATGACTTACAAATCCCGCTCGTGGTAGACAAAGTGTACACGATGCAATTTTCTATGTTTTACTCACATGCCTAGACATATACTATTTGCCAAAAGTCTCAACTTGGGCTGTTTTGCTTACAGCATCAGATTCTAATTTTTTTCTGGATTTGCTGCTTATTATTTTTTCAAAATAGATAAAATCAATATTTTCAATGCAAGGCTAATGGCACATGTACTGTTCATTTTTTTTTTTTTTTTTTTTTTTTTTAATGTTGTGTGCATATTTTGAGCCACGCTTATCGCATATTCATGAAAAGACTTTTTATATTATTCTACGAATCCCTGAGGATTTAATATATTTTGTCTATAATACATTTCACGTTAATTAACTAAAAACATAATCGAAATGGATACAATGATACTATGTCGTCACTAAAGCATCTTCAAACAAGGAAGGGACGAAACAGTATGAAAAATAAAGGTTAAAGTCAGCTTAGGCACAACTGATATCAAAGTCATATGATAGCTATCAAGTTGAAAGAAAAACTCGTGAGACAAGTTGGTCGCTAACCCTACCCTACATCAGCATTTATGTGAGACAAGTCCACATTTTAAGAGTAAAAATTTTCATCTGTACACATCTTTCGAAATTCCCTGATTTATTCGCATTTTCTTAGTTCTTAATATAGTCTATCGTATTGGATCTGTGAGAAATGTAGGGTCTGGTTATCTTGGCATGACAATCGCCCTCGTAACTACGTTGCACTGGCTTCTTTTACACCCTCCTTTCGTACTTTGACATACTCTGTGATATCAACAGACTAATAGTGTTGTCAATATAACAAAGTTATGCTTTTTCAAATGGCACTGTATCAGGTTATTGCATGTTTCAAATAACATGTTGAATGAAAACTTACAATCTTAGATTTGCTATGCAGTATGGCAAACTAAGGACGCTACAGTGTCACAAACATGTACATTTTGGTGGTCTCTAAAGCAGTAATAACGCAAGTGAGATGAACATGGCAATGTATATCTAAAGTACTTTAGTGTCTAACATAATGATCATGATATGATTGATTTAGAATGAATAGGAACAAAGATACAAAAGATTGAAAAATTGGCATTAAAAAAAGAAACTATTTCGAAAAACTGTTTAGATAAGTATCTCATTCAATTGCATAAAAGACTTTCAATTGATGTAAAGATCATAAAGCCGTTTACAGCAACTTGATACCTCAAACCATTCTTGAGCTATGATAAATACTGGTAAAGTTTGAAACACTGCTTAGAACTATGTAATTCCGAGAACTTGTAATTACACCTACTAAGAAGCAGGGTTGGCAAAACACTATGGTTTTTAATGAAAAAAACAAACATCGTTTTTTTTTTTTTTTTGTTTTGTTTAAACCCGGTTTTTTGGTTTAAATAATTTGCTTTATGTATTTATATCACATATGGGCAGAAATAAGTTTCTTTCGCCTTGGTGTTACTATGCAACAACCGGGTTATGCTGGAAGGGGTCACATAAGCTTAAAGCGGAATCCAAACCGCTTCTCGGCTTACATCCTAGAGAAACTGTATTCTATTTGAACTCGAAACCGGGATTAATTGGCCACAAATGCGATACGTCTGGCGACTCACTCACGAAGGACTCCTGATAAAAATACGTTGTACTGATCTTTACATACTTGTTGATATAATTGTCACGAGTCATTTCAGAAGGACAAAAAGATAAACAATGCACAAGTGAAACCATTATAAAAAATTACTTATGGACAATTTCGAAGTATACTGCTTAGTATAGAAGAACTAATTTAGTCCAAGTTAGTTCACTATGATTTTTATTAGTCCAAATTAAAGAAATACAAGGACTTAATTTGCATATCAATATATATATATATATATATATATATATATATATATATATATATATATATAAAGTGAATAAAGATATGAATTACTTGAGTCCACTTTGACTCTGACCCATTTATACATAAATAGATACCAAAGGTACTTCTGATTCCACTAAATGACTCTCGTGGGGTTTGTATAACCCCCCTTCTAAAGTACGGAATTTCGATGTATTTTAACAATAGTAAACATTATTAAAACGATACAATATTTAGAATTTTCCTCTAATTGCCATTGCATAACAATAATAACAAACTATAAAAAAAAAATCACGGAAGAAACATTCATAAACTGATAAAAAAAAGTTACTTATGCAGTATAATCTCTTTGAGTAATGAATGGGGAATTTAGGTCTGAATATAATAAGAATAATATACGGGAGTGAAACGTGATAACCCACAAATGTGTGTTCATCAAGATTTTAAGAACAATTACACTTTTACGAACATTTTTCGTTTTTTGGTTTAAACCAGTTGTTTTGAAAAAAAAAAAAAAAAAAAAAAAACAAACAAACAAAAAAAGCTGTGGTTTAAACAACCACCCAACCCTGCTAAGAAGTATTGTAACATTATAGAAGCAAAGTAAACCAAAAAGTGTTTTAAGAAGTTTCCAGAAATACGCCCTTTAAGCAATATCAAATTGCTGTAAATAATGGCATTGAAAACCATCTACATAATTGGTTGTGATACTTAACCAAAACACTTTCTCGAAATGAAGCCCTTTCAAAAAGGCCACATTTTCAATTCTTTGTAACATTGCTTCTACTCACTCGAAATATGTCGTTATGATGATCGTAATATTTGACATTAAGATACTTTGGGCGTGTGTTACCTTGCCGGCGTTAATTTCATATTTACTGTTGAAGAATCCTCCGTGTTTTTTTTTTTTTTTTTTTTTTTTTCGATGTTTGTGATGCTGTAGCGTCCTCAGTTTGTAACACTGTCTAATAAGTGTGAAATTGTAAATTTTCATTTTACATAAAGATTTAAAATATACAACAATCTGATGTAATGCTATTTTAAAAAAATACTGGGTTGGAAAACACTGTTAGTCTGGTAGTATTGTAGAGTAGATCAAACAATGTCCCTCCTCTCGATATTCGGATGGTACAAAATCTCAGCGTTTTGTAACTATTAGTTTAAAAGTTCCAAGGACGTAATAATACAGTATATCAAATAATAGATTGCAACACGAAACTGTGGAAAGTCAGTTAACACTGCAACATTTGTGCTCTGCGATTATCTCGTTGTTGGACAACAGTGGCTAGTATTCGAGACAGTGTGGTACGGATTCATCATACATATAGCAAATAGCCAGCAAAATATAAGATCTTTATTCCTCTTTGTATTGTTTAAACAAAGCTGTCCACTCACATCTACTAAATATTTACGAATTTGGGTATGGAACTGAAGACAGAAAAGACTAATTTAATTTTAAATCTACCTGCATAGATGCCTAAGGACTTAAATTTAAACATGTTTCTCTACATTGCCTAAATAAAAAAAAGATCCAGGTTATGGCCTATAATAAAACTTATTGATCACTTTGGTCGAGTTGCATCCAAACAAGCGGGAACATTCATCAACACAATACGCTTAAAATAACAATATGAACCTGTCAACAACAGCAACACCAATATTAACTAGGTACAAAGATGTCAGAAACTAAGAATCTACTCTGAAGGATAATCAGCTTTATGCATGCGTAATTGTGAGCAAAAAATTAGCTCTACGATTTCTCGATATATACTGCGACCGTGAGGAAAGAAAAATGGTTGCTACACCCGATTTGTTTAAGTCCAAATAATGGAGTACAGAAATGTATACGTAGAAGAACATGTTTACGAAATGACAATAAAAATTTGGTGCCTTTTATAGCTACATAGTTAACGCACGTGCCTTTGCTACTAGTGATCCTAACTGAATGTACATCTATGCGCTGGAGCTGTGAGCTGGAAATACCACACTTCATTGTTATAACAAGAACTAGGGCAAACTTTCAAATTTAGTTATGAGGATAAAATTTAAATTAGTTTGCAGGGAATAGTACATATTCAAATACAAAGTGCACACCAAATCTACGTGTATTCATTTTTCTTGCTTCAAAGAAACAAGCTTAGGTAAAGCAAACTTACCTTTGCTTATTTCTCGATAACGTCTTCGTGTTTGCCAACATAAATCACTTGGATCATGTAAGAAAATAATCTTGTTGCGTTTCTCATATGCTGGAATATAGCACTTCCAACTGATACACCATCGGCAAAATAGCGTTCTCAAAGATTTAGGAAAAAAACTAAAGTTCACTACAGATCAAGTCAGATTAGAATCAGGATTGCAGCAAAACTTCTATGCAGTTTTTTTCTTTTTTTAATCAAGAGTGAAGTACATTACCCATGTGGAAGAAAGAAGTTATAACCTGATAGGTTTGTTTTCATCAAGATAACAAAACTGCTTATCTAGATCACAATATAAATAGCTTCTAATTATCACCTTATACGGGGTTTAAATTGATACAAATCCTCTTCGATTTCACAACATAGCACACAGGATCTTTTCATTGGACAAACTTATTAAAAAAAAAAAAAAAAAAAAAAAAAAAAAAAAAAAATGAGTGGTAGAAAATCGCTTTGTTTTTATTATATGAATAAAACTATTTATGACTCAAATACCGTCACAAGCGTCGGTCACGGCCAATAAGAAAAACTTTACATCTCTCTACAGGAAACTATTCTTCCGACTAGAACCAGAAATACATGTTCGTTCACACGCTGTCCTATATTACTTCTGTCAAAGGGATGGAACATTAAGTAGCTGTTCAAACATTTTCCCCAATGAATAGCTTTACGAAGATCTGTATCTGCATTTCAAAAGGAGGCAGTGATGAGAAAACCGCACAGTAATCCTGGCTTCTATCCCTACTTTTAAATTCATTTTTCAGACAATTTTCTGTGATAAAATTTTACCAAGACGATGTTTTAAACATAAAACTCAGTTTTCAAAGTTAGATGTGAAGATTTTGAATAATTCACTCTTCCTTTTAACACTCACAACAACATACTTAAAGTGAAGGTTTTGAAGCATCGTTCGCAATATTTTCCACATAGAATCTGACGAAAAATCCTGAAGAATTTGAGTTAAGACGAAGATCTGATCAGAGATCGTCACGTAAAAGTATATAAGACTGCTCATGAACTAAGCATTTCGGCTGGCCCAGTTTTGTCGGTAATTCATGGACATTTGATGTTGAAAGTCACTTCCTAAAGATCCCCAAATGTTGGGAGTATATAAAAGATTTCTTTGCCATAGGGTTAGTCAAGAGAACTTGAATTTCCTTAGATTTATCTCAAGACTAAGACAAGTAATCAGGCATGGGACCATCCCTGACTCAGCACACAGGAGAGTCGATACAATAAAAACATGACGAGATCCTGATTAACAAAAATTCGAGTACAATACTTGAATTTAAGCAACTTCTAGAACATACAAGATGTGTAAACTGTCGAATATGAAAGGCCTTCTACGAATCTATGCTCAAAACTAAGTCAAACTGTACTAAGAGTTTAATTGATGACTCAAGAAAGAAAAGAGAAATATGTGAAATGTGCTTTGCACGACCATATATAATTTACCGGTAGGAGCTGAAGTAGTTTGGATTTAATGTTCAATGCCCATGTCTTCTCTGAAAGGGACGATGAACTCCAAAACTGCCTACGACTATATCAGACACTGTAGCTAATTTTCCATGGTAATTATTTCTTTATTTAATTTTATATAAAGCTAATGGCAACTGTGTTTACCCCATAACCACCTGAGACCATGAACCTCAAGGTGCCCGCTAATTACATCGTTAAATTAAGTGTTACATACAGCCACTAATCAAGGTCAGTTTTGTTTAATTTGCATAACTCAGTATCAGGAATTGGCCAAGGTTAGTAGTAAACCTTTACGATTTGCTACACTCTGCACTAAATATTATAACAATATTTATTATATCTTAAGAGTGAACTGTGGAAAAAGAAAACTTTACGTTTGTTCATAGCAATGTTTACTTGGATTAACAATGTAAATAAAAAAGTATAGAGAAAAAGGTAAGACCATTTTACAGCACAGCCTTGTAAGACACAATTAAGAGTTAGCCTCAGTTGCTTCCAATATGAATTCTAGAATTGTATTACTTAAGAAAGTACATAGATTAGACCTATATCAATCGCTATATCTCACTGAGCTGAAAATAATATTCTTGAGTGTAAATTCTCATGCGTAGTTTTTGAGAAAAGTAACACTAATTTTTAAAATTTTAAAGAAAATTTCTTTGATGACAAAAACAAACCACCTATTACGTAAAACTAATGGTAAAATATATCTTCATCAAGCCTTTCATTATGAGACTAGAAAGATGACAGTACTAATTATGGTTAATGAGATATAATAATCTGAAACTATTACTAACTCAAATTTTAATTTACAATATCTTTCAGTAAATGTTTTAAAAATTATACGTACCTATTTCTTATAATACTAGAACTGCTTGATAAGTTCAAATTTACAAGTAGTGGATTAATATCCGGGAAAATAAACTGCTGCTTCTTTAATTATTATATTATTATTATTATTATTTAATAATAATACATCTACAGTAAGTTTCTACATATACAAGGCACAGCTATAACTAAAATATATGGAACGTAAGGGACAGAGCTCATAATAATCAAATAATATGGTCTTCTTGCGACCACTGCTTGCTTGGTTACAATCCTTTTGCTCAATCCTGCATATTCGCAATATACCAATTTTTGTAACAGTATATGTTGTTCTTCCCTTTGTTTGAGGTAATGATAATCTGAGCCCTAGTTTTCTTTTTTTCTCTACAGAATTTAGTTTCCTCTAGTATCGGAAAGAAATACTTTGCTTTGTATGGTGATTATTTTAGGTGTTCCCATTTTCCGTTCAAATGACAAGGTTCGTCTCTCACAATCACTGTTCAATCTTATTCAATATCACTTAAAAACAAAACGAGATATAAACTGACACATACACCTACTATTCCTCTGTTCTGGCAGCCATGACCGGTAATGCAGAAAACTACTCATGTCTCCACTATCAAGGCCCCAATTGCTTCCTTCACTCTAGGTAAACATAGCAGCGATTGATTCGTTGACCGCTTCCGATTTAAAGGGAAAATTAGCGGCGAGGCTATATATCCCTACCACGACACAGCAGAGACTTTCCACAAAAAATGGATTCACTAGTTACATTGGTTATATGTATCATTGCAAGCTTTACCTTTTTTCTTGATTTTCTTTCAAGAATATAGCTTCACTCGTATTAAGCGAAAAACGTGTCATACGAATAAACTCGCTAAAGTGACTAATTCATCAATACCGAAACTTCGTACGTAAAAACCTCAACTTTGAATTCTTTTACAAGATAGGCAGGGATAAGAGGGAATTTTAGAAGTGAAAGAGTTGTATCTTTTAAAGAATATCCAGGAGCTGCTGAACATAAGATATAAAATTCAGCATACAAACTTTTTACACAAAATAAAGAAATGGTTGTCCTAAGAAGAAGGAGGTGGTTTCTCAAAAGATAGATTGAAAGGGTAACGAAACTGAAATTCTTGAAGTTGAAGGAATTAAATTCAGCAAAACTTCTAACTAAATGAAAACAAATTGAAATTTTAATTAAAAAAAAAAAATGTATTCATAAGTGAGATAAGACAGCATTCATCAAATGAGAATTTATCAAAGGATAGAGTGACAAGGGATTTGCATTGTTGTAACTAAAATTGGAATACTCTTTTTTTCCCCTGATATCGCATTTCAGAAATTTCATCCCAATTTCGTGAAGAAGTTTTACTATAATAACGTTTTAATTTTGATCTATTGGACAAGAAACGTAGAATTTGATGCACATGGACGTTTTGCTTCGAAAAAAACAAATAGGGTTAATTCACTTGCATAAATTCAACATGGACAGACAGAAGAAGGCAGCGCACATGGAGGAGAACAGTGCAAATATTGTGCGCAATAACACGCAGAAGAATTTACTAACTCCCATAGCTTATTAGTTATGTATACTCACAGTTCCATTGGCTACAACATGACATTGATATATAGGATCGGGTTGCACAGGCGAAACCGTTGATACGGTACCATAACGCTTCAGCACGATGCCAATGGAACTGTGAGTATACATGAACTACTGATGACTGGAAACGTGCGATATGTCGGAAGAGTCATCATTCACCTTATTTCAAACCACTTGTATGTATGGCAGACGTCCAAAGAAGCGTATTTCCCACTGTGTCTCCGCCCAACCATGGAACATGGTGGCGGCTCTGTGATGCTGTGAGCAGCAATATTCTGATTTTTCAGTGCGTCTTGTGCTGACGCTTACCGGTCTCGTCACTGTTCGTGATTGTCGCCAGCTCGCCACTTTACGTGATTATATGGTTTTTGGGAAATGACGTCATATTCCAGGATAATACGTAATGCACCCTACAAAGCTAGAACTACTTCGCATCATAACATGGTTGAAGAAACCTTTATTATTCATAGTCTGCTCCAAACGATTTAGAATTTGGCAATACAGATCAAGGTTTATGTGCTACGTTTTGGTAGCTAATAGCTTAAAATAGACGTCTCTCAGACATTAACGTCGATGTATTGCGCCAGAAACTACTGCACATTTAACTTGTAAATTGCCATTATGTTTGAAGGAACCATTATGTTACCTCAATATTATTCTTTATTAAGTCATATTCTAGTGTAAAGAAACCAACATTAGTATTAAAACATGCTGTATAATACATCACGAAAATTGTTAGTTTTCTCAACTTAAAATCTGATATCACAACCTCCATCTACCCTTATGATCTTTCCTAAATCCTTCACTCGATCTATATTCTCAAATTTTTCAACCATCACCCCACATTGTTCTCGTTTTCGGATCTTTTTTGGATAGTGGAATAAAATGCAGAGAGGATAAGTAAATTTTCCGATTTCGTATGTAAATGTTGATCTAATATCTTATTTTGCTAGTACCTAGTCCTTTACAGACCAGAACATGGACGCCAAAAACCCGATTCCAATTCTCAGCTCAGTCATACAGTTTATTCACTCTTTGAAATTTACTGAAATTCCACCTACAGTAAAATTTAGGTAGTGGGAAAATCCATTTATTACTTGAATTTTTCATATACTGAATAGATCATTTATCGTGATGCGCCTTTGTAGCTTTTAAACTAATGGAGATAAAACGATGGAATTTTGTAACATGCATATATCAGCGAGGGGGCATTCACAGGCGCACACTATTCTACCACAAGGTAAACAATGTTGACAGCCTAAGATAATGATTTTATTTTTTTAATGGCACTACATCAGAGTATTATACCTGTGTCTTTCAAGAAAACTTATTATGTTACATTTATCTTTCAGTGTTGCAAACAAAGGATGCTATAGCACAACGAACATCCAAATTTTGATCTCTACAACAGTAATAATGCGTGTCGGACAGTTAGGCAATGCACTTCCAAAGTACTTTAGTGCCTAATACTGTAATCATGATATGACTGGTGTAGAATAAAAATGAACAAATTACAAGGAATTAAAAAACTGTTTTTTTTTTTTTTCAAAAGCTCTTATTTTGAAAAACTGCTTAGATAAGTACCTAATCCAATTTTGTAGGTGGTATTCAAAGATGTGAAGATCACAATGTTCTTTATAGCAATTTCATAACTCAAACCGTCCTGGAGATATGACAAAGATCATTTAAAAGTTTGTAGCAACACTGCTTAAAATTATGTAATTCCGGAAGCTTGTAATTACACCTAGCAGAAAGTAATGTTATAGAGGCAAAGTAAATTAAAAAATATTTTAAAAACTCCTCACAAATACGCCAATTTAAGAAGTATATCAATTTTTATCATCTTTATATCTCCCAAATGGTTTGAGATATCAAATTGCTGTAAATGGCCTTATAATCTTTAGGTCTATTGAAAACTATGCGCATAACTGGACGTGATATTTATCTGAACACTTTTTCAAAATAAGGTCCTTTGAAAAAAAATCTTGTACCTTTGTTTCTAATTGCTAGAAATGCATTATATGATGACAGTAGAATTCGACATTACGGTACTTTGGATGTGCATTACTCTGCCAGTCTCACTCGTGTTATCAATGTTGTAGAACTCTCCAAAATTTTGTTGTTTTTCGATGATGATGTTCGATGTCCTTAACGTCCTTCAGTTTGAAACACTGAGTAACAAATGTTGTAGAGAAAGTTTTCATTGTATATGTAGATTTGAAACATGTAATAACCTGTCGTAATGGCATATGAAAAAATACAACTTTATATTTTGAGTTGGCAACACTGTTAACCTTCTAGTATCACGCGGTATACCAAACAATGTCTCTCTGCCGGTACCTGCACGGTATAAAATTTCAGAGTTTTTGTCAGTTAGTTTAAAAGTTACAAGGGATATAAAGATAAAAGGTCCACCAAAGGATGTTATTGAATGATTCTTGTTGAATGGATGTTATTGGATTATATTTTCAAAGTGAAAAGAGTTTTAAACGAAGAACGAAAATATATAGATATGGGTATAAAATGATTTCGTTTCGGAGTTAAGGAAATAAATCGATTTCGTAATAGCTTTCCTCTTTGAGTTTAACGTTTTACGATTATACACCGGCGCTAAGCAAGATGGTGCAAAATAGCTCGAATACTACTACAGATTGGGAGTCTAGTACAGTATATCGTACAGAAAATGATATCCACCATTCAAAGTAATAATACTCTAATTTGGAGACAAATGTGAAAAGGATTCTTCAATATTCGCACCCATTGGGGAACTGACATCACCACTCAAAGACGAATTGTTTAGTTCCGAAACACAAATTTTACGAATTCAGGTTGAGGGAAAAAGAAAATGGAATTCACGTTGAAAGTTGGTTCAACAACTTTCGGCTTTGAAAAAAATGTCGTATACTTTTGCACTTTCACTGTTTTCCCTCACTGCTATCAAACCGCACACCACTACTATATTTAACTGTTATGTTTTCTTTAATTAATGGAAAACTACCAAGTGCTCGAGTATCAAAGAACGTTATGAGTTTTGAGAGTGATGAGTATCATGGATTAAGTTTCTATCAGAGAAGTGTACTAATTTTCCTGACAACATTTAATTATAGATATTTTCATTTATCGCTCTCAAAACAGAGATAGCGATTTATAATACTTTAGTAAATTTTACCCTTGATCCTTCAATTATAAGTTAAGTATTCTGTAATGGTTCTTAACTAATTTATTTATATTCACTGAACATAGACATCAATTCTTAAAGTTACAGCATGCTACAAAATCTTCAAATTACTCAATCAGAGCCTAAATAATTAAAAAAGGTACGAAATATAGTTGTTCATTCTCACAAACGGTAGAACAGATGAATAAATTAGTTTTAGAACCGATGTATTACAAAAGAATTCAAAGCATTCGCTATATGGCTGTTTCATACAAATTAGAAAGGTTTCTGTTCAATATAGTCCCTATTTCTTCCTTTGAAACCAAAATGCATACTGACTGGTACGCTGATTTTGAGTTTAGCGTACCATTCAACACTGAGGCTATGTGACACGTGAACCTACAGCTTAATACGGATTCAAATACATAAGTTCCCATCAGAAATCGAATGCGGATCGTTTGCATGAAAAATAAAAATCATATAAAAATACGAAATAACTATTCACAAAAATTTAGGAATCATTTGTGGTATTATTACGTTATTACTATGATATGGAAACTGAGAATGGTATTACTAATTAGCCGTATGTATATCGCAAGACTTAATCCATAGGATTGGTTGGTGATCTACTAATACGGCCTTTGAGAAAGAGACACACCTTTATTGAAAAATACATAATGAAAGTGTACGAAAGAAAGAGTGTATGTGTGTAGGGGCAAAAACGCATTAAATTTAATTATTAAAACTCAAATAAAATCATCTGCTTTAAATACACATTACATGATTCGCATTAGTATATTTTTATATGATGGGAACTACAAAAATAAGAGAAACTATTTTATACTTTTATTTTCAAATGTCAAGCATACAGAATGAAGTATACATCTGAAAGTTGGTTCACCTTAAAAAGTGAGCACGGTCAAAAGTGTTTCACCGGTAACCTATAGATAGTTGTCGAAGTAATAGAAACAACTGAAATCAAAAACACGTCAGATGTCTAGGATGGCAACGGTTAGAGCAAACTCCGTACTACGTGAGAAGCAGTAGCACGACAGAGTGAATTAACTAAAAAAAATAATGATAGTGTAAAATCGGCGACTCTTCTGTAATTGACACTAGACGCTCGCTTATGTGGTGCGAATGTGACGAAGTGCCAAGTGTGTTGGGTGTGTCACGAGGGAGTGTCCAAGGTGATGGCTTACAAAACTCACGGCAAAACCAAAGTGTTCCTGATAGCAGCGGAAAGGAAATGTGAAAGAAACCCTAAGTGATAGCCGAGTATTAGTCAGATTGTCACTCATAATTATCATGAAGGCACGATGCAAGTGACGGAAGGACTGAAGTCCTATGTCGACAATCACAGTTCGCAGCGGGTTACATGACATGGACTCATGAGGTCAGTTGCACAGGCGAAACCGCTGGTAGGTTACCATAACGCTTTAGCATGACACCAATGGAAAGGTGCGTATACATGAACTACTGATGATTGGAAACGTGCGATATGTCGGATAAATCATCATTCACCTTATTTCAAATCACTTGTATGTATTACAGACATCCACAGAAGCGTATTTTCCACAGTGTCTCCGCTTAACCGTGGAACATGGTGGCGGCTCTGTGATGCTGTGAGCAGAAATATTCTGATTTTCAGAGCGTTCTGTGTTGACGCTTACCGGTCATGTCACTGTCCGTGATTATGTCGCCATTTTACGTGATTATGTGGTTTCAGGGAAATGACGTCATATTCCAGGATAATACGTAATGCACCTATTTACACAGCTAGAGCTGTTACAGCGTGCTTTGAGGACCATCGAGATGAAGCTGAATAATTCCCTGGTTCACCCGATCCCCAGACCTGAACATAAGTAAACATGTCGTCCGTTCTGGACACGAATCTGGCCCAGATTTCCGCCTCCACTTCCCTCATGGAACTGAATGATCCACTGTATACGGAATGGTGTAATATTCCACTTGCTTGCTACCACTCACGATTTCTAAGACCACTTCGCATCAGAGCTGTCCTGAGGGCGGAAGATGGTCCAACGCCATATTAACCCGAGAGGTTGTCCTAGTTGTTTCTATTATTTTGATAACCATCTCTGTATCAATACATACATCAGGCATCAGTACTGCATAATTTATAATAGAAACAGAAAGTTTTCCTATTTCCCTCACTAACTTTGTATGGGTACTGAAATAATATATCTATTGCTATTTAGTTATGAATTTTGGAACAACATCCGGGTAATCAAGCTTACAGAAAAATACTTCGTTACTCAGTATGCATTCTGGAAGCTCCTCGTGGCTATATGTTTTATATGTTTCATTCCCAGTGGTATCGCACGCGGTTCTGATCTCACTTTAAGCTGTAAATCTACGTCTTTCTAATTTGTATGAAAACAAAATCATATAATGTGGAGGAGTTTCTGACTACATACCAAAATGGCATAATTTTATACATCAATGAACGAACGCTACTCATATTCTAAAGTATGGTTAGCAAAGGGTTAAACTATTTAGGTTCTGATATGCACATCGCAAATATGAACTGTTTACACACATAAGATAACTTACCTTTCTTGTGTTGCAGTTACTGCTACTTCCGCCAAGTTATGTTGAGCACTACCGCTTGAGAACTGTTGCTCACTTCCGAAATTGTCACCTGCACCTTGTAATGGATCTTGTTCTGCGGAATGACTTTCTCCAACAGCATCATAAGGTATGAAGTCAGATACTCCGTTTCCAGGGTCAAATGTCGGTCGATTTTCATCCTCAATCTTTATAGAAACAATGTCTTTGTCAAGCGCACCACCGGATTCTGCGGCATATCTGTCCATCCTTTCCGCAGCACGCCTGGGGTTTCCAACTGAAGAATGAGTTTCTTCAGAATATCGACCTGTGTCACAATTAACTTCACTATTACCTTCATAGTCCAGCAAAGTGTTTGGGTGTGTATCTTCAATATGATCAGGAGGCTCTTCTTTAATGACAAGGTCATTTCTGAACCTGTCATTATTCAATTCAGCTCTCGTTTCAATAGACTGCGTAGTCTGTGTCCGACTCATGGTGCAAAGTACGATTTCTGAAAAGAAAACATAGGTTACAAAAATATGTAAATATAATCGCACAATATAAAAATACTCAATAAAATGCTAGCAAAACGAACATGGAATTGAAAAGGCTCGAATTGAAACCGGGTCATTTATCTTATGAATAAGCTATTTGTCCCCGTTACGATATGGCCAACGGCTGACAAATGCTGCATATTAAAATTCCATAAAACTTCTTTTTAAAAAATGTAGTTAAACTAGAAGTTTAATAAAAATACCAGCGAACACAAAGCAAATTATTAAAAAACAGGGTTCACAAAAAGCTAAAAGAATAAAGAACAAAATATATAATATGTAACATGACAATGATTTTGAAAACTAATAGCAAAAAATAGTAAACCATGACAGGAAAAGTCCACAATGAAAAACCTCAGAGTATGTTAGCTAAGTTTATTCCGATCATACGAATGATGGTGAGAATATTATCAGCAAAAACCGCATTATCTCTCAAACCTGATTTTGGGCAGTATCAAACGTTCTCTGGGTATTCGGAACATTCTACAAGAGTGTGTCGAATACTCAATGGAACGATATAATCTTCACAATATGGATGGTTAGTGCCACGTACTAAACAAGAATGTGTGAAATGAAAGTGTCTGATGCACAAGGAAGTCAGATCACTTTATCTCGGTGACTAGTGCGAAACGACGTCCGCCAATTGACACGCAGGTTTTGCTCAACGGAGATTATTTCCGTTCACCTAGTTTTAATCTACTTGCCAGTGAGAGTGAATCCATTGGAGGAAATTAATGATGCATTAACATATGTACATAGGTTTTATGAAATTTTTCCATTTTCCTTAATTTGCAGATAATACTTTATCAAAAACTCATCTACTTTATTAGCCTACAAGGAGTAAGTGAGGAACATCGAGCTATTAAACACAAGCATAAGAATTGGTTATCACTTCTGTAATATTAATTTTAGTATTTTACAATTCATGTACTAAGAACAGAAAAAAAAAAAAAAAAGATGCGTGCGGAGAAGAAAATTCTCTTTCCACTTAATATTAAAAAAATCCTTCCCCTAGCAAGTACACATAACGATCAGTTAATACATACTACGATTTACATTATTTTACGTAAGATGTATCCACTCTATTGAGCCATACTAATCACAGCAGAGCAGACAAACTGAGAACTAAATAATATTGCCTGCTTCACCAATTATTACATAATGACGTGTCATGTGTTTATGCACCAGTTAAATACAGCTTAAAACATCATTAACAAAAATAATAGGATGTATTATATTGTTTAGACTATATTTTGTTGATGACCCACTTGCAGCAGGTCATCATATTTCTTTTGAAAATCGAGCGCTTAAAAGCGTGTAACTTTTTCTTCTTAAATCGCTTCATGTAAATGCACTTTTTTTCCCGCACAGAATATTAATACGTGTACTAACATGCGGGACCTTTGATAATAGTTTTATCAAAAGAATTGAAGACATGTTTCTTCTTAATTAAACAAACATTATTAATTTTCATTAACAGAGTGATACTCTCCTGTGTTAAGATTCCTGCAATAGAGCTCGAATTCTTTTAATTCCGAATAACTTGATTCACTGCGCTATGATCTTCTCCTGAGAGGAAAATGTGAGATTCTTCGAGAAACACGTATCTTGTTACATATCCTGGAAGTTAGTTTTTTATTCCTAAAATTATTTCATCTGATCTAAGATATATATTACAGATTTAGAGTTAAAAAATACAATTTTAATGTAAGAAGAGATGTCTCTGTCAGCTTGTGCACAAGTGAGTGTCAAAAATCACGTTTTAGGTCAATCACTTGAGGCAAAATATATTTGATCACTAATAAAGTGATCAAAATATTTTGCCTCAAGTGACTGACCTAAAAACATTATTTGGTACTCATTTGTGCACAAAATGACAAAGACTTCACTTCTTACATTAAAATTATATTTTTTAACTCTCAATCTGTAATATATCTAGGTACACATAACTTAGCTACATTCAAAACAGTACTTCAGACACCCTATCTTAAACTGTTTTTCAGTGTTGTCGAATCAGTCAAGTGGAAAGAGAAGTGAAGACACGAGATCTGGGTCCTGAACAACTAATGATAATGGTTTGCAAATTGTCTGGTATCTACCTGGACGGAAACCTGCACACTAAGAATCAGTCGACGGTGTGTGGACTTGCCACTTAATGCTCTTCCCGTACGTACCTCGGAGACACGAAAGTTTCTTTGCACGCTAAAACTCCCAGGTTTCGTTAATGACAGGAGAGTGGACAAGCTTGATCAGCTCGGTAATTTTGGCCAAATACCTCGAACTTCTTTCACCAATCATTAGATGACACAATACGCCAAGGCTCTTCTCAATTCGAACCGTGCCTCGGCAAGACACTGTTCGGAATCCTATGAAGTCATACTAAGAATACCAGAGTCATGGAGTAGTTTGATATCCAAAACTGACCACTGCTACATATGAGATCTCACTCAGCCTCATCAGAAGCAAAATCCCATGAGTTGGAAAAATTACAAAAGATTAACTGAGAGACAACCGAATTAAGTCAAGTAAGAAGAAAAGGAGAACTAATCGAATTAAAGAGTGGACACTGATTCTATTACAGATGATCAGAATATAGCAAGACCAGTGCTGGATTTCTTAACAAAAATTTGAAGAGCAACGTCTTGGAGACTGATTCAACTGTATCCTACCACAACAAATCATTCAAAAGAGAAAGCAGAATAATTCCACGAAATATATATTCGCCAAAACGGGACACAGAAAAAATTAATAGGAAATTTAACGTTCGGATAGGACGAAAAGGGAAATGCTTAGTAGAATTCGCCGAAGCCGAAATGTACGTTATAAACTCTTCCGTGAAGAAAAATCCTCCAGAAATTGAACGTGGGGACATATAAGTGGAAGGACCAACAGAAGATATGTGATTGAAAACTACAATGTTCTAAACAGGTTCAACACAGGAAGTGACCACTGAATGGTAATAAATAAACCGCATCTCAAGATCAGTCTGCGAAAAAAGCTTGAAAAGCAACAGGAACATATAAAGGAAGATTCTTTAACAGAAGCGTAACCTATTTCAACTGGAACCGAAAAACTGCTTTGTCATACTCAGAAGAGGATATATTCATTTCAGACGCAAATAGGGAGATCACAAAAAGAATCCAAAAAGTACAACTGCGAAGATCAGAAATATTACGATACAAAAGAATATGAAGAGAACCTCTGAAGAAACACAACATCTGACGAAAAAAACGAAGATTAATAATGACAATGTGACATCTAAAATAGAATATGTGGATCACTATAAGACAATATAAACGTACATTAGAAGATATAATGAAGTTCTACAACAACCTCGTAAGAAAACAAACTGAAAACAACAGATCTTAAGAACGCAAAGCTAAATCTAAGCAATGGACAAAAGCAGATTGTAACGCTGAGAAAAAGAGAATGGCACAACCACTAGAAACTTTGAAGAAATATAGTAATTTCCAGCAAATTATATTATGCGAAGAACCGGAGGGAAAAATCGAGGATTAAAAGAAGACAGATACAGAAATAGTGCTGCAAGAAAAGGTACGCAACACGGATATGGAGTTATACTACAGGAAACTGGCGAAAAAGTGGGAAAAAAAAGTCTAGCGCAACTTTATTTTTAATGTCTACCAAGTAGTCGAGTTCCCCAGAAGTAGAGAAGTATCATATTGTTGCATAAGGAACAACGAAGACTATGCATTATAGACCTATAAAGCTTCTGCAATTTACAAATTGTTTATACAAGATTGACTCTCCGATTAGAAAAACATCCACATTTCATTCAACCAAGAGAAGAGACTTGATTCAGGAGTGATTACAGCACAGTAGTTCATATTCAAGTAGTGAGGGAATAGATCTATGAATATGAGGGAATATGAATTTAACCTTATGTCCTGCGTTTATTGACTACGAAAAAGCCTTCGATTCGGTGAAAACCTCGACGGTTACTAACGTTCTTAAATCAAATAGTGTCGAAGTAGCTTAAATAAGCAAATAAACAAATGCATATATCCTTTTTGGCTGTACAAAGACTAAAAGAATAAAGAAGGGGTACACGTCAGTGATACTGTATTTAATATATATATAATTTTACAAACGTACTTAAGTGTATAAATATTTCGTTCTCTCAACCGGAACAATAGTTTCGCTAATGACACCATTTTCTTCGCCAATAACATAGATCTGAATGAGACGATAGGAGAGCTTAATTTGAGGAGCAAGGAAGTCGGGTTGAAAATGAATACGGAAAAGACGAAACAATTTTGCAAGGATGAAGAATCGAAGAAGAAAATATATGGATTTAGAGAACAGCTATGTCTATATGGGAAAGAAAATTTTCATGAATGGCGACATTAACAGACATTATAAACTAGACGGGAATGCATTCGTAAGGAGCAGCTTTACATTGAAAAGTGAAATGACAATTTGTCTAAAGCGTAAAATTTTCAATTAAGGTATTTTGCCTGTTTTGACAGATTAAAAACGTGGTCATTAACAAACTTTTACATTTGCCGTCTGCACACTACACAACGAAACATGGAGAGAGATATATATTGGGAATTGCCCGTAAGGGTAGGAAATGAATCCCATGGATTGGACAGATAACAGATAAATATTACTGTTGAAAGACATGAAATGGCATTAAGCCAGATATACTGTAAGAAAAAATAATGATTGATGGGCAGAAAACAACCATTAACTGGGCATCAAGGAACAAGAAGATATTTAGGAAACGTCATCATATAATGTTGTGAGACGAAATCAAGAAGCACTGCACAGTAACTTGAAACAACTACCTAAAGTAAACGGTAACGGATGATGCAGAAGGGGGGGGGGGGGTAGAGAAGTGGATTTGAAATGATTTACTATATTTGTAATTAAAGGTAACTGTTAATAAAATATGCTTATAAAAAGAAATCCTTATATATATATTCTCTCTTTTTTTTAGCACGACTTTTTTTTCGTATAATAAAATATGATTCAAACACACTTGTTTCTAACTGTGAAGACATATTTGACAATGTAAGCACGACACTTTCTGCTTTTATATTTTGTGATGTTCATTTTTTCAGTTATATCACTAAAAAAATTGTGTGTCCCATTTATTGGTAACCGGTATATGAGTACTTGCTGGACAGTGTTGATACTCAGTTTTCGCATGAAGACGTTCTCTGCATTTAATTTTGGCTATCACATAGTTCTTGGTTTTGATTTTCTTTAGGAAAATTTTTCACAGGATAAATATACAGATGTAACATATTGTTTTATCACTAAAATAGTAAGATTTTCTTATAGTATAATAATCCATTTTTTCTGACTGTTTTAATCGGGCACCTCTCTTACGTTCATCACATCTAATTGCGCGTCATTTTGTTCAATGTACAAATGGGCATTAAAATAATACAAGTTACCAAATTAGTATAGCGTTGGGCCATCTTTAGCCCTCACAACAGCTCTGATGCGACGTAGAATATCGTCATAAAAGTCATGAATAGTAACAAGTGGAACATTACACCTTTTTGCGTGCAGTGAATTATTCAATTCCATGACAGAGGAAATCTGAAATCTGCAGCAGATTCGTTTTTCCAAAATGGATCACAGATGTCCAGAGCCAGGGATTGGGCGGGCGAGGAAAGTTGTTCAACTTCATCTTGATGCTCCTGAAACCACGCTGCAACAGGTCCAGCCGTGTGAATGGTTCCACTATCATTTTGGAATCTCGAGCTATTGCCTGGAAACAACATTTGGACTATAGGATATAAACGGTCCCCTAAAATGGCTACATAATCACGGACAGTAAAGAGACCGGTAAGCAAAAGCACAGAGCCCACTGAAAACCAGGATACTGCGGCCCACAGCATTACAGAATCGCCCCTATGTTTCACAATTGGGCAGACATTGCGGATCATATGCTTCTTTGTGCGTCTACTACACACAAATACGGCCCATGATTTGGAATACAAGGAACGCTGGCTGATCCAAACATACATGCTTCATGTTTTGCAGTACTATTTGGTGTTGTGCTAAAGCGTTATGGTCCATATCAGCGATTTCAAGCATGCAATCTGATCAATAACATGAACTATAGCTAACAGGTAGTGGGAAGTGCTGCTTATATTCCTCCTTGCTTGCATTACAGTTCTGAGTGAAGTTCGTTTTAACGCTCGAGGGGAGCTACCACTGAGAATTTTCTGCTGATCACTGCCTGACCGTTGGCGATCTAGTCATCTAACTTGTTTTCAACCCAGCTGTTTCTATTATTTTGATAATTTGTATGTGGAACCATAGTACCATGAGACTGAATAGGTGTCAAGCTGTTCTTGCTCTTCCACGGAGAGAAGCAATTATATTAATATTTGTAGTAACTATATACGTATTATCGCACTTCTAAATTCATACATTCTAGCGTGGGAATTTAAGGCAACAAGATCAAAGTTTGTGTCCTGTAAAAGCCTTTTCTATATTTGTAGAAGGCTTAGTTTGAAACTGAGACTTTTTAGAAATAAAGATAAACCGGAAAAATAATGATAATTTTTCGTAATATTTATAATAGGTTTTTCAAGGTTTTCGACTTACAAAATGCCACCTTTTTTAAAAAAGTATATACAACTCCCTTACTTGAATATCAGCTATGCATAGCAATGTGCAAACTCTTAAAATCAAATTAATGCACACATTTGCCTTTACTAAATCCGAGTGAGCAAATTTTTCATCAATGTATAAATTATTGGCCGTGAAATAAATGCACAGAAGACTTTCGGAAGATATAAAACGTACTCTGTTGATCGAAATTCCCATGCTGAAGTTGATAAAATTAAACACGTGTGAGACAACTCGTATATAATATCTTGTATAATGCTGTTAATTGGTTATTAAGGAACGCCCGCGTTGTTCGAGGTCCACTCACAATGACTTTAATAAAATTTCTTCATCGCAAAAAAATACGATAATAAAAAGTTTTAAAAAATATTAGTACTAAAAATTCGTCTACTCATTTTTTTAAAGCAAATGAGAAGTGAAATCTTTCAGTTTTACATTCCCCACTTATGGACTATTGGTTAATGGAGACCGATTATTAATGAAAAAGAATGATTATGAAAGGAATTTGAGATGAGAGCGTACGAGAAAACGAGAAAGCCCATGGTCACAAAGTTGTCAACCACAAACTCTCATGGGCTGGGATCCAGCCATGCATCTACACAAGAGATGAACGCCAAACCATTGAGTCACCATGGACTCATTATTCAATGCATGTATAGTTGATATCGCCATATTAAAAGTCAATGCTCGATTCGACAGTATTTCCCATCTATACATACATACGTGCTATTCACGCCTTTCACTTGATTCTTTATACAGATTTGAATTAGTAAACCTATTGACACTTCCTAATATATATATATATATATATATATATATATATATATATATATATATATATATATATAATAAAAAAAAAACTTGCGTCGTTCAAAAGAGCATTATGAAATATGGCCCTGTTTAATAATGACTCCGTGTAACATTGGACTAAAGTAATATATATAAAGATTATAAGGAGGACAATGCTTGTTTCTGTTTGTTTAAACCTCTATAAATACTAATCCTAACACAGAAGTTCAGAGTTGAACAATTAACATTTTATTATTTACGTACTTGTATATTAATGTACAATAATAAATAAAATTTTAAAAAAATACCTGAGTAAAGCTTCTTTTTACTTGTTTCACTCAAATTTTTGGCAACTCTTAGATGTTACCTTTTCCGAGGAGCGAAAATTTGACAAAAAACGAGATTCCACCTAGTTACATTCCTTTTTTTAAAAAAAATATCTTGATATAGTATTTCCCCCACCAAAAAATCTTGTTTCACGTTAAAATTCAAGTAAACCAATAAAAAGATTTACTCAGATAAATATTTTATTTTACTTATTATTATTATACACTTCAAAAAAAGGGAATTTAGGGAAGGAGTGTGACTTTTTTCTAAGCAACTTTATTAACAGTAAACTACAGACTTTATTACAAATATACGAGGGTGATTCAGAAAGTAATACTTCCAAGGTGGTACCTTTATTTGTGTTTGACAGGTATTAGTGGAAAGCTTGCAATGTCAGCTACAAATGGTGGCATCATTTTTCAACAGTCCTTATTAAGGGCAACACACTTGCGCCAAAGCGAAACAGGGTTTTCCATGCCATCGGCGAAGAATGTGGTGGCTGTTGGCGACACCACTGCCGAACTGCTGCTTCCACCTAAGCGTCACAACTGTAGCGTTAAGGTGATCCTTAGAAGTTTGGTGAAAACCCATAAGTTCCAGGGCGCAAGATCCGAACTATAGGCAGGACGAAGCAGAATGTCAACAACACTTTGCCAGCAGATGGGACAACTTTGAATTTTTTGGCGGAGAAGATGTGTGGTGGTATTCCATCGACTGATGCTTCATTTCTGGGTCGTAATAGTGTATCCACAACTCGTCGCTGGCGAGGAATGTTCCTGGGCGCACAATCTTCCGCAATCAGAAATTCACTGACAGCCTGCTGTTTCAGCCGGACGTCACCACTAGATGCCATGGATTGCTCCATTACTCTGGAACGAGAAGAGATAGGAAGGTGAAACTAGTGATATTCTATAGCTTAAACATCAGTGCATCAATAAGAAACAGTGCAGAACGTTTGCAGTACTATTGGCCAAGTAGTGAGCTTGGAGGCATTACTTTCTGAATGATCCTCGTATATAGCCCTTACACTAGCTATTCAGAAAACTGCATATTTTCAACAACGCTTCCATTTGACTTGGCAACACTGAAAAACAAACAGAACTTACTAGTAGCACTGAACAACGATCTTATTTTCAAATGAGAGCATGTATATAGCATTATGTTATGAAGGGAGAGAGTGACTAATTTATACATTCTACAGATTAAAGATTAAAAAAAAAATATTTTAATACAAAAATGTGACGCTTTTCTCCAGAGAAATCAGTAAACAATTAGGTCCTCAAGTGGCTGCTACAAAACATTCTTAGTACAGGTGTTACTTATGTTTTTTTTTTTTTTTTTTTTTTTTAATCATTAATCAAGATTCATCTATTACTTAACGGTGAATTTAAGGATCACTGATGAAATTAGCATTAAATAGTTTTGACAACACCTTTTACATACAATATATATAGTTCTATTGCATGCTGAAACTGTACTCCGCAAGTTCATTCACAATACTTTTATTTTGTACGCTTCACTAAGAAGGAATATAGAGGTATTTTTTCAAATTACTTAAACAAGGGAAATTGTAATACAGAATACGAAAATAGCTTAGCAAGACAATTTCGCCACTTCGACATTTAAATCATTTCTTATACTTAATTTTCTTCTTCATTTTAAGCTATTTTATATATATAACTCTTAAATATTCTTCCCTGAAAAAGCAGATTGTTTATATGAAATAAAATATACCTAGTCTAGACAAAAGTTTTGATACACATGTCAATGAGGGGTATGCATATGCAAATACAAACATAGGTATGTTCTATGTATAGAGATTTATTAGCTGAGACTCCAGTGTACACGCAGCAGGTAAACGTTATTCAAAACGTCCGTTACAGGCAGACCTGTAAACGCATCACTGATCATCAACAAAGTGAGGTCAGGTCCGGTAACCGGTCATTCGTCCGCCGGGAACATGTTATTAGAACCATGCCTGATTGTTTTATGGACCGAAGCTTAATCTTATTCAACTACAAATGTCACAATATGAGACTGATAGTCCACAGCACGCGTTTTTCTACCAGTTTCTCGGAAGTAGAAGCATGTGGCCCCATGATATGAGATTGTTCACTACACCTCAACGTGGCAGGACGTTGCGCTCAACTCGGAGAGCGATCGTAGCAGTTTTCCTTGGACGACATTGCATACATTTTGTCTTATAGCTCAAGGACTCTTGTACTTTATGACTATTTCGCTGTAGCTGCAGAGATTGCTTTCCTTTGTGGCGTTTATAGACCCAAATCCTTAGATTCTTACACAGTATCCTGAGCATGCTCTATGGATGCAGTCTCGTTTCTTTCGCCACGAAAATTTGCTTACGCACCGGATTTCATTGCAGTCAGGCGCGCACATTTCTAACGACTTGTGAAGTTCATATAGTGTGTGGACAATTCACGCCAGTGTAGCCCTGCTGATGTTTCTCTATGGTTCGGTAGAATAAATCCGAAGGCTGCAGGAGACTGAATACTTCACTTGTGGTTTCACCTGCCTTCTCCAGACACACAATACTTATTTATTTTTGTGCTCCACTCCATCTGAAACAAACAAACAGGGCCGGTTAAAACAATGTAATCTCAAACGATCGAACTCGCTCACCTTAACATGTTGTGTTTTGGCAGCTTCAACCTGGCTACTTACAATGTGAAGTGTGTATCAACACTTTTGTCTGTCTCGGTATAAGAATTACTTAGACAAAATCTCGAAGTACAATGGCAATATTATGAGTCCAATCAGCATCAGAGCACATGGTGTAATTAATGAGAAATTAAGGACTGAGAGCAATATAATACCAGTTCACTAATTTCAGTTATCAGTTTTCTTAGTTGTTAAATAGTATTGATTTGAGATGCAAACGTTAAGCTTTATAATCATCTAATAACAAGAAAACATACAATACAATGATTAATGTTCATGAAGAATTCATGTGATACATATAAGGAAAATTGTAGGTGTAATTACAGGTAAAAAAAAACACATCTAGGTCTAAGTGTACAAGTTTGCTGAAATGTACTACAGCACGATAACTAGACATACGTGTTATTACACTTACATTCTTACCCTCCAACGTATTTTCCTCAATAACAGACGATGAGTTTTGCCTAAACTTGAAACAATATTTAAGATTTCGAATAGTCGGATGGTGAGTATAGTATTAATATTGAGCGAATACAACCAACCATCCGTTTGCAATCTGGATATTAAGAAGCATTAGGTTATTACATTAATTAGAATTAATATATTTTTTTTTCCAAGATTCTGTTCATTTTATTATTCGTTGAGCTAATTATTGTATCAATGAAACTGGTAACGAACAACTAGCAATCTCTCGTACTTTTGTTCTGCTACACTGCTAATTAAATGAAACAATGCATTTGACCTACAGACATATGTGAAAACAAAAAAAAAGTTTTTCTTTAGAGAAGGCACACTTTGTGAATGTGATCAAGGAAACAAGCTGGATTCAGTCTTTCATGGAACTTAACTAAGGAAAGAAGCAGAAATTTAAAATACAAACACTTATCTGTAGCTAGGGTTGCGAAGAACTAATTTCTTTTTTTCTTTTCTTTTAAATTTAACTGGAAGCATACAGAGCAGATTATCTATATACAGATGGAAGGAAAAGAATTTTAAAAGCAACATTAAACATAAGTGTGCAAGGATGCAAACGACAGCAATCGTCTTTATATGTCTGATATATACGAATTACTAAGTTTCTAATGGTATGCTTAAATTTAAGTCTTACATTACTATATTTCTCTCTGATATCAAGTGAGAACCTTTTTTTGACAGCAGTCTCATGACACCACTTTTGATAGCAGCCCACGAAATTTGCCAACATAGATGTAAAAAGCACGAAATTTATCTCCGAGTTTATAGGCAATATCATGACACACATCTCGGACTTTAATTTTTGTTATTCAAACGTACAACAGAGCCGAAATGTAAAATTGTACGATTCAGAAAAAAAGAGGCTGATATGCTTGTTATGTGATTTGTTTACCAGTGTAGGAATTTTAGGTATGCGGACGATAGTTAATTTCTTAGTTTATGTGGTGGGTAAAATGGATGAAATATTTAAATAAATAAATGAAAACAAACACTCCTTTATTTTTTTTTAATATTTAGTTATTCTCAGAAATGTTTTCAATTTTGTCCTTTCTTACACAATTCCACGAATGTATATTTTTCTATAGAGTGGATTCATTTACCATATAAAGAGACAGAACTATTATTTTATCAACTACTACCAACACAGTTGGCAGACTACATATTACAGAATGACCAAAAGCGTTTCGGAACTATACCAAAATATTTCAAAGATGAAAAACAATTTAAGATCAGTTACAACGTAACTTCATAGATAAAAATAAACTCTATGTATTATACTACTTGAAAGACAAGCGACATTAAGGTGTCCCTAGATGAAGATACAGATTTAACACTATTACGTAAAACTACGTTGTATTTTAATGATTTAGTTTTTAATTTTATTCAGCATACACAAGTATAAAATGAAACTTTTTACCTTAGGTTACATATAGAGTAGTTTAGCAAACGTAATATTGCAAGTATTAAACTGACTGAAGAGAAATAAAACACGTATAAGTAGAACAGTGTCCTTATATGCAAGGTGCGGAAAAAGTCCCGGAACGGTCCAATATCTCGCGAAATATACAGATCAGCAAAATAAAATAAAATAAAATAAAATAAAATAAATAAATACATAAAAGCATGTGTTAATTTGAGAAAGCTATCCAATAAATGCAACTCCTATCCCGACCTGCTTCGGGGTACGGAGGTAACTTTTAAAATTTTTAATGGTATCCTCTATTTCTTATTGCACATTTGGATTCTCCTGAAAAAGTGACAGTGATTTGACCCAGAATTGAAAACAATGTCTTCACAGATGGCGCCTGAATCGACACACACAAAAAAGGAGGGCTACCAAAACGTTATGAAAATGCGACTTGTCAGTCCCGTACTGTTAGCTTTCTGGATTGTGGAGTCAAGAGGATTTGCTTTCCATTTACCTTCTGGATCTACACGAAAAAAACTTTACATCTACTGTATTGACTTAACTGCTCCATCTAGCTACATTAGACTAAGCGGGCTAGAACCTACCTTCGGGTTGAACACATTCAAACAAGACAAAACCAAAGTGTGCCCGACCTCCCATCTATTAAAGCAGAGACAAATAAACGTTTCTATTAAATTGAAAGAATAAAATCTCACCAGCTATCTTTTAAACACATAGAACAGATATGAAGAAGATATTTATTAAGCTGGCTAACTGTAATTTGGTACCTGTTTAATATTTATTTCTATGAAATCAAAAGAGGAAAATCTGGAGACAGAGCTTAGAAATTGTGAATGAAATTGGTGTAACTGATGTAACCCTAGATATCAATTACGTTTACAATAAAAGACAAATTCTGATCAAAGCATATTTATTACTTAGTAAATATTAGAATTTGTCTTTTATTGTGTACAAGACGTTCCAAAGCTAAAATGAGGGTATACAATTATGTTTGTTATACATTTAATGGTGTACAATTAAACGAAACGGGAACGTAATGCTATTATAACCAATACATAATGAAGACAATAAAAGCACGATTACAACAGACATCTATAGCTAATTTAGGAATGAGGATATTTTAGTTCAAGATTTGTACCATTTAGCCTGTTGCAATACATGGCTTTTACTTTAACATGTCTAATCACTTACTTATTGCTGAAAATTCCGTGATCCTCTTAGAATTATCTTGTCTCGGTGTTATTGCACAAGTTTCTGTAAACCCAACGAGTGAAGAACGACCGGGACGCTGCAAACCAAGGTTTATTTATCACACTAATCGGTACGAAGACTAGATAGAATTCAGAACAAATCAGTGCATAAATGAGGTAGCACAGTAGTTCAAAACTATATCATATTGTAAATGAACACGAAATAGTACTTCAAAGCAACCTTTAGAGGTTAAGGAGGAAAATCAATGAAGAAAACTGAGCTTCGCTTGTGGTTTTCCCAATATCCTGTATATATATATATATATATAAACTTGAAGGAAAAAATCTGGGATTTGAATCTTGGATTAGAATATGGAACGATAGCTGTTTATATGTTTTTGGCCAGTAAATTGCATGAACTCTAAATAGGCTATATCTACTTTGTAATTTCTGGCATAGGTGTTGATTATTCAAATATTGATCATTTACATAGCTTTAATATGTAACGTTTATTTCGCCACATACCTTTTACCATTAGGTTACACGAAAATCATACTAGTTTTTCTTATCTTTTTTTTACTCAAAGACTATCAAAATTTGTAACCCGCAACTAAACGTCTACGTATAATTACAGACAGCCGTATCACAATATTACTCTGCCTCACCCAAAGGTACAATTTCGGCATTTGTTCTCTATAACCGTGTTGGGCCACTTTACTAATTTTTGGGCAAAATTTTTAAAATTTACAGGAAAGGTATGGATAATTTGATCGTTTGTGTGCTTCATAATATATAAGAGTCTCGAAAAATCTGTTTATTTGTTATATGTAAGCGGCTATAAACATGGGACTATGTGGCGAGCGGAGGGAACTACTTGACGCAAGGTAACCGAACAGTTGCATTGTGGAAAAGAAACGAGCATTTATGTTATCAACATGGCGAATGTACAAGGGCAATGAACTAACAGTTTTAACATTTCTGAAGCAATACGTTAATAATGAGCAAAATCTTTTAAAAGTTTGTGAAGAGCATGGTTTAATGAACCTAATAACAAATTGCAGAAAGTGTGCAAAGGAGATAACAGCGAAAAAACGTGGTGAAAGCGGACGCCCAACTTCGGAATAAATGCCAATTTATTTTTGAACCAATAAATTATTAAGAACAGAAAAAAAGTCATGGTAATATACCAGAAACTAATAGGGGGTACGGTGGCTTGGCGGTACAGCTCTTATCTCTGGTGCCCAAAGCTTGTATGGGGTCCCTGGTTTGATCCCTGCCGAAGTAAGTTTATGTTTGACATCGTGTGTTTTCTCGGGTGTTCCCGTTTCCTCCCACTTTCTCATTCCACCAATTCTTCCACTATCAATTACTTGCATTAATCATAGCCTCCCTTAGCCTAAAGGACATAATCGTAGAACATTAAACTGAAATATTTTATTTCCTTTCAGTACTCGATAACGCTTTCACGTTAATGTTTTATACACTGTGTGACATGGGAAGACTCTTTATATTAGAGAACAAAAGCTTGCATATGATTTAATTTATTGCCTCGAGATCACCGTACCGATGATTTTCGCAAGGATAACTGGTATTCAACATCTTATATAATTACTAGAGTAACAATTAAGCAATTATTATATAATAGTAATTCCTTAGTAATAATTAAGGATCATAATAGCAGTCTGTCTATAGTCAATGGTCTTTCTTAACCCCACTAATCTAGATGTTTTAGTTGTTCTTTGAAGTCTATCATCCCTTTTCAGCACCGAGGTTATATGAGATGTGGACTTGCAGACTGTAGAATCCGAACCACCGTAATGTGTTCAAGGCCCTCTCACCAGGAATCGAACCCGGAATCTCGTGCGCCTAAGGCATACGCGCTAGCCACTAGACCAGCAGGACAAAGTCTATATTTTTAAATATTTGAATAACATTTTAACATACTCAGTATATTAATGTGCACTTACTATTGACAAAAATCTAAAGGCATACTTTTTAGAAGAAAAAAAGCTAACAATCTTTTTAAACTAGAATAATAGTCTTCATAGAGTAGGCCTCTTTTGATGCCGAGGGGACCAGCGCTCCCTCTAGTGCAAGATCTCCCCCTCCCCCCCGGATATGGTGCATATTGATATAGCTCAATATAAAACTATCCTTTCCGGTATACTAAAAAAAATAACTGCCCCCAGAACTTTCCTGCCCCTCCACTAACTTCCCCGAAAGAATAAAGTTGAGTCGTCACTGGTAGGCCTATATCAAAATGAAGTGCCAATTAATTTTGACAAGGATGCAACTCTTGACCCTCAGTTTACATATTATATCCCCATTACAAAATACCGACGAAGATAAATATCCTGTCTGTTTGTTAAGAGAAACACTGAAAATTATGTAGGCCTACCAGCGGAAACAGCAAAATGGATCTTAGCTAAAATACCAGTACTCGAAAAGATGACAACTGCACATGCTCTCTAATGTGACGTCACTCACAGTAAACGAATTAAAATTAACATTAAATAAATCTGCAACACAGGTGAGGGCGTATCATAATCTTGACTAGTGCTAGCACGTCAATACGTAATTGGTTCATAACACACACA
Source organism: Thermobia domestica (assembly GCF_964235325.1). Taxonomy (NCBI): domain Eukaryota; kingdom Metazoa; phylum Arthropoda; class Insecta; order Zygentoma; family Lepismatidae; genus Thermobia; species Thermobia domestica. Next base: position 113,663,395 of record NC_137461.1, on the reverse strand, counting down.
CAGGAAAAACGAGTGAAAACCGTAAGAACTTCTATGAAATGCTACACTGCCATTTGTAAAGTGAATTATAAGTAATTATATACATACGTAAAATTTACGATAGAAATACCGTACGATTCATGATTCATGAAACATACGCACAACACATTTTTCATGAAGAGAGGTTACATCCTTTGTTCCCATGCAACATAGCGCGGGGCGCTAGTGTCATCAGTAGTACGATGACGTCAGAGAACAAACAGAACCTTCTCGTTCCTGCGTTATCGTTGTAGATCCTTCGAAGTTTACAAGGAAATTTAAAAAAACGAAAAGAGTGCTTATAATATAATAAATTTAATGCTTATATTAAAAAAAAAAACAAACAAATTCTAATGCTTTATTTTGAACATTCGTGATAAGAGGGGCCTAGCTCAGTAATGCATTACCCTTATGGTAGTGGCGGCTCGTGAGGGAAGTCACATAGGTAAACGTTTAAATTTATCACTACAAGCTACGGTAAAAATAAATAAAGCTTACCTAGCGTATTAATTCTTATGTACAGATTTTTGAAGCTTCCTTCTCTTAATTTGTAGCATCTATGGCAATACATTTTTTTACCGAATACAATTTACATTTTTACCGACGTAACTTCATCAACGAGCCGGCATATAGCAATAGAAGTCTATGAAATGAGGAGACGTCCTTCAGTTTTACTGAAGGAACAATTCTGTATTCATACGAGGCAGCTAGAGAAAGTAAGCGAACTACTAATCCAGCATCCTAACAAGAAGCTTGCCAGTGGGTCAAAAACGTAGTTTTGATCCATCATCCTAATTACACATTTTGAGAAGGAAGGAAAAAGGCAAATACGGCCAAGGTCATTAATTATTTTTTTCACTATAAATGAAAACCTTCAGCAGTGAAACTAAAAGGAACAGGAAAATGCTTAAATATTCTTCCATTGCTTTCTAGGTCACATTTTCCTTTCAAATGACCACGAATTAATAATTTCTCAAAAATGTTCAGTTCTGTATATAAAAAAAGTCACCTACCTTTATTTGTGAAGTATTCTATTCTAATTTGGAGACGGAATCAAAGCAAACAAATATAAATCTTTTTGACATCTGAGATCATTACTTCAAGACACTATGAAAATTAACAGACTTGTTTCCCAAAGGTTTCATATTCACTATTTTTTCCTCGGATATTGAGAATTTTGTTGGTTTTAGATAATTTGATAGTAATTAGGCCTATATTTAATTTTGATGTTAATTTTGTGTCAAAATGTGCCGAAACCTATAAGAAAACAGTATTAAATACAAATTTGTTCCAAATCCACAAATGTAATTGCCCTCAAATAATACCAAATCTATATTTCGTTTCATAATGCATATATACCTTTATATTTTAGTATATCTGCAATCTTTTGTCCAAGATATTACCTCCCCAGAGAGCTTGTTGCTTGTTTGAAGAAAAATCACCTTAAAGCATAATTATTTAATTGTAAATCATATTTAAAATGTTCATGTATGCATTCGGCATCACCATATACGCTACAGAAATGTATTTATTACGTTCATTATAGACGCCAACTGTGGAAGTGACAAGTGTTTAAGTACGCTTAACTCACTAGTTTGCATCAAACATTCTAATTTACAAGTTAATACTGTTGGAAATTCGTCTTATGAACTTGTACATTTTTCACTATGAATATATGATGGATCAGAAGTAAAAAATGGGACCTTTGCACCGAAACATTATCAGAACATTCACGAAAGATATGCAAATCCTAAACTTTGGAGGAAAATCATTGCTAAAAGGACATTGTGGGAAGCCAGAAAGACAGTATAGTAAAAAAATCATCTTGTAAAGCAAGAATACTTGGAGAAGATGAAGTAGGCGAACTTCACAGGAAGTGTTGGGAACTAACCAGTGCTAGAGATCAACCAAATATATACAACAAAACGTCAGAATAAGCCTTGTTAAAAGAAGCTGTGTACATTCTGAGAAAGCCAAACGTTAGAATTTTAGCACACATCTTTATATGCAAGGACTAGGGGTCCTATTCACGTATGAAATTCACGCTGTACAAGCAGAAAAATACAACTGACGACCCTTTGAGTTTACACTTAATTGTATTAAATCTTTAAGCTTCAGTAGTTTGTTTAACAAGGAAATAATAAAATTAAATAAGACCTTATTTTCTTCGATTTTCATTCAAAAGCGTACTATATCCTTCTTGTTTTGTATCTTAATGTGCAAGACACACTAATCAACCCAGAATATATATCCATAAATTTTTAAATTTCTACTTTCATATTTCAAATGTGAATAAAATAAAGAAACAAATAATAATAATAATAATAATAATAATAATAATAATAATAATAATAATAATAATCATAATAATCATAATCATAATAATAATAATAATAATAAAAACTTTCTCTCGAGTTGAATTTCTGTACAAGAAAAAGCAGCACCTTATTCATTCCTTTTTCCTGAAAAATTTTCTAAAAAGGAAATATTATCTTTTGGAAACAAGCTCCTCAATTTTCAAAATTCAATTTTAATAAATAGGTGGGTGGCTCAGAGAAAATCTGAGTGTTCTCCCAAAGAAAAGTTTTAATTCATTTACCTAATGTGCGGGGCCACCAAGCCAATAATTTTATTGAATTAAAAGATTTCGAAAGCAGCTAGTCTTAAAATATCCACAACTTCGAGTCGGCATAATCACTTTAGTCTATTCATTTATTATGTGTATTCTCTTTTACAAACGGTTTCCATAAGAATGAGTTCACATTACTGTTCTCATTATATGAAAACAATTAAGAAGTCAATGTTTCGTAATTATGCGATTTTGAATAAAGAAGATACATAAAAGTGAGTAGAGAAGAATTGACGGAATAGTCTAGAATAGAGTAACACGGAAAAACCTTACGCATTAAGCAAACAATAGAATTTGTATCAAAATTTTCGATTTTTTAAAAATATATTGACAAACAAAAGCTTACATCAACAGTAACATGAACAAATTTGGAAAGGAAGTGAGTTTATATGATAGTATTGTACGATTTCGTATTTTAAGAAAGAAAAAAAAACTACTTTTGCAGATTTACTGCTCAGATGGAATTAATATGTAAATTCTATATTCACTCTATACTAAGAACATCACTATTGTCTAAAATTAATATATATAACGACAGGAAAAATTGTCAAATGAGTATAACGCATTGCGGTAAGCGATTGTTTAAACTGAGAGTAAAAGTGAGGTAAATATAGTAAAATCTCACTGTATTAAAATCTCTCTTTTATACTACTACATATTTTGGAATTACATGTAGCATAATCAAGGGAAGGCTTAGTAAGTTAAATAAATCTCGTCATGAATACAATACGATTAATCCATATTAAGAGTGTCTACTTAAAACTGTTCTGTAGTTTCGTCTGTAGGTCAGAGTGACTTAACGAAAACTTTTCTGTTATTACAAAATATATAACTTATCTTGTGTACTTGCAGGTTCACAACAGCTACAGGATTATATCAATCACTTATGGAAAACGAGGACTTCCTTAAAGTTCTTGAAGTATGCTGCGACTTATATTAATGTGGTCCTTAAATTTCAACTTCAGAGTTTCTTTCTTTCTTTCTTTTGTTTTTAAAGTCTCGTCTCTTAAAATGGTTCCAATTAGATCGAAGTAGCCCACGATAAAAAAAAAGTTCAATTGAATAATATTAAACAGTGCCCTAAGTGACCTCATGTTTTGAATGCATTTATAATATACAATATGTGGCAAATGTACTTAGTTCGGAAAGACAATTGCAAGTTAATAAACAAATATTATGAAGGTAATATCTGTAAAATGATTAGAGATGAGCTGGAAACGTCAAACGTGTGTTTATGAAAAAAAAAAAAAAAAAAAAACTCCAAAACAAGTCACATGACTCTTTCCTGTTAAAAATTTTAGACTTGAATCCAAGATAGACTCCATGATTGTACTATATACCCGCTCTTTCTTTCCCCTATCCACGATATGGTGTCACTGCCTCTAGCAGCTCTGAACCGTATATTGTATATATTGTAAATGTACTGAAAACTTGAGGTCAATTGAAGTATCATTTAATATTATTCAATTGAGTGAATTTGTCTCATGAATTACTTTAGTCTGATATGAAACCATCTTAGGGAGTGAGATTACAAACCTCGGAAGTCGAAAAATAAGGACCACCCCTACATATATAGGGTTATAACCTATAGCCTTGCTGCTGAAAGGGACGCTAAACTCAAAATCAAATCAAATCTCTCTTTAGCAGCATATTAAACATTTAAAAGAATTATTAAATAATTCATGTTCCTGACTGTTTGTTACGTTATCTGTAAATTTATCGAAATCGATTATTGTTCCTCTCGTAGTCTCACAATACACCATAAAATTGCTTTCCAATAAGTTACAATTCTGTTATTTTTTATGTAAAAACTATCGGCACTCTGTTTTTAAATATGAAAATACATAGCTACTACTGTATGTATATCCTCATTACACATCACGAATTTTGAATAACAGTAGTTCTTTTTAAATGTGATTGATTTCATCTTTCAACTGTCCTGAATTTGAACATTATTACACGATGACATATATTTTGTAAGGTGAGAAGCTATTTCAGTAACTAACTCCGACCTATGAGGAGGACACAATTATTTGTCGAAACCTTATACAATTTTAATAAGACACAGTCACTGTTTAATTGTCTAATTTGTTAAGTGTCAATTTCTGTCGTTAATCTTTACTGAATAAAGATATTCAGATTTCGTGGAAATAATTTAAATTATGAAATCAGAGTATATAACTACATGAAGCTTCGTAGATTAAACTGAATAACAAGCTTATGTTCAAAAGAGTGGTTACAGGCCACATTTCAAAGGTACTTTCTGACTTGGGTGCAACATACTTTGTAAATAGTAAGAAATGCCAGCACAAAATGTCAGAGAATTCTTATTATTTAACTTTTCAGCCACATTTATTCGTGTTACTAATAAATATATGTTTCGGCACTTAGCCAGTTACCTAATTTGTTACTAAAATTATATGGTAACATTTGCTCTACACATATTAATGTTTGAGGGTATTCATAAGGTATAAAACAGAATTTTAACCCCTGTAAATGGAACTGACATTTATTACAAACTACAAACTTCTATATTTGTCCAGAGTACTAATGTTGTCTTGTTTATTCTACCTAGTATCTTTAAATTTATCGCGAGATGCGTACCAAAAGTACGTGTCACTTTGATATATGTAAAAAAAGCGTGAGAGCATTTTAGTGAAATTGGAGAAGATTGAACTTCAAACTTTAAGGTATAACTGGGCAAAATTTCAGCCCTCTAATTGTGTTCGCTTTAATATATTCATCCATGAAAGAAACTCTTCTTGAGACTGACCTCAAATAACGGATTCACCATAGAGGTGACCAATAAAGATTTTGTTTCGATATGAAAACTGTATCGATATTTATTGCCATTTGAAGGACCTTAGTGAAGACACTGTCTTTGCTGACTCCACTGTGCGGAAGTGGATGGGGGCAGAGGTCAACTGAAGGTTTCGGACAGACAGCAAGCATCTCACAAAACATTGCTCCTGTTGACGCCCTGGTCATGGAGGACACAAGGCTAACCGTTGAGGATATGTGTAACTTTACAAGATTCTCTCATTGCATCGTGGAAAGAGTTCTGACAGACCACATGTAGTTTTCAAGGTTGGTTCACGTTAGGTGCCTCGACAGCTGGGTGAAGAGGAGATGATAGTCTTCTGGATAACAAGAAAGTCATTTACATAATAAGAACATCGAAATGATTCCTAATCCGTTCTGTTCCCAAGAACTATCCAAATCTAATCAAAACTGAAGGATTCATTTCTGTTCCAAAGCGCTCTGTGAAGAGACATTTTTCAGTGTCTAAAACATACTTCACAGCCAGCCTTCTAAGACGCTTTTGATAGTGAGATATAAATATTGCAATGGTGTGTAGAAGTGGATGGGAATTATTTTCAAAACAGACGGATATATCTAACTCGACAACTGAAAACTATGGGAATTATGGGAAAACGGGACGTATTTCTGATACGCACCTCGTAAACACAGACATTTTCACTTGGTTTACTACGTACAGCCTTGTTCAAATATTTAGCTACTCACTTCCTCCTTTAAACAAGTCGTATTCTCATATTCGTATAGGGGACAATTTAGTATTTTGGCTTAAACTAAACACCCTCATGAGCGAAACAAGACATACAGTTTATAATATTGTAATACACTGAACAGTGGATACATTTTAACAAAGACTTAATCATCTCATTTTCTTGTCCTATGTCTGGGTCAAATTTGCTGAAGTTTCGATGAAATATTTATTACAGTCACTTTTCTTTTGATTTACTGTCGCTGCGTATTACAGCTTGGACTTTTCAAAGACAGATGGGCGGGCCATGGATATTTTGAACACGGATCTATGTAATCATTAAGGAACAGCAGTTGTAGCAAAATAAAATAGCAATAAATAAATAAGTAAATAAAACATATATTTAAAATGCCAGCTTATACTGCACAACGAAAAAGAAAATCACATAAATATGAATATTATACACATAAAACTACAGAAAAAATTTGAGCCAATAGTAGCTAAATACTCGTTCGAAGTTCTTTCACAAAACTGTTCATTTTTCTTTCTGCGAAAGCTGTGCCTTAGACACAAGGTATGTGAAACACAAGGTAATACTAAAATATATATACGACTGACAGAACTCTACCGTTAATTTTTCCCCCTAGGAAGTCCTGCTGTTTGCTTGGTCAACAATGATTCATTCCTTCCAGAATGGAGCGTTAAATTTCATACCTCACTGGTGAATGTGATCCATAATAAAGGTGAGTAATATGACTTGAACTTCCGGTAGAAAAGTAAACAACTTTGGAAACAGAAGCAGCCAATGATTTTAGTAGGAACAATAGTTTCCTCACAGATAATAAAGACGCTTGACCGATAAGAAATTGAAACCCGTTCAAAGAAATAACTACGATAAAATATGAATAGAACAGGCACGCTCTCATGCATCTGTTTATCAACCATTATCTAAATACGATAAAATGACATGGATTTATTTGTATCATGCAATGCAGTTCAGAGGTTTTTATTATAGGCTTAACAAAATGGACGACAAATGCAAATGGCAGATGCAGTAACGTACACAAGCAGTGTATTTCTGGATTTAATCCCCTCTGAGCAAGATATTATGTCAATATACATATATATATACATTATGATATGCATGCAAGCACCTGAAATGATGTAAGCTTGGGACCATGAACCTCTCCTTCCCGTGACAAAATTCTGCGTATGACACTAGGAAGATAAGCTCCCTTATGACTATTGACTTGCGTACGTGTCTTCGGCGTGGGAGACCCTGGTTCGATTGCCGGCGGGAGCATATGTGGTTTGGATACCACGTTAAGCTGTAGGTCCACGTCTCATATAGCCTCACTGCTGAAAGAAACTCTAAACTGTAAATCAAATCAATCGAATCTTAACAAATTCTACGGACTACCCTAAGTTTATCGCCTTCAAAGGCAATTAAAAAAACACACATACCCGTATGTATATATATATATAGGGTGTTGATGAACTATACCGACAAACTGCAAAAGGTGGTTCCTTACATCAAAATAAGAGAAAAAGTTCATATGGATTTGTGGGGGAAAATGCATAGTTTCAGAGCTAGGGCTGTCCAAAATCTCGAAAAAGCCAAATTTCAAGAGGTCCTATTTCGAATTCTAGAAACTGTGGATAGTAGTCCTTCTCAGCGTAAAGGAAGTCATGCATACGCAATCCAAAAATGTATATTTCATTAATTTTCAGTGGGTGTACAGATTATTACATACAGGGTGAAATACCTAGACATGCCATCAACCGAATTTTGAGATATGCTCTGATTTTATGATTGGTCCAAAGTAGGCAGCCGATAAGCGTTGATAGTGAACACGGAATCCTTTGGCGCGCTGCCGGAAGTGTTAAGGATCGTCAGCAGCACAATCTCTCATACTCGGGAAAACAAATGCTGCGCTGTTTTCTTTCACGCTCAGAAGTGAAGAAAACGTGAAATATATCGTGACGAAATACATCGCATCACACGTTATTCCGAACAAAAAAAAACAGAACTGCCGGTTTCTAACACTTCCGACTTCCCTCCAAAGCACTGGATGTTTATTGTTCTCAAGGCTTAACTCCTGCCTACTTTGGACCCTCCTTGAAATCAGGGTATATCTGAAAACTCTATTGAAGGCATACCTAAGAATTACACCCTGTACACTTATTGAAAATCGATTAAATATGCACTTTTGGATTGTGTATGCGTGGGTTCCTTTATGCTGGTAAGGATCACCATCGACAGCTTCTGGAATTCGAAATAGAGCCTGTTAAAATATAGCTTTTTTGCGATTTTGGACGCCCTAGCTCTGAAACTATGCACTTTTCGCCGTAAGTCCATATGAACTTTTTCTCTTATTTCGATGTACAGTTTGTCGGTATAGTTCATTAACACCCTGTATAATAATTGTTATATATATATATATATATATATATATATATATATATATATATATATATATATATATATATATTATAATTCCCTTTATTTATTTATTTCATTTTCCGCCGTAAGAGCTCTGCGTTTATGGCTTTGTCAAGATATAAATTCTTACAATTAATTAAGAGAGACACATTCTTTATATTGGTATTAATATAAGAAAATTCATACTAATTTCTTTTTTAGTAATTGAAAAACAACAATATTTTATAAAATAAATCCATATATGGGATTTTACACTTGTACAATCTATACGTGTTTGAGACACAAAAGAGCAGTTGCTCTCAAAAGGAGGTTTTCCCGTATACAAAGAAACGCTTCTTTCGAGGGGGAACGGAAATTTTCGCTTTTCTGACTTATTATTTTTTACGTTTTCCTATAGTGGATTCTACACTTAAAAAGAACCTTCACGAAATTTACTATTAATGAGACGCATGTTCAGTACGGGGTTGGCTATCTTTATTGGTTTTAGAACTATCATTACATTGGTGGCCAAGAAGTGTAAGTTTTACAACATTAGACATCGCAAGGGGCATGTTGGTTGCCTAACCACCTTATCAAGTTCCTGAAAGTTTTAGATCTTATCATGTGTGTTATACGGGTTACAGTCTCAGTTATAGCATATGATATGACGCACTCAGAATCAGAACTTGCTAAGTCATTATTGCTAGATTTTACAGGAGCGCGCTTTAAAGTTTATAGAAATGTGTTGAAATACCAAGATATTAATACAATGAACTGACATTTCGTATGCTGGTTCGTTTTGATAGGTGTGACGTTGTGTTACAATACCAGATGCGTATAAGGTAAGCAGAACGTTTTTCAATAAAATTTGAAACCTTGACTTAACAACTTTTCTTATAAAACGAGTGAAAAGTTGGTAAGTCAGTGTAGTTAACAACTTCTGACCATCATTGTTAACATAGATGCCTCAATAAAGAATAGATAAGGAATACGAAACATAGCTACGAACTTTATTTCTAACAACCCACTTCTACATTCACTTTACATCATCATACACATCACTACTAGACACCATTGTGTTGTAAAATGTAGTCCCTTCTGGCAGAAATACATGTTCCAGCAGCAGGTGTACATAATCACATTTCTCTTTCTTAACCAGCTGCAACTGATCTGAGGTTTGTGGACCACCGTCATATGGATTTAGCAAGGCTTGCAATTACACCCCGTGTTTCAAAAACGACTGTGGGCGAAAAAGAGTTGAAGATATTGTGTGACGAACTTCTGGTACACACCCTCTTTTCAAACATACACCACGAATCTGTCAAGTCAGGAACACTTTGCATAAGAATGCCACTAAGGGTCGCTTTGAAATCAAAGACGTCAAAAACTAGAGTACCATCATGTTCCTCATTATCAGTAAGTAATTGTTTGACATATACAACCTCAATAGGATTTTTGCGTAGAGTTTGTCTGATCAGTTTAACCCATGTGGAAGGAACGAGGACTTGATCGTTTGATCGCTTCTCCTTTTCAAAACGCCAAAAATTTCTGTCAATGGGCATGAAAGAATGTCCTGGAATTGGTAAGTAAATAAATACGCTGAAAACGGACCTGGTCAACCATATATCAGCCAGCAAGATGCAGCCAAAACACAGATGCAGTCCAGGCAGGCCGTGGTGTCGGAATAGTTTCCATAAGTTTGTTCCCCTGGATCTACATTTGTAGCTGATGCAGAAGGTGCTGTCGCTGCTACTTGTTACTCCTAACTCCCTTACATATATGAAGTCACAAGAAGCGGTATATTCAGAGCCATTACCTTCAAATAAACATTGACTTGTGACATCGTCACTCGAATCTTTCTCGGCGTCAGCCATCTTTTCACTATGCATCAAGCCCTCTGAAAAGCAGAAGCGCCGATCGTAGAGTAGACACGGGACGAATTTGACTTAACAACATCTGCCCCCAAATATGGACCTAACAACTTCTCTTCCGAAACTCACACTCCGTTCCCAAGTCACCTAAACGACTTAACCTCGTCTGATTCGTTTAACTGGTGTAGATCTGTATCCCAGGATATTTATCGTGCACTTAACAATATTTCTTCCAAAACTTGAATTAACGACTTCTGATTCTGAGTGCGTCATACAATTTACTTAAGGTTACTGTGCCCACCCCCTTGTCCAAGCACTTCGCCTTTTCGCCACCAGATGCTCACTTTTTCATTTAGCAATCACTGCTGGTACCTCTACTGGGAAGAACTGAAAGATCGTACCGCTCAGTTTAAATGTGTCCAGGATATCCACAATTGAAGTGGGCGGGGAGAGGAATCCAACAGTTTTTTTTTTTCCTTCGTGCACCTGCAGTCAGTCAGCAAGCCGTGTTGTTCAGCCGCAGGGCAAAATCTCAACCATTGACGGGTAACAGAAATCTTTTCTTTTTGCAGGTAGGAATAGAGTTTTTGTACGAAAAACGTGAATTAGGTTGCAAAGAGCGTCATTCGCATCGCGTTGACAAATTTTCTTTCGTCCGTTTATCACATGAAGCTCTTTTCTTTTTTTTTTTCGATTATTACCAGTATATGAGATAAAAAACCTAAATGGTTCTTTGTATACAGAAAACAAACAATACCAATATTTTCTTACATATCAGTATTATATGATTTTTTTTTTTTTCATGAAGTGTATGATGCTTGAAAAATGGACAGAATGAATTTTGATTTTTCTATTTGTCCCTATCCTTCTGAGTAGAGAGAATGCTGTGGCGCAACTAAAGGGCCTGCAGGGCCCGCAACATTGAGAGGCCCAGAACAGAAAGAGGCCCATTTCAGTTTCGAAGTTAAACTTTATAATGTTAGGATGTTAAAAATTATGTGATGTTTCAACTATATATCATTTTTACCTATGAAGACGGTAACACCTGAGCGATTATTTAGTAAATTAAATGCCAACAAAACATACTGACCAGCGAAAACATTATGACCACTCGCTACTTTTTGAACGAAATCATCGGGCTGAGATAAGAGCTACAAGGCATATCACAACCGCGCGCCAAACACGACAAGAATCACACTCGATTAGTCAGTGTGGTGCTTGTGCCTTGAATGGGGAAGGACGACGATATATCAGGGTGACTAAATGGCTGGGAGCTTCATTTCGGAAACAGCGCGACTTGTCGAGTTTTCGCGATCTGCAGTGCTTATGTATTTCAAAGATGGGAAAAGGACAGTGAAACCAGCATCGAACCAAACAACAAAAAGTGGGGCGACTACATCTCATTAAAAATGTCGGATGTCGTAGACTCTCGAGGTTGGTACAGCAGAATAGACGAAAACTATAGCACAATATAATAATAATAATAATAATAATAATAATAATAATAATAATAATAATAATAATAATAATAATGTGCATTTTTTTTTGCATATGAGCAAGTTGTGACTCACTGATAGAACATAGAAAGTCAAAACTGTTCTCTGTAAATTTTACGTGACTCATGGATGTGGATAGAGGGGGTCCGTTTAACATTTTTGCGGGGAGGCCCATTCGTCCTTACTTACGCTACTGAGAGGTAATGTAAAATAATAACACCAATATATACATATATATAAACTCCTGGCGCAACAGTCCCTTGTGATCTGAGTCTGCAGCGGGCTTATGTTAGTGGTCAGCACAACTACACCCAACGTAGCCGGCTTTCTAGATTGAAGTCCGCTATCTTTTAGTTTCCCAACTTTTCTCTCGATGTTTGGTCAACACAGCAATGTTTGAGTGCCACACCGGGAATTAAACTCTGGACGACGCACACCGTATCACTTTCGCTAATCTTCTGGTAAAATTCAGGTTAGGGTGGTACTGAATTATTTTTGGAATATGCCATTTCTCATAAGGTAAAGTTCAAAAGTATTGTGACATAATTAAAAAGTTCATTATCAACCACGTATTCTTGCCTCTAATATCACTAAAAGTTTTCGAGATATGTGTCAAAAATGGTTGAAACACTTGAAGTTAGTTTAGTAACTTGAAGAAGATAGTGGCCTTATACATACACAATTGCTTCAATTTTTATTTTTATTCTTCTCTCTCGTAAAGAAATACAAAATCATAATTTCAACCATTTTGGTACATTTTTCATAATTTGAAGGGCGAACAGCCGGTTTCTTTCTTACGTTTTGAACTTGGGATTTATATTCTTCTTGTCACTTATCGTGAAAGTCATATAATGACATAGGTCCCAAAGCTAGAATATATTATGCGACAGAGGTAATGACAATTTCATCTTTAAGATCTATTAAATTTGACATTTATTGAACGATAGCGGTTTTATAATACGAATAAATTTTTCGCAATAAGGTGCATATAGTGGTCTAAGAAATGACAAAAGCTACCATTGACCTTTATAGTTTGACTGATGCTTTTTCGATCATGGTCTTCCCCTTAAATTTTGTAAAGGACAGTATCATTTTAATTATCTTGGCCTAATTTCCTAAAGCCTCTCATTCGTACGCTAAAAAAAAAAAAAAAAAATCTATTTTTTATGTATAAGAATTCAGGGAATGCAAATTTATTCAAAATTCGTTTACAATTAAAGTCGGCTAAACAGATATTCTTTTGAGATTTCTGTATTTTGAAAACAAATTCACGATTTCAGTTCTTTGTCTTTACTTGTTTCCATGTTTTTTTTTTATATATATCAATACTGTATGATCAATTCCAAGAATTATTTTAGTTCCCCGGTACATCCATTTATAACAAGCTCCAAATACTGCTACAATTTTAATGTGGTTTCAGGAGAATCTGCATATCTCATCCTTTTGTTACTCTCTATATATTCATCTACTATGTAAACAAACATCAGTGAAAGAAAGAGGCTGAGAGCTAACACGTGCTCCGTGAGGAACGTTGTTATTCCTTTTACTGACATATCTAGAGAGTCTAGTGTTGCCACGAGACAAGACGATATTTCTGGCTGTGTCGTCTCGTCTCATATCGAATGGTTCTGTCTCGTCTCGTGGCAACACCAGAAAGGCTGAGGCCCACAAAAAGAACTGTTATACCAAGTGGTTAAAATTACAACTTTTAACCAAGTTTTGTTTGGTAGCACAACACACAACACGACTGCAATCTTCCAGCAACGGCTGCTTAGATTCGACTGAACCAGTAATTACTTCGATAGGAACATTTGTCAATACCGTCAGTACAGTCGAAAGGCAAGATTTCCCCATTTATTCTGATATCCTTTATTCAGAACCCCTGGCGCCACTTCAACAAATAAGGAGGCCTATGTAACTTTCCCATTTAAAAAATGGTTTAGCTTCGAATAACATCATAAAACAATAAAAAAGATAAATTTTGTTGTCAAATCAGCATCTTTTCAAAACTCAGTATCGAGAAAGGCTGACACGTTTCTGTCTTGGTTCGGAACGAGAAAGACGATGAAACAATAGTTAGTTACTGATAAAATTGCCACTTCTACTTGTACTTCTATAACAGGATTTTTATACGTAGATATCTCCACCAGCCCCCGGAATAAAATCTTCTGAAACACTGATCTCAATGAACGCTTTACATTTGTATTTGAATCTAGAGCACTATCACAAAATAATTAAACTTGAATCGATTGAAAAATGGAAGTGAAAGCTGTTTGTAAGAATCATTTTTAAAAAATTCTTTAGGTATTCCCTGTTCTTTGTAGGATTTGAAACATTGAATCATTTGGATCATTTGAAATAATAAAAGATGGTATACATTTCGAAGGCAAATAATTTATTCCGGGTTAATAAATTTTTAAGCAAATTCAGAAACTGTGTTTGTATTTTTCGAGACACGAGACGAGACATTTCACAAAAAGTTTCGTATTGTATCGTGTCTCGCTTCAAAGAGTCGAGTCCCGTCTCGTTGGAACACTAAGAGAGTCTTACGCATTCTCTTTCCAAGAAAGTGAAACTTGAAAAGCACATTCAGTCAATTGTTATCATAGAATATACTATGGGCATAGCCACTGATGTGTAGAAGGTGACAGGCGGAATTTGTTCTTATGGAGCCCTTGGCGAGTTGGAGCCGTGGGGCTCTATTATTTGGATTGGAAACATTGGTTCAAAAATATTTTACATTTAGCATACATATACATACACACACACATATATATATATATATATATATATATATATATATATATATATATATATATATATATATACACACACGTACATGTGTGTTACATATACTTTAATTAATGTGTGGACCTGCGGACAAGGTATAGTTCGCCCGCCCAAAAAACCGCCTCTGGGGGGTGGGTTCGAAGCGCACTCCTGAAACATAGAATTATGCTAATCGTAATTTTCTGAGATAGACTACTCCCAGAGGAATAAGTAAATAAATAAATAAATAAAAATAGTTTCGTAATGTTTATCTTCCGTATACGAGTAATTGAAAAATTTTAGTGTCTCAACAATGAGAGCTGTATACAGGTGATTCTGGCCCAAATTTTCGGCTCTCTCCCCCACGGTTGGTTTAAGAATTTTTATCTATTATCTACTCCCTTGGAGTAACTGTTGCTCTGTATTTTCATGGGCTTGCAACCGTCAGAATGAATATCCTGGCTCCTTTCCCAGCTACCCATTCAGCATGCAATAGATACATGCAATAACAATCAAATCCCACACAAACTATTCTACCCATCAAATATTTTAACATGGAAAATTCTTTACGCAACGTATTTCGTTTGTTTAAAATGGAATAGACCTAAATACAACTTTTTTTTAATGTTCTTCTGGAAATTCGATAGCGAGATCGCTCACATCAAAAAATGAGATAATTAGTGCTCTGACAATCTGGTAGAAATACAACATGCCATATATACACATTACTGTGATTACATTGCTATTTATTCAATGATTATTTTGCTTAGAGCTTTCTAGTCTTCAGGGTACTCTTCAAGGGTATATAATTACTCTTCACTTATGTCGCGAAAAAATATTCAGCTTGCAAATTTATTTCGAGAACTTCTCATTCCCTAATACATGTTTATTCTCTGAATTTGTACGTACAGCCGACAAACTTACATAGAATCTCAACAGAGTTCAAATGTGAGGTGTCTGCTGGGAAGCACAGGTCAGTTGTATGGGAGGGGCTTTTAGAGTGCAATTCTAGGAACACTGTGGGCTTTTAGAGTGTAATTCTAGGAACGCTGTAGGGGGCCATCCCGCTCCACCTGAGACAAAAAAAAATCTGGAGGCACACTAGTTCACACTGGCTATAAACAAGTTCTGGCGCAACAAAGTTCTGAATGAATATATATATATATATATATATATATATATATATATATATATATATATTTATTTACTATTCCATTTTCCGAACAATAACATTTACCGATGACCTGTTAGCCCCTCCACCACAGCCACCATGAAAACAAATTCAATCGGAATTTGTCCAGCTCGTTTGATCACGAATAATTATCGTTTGATCCCAACGCATACTGATGTATTACACACAATTTGGCTAGAGCTTGTTAGCCCTTGATAATCGACATGTATCATTCCATAGATATTTCAATCGTAAATAGGTAAGCAAAGTTTGCTTAGTTTCTGGTAGCAAGTATGGAAAATAGTTTACTGTTTATTTAAAAATGGAGGCCTCCAACAATGAAACTAACAACAATATGAGAAATCGACATGTACCACTCTAGATATCTGAATTGTAAATATGACAAGTTTGGTCAGCTTGTGGTAAAAAGTATGGAAAATAAAGTGAATCGTTTATTTAACAATGGTAGTCTCCAACAACGTAATTAAAACAATATGTGAAATCGACATGAACCATAGGATAGATATTTCAATCTTACATAGGTACGCAAAGTTTGGTCAGTTTCTGGTAGAAAGTATGACAGATAAAGTTTATTGTTTATTTAACAATGGTGGCCTCTAACAATGCAACTAACAACAACAAGTGAAATCGACAAGTACCATTTCATAGATATGTAAATCGTAAAGGAGTGTGCTAAGTTTGGTTAATCTGTGGTAAAAAGTATGGCAGATAAAGTTGATTGTTTATTTAACAATGGAGAAATCCAACAATTATTTATTGAACAATTGTGGCCTTAAACGATAAAACTAACAATAATATGTGAAATCGACAAGTACCATTCCCTAGATATCTCAGTGGTAATCCGATTGGTGTGCCAAGTTTGGTCAGTTTCTGGTACAAAATATAGCAAATAAAGTTGATTCTTTAACAATGGTGGCCTCCAACAATGAAACTAAGAACAATATGTGAAATCAACACGTACTATTTCCTACATATTTCAATCTTAAATGGGTGTGCAAAGTTTGGTTAGTCTGTGGTAGAAAGTATGGCAGATAAAGTTGATCGTTTATTTCACAATGTAGAAATCCAAGGATTGTGTATTTAACAATGGTGGTCTTCAACAATGAAGCTAACAACAATATGAGAAATCGACACATATCTTTCCCTAGATATTTCAATCTTAAATGAGTGTGTAAGGTTTGGTCAGTTTCTGCTAGAAAGTATGGCATATAAAGTTGATTCTTTATTTAATAATGGTGGCCTCTAACAATGAAATTAACAACAATAAGTGAAATCGACACGTACTGTTCCATAGATGTCTCAATTGTAAATGAGTGCGCCAAATTTGGTTAGTTGTGGTAGAAAGAGTGTAAGATAAAGTTGATTGTTTAGGTAACAATTTACAAATTCAACGATTGTTTATTTAACAATGGTGGCCTTCAACAATGAAAGAACAACAATATGTGAAATCGACACATACCATTCCATAGATATCTCAATCGTTCATGAGTGTGCAAAGTTTGCTTAGTTTGTGGTAGAAGTATGGCAGATAAAGTTGATCGTTTATTTAACAATGGAGAAATCCAACGAATGTTTATTTAACAATGGTGATCTTTACAATGAAACTAACAACAATATGAGAAATCGACACATATGTTTCCCTAGATATTTCAATCTTAAATGTGTGTGCAAGATTTGGCCAATTTCTGGTAGAAAGTATGGCACATATAGTTGATTGTTCATTTAACAAACCTGGTCTCTAACAATGAAACTAACAACAATAAATGAAATCGACACGTACCATTCCAGAGATATCTCAATCCTAAATGAGTGTGCCAAGTTTGGTTAGTTTGTGGTTGAAAGTGTGGCAGATAAAGTTGATTGTTTATTTAACCATGGGGAAATCCAACGATTGTTTATTTAATATTGGTGGCTTCGAACAATGAAACTAAAAACAATATGTGAAATCGACTAGTAGATATCTCTGTGCAAATCCGATGGGTGTGCCAAATTTGGTCAGTTTTTTTAGAAAGTATGGCAGATAAAGTTGATTGTTTATTTAAGAATAGTGGCCTTCAACAATGAAACTAACAACAATATGTGGAATCCACACGTACCATTCCCTAGATACTGCAATCTTAAATGGGTGTGCAAAGTTTCTTCATTTTCTCGTAGAAAGTACGAAAGATAAAGTTGATTGTTTACTTAACAACGGTGGCCTTCAACAATGAAACTAACAACAATATGTGAAATCGGCACGAACCATTCCATTGATATCTCAATCGTAAATGAGTGTGCCACGTTTGGTTAGTTTCTGGTAGAAAATATGGCAGACAAAAGTTGACTGTATACTTAACACTGGAGAAATCCAACGATTCTGTATTTAAAAATGGTGGCCATCAATCATGAACCTAACAACATGTGAAATCGACACATAGCATTCCGTAGATATTTCAACTTTCAAGGGGTATGCAAAATTTGGTCAGTTTCTGGTAGAAAGTATGGCAGATATAGTTGATTGTTTATTTAAAAATGGCGGTCTCTAACAATAAAACTAACAACAATAAATGAAATCGACACGTACCATTCCATAGATATCTCAATCGAAAATAAGTATGCCACGTTTGGTTAGTTTGTAGTATAAAGTATGGCAGATAAAGTTGATAGTTTATTTAATAATGGAGAAATCCAACGATTGTTTTAAAATGGTGGCCTCGAACAGTGAAACTAACAACATGTGAAATCGATTGGTACCATTCAGTAGATATCTCTGTGGTAATCCGATGGGTGTGCCAAGTTTTATCAGTTTGTGTTAGAAAGTGTGTTAGATAAAGTTGACTGTTTACTTAACAATGTAGGCCTTCAGTAATGAAACTAACAAGAATATGTGGAATCGACACGTACTATTCTTTAGATATCTCAATCTTAAATGGATGTATAAAGTTTGGTCAGTTTGTGGTAGAAAGTACGGCAGAAAAAGTTGATTCTTTACTTAAAATTGTGTCCTCTAACAATGAAACTAACAACAATATGTGAAATCGACCCATACCATTCCATAGATATCTCAATCGTAAATGATTGTGCAAGTTTGGTTAGTTTGTGGAAGAAAGTGTGGCAGAAAAACTTGATTGTTTATTTAACAATGGTGGCATCTAACAATGAAAGAACAATATGTGAAATTGACACGTACCATTCCCTAAATATTTCAATCTTAAATGCGTGTGCAAAGTTTGGATAGTTTCTGGTAGAACGTGTGGCAGACAAAGTTGATTGTTTTTTAAAAATGGTGGCCTCTAAGAATGAAAGTAACAACAATAAGTGAAATCGGCACGTACCGTTCCATCGACATCTCAATCGTAAATGATTGTGCAAGTTTGGTTAGTTTGTGGTAGAAAATATGGCAGATAAAGTTGATTGTTGTTTAATAATGAAGAAATCCAACGATTATGTATTTAACAATAGTGTCTTACAACAATGAAACTAACAACAATATGTGAAATCGACACATAGCATTCCGTAGATATTTCAACTTTAAATGGGTGTGCAAAGTTTGGTCAGTTTCTGGTAGAACGTATGGCCATTAATGTTGATTGTTTGCTTAACAATGGTGGCCTTTAACAGAGAAACAAACAACAATATGTGAAATCGACCCATACCATTCCATAGATATCTTAATCTTAAATGATTCTGCAAATTTTTGTTAGTTTGTGGTAGAAAGTGTGGCAGAAAAACTTGATTGTTTATTTAACAATGGTGGCATCTAACAATGAAAGAACAACAATATGTGAAATCGACACGTACCATTCCCTAGATACTTCAATCTTAAATGCGTGTGCAAAGTTTGGTCAGTTTCTGGTAGAAAGTGTGGCAGATAAAGTTGATTGTTTTTTAAAAATGGTGGCCTCTAAGAATGAAACTAACAACAATAAGTGAAATCGGCACGTACCGTTCCATCGACATCTCAATCGTAAATGATTGTGCAAGTTTGGTCAGTTTGTGGTAGAAAGTATGGCAGATAAAGTTGATTGTTTATTTAATAATGGAGAAATTCAACGATTGTTTAACAATGGTGGCCTCGAAGAATGAAGCTAACAACAATATGAGTAATTGATTGGTACCATTCAGTATATATCTCTGTGGTAATCCGATGGGTGCGCCAAGTTTGGTCAGTTTGTGTTAGAAAGTATGGCAGATGAAGATGATCGTTTATTTAACAATGTAGAAATCCAACGCTTGAGTATTTAACAATGATGGTCTTGAACAATGAAACTAACAACAATATGAGAAACCGACACATATCTTTCCCTAGATATTTCAATCTTAAATGAGTGTGCAAGGTTTTGTCGGTTTCTGGTAGAAAGTGTGGCAGATAAAGTTGATTCTTTATTTAACAATGATGTCCTCTAACAATGAAACTAACAACAATAAGTGAAATAGACACGTACGGTTCCATAGATGTCTCAATTGTAAATGAGTATGCCAAGTTTGGTTAGTTTGTAGTATAAAGTATGGCAGATAAAGTTAATTGTTTATTTAACAATGGAAAAATCCAGCAATTGTTTGTTTAACAATGGTTTCCTCGAACAATGAAACCTGTCGAACATTCGACAGGTACCATTCGCTAGATGTATCTGTGCTAATCGGATGGGTGAGCCAAGTTTGGTCAGTTTATTTTAGAAAGTGTGGCACATAAAGTTGATTGTTTATTTAACAATGGTGGTCTTCAACAATGAAACTAACAACAATATGTGAAATCGACACGTACCATTCCCTAGATATTTCAATCTTAAATGGGTGTGTAAAGTTTGGTCAGTTTCTGGTAAAAAGTACGGCAGATAAAGTTGATTGTTTACTTAACAATGGTGGCCTCTAACAATGAAACTAATAACAATAAGGGAAATCGACACGTACCATTCCCTAGATTTTGTAACGTCCATTAACCAGATTATATCCGTTTTTGCCTAATTTTTGAATTGTTCATTTTATTTTTGATTGTTTTAATTTTATTAGTTGCATATGTTAACATTGGTGACGGTGGCGCCATCTACCGTTTTAGACACAAACTATTTGGACGTAATGAATAACCTTAAATTTTACTTTTTCTGTTTTTTCTTGGACTGAACTTCAATCTAAGAACCAGGACATACTGCGAAGTCCACTGTCATACTCAGATGCAGTATGAGGAACACTGCTCTAGACAATCACATCATATTACATTATGACTGTTCGTTTATTTTTTATTTATTTACTTATTGAACTTGTAGAAGTTTGAATAAACAACAAATAATAGGAAAAAATGAATGTAATTAAAAAAGAAGGGTTTTGCACATCACAAGATTAGTCAATATCTATTCAGGAAATAATGTGAAAAAGAGTCAACAGAGCGGTAGAAGGATTGGTATGTATTGTCTCCAGCTCTTTTTATATGCTCTGAACTGAAAATTACCATGATGCTAGGAGACTTGAAAGGAGCATGTAAAGAACATAATATATACGTTTAAAAAAAGAAAAAGAAAGAAAAAATAGCAGGAGGAATGAAAATAGAATAGGTAACAGTTTTCGGTAATTCTATAGTATCTTTAGTGAAGACAAAAACTACGAGAATAGGAACAAGGATACAGGGAAAGAAGCCATTATGGAAATAAAGTGTATTCTGTAATAAAAAAAAAAAATCACATCACTTAATTTACGAAACATTTCTGCCATCAACACGAACGGAAAACCACTGACAGACTAGAAATAACAATATTGGAGGTACCAGTATTTAAAAATGTACAAAGGATCGATTAAAATATTTTACTTCAATAAAGATACAATCTAGCACATTTTGTTAAGATTAACTAATGTTCACCTATTATGTGCCCTGAAAAACCTAATAAGACTGTTATTTTCCTAGAATGGTTTCGGCAACCAATCATATCGCCTTCGTCATCGAAAGTTTTTTTTTTTTTTGTTTGTTTTTTTTAAATTCAACTTAGCCTTGTTTTTCAAAGAACATCAAAATCAGCAAGAGTAGTTATGAAATGCTGGTTATCATTACACACAGTAACTCTCAATTTAGCCATACCCACAATAATATGTGACAGATTGTATCCTTCTATAATGAGTGGCTGCACACCAAAGAAAACTTTTTATTTTAAGAAGACTAATCTGCCTGAATTTCCCTCGAACGATATTTGTTTACGCGACACAACAACTGGTAAAACGCTACTAATCGTATAATTAATGATAGATGCTATACAGTTCATCTTAATATATAACAATGTACTTACCTTTCCATCCTTGGTCCTTTTTTCTAGTTTATGTTCAACTCGTTGAGAGTCTTGTTCGCAACAGTTTCTTACCTCTTGTAGGCTAGAATTCCTAGGTTTTCATTCCTAATGGAAGTGGTCAATCACCCAAAATGACACTGACAAAGTCCGCATTTCTTCGTGTAGTTGATTCAACCCAAAACAGCTAAGCTTCCAACTGAGCTGCTAATGTTTGCTGTCAAAGTACTTACTTTCGAAAG
The DNA here is from genome assembly GCF_964235325.1 of Thermobia domestica. Classification (NCBI taxonomy): domain Eukaryota; kingdom Metazoa; phylum Arthropoda; class Insecta; order Zygentoma; family Lepismatidae; genus Thermobia; species Thermobia domestica. Next base: position 113,641,003 of record NC_137461.1, on the reverse strand, counting down.
CCAATATTTTCTCATCGTGGCGATGGCAAACAAGTAAATGAACGTAGCGGACAATGTCTCGAAGTAGCATGATTCTGAGGGGCCAATAAGTTCAATTTCATTGAGAAAGCACCTGATCTAATCAAAAGCAAACTTAAAAGCATCGTGTGTGAGACTGTGACGAAGCAAGGAGTAAAGATACTAGAGGTTGCTAAAACTGCTGATTACAAAGTTCTTACGCCTACAAGAACTTCCTTGTAGAAAGTAACAATAAGAGATTACCGAACTCAATCTTGACATTACTCAAAAGCTGACAATGGATGACATCCATGCGAATGGACGACGTTGATGAACTCCCAAGTTAGAAGGCTGCTTGGCTCTCAATTGATGATTTCCAACATGAATAACGATTGTCGGTCCTTGGTTTACACCAAACTCCCGTAACACTGAACTGTTTTTGTGTCCTGTAAAGAAAATGAGCCCAAATAAGTCCCGGATGGAACTAGTTTCACAGAAAACTTTGTTACGTTTTTAGCACTTCCATTCCGAGTAGTAACACTGTAATAAGTGTTGTGAAACTACTTTGATCCGGGAATAATTTTGGCTCATTTTCTTTACAGGGCAGCCAAAAACTGTTAATGAGGAATGTTAACTAGGAATTCCAGTCTGCAAGAGGTAAGAAACGGCTGCGAACATGACTCCCGCGCGACTTAAAACATCAATATAAACGCAAAAGAAGAGGACCAAGAGTACAAAGTTAAGCATATTGCTACCAACCTTCTTTGCTTTTTCAGTTAAAGGTCGTTTTCTTCATGGAACTGAACACAGAATAATAATAGAAAAGCTTCGTCGTTTATGAAATATTCATTGGAAACTATATTTTCAAACAATCCATATCAGTCAGTCTAAGGAAATGATATTTATAAGAAAGGTTGTCGCAACTGCCCAACATTTTTGAAAGCAAAGAAAAGGGATTTCGCATCAAAGAGAAAAGAGAGGAAATAAAAATTACCAAATGAATAACAATTTTAGTATTAAATCGGAAAGTTGTAATACAGGCATCGCTTAAGCTTGTCATTATCCAAGATTTTGTCAGTACATCATGCGATCATGCGCAGATAGCTTACATACAGAGAAGACGGCTGATAAAAATAACTAGGCTATCTACGTAACTATCGCTCTACAAGAGTTAGGACGCGGGTGGAAAGGAAATAACTTCCATCATTATGGACAAACTTCTTGTAGTTAGTTTTCTTTGTTTTATCAAAAGACAAAAGCACTAATCAAAAGTTCCTATTAATAATTGTAATTAAGGTTGTCTTCTCAAGTTCGAGATTAAAAAGTAGAACACACTAACCTAGCAAACAAAGGAACAAAAAAGTTACTGTAATATTGTACTATATAGAAAAATGCGTACTAAAGGAAAATAATAAATCGTACACAAAACCTTAGAAGTCGGGTATAAGGAAGAAAGGAACAAAAACTGAGTTGAACACACAAACAACGAAGAACTTTTCAGATGAAGCATGATAATAACAAGAAATGAAATGAAACGAAATTATCTATTTTCTTAATACAGTCACACTGTTAAGGATACAAAACACGTACGTAAGTATAGTACTATGCGTAGGGTTTCATTTCAGAAGATAAGACCAGAAATAAAGCCTTTATCCCTTTAAAACTATACTACCGTTGAAAGACATGATGCATTTGAAAGAAGTCATGAATACGCGCCCCTTTTATCCCAGTTCATACAATCGCATTCTTATCCAATTGCTCTACAGTTGATACTATTTCTGGTCATAACATTCAGTAAATTTGATCTCTTCACTTTTTCATTATCTTTATCTAACTTTGTTTTCTGAGGGCACGAAATGAAACTAACTATAGTACAGAAACTCCACGATTCAATTTAGTGAATTTTTAGCAACCATAGTTACCATCTAGAATGAAGATATCTGAAAATGAAAACGTTCCACTTACATCCTTTAGCCTACGGGAGAGATGATTAAGACAAGTGAATGACAGAAGAATTCGTAGAATGAGAATGTGGGAGGAAACTGGAGTACCCGAGAAAACCCACGGACACGATGTAGTAGACCACACACTTATTTGGCCGGGTATCGAATCAGGTACGCCACGCACCAGAGGTAAGGGCTCTACTACTTAGCCACCGTGCCATAACAACAATAACAAGCAAACAATGAAGTTGGGAATGAATATTTCCAGTTTAAAAAATGTTGTTAAATATTCCACTAGATAGAAAAACAGTACAATTTTTTACTTACACGCTTTAGCCCTAGCACGATAAAATTCATGTCTAAAGAAGAGATTAATAGAATCTGTGCGCTTGTGTGTATTTTTTTTCCTTTTTACTTTTTTCTTAATTGAGATCATGACTAGAAAAATTAGATATTAAGCAACTACATTTATCTGTAACATAAATAATTATCAAACATGTCAGTCGTTAAAGACTTTTACATTTTGCAACGCTCAACGACCTCTTTCTAGTTTTGTTTCTCTCTAGCGACTTCCCTTTCATGGATACCGTACGTGTCGTCTTGACCAATACGCCATGAAGAAGAAGAAAGCAATAGTTATATGAACTTATTCTTTCAGCTATACACTTTCTATAGATTTGTTCCTCCAAGCAATGTACCAATATGAACGACCATTGAAGATTCCATTAAGTCCTTGTAACATTAAGATAAATGTGATTACACTCTGAAATTAATTTTTTTTTTTTTTTTTTAAGCAAGACTATACAGCATGCATAAAAAAGATGGACCCAAATTCAGAGCTTTATATCCTTACAATTACGAATCGATCGCGACTGATATGCATATCACTTAAAAAGGTACGTTGAAGCCGTGGTGGCTCAGTGGTAGAGCGTTCACCTATGGTGTGTGAGAATCCTGGTTCTATTCCGGCTTGCGCCAATTGGTTGACAAACACCGCGTGCATGAGTTCTTCCGTTCCCTCCCACTTACCTCATTCCACTATTTCATTGATTCCAATCATTATCATATCCTTTAGCCTACACGGCATATCCGTGGGGATTTCATTTTAACAGGATACGTCACATAATTTCTACTGACATATGCTAGATGTCTCTCCGAATTCGACAATAGCCGCGTAACCGAATGCATCAATTGCCGTTAATTTTCACTAAATTGGAACCTAAACAGTTTTGTTGAGAGAAAAGAATGATTTCTTGTGTAAAATGGTGATCCACAACAGAAAGCTTTCTTTATTTCTGTAACTGCCAGGACTGACTCCTTAATTGGTGCAGCGCGCATTTAAACGGCCTTTGGAGGTCAAAACTGAGACGACATCTATTAATATTTGTATTTTCCGTCTACTTGTAGCCAGGACTACAAGCTTATTACAATACCCAACATCAATTCTCTCCGAGGAATATGTATTCCTCGTAGACCTCTTGATAAAGAAATTACATCTGTAATTTTTCTTTGATGTTACACTATGTACTTTCGAATTTGTTCCGTTTTTCCAAAGAGCGCACCTTATTGCCTCGGAGCTTTTACTGCTGCCACTACATTAGCACTCCTGTTATCCCTTTGTCGCATTCTTTGTTCACTTTTTTTTTTTTTTTTTTTTTTTAATGTTTGACCATTTTTGCTTTTGATTTTGCTAGCTTGTTCTCTCTTTATGTGGTTCATCTACTAAACAATAGGAACTATGAGAGTCCTCTTTGATTGTGTTTCATTCCTCCTGTTACTTTTTTTTTTTTTTTTTTTTTTTCATAATCTCCTCCAAATAGATCTCTTCATGCTGTCATCTTCTGTGTTGCCTTTCACGTCGCCTTCCATTATTTCAACTGCTTCATCGCTCTCGTTTCTTGCAAGAACGTTTGCTCCTTTATCATGATTCTTGCCACACTCGGATCTTGAATTATTCTTCGGTTTAAGTGAACCTGAACTTTTCTTTTGGTTTCGTTGTTTCTTTGGTTAATTTAGTCACTGGAAACCAGAGTAAAGTAATTAATAACAGTTTAGTAAGCCTCCACCATCCCTAGTTCTGCTCTGTAACTAAGTTGTTTCTTCATTCATGGATGACAAATCAAAATCTGCCGTTAATAACAGACTCTCTGTAATACTAGAGGCGTTACCTGTCTGCATCATAAGAACCTTGTTCGAAGTAACAGTGACCTTTTCCTGAGCATTCAGGAAACTAACCATTTATTGTACTATAGGTCCACGGTAATTCCTTAAACTGAAAATGCAACTTGTCCACTGATACTATAGTGGAACAAGTGTAGGTTATTTAACATCAAACGGTGGCATTGCTTTTCGATGGCTGAACACATTTGTATTATTTCGTGCCTTGGTTTGAAGCAGCTTTTACATCTATTGCGTACGTAGCGTACTTGATTCCTGCTGTTCAAACTCAGATTTGTTGATGTGTCATTCCTAAATTGTATAGTTTGGTTAGGTTTAGGATGTTCACTCATTTTGTGGTTGCTTAATTTGATCCTGTACAGACAGAATTCGCTCATCCCTTTTTTGCAGCTCCTTTATGAATCATCAGAGTGTTTCTCTTGCATAGATTCATTACTTCATATTGGTGCATTTTGTTGTGATAGCTTTGTTCTGTTATCCTATTTTTAAGTTCGATTAAAACTAAACCTCCAATTGTCTTTAGATATTTGTAAAAGCACCGAGCTAAGATACTTAATGTCACAAATATGAAACAGCAGAACATGAATGTGAAAGTAACAACAGTCAATAGTATGTAAACTTTGAACGGTTCACAAACCACTATTACTGGCTCCACATAGTACCTACGATAGGTAAATGGTCCACAACAAGCATTGGCAGTAGAGTACTCAGTAATGATTTTCATTCTACGTGCTCAAATGAAAGACTAATTCAGAAACTACGTAACAAAAATAAATATACTTCTTAGTACATACTCTAAAAAAGTATATTATACAAAATTTATATTTCAAGCACTTTCACAATCTGAAGAAGAAAGCAAAGCAACTTTCCAATTGTCATTATGGGAAACGTCTTTACGATCGAGCACTGTAAGAAAAACCTCATAGCTCTACTTACGACAGATCTTTTATGCGTTCTATATCTGAAGAATGAATCAATAGATGCAGTTTACTTTCTTTTGTTGTAATGCTACAATAGAAAATATGAACAAAACATATAATATAGAAAAATTCGTTTTCCGTTGGCCTACCTTGTCACTGTCTCAAAGACGGAAATATTTCTTTTTCTTTTGTAAAGAAAAAAAGCTGTAACTTAAAAGAAAGTAGAACAAATCTACTTAATAGTAAGCAAATATAGGCTCTACTCAGATGATAAAAAGTAAGTTTGCAATATACGTAGAACTTACGCCTGCCGACTACGGCAGGCTTCTAGAACACTGGTTCACATCCATTGAATTGTAATAACGAAAGTAATCAACTTGGCTACTAACCCGCTATCGCTCGCGCGGCATTACTGTGTCGATTGAGCATTGAGCTTTGATAAAGAAAGAAACCAACCTGTCTACTAAGCCATCTTCACCTATATGTACAGACCAGCATTCTAGAACCTTCCCGTCGACTACTAAGTGAAAACCCACAGTTCATCGCCACAGCAATAAACGTTCGTCAGTATATACACTATTCCTGGTCGCTACAAGTATATAAAGCAGAAATGGTTTGTTTTCAGCCTGATAAAAATTCCATCTATTACATAAATTTCTTTGAAACAAGTCATTATATCTAAAATAAACCATTTCCTTAGAATCATATTTTATTTTTTTCTAATTTGATCATTTACCTCACTCTAAAAGTAATAATAAAAAATGATTTAATGTTATTATTATATCTGTATTTCGTAACTATATGATGATTTTAGGAGCATTTTGGGCACACCAATACTGCCCTAACTTACAACTCAAAAGTCTAATTCTAAGATATTGAGTTTCTGAAAGCACATCTTAATAAAACTGAAATATTCAGTCATATCAGATTTTCACCACGATTGGTGTTTAGGTCTTTAGACATATTCGTATCCAATCAGTCTACCTCTTACTTAGTTATTAACCTACTATATCATGAACATGTATCACGAAAAATCAGAACTCATACAGTCATGGTAATTACTCAATGAAACTGGATAAGAAGTTAAGTCTTGGTCTAGTGGCTAGGACATGCGCCTCTGGTGTACGTAGTCCGGGATTCGATTCCCGGAGCCTCGAAATTTGAACGGATTATGGTGGTCCGAATTCCACCTTAAACTGAAGACTATCTCATATAACGTCAGTGCCGAGAGGAACGCTAAATTTCAATTCAACCGAACTAATGAATGCACCTAATATTTATGTTGGATTAATAAGAGCACATTCTGATGTCTTAACTGGGCTTCATAGCTACTATTAAGAGCATGCTAATACAGAGAAAATTTCCAAAAACAAGTAAGAAAAAAACAACAAAAGCAAAGTGAAAGTTGATGACTGTTTCAGGATTAGAGAAATTCGAACTCGTCAGATCTCAATTACCGTATGTCGATAAACCCGAAAAGAGCAATCGAAAGAAGTTACGTGCGAAATTTCCGTTAATACTGATAATATTCGAGTTTTTCTTCTTTTACTTTTTGAATTTTTGTATTCAAACAGTAAAGTTAGTTAGGATGTGTACACGGCGCTATGTTTTTCTTGGTTTAAGAACACTTTTGGTTTCTAACCGATTTAATTGACCTGTCAAAATTCACTCTAATTAATCATCCCCTAGTATGGGTTCAATATTGCTATTCTCCTAGTGGAGATAACCAATTTGAAGGGAACGATTCCGAAATTTTCTATTTTCGCGGATTTTTAGGCTTTGCGTGTGTATTCACACTGAATGCAATTCAGTGTACAATAAAATAAGAACTATTAACAGGTCAAATCAAACTCTACGGCCTTTGTTTCAAAACTTGGCCTATGCTGTATCATAGAGCTGAAATGTGTGTGTCATACTTGTCAGTATTTCACACACCTTCACGATCAGTACAAATAATGCGAAAAAGGGCATTCTTCAATTCCGTATTCCATAGTCATTTAGAAAAGCTTCAATTTCATATAAATAATTGGAATAGACATTTTGCAATGTAGCTACTAATAAAAAAAAAAAAAAATGCGTCATCTGACACTAATGTGCATTGGATGAAAACTGGTTTTGTTATTAACACAGCAGTTAAAACAAGAGTTTTATAGCTATATAGAGCTTTAACACGTGCAGTTTAACAATACTCAACATAAGAGATTGCTTGGTTTGATTAGTTTAGCGTTGAGCTCTCTCGTGGATAAGAGCTTAACGAACGTGCCGTTTGCGTGGGAGACCTGGATTCAATTTACGGGAGTTCAGGTCCACGTCTCACATAGCCTCGATCCTGGAAAGGACGCTGAATTCAAGTCAGTGTTTTTTTCAGCATCAAGGTTATATGAGAGGTGGACCTACAGCTTAACGTGGAATCCGAACCAGAGGGATCCCTTAACAGATAATTTGAAAAATCTATTGAGCGTAATAAGCATTTCGTACCTTAATTTTCTTTTTAAATAAATTTTCAATTTAACATATCACTACTATGCTCTTCAGGCCAAAGTAAACAGATAATTAATGAAGTTTTGGATTTGACTGATTTGAATTTGGTGCCCGTTTAGCAGGCTATATGAGGGGTAACTAACGTGGGATTAGGAATCGAACCCAGCTCTCGAACGCAAAAAGTGCGTATACTATCTACGTAGTCATGCGGGAAAACTCGATTAATGAAAGTAAATGATCACGAAATAATTGATGGAATGAGAATGCGGGATGAAACGGAAAAACTTCAAAAAACCCAAGACTACAATGTTGTCCACCACATATACCCATAGCCTGGGATTGAACAAGGAGCCAGTCACCAGAGTGAAGGAATCAGTGACATTTCTTCTGTTGACCTTAATCCCGAAGGAGACAATCCTCGGCACTTCTTTTGCATCTGCAAAGGTAAAAGGTACTTACCAGACAAAGCTTATACAATTTAATAGTACTTTTGACTGGGACTGACGCAGTTCATACAGAACAAGAACATTAGTTGCTGTTTGTGATGGTCATTTATACTGTAGTCATTCGTTTGCTGAATTACTCATCCCATGTTTTATTCTTATATGAAAGAACATGAAAGGTAAAAGAACGGAATTTTGTAAGAGGAACTCATCAGCAGTAATATTACCATAAATAACAATAATATGGATTATAGTGAACCGATACTAGATTTTCTTATACTGAAAAATAATTACTTGCACTATTAAATATTTTTAAAAAAAATGCAATGTACAAGTATTTTCCTATTATACGATCGATCCTATCTCAGGACGGATCTTTTGTGATTTCATATAGTATTGTATAGCTATGGCAGATAACAAGTATCTTGTCTGTAAATTATCCTAACTTTCCCCCGGCAATATATTACATATAATGTGCAAGGTTATTTTTTATCCGTCCCTGCAGACATAGGAAACTATGCAACTAATAATTACAGTAGGTACACATATACTTTCTTGTTTTTTGCATTTCTATTATTCTCGAATATTATCACGAAAACAAACCTATTAAAACGATCACAAATATCAGCTGGCACTGACTTTAGTTTTCCATTTAATAATACGAAATGATAAACCTATATAAAAAAAACCTATTAAAACACCTGCATTGAATATATCGGAAGACTTTTAACAAAAAGCTATGACAAACCTCCTGACTCACGTATTCACCACGGGCCCACTCTCTCGTTGTCAGCTATCCTCATCAGATCCTTTTCGCAACTACATATTTCTGAAAAAAATCATTGTCAGGATGTTGCAAATGCTATAAGTCCTCTTCTTTTCGTTTAGAAACATTAATTGCTCAACATTACTTTCATTTTATTTATTCACCACTCCCACTCATCTGCTACGCTTACCATGTGTGCACGTGAAGTGCATAAAACATTACCACTACTAGAGTCATGTGGTCGTCCAAGAAGCGAGCCCTTTGTTCGCGTTAATGTTGCAATTTCATTTCGTGGAAAAAATAAACAAATAAACAGCGAAAATCCGCGTTTTTTGTTTTAATAAAACAGAATATAAAAATTTTGTTATATTTTTTGTCACGGATTTTTTTCCTCCTTACTGTGTTTAATACCTATTCGATCTGCATAGAACATTTTGAATCAATAGCTTTATTATTATTATTATTATTATTCAATCAAGAATTCTACACGCGTTATAAATCGCCGTGGATTTATAGAGTATACATTAATCTTTACTGTCAGTGAATTTATAATTATAATCTACATATATTTTATATGTATGTAATTCACTAGCGTAGCAGTAAATGATTCCTCCTTCAATCTAATAAGGTGCAATAGATCACAAATAGATCTAGCATTGAACACAGACAAAGGATGAACCTTTTGAATCTTGAATCTTTTGATTCTATTGCGACACCTATCTACACAGCATATTTGCTTATACCTTATTATGCAATCATGCTACATAAATGCCAATCATATTGATGCATTCCTTACCATTACGTACACTCAGCTTCGGAGAAATAGGAGAGAGCAGTTGTGAGATAGTTCCGCCGCCCTGTTTTTAAGAAACAAAATAGGTTTCTTCTCTAGAGAAGTACACTAATAGCCTGTAATATTTAACTCCAAATGTAAAAATTTCTCGTGGAATCATGTGATTATGAAATCTGTGCCTTATTGGTTGAATTGCTTGTGGTATAAAGAGGTGTATGTACGGATATAGTATATCAGTACAATGTATTTGTAAAAGTATTAGATTCCGATACATTGAAATTCGTTGTTGTTTTGTCTATCATATGCGTCGTATAGGCTATTCTTCCTTATTAATGAAGGCAGTCGTTTTCAGAGTATGCTATAGTACCAAAATGGTGAAACACTTTTGTTAGAGAGAGGAGTAAAGAAGCGGATCAAATTCGGTATCAAATTTTCAATTAAAGGCTCATAAAAATATTCTTTTTTTAAAGCAGAATTTCTAATAAATGTATTTCATGTGCTGTCAATCATACGGTACCCCTGATATGGAAATAGAATGTCAGTTTTAAGGTTATTGCAAACACAACCTGTACATGTTGAAATAAATTTACGAAATTTTAACGTGAGATTTGATCTAAAATGAACCGTAATTAAGTCTGTAATAATAATAATAAATACTTTGCTTACTAGAGCGTTCGATACTAAGTAAGAAAAAAGCGCATAATATATATTAGCTGTATGTATTGTATATTAACTGTTCCTGTTATTTCATATAGATTCAGTGCGTGTTTTACGTGCCAGCGTTGTTTGCGGATGCGTAGAGCATTAGGCCTACGTGACATCAACCCTCACAATACAGGGTGGCCCAAAAGTAGGTATACACCCGTGCATTGGTCAAGTATAACATTCTAGTTTATGTGTTTATTTGCTTCGGCTCTTCTGAAATAAAAACACATTACGAACAAATAATAAAGAAACTAAGTCTACCTGATGAATAACAATAAGAAATGATAGCCCATAAAAAGCAATTAGTTGATCAGTACGGGACTGTATACCTACTTTTTTTTTGCATCCTGTATAGGTCGTTCCCCACCACACATTCTCGCCTCCAAGAGCTGGATTACAGGACTACGCCATCAGTCACGGCTTGGTAGATTTATGATACTATTGTAAATCAATTCGGGATACAAGACCTATGGTATCTTGAATATGAGTTACCGTTCCATTTTATGATTAAATATTACTTCTGTGTCGATAATTTTTATTTACCAGTCATGATATTCTCAATAAAATATATCAAGTTTTCTTAGAGTGTACTTTTCAAGATTCTGATATTTGCGAACTCAAGTAGCTCTATAATGGTGCGAAATTAATTGCTATCTGATAAATCGTTGTTGCATATACCGGATAAAAGAAATTATGATAACGCAGTAAAAGTAATTCATACTCCTTACCCTTTTGTTATGTATTGAGCAGTCTGGATTTATGTTCGATCCAGCTAAAGGAAAATAATATATATATTTTTAATAGTTGAGCTGGATCCAGGGCAGGGAGGAGAAGGGCGACTTCCCCTCTTTTCGAACACTTTTTTTTTTTTTTTTTTTTTTGAGTGACCAGTTTTCACCTAGAAGACAAAATACAATACATGTTGAGAATCAAATATGTAGTAGTTTCTGAAGAAAGAATCAACTGGTAAGCTTTTTGTTACATTTATTAGTACTCTGGTCTATGTAGCTAGAATAGATTTTCCGTCTCCTTTAGCCTAACCGGTATAACCGTGGGACGTAAAACTCAAAAATTTCATTTCATTTCATTTTAGAATAGATTTTAAAACTCTATTCTCAGTAGTCAATCCTCCTGTTTTATTTGTGAATATTTTAGGTCAACTTTTTAAGCAATAATTTAGGATTAAATATATTTTGAAGATTATAATCTTATTTCCTGTAAGAACGACAACTGGCATTTACAACTGTGTAGATTTTTAAAAATCAGTATTATTATAGTAAAGTAGCAGTAGTTCGAGAGTTGCGCTAGACATATTATTCACTTCAATGAAATACTGTCTTTTGCTCAGTGCTTAGTCTCTAGAGTTGCAATATTAGATTGAGTTTATCCATTTTCCTTTTGTGAGTTTGATTTGCTGTCATACAAGCGTAAAATATACGATTGCATAGAGTATATTTGAGTAGAAGGCTAACTTCCAATGTATAATAAGAACCCTAATTTGTAGTGTGTTTTATAAATCGTTATATTTTTATTATTGTCACAAGTTTATTTTTTCTTTTCTCATTTGTTAGAAAGTGTATACGCTAACTCATTAGTAGGAAAATCTTCAGGATCGGAAAAGTGTAACTCCACTTTGGTTAGTACGTCTGTGATTTTATCTTTTACGCACTTACTATGTGATTATTGGTAGCAAATTTTCAGGACTACGAACTGAATTCTCACGTATTGATATTGATATGAAGGAGAATAAAACTAGGAAAATGAATGCAAGAAGACATCCAAGATTTTTTCTTGCAAAAATCGTCTCCGAACAGTGCTTTCAGAAGTAAACGAAAACAAAATATCAAGTAAAAAGGGAAATAAACGACGTATTTAAGTTTGGTCCACTTTGCTTATTTTTCAATAACGTTGCACTGACAAACAAGTACACTAATATATTTTGCCTGATAAATATTTAACTAAAGCTAATCTGGAACAAGAATTCAAAGAATGTTTTCGATGTGGGACTATTGGACAGTATTAACGTAGCAACACTGACCAAAGCATTAAAGCGCACTAAGCATTATCTACTTGTTTAATAAAGACCATTTTACATTGCTGCAACTATTACATACGAGTTATTAATACATGTTTAGAGCTTTGGCCAGTTTCGTTTTATTAAGATTTTGGATGAAGAAAAGAACGTAATTCAGGAAATTTTTATATAAGTTATCTCAAAATCACATTCTGGAAATACGCTTTTCTGGTCCTCTAAGAGAATTACGTGGGTTGAGCGAAAACGAATGAGAGGATGTTAAAAATTATGAGGGAGAAAAGAACACGTTTAGATATTATTGATAGAGAAAGAGAAACTGATTGGAACATTGCGTAAAAAGAAATTTTATCATGAGCGACGTGCTAGAGAGAATGGTGGCAGGAAAGAGAGGAGGGGCGAAGGGGGCTATAATTAATGGACGATATAAAACAGAAAGATTATTCGTGAAGACGAAGAGGTTACCCGTGGACCGTGAAGCATGGAAGCTTCTCAGCTGCGGCAAATGACCTGCCAATAAGGGCAGAATACCTATGATGATAATGATGATAATGATATGAGATTAAGTTTGTAGAGCAGATTGCTTTAGGTGCAACTCTTCCAAAATGTAAGTGACGAGAACAAACATTATTATCAAATGTAAATTTATGTAAAACAAGGAAGTAGCTAATAGCCGAGTTTTTATTTTTAAGAATTACGTTACAACAATTTGCTATTTCTGTGGAAATAACGGTTTATAAGTCAACTGTGGAAATAATGGTTTATAAGTCGCAAATTGTTTTAAAGTGGTAGTTTTAACTATTTTAGCGTAAAGTGTAAGTTAATATGTGAAGTAGAGATCATTACCATCTCTACATGAAAGCTCTTATCGCTGTAGGCGTCACAGTAGCCGATGTGCAGAGGACATCAATCCACACGTTCTTGATGTATGGAAGTCTTGGTCTACCTCTACACGTCCTTTCATAATATATATGAAGCGGTTGTGTCTTATTAGAGAGCCGATCATATTAGCTTTTCTCTTCCCTATCAAGTACAATACACTTCGGTTTTTACCTACATCTTTTAGCACATCCTCGCTGCTCTTTCACTCTGTCTAGTTTGTTCTCTTCAATCTTCTACATAACCACATGTAAGCAGCACGCAGGAAAATCGTATTAACCATTATATCTAGGAAAGACGGTGGTATAAGACTCCAGCTTTGTCCATGTAGCATCGTTTGACCAGTGGTGTAGCTATGAATCCGTTTCATCATTATGAGGGCGTCATAAGTAGCTCCTACGTTTCAGTGCTTGGGTTGTCCGGGAAATATTTAGAACAAAAGAAATTTTTCTCACAGTTGAAGGGTTTTCTAGTCATAACATAGTATAACCTCCCTTATTTAAATTTTCGTTTCAAAATCCACCGTCTTCAATAGAGCAGTCTTTCTATGTGGGTAACCGATATCCAAATTATTTTTGTGTATCATTTTCCTAATATGATTATGTATTTATTTACTGAAATTTCCAGTACAACACAAGGTTATTTGATTCTGAAACTGCTTATAAAAATTGTCAGTAATAGTGTAGTGTAGTTATGCCTGTTGTTTTGTATGGTTGCGAAATATGGTCCCTTACTTTGAGGGAAGAACATAGAGTTAAACTATTTGAGTACAGGATGCTAAGATGAATATTCAGACTCAAGAGGAACGGGAATGGAGAATGGCAGAAACTTCATAACGAGGAACTACATAACTACATAATTTACATTGTTAGAATCATCAAATCCAGGAGGCTCAGGTGGGCAGGTCATGTAGTCAAAATAGAAGAAAGTAGAAACGCTTTGAAAGTTTTAACTGGAAATCCAATCGGAAAGCGCCCACAGATGGGAGGAGAATATTAAGATGGATCTCGCAAAAATAGGAATACAAAGTAAAAATTGGATCCATTTGGCTAAGAACAAAAGTCAATAGAGAGCTTTTGTGAACGTGGCATTGAACCTCCGGGTTCCATAACCCATGTGTTAATTAGTGTAGTTATCAGCGTCAAGTTGGGCAATAAATAAATAAATATAAAGAAAAACAAACTGACTAGAAAATACTAGAAAAAGGAAAAAGAAAGTGAATATGTATACGTATATAGCTACACAGAGGAAAATAAATACCCAGGAAACTGCGTAATTATAAAAGAATAAAAGTACTTTATAATTGGATTTAACATTTAAATTAAAGGAGATAGAGTCCTTATCCTTTATTTAACCTTCCTTTAATACTATGCCTGGGGATTTTTCCAATTATCGATCCTTTTATGGCCTATGGCCTAGAATTGTCGTCGTTAAAGGTTGATTTTTGCGTCTTGGTTGAAGATTCGTAGTGAGAGAAATACCAATGATCCTTCTTGTTTCCGTAGATTATTCCTCTTTCTTCTTTGAGTTGATAATATGGTAACGATGATTTTTTTTAAATAGAAAATAATATTGTTTCCTTAATGGTCAGTTAACAAATCTATTTTCTTTAGCGCTAATTGTATTGTCGATAATTGTTAATTGTTGCTATAGTTCTTTCTAGCAGTTTCGATCTTCGTCGACAATTTGTCAATGGTTTCTATTAACTGCTAAACTGGTAATGTGTCATCTGACCAGTATCAAATTAAATACGATAAGGTTAAAGTGTTCTTATGTAATTACTTTATTCACTTTTGCCACAGTTGAGACTCAAAAAGATAATGCGAACATCGTGTTGTGAAAAAATACTTAAGCCACTGTATAGCCCTGTCCTTTCTTCAATAATTCCATAAAATTGCTAAACTGAAGCTATTTTCAGATTTCTCTTCCCTTTGGAAGTATTCTAGTAGAATTTAGAGTTGCCGGATCTCCGGTCGCTGCCTAGAGTGCCCGAGTTCGAAATCCATTTTACAGGGCAAGGAAATAAGTCTACGGGCTTCAATATTAAATTACTTATAACTAACTATCTGTACCATCTGGCTGAGTGTCCCATGCAAATATTAGAGGAACAATTGAAAGAAACATTACTAGGCGAACAAATTGATGATTTTGTGTATATTTGCTAATGGACGCTACAGGATGTATATCTTTAATTAATTAATTAATGGGTACTCGTCTAATATATATTTTAAAAAAGTAATTGATTTTTCATTATCTGATTTTGGCGCTGTCTGATTCCTTAATAACAAGCAAAAAGAAAGAGTAGTAGAGGTACTAACAAGTAAGGGACCATATGGTTGTCGCGCAAATCAGATGCAGACATACACCATCTGATTGAGCATTAAAAGATATGGAGAACACAGAAATTTAAGGTGCTAAGGGCCATAGGGAGCGGAGCGAGGAAAGAGGAAACATTGAATGTCGGCAAAATTCAAGAAAGTCAGGAATGACGGGAAAAGTTAATTTCTTGCAAACAGGGAAAAAAGAAAGTCAACCAAAAAGAACGAAACTAAACATAACAAGGGCATCAAGGACGAAGAAAGATCATAATCAGGGTTGCCATCTGGACCGCAGTGTTGCCAGCGCTGCATAACATTGATATGGAAGGTATAGCACAGTATAGCAATTCATGCACAAGGAAAAATATTAGTAACACAAAAGACAATTGAAAAGACACTGTACACGTGCGTAAAAAGGTTTAACGATAGTCGTGAGTGAATAATGAACATGAGGGAGGACAAATATAGACATGAAAGTGAAGGGGGTGCAAGTGTTTGGGAGCATTGTTTCATTATGATGATGATGATCGGTGTTCTGCCCGAAGGCAGGTTTTGATCTGAAGGTCCCTGGGCTGGATGAACCCATGGTGGTTTGCATGGTTGGTGGTGAAGGATTTCTCCGCCTTCAGTCATTTGTTCATTACCAGTTTTCCTCTAGGCGATTCCAAAAGATGATACGCTTTGCGTTTTTCAAATGTGGTTACTCCAATGAACATCCTGGACAGTTTGAAATACCTTCCGCATATTGCTTTGAAAAAGGACTCACAGAGGAATGCTGCAGAGACGCGTGTGACCAGCTTGCTTTCATCCGCTGTGCTCACTGCGAGAAATGTTTGTGTGTTGACCACGCATTCATTCGTGATCTTCACGTCAACTGCAATTAAACTACAAATGGTGCGTACTGTTCTCTATTTTCCTCCATTTGTATTCACGCCGGTGTAATATTCACTCACGTCTACGTTAAACCTTTTTACGCACGTGTACAGAGTCTTTTCAATTGTCTTTTGTGTTACTAATATTTTTCCTTGTGCATGAATTGCTATACTGTGCTATATCTTCCATATCAATGTTATGCAGCGCTGGCAACACTGCGGTCCGGATGGCAGCCCTGATTATGATCTTTCTTCGTCCTTGATGCCCTTGTTATGTTTAGTTTTTTTCTTTTGGTTGACTTTCTTTCCCTGTTTGCACGAAATTAACTTTTCCCGTCATTCCTGACTTTCTTGAATTTTGCCGACATTCAATGTTTCCTCTTTCCTCGCTCCGCTCCCTATGGCCCTTAGCACCTTAAATTTCTGTGTTCTCCATATCTTTTCATGCTCAATCAGATGGCGTGTGTCTGCATCTGATTTGCGCGACAACCATATGGTCCCTTACTTGTAAGAAAGGCCTCAGAGAAGACTAAAATCATATAAAGAAGAATTAATCATTTTTTGGATGCAAGATGAGTACCTGTTATTTAATTATGTGTATTAAATAGCATAATTAGCAAATACACATAAAATCACATTAACCCCATGCTATTTAATTAGATACTTCATCAGAAAACGTATTAGAATCAGTATTCGCCTCCATTTTAGGAAGTAAGTCTAAAATCAAACCTGTTATTTATTCCTTTATTCTCAATTTTTGTATTTCTTAACTCGTGTAATTGAAAACATGTATACAATGATTTTTTCTCTCTTTGTAACGTCTTAATTCGCTCAGAGTGACCTTATAGTTAAAGCAGTGATTTGACAATTTAGATTCTAGTGTAAAAATGCACAGCCATGTTCTTTAATAATTTAAACACCTGCCCCTCATTTCAGATGTTCTATGCCCGGTTTTTACATGGATTTCCAGCAAACATAGACGTACGCGTAGATTCTTTATTCTTTTAAAGGGTTTCTTGGTAGATCTGATACCAAAATGTGTTTCGTATGGGTGTGAGTAAAGAGCTTTTGAAATTAAAGCTACTGTTTTCTTATCAGACACAAGTTTCCTTGATGTTGATGTAGGAAAAAAAATGCTTGTGCTCTGTAATAACCTGCAGAGTTTAACTAGGTAGTACAACGACGGAGAAGATGCACGTCACTCTTGGATTTTTTATTATTTATTTTTGTAATCGGATAGCAAGTATGCTACTAGTCTTTAGGTAACTGTCCAAAATTTACCATTAAATATTTACTGATAGATGCTATAGAATGTGTAATCTATAGGTGAATTACTTCTACAGCTTCAGTAAGTTCTAAATCGCTAAACTGAACGTATTTTCAGATTCCTCTTCCCTCTGGAAGTATTCTAATTGAATTTGGGATCGACAAATTTCCGGGCGCTGCCTGGAGTGTCCGGGTTCGAAATACATTCTACTGGCAAGGAAACCGAATCTACGGGCTTAAATGTTAAATTACTTATAACAAACTATCAATGCTATCTATGGCTTTTAATACAGGATCTTTATATAAGAAGTACGAGATTCTAAACTCTTGTCTTTTGTCTTGTGTGGTAATGCATTTTTCTTTCTGCAAGTTGTGAAGAAACTCCCCTGAAAAGATAAGGTATTTGGCGTCACGATGTCGACCGGGCAGTGCAAATTCAATCAAGAAACCACAATACATTATTTGGTTAATTGAAGCGAAATTAGTGATCACTATACAATGTAGCTTTTGTCGCGATTATAGGGGATCCCTACCAACAGATAAAAGTATTTGTAAGTGGTGAAACATTTTGAAAAAAAAGGGAGGGTCTTGAAAGGAAAGTCATCTTGAAGGCCGGGCGTATCTTGGCAGATAGATCACCAGAGGACGACCAATTGCTTGGCCTCCTCGTGGTCCTGACCTGCCCCCTTTGGATTTTTTTCCTTTGCGAACATGTAAAATCTGTTGTATGCTCCAAAACCATAAGATTTTAATCCCTTGAACAGCAGATAACAAACACGCTCGCTTCGATCCCACCAGATATGTTCGCACGAACATGACAAAAGATAGAATTTCGGTTGAACACATGCAGAGCCACCAAGCATGCACTATCAAAATCTACTAGATAATAATAAAAAAAAAAAAAAAGCAAATATCATTTCATTACATTAGTATCATAATCCATTGTTTCTCATGTGAGATGTATGATGAGTGCATGAAACTCTGGATACCTTTTGTGTAGATCCTGTATTATGTTTTACTTACGAGTTATTAGTTATTTATAAGAATCATAGTTGTATTGCAACAAAAGGCCAACTTCTTAATTTAATTTGTTTTCATTGTTGCGTGTGTATTATCGCTCAGCAACAATATTTAATGATGTGAGAAAAGTAGGATGAGACTAAAGTTTCAGTTGGAATGGACTGTACAATGGGTTTTCTATTTTGAAATCTGTAACATCAATATCTGTGATAGAAATAATAAAATTATTGATAATAATTGTAAATTATGGAGTAAGTTTTTCAAGGAAGCAGGTGCAAAAAATCTGTTTAAAATAATGCAATATATTCTTGCTACATCAGTCAGTAATATGTACATGTCGAACGGGTGTTTAGTGTCATGAAAGTTTTACAGTCAGATAATAGAAACAGGAAAATTTGCAGTGGCCGCAATTTGTGTACAGATGAACTTAAAAATGGTGTGAACATTTCTACATAACGATACTGAAAAAATTGGCTTCTTGAAGCAGTGAGAAGCTCCGAAATAATGTGAATAGTGAGGTAGGCGTCTATAGTCATTAATTCGTTTTCATTTAGTTATGTACACCTATACGTTTGGTTAGTAGTAATGATAGTATTAGGAATTGTGGTTATAAATGTTAGAGATAACATAGCAATATACCAGTAAACATGCAAAAAATTTGAGTTTCAAATTTATGTTCCCAATTACACAAACGCCACTGGTCTTCAGAGTTGCCATCAGTTCAACCTGGCAACCCTAATAAAATTGTGCAGCGTTAATCCTCAGGAATTTTTAAGGAGTCTGGTTTACCAAAAGTCCTTTACATATTTACTCTGTGTATCCTTCGCTTCGTCCAGGAGATTAAAAAAATTAAGAACCACTCGATCGATCACCATCAATTTTGACCAGGATGTAGAGAGTCGAAAGTTAGAAATTGAGATCGTCGATGAAAATGATCAATGATAGGGCCAATCAAAAAATCGGTCCCCCATGTATTCTTATGGGATTAGTTATCGATATCATTCTTGTTTGACAGACTACCCACAGTACTGCTGAGATTAGCGGATTAGTATAATGCTTAGAATGCAAAATACTAATCTCTCCGTGGAATGCAACGCCAAAATGAAACTAAATGCTTTTCAACCTAGCTCCTTCACGTTGTTACATTGTGTTCGCTGGTCTTCGTTAAAAACAATGTATTCTTTCTGGTGAAAAATTAACAAACTTTAATTATGGATACTATCCTTGCTGGATAGACTACCCGCAGTAGTGTTGAGTTTAGAGGGTTAGGACGACTAGAATGCAAAATACTAATATCTCAGAAGAATAGAACGCTCAAGTGAAAATAAATTATTTTTAGGCAAACTACGCTGTTACACTGTGACACTACTCCTCGTTAGAAACTCTATTTCTTCTGATGAAATTTAACAAACTTCTAGGATATCATTATCTCTTACCACATATTAGCTAAACTCCTTAGAAAAAATATGATTTGCCAGTAACCAGTAACGCCGAGGTTGTGAACTTTCCTATGAGGAAATAAAACCACAAGTTTCCAATAAGAAAAAAAAAATGTTTTCCAAAAGTCCCCAAACATTAATGTTGCCCGATTCTTCCTGATTAGGAAAACACTGAAACCGTATAAGTAAATCACATGACTTGAGATGCGTGGTAAATACTCTATATTTACCAATAAATACTCATTGCATTCTAGCTAAGAGTCTGTAGAGGGTTACGGAACAAGCAACTGAAAATTTAATCTGCAACATTATCCAAGATACTTATCGTTCACTAAGAAACTTCGAATAAAAATATGTTTCTGCGTTATATCACGAAAAAAGAGGTTTCCGTATATATGTGTAAAGGGTTTGGTTCACAAACCAAAACTTCTTAACATATTTAGCCTTTTTGTCTGTGTGTCCTTCCGTCCGATAGACAAAATATATATATATATATATATATATATATATATATATATATATCGATTTACCGTTCTGAGAATAGGTATTATCTTGTTTCTTATCCCTCTATTCAAACCGGAAGTGATGGAAATCAACCACTTCTAGTTTTAACGTTGATTGCTATAGGCAAAACAGTAATATGTAGCGAGAATCCTTTATCTATAATTAATTAAGCGTCCCAAAAAATTATTCATCCCGCTATTAAATCCGGAAGTGATAGAAGTCTAAGTTCGGGTTTTAGTATTACTTGAAAAAAATCACCATATAACCAAACTCGTTCACGTAGTGTACACATGGAACTTCTTAGTGACTATAATGCCGGAACCTATTGTGTGGTCCCATAATGCAGCTGGCTTGGATGTGAGGCCCTGTTGTGGAAAACAGCCAACTCTACACAAGTTAACCTTACAGAGCATGAGGGTCTGATGATCTACACATGACGTCGTTCGGAGCGCACGTTAATAATTTGTAATAGTAGATTCCTACGTTCATAACCTCGGTGTTGCATAAAACCAATCAATCAATCACTTAAATTTCATTTCATTGCATTTTATTTCGTCTTTGTAATCATACATTTGCACGAATTCTTGCGTATGAATAGACTCGTCAAGGCATAAAGATACATAAGCATACATAGTTGTAAGATATACATACTGATTACATTAAAATACTAGGCTACATCTACGGTGAAAGAAAGAAAAAAAAATAGACACTTTTAATACTATCAGTAATCAAATTCATTTACACACCTAGGTATACATTTACAGAATAAAAGCAGTGCTGTAATAGATAGGTTTTCAGTAATTCTTGAATTCTTCTCTTTGTTCAGTCATTCGAATATACTAAGGAAGTTTATTATACAGGGTGTTTCAAAACAACACCGACAAGGTTTGAGAGGTGATTCCTAACACCAAAATAAGACAAAAAGTGTAGACCAATCTGGGTGCAGAAATGCTTCGTTTCGGAGTTATTTGGATGGCTGCCGAAAATATGAAAAAAAAAAAGAGCTTTAAGGGCCCTTAGCTCCAAAACTATGGGACCTACCTTAGTCGGGTCAAGACTTCACTTAGGAACTAGTATGTATCCTATCCAAATATCCAATTTCAGAATCCCGCAGTACTTTTGCAACTTTTTTTTTTTTTTTTTTTTTTTATAGAGGAAGTTCGGCGACTGGCATTTAATTTGAAGTACTCAGCAACTACCGCTATAAAAATTGTTGCGGAAGTACCACAGGATTCTGAAACTTAGATATTTGGATAGGGTACGTACTAGTTCCTAAGTGAAGTCTTGACCCGCCTAAGATAGGTCCCATAGTTTTGGAGCTGTGGGCCCTTGAAGTTCATTTTTTCATATTTTGAAGCCTATAACTCCGAAAGGAAGCATTTATGCACACAGGTTGGTCTATACTTTTTGTCTTATCTTCGTGTCAGGAATCACCTCCCAAACGTTGTCGGTGTTGTTTGAAACACCCTCTATGATATGGTATCCATAAAAGTTGGCTTCCTTTCGTATAACTTTGTGCGATGCTGTCTGCTGGGAATTTTATTCTTACGCCTGGTATCGTATTTATGGGTTGATGGTGTGTTAAGTAATTCAATGTTAGTTTTAATGTAAATTACTTATGACGGAACAATTTCCCATAATTTGTGTACATTCTTTTTTCTTGTTCTAATAAATCATTTTTGGCAAAGTGTTCACGACAAGAAGTCTGTAGTTCTTTTTTTTTCATTCTTTCATCAGATAAAAAATCTTTCTGTTTAGCTGAACTTAAACCAGTATGAACTTAATTTTGGTGGGAGGGGACTCCAGTTTAGAGAGACAGAAAAATCTCTTTAGCAACCAATAGCTTACTAAATGGTTTTAGTAATATGTATTGTAAAAATTTAACTTGAATGATTTGAGGAAAATCATGTGAAATGTAAAAGTAAAGTAAAAGTAAAATGTAAGTGTCTAATGAAGCCAATATGTTCAGTTAGTTGGCCAATCTGTTACACATTTATTATTTTTAAATAAACGTTGCTTTATTCAGTGATTTGTATTTCTAGTTTAAGTTACTTAAGATAGCAAAGTTAGTATGAAACCAGTTAGATCTTAAATACGTATTCAAAAGAGAAACTCAACTTTATTTGGATGGCACTTCATTGAAGGTTTCTTTCAATAATTTTGCTTAATGCTTATAGCTTTGTAGCAAGTCAGAGCCAAGGATAATTTTCTTATATATACAGGGTGCGTGAAAATAATACCACCAAAGTCCGGGAGTTGACTTCTTATATTAAATAAAAGAAAAAGTTCTGATTGACGCAAGTCGAAAAACCACCTGTAAACATTATAAATAAATAAAAAAAAAAAAAAATAAAGAAGCAGCGAAAAATCCTTTTATATATATATATAAAGCTCTAGCATGAACCCTATGGGGCCTATCGCAAACAGGTCAACGAATTACACAGGAACTAGTATGCATCCTATCGAATTACCTATGTTTTAAAATCCTTCGGTACCGGCGAAACGAATGCTCGATTACTGCTTAGAAGTGCATCGCCGTACCCTAACTTCCACTGTACAATTTGTTGCGCTGTTACCGGAAGATCCTAAAACGTAGAAACATAGAGCGCATATTACTTCTTGTGTAATTCCTTGATCTGCTTGCAATAGGCCCCATAGTTTTCAAGCTAAACTGCGTTAAAAAGTAAATTTTCGTTTTTCCGATGGTTTATAATTCTCAAAGGAGACGTTTCTCGACCTATGTTAATTAGAACTTTTTTCTTTTGTTTCATACAAGGAGTCATCTCCCAAAGTTTAGTGGTGTTATTTCCCGCAGCCTGTATATAGGAAACATATTCACCTTCGTATTTTCTACTCATAGTTCTTGGATGTGATTCTAAAAAGACGACAGCAACAAAAGAATGAAAAATCCATTATTCGACACTACTTTCATTTGTTATATAATTGTCTTTCATATAAACAAGATACATTGAAAAATACATTGAAAAATTGTGTTCAATCAAAATACATTGAAAAATCTTGTCTTCAAACAAAATACATTGAAAAATCTTGTCTTGAAACAAAATACATTGAAAAATCATATCTTTAACCGTCTTTCATTACGTCCGACATCGTGATCTGCATAAGTTAATAGCGAGCTGGAGCCTGAATCCAAAAGGGCTATCTCGCCTAAGTAATCGTAAGCCTAATTGAGGTTAGTGAGCGTGAGTCCTATAAATTGATAGCGAGCCAAAGCCCAAGCTCTAATATGAATCATGAGCACAACCAGGAATGAATGTAAGCTCCATCAAGAATAGCGACCGTGAGCCTTTAGCGAGTGCGAGTTCAATGAGCGCGAGATCGAGCTAGAGATAGCCTAATTCAACAAAGTAAGTTTGAGTTCACACGAGCCCGTGTAAGCCCTAATTACAAAATTGCCATCTCTGGTGTGCTTGTTTCCATCAATGTTAAAATTCAGATGAATACTATTCAGTTTCAATCTTCATAGCATTTCACTTCCAAGTCCTCCTCCTTTCTTTCTTTCGTCTCTCTAGTAGTTTTCGTTACCCGATGAAATACAATGTATAAGGTGAAACTTATTCCTAAAATAATTTCATATCAAAGGTAGATTTTCTTTGTCTTTTCTTCTTGTTTTTACTAGGTTTTTGAAAGAAAATCATAGGCATTTTGAATATATTTTTTAATTTATTTCTTTATTTTATTCTTATTATTTTTAGAAAAATGTATATTTGAATTTTTTTGTTACATATACAATATACTATACAACAAATATTCTTTAGCCTTGTATTACATACTTATTTCTTTTTAAAGAAACATAGATCTGATTAAAGACTGTTTGTTCTGTTTCAAAACAGTCATTTCCTCCGACTGACTGATGTGTGACGTAGGAGCGTCCTTTTGCTATCAGAGCCAGCGCAGAGAGAACAGGTTGCTAAAAGAAGCAAAGAGAATTAAAAAGGTGGAATGACGTAAAGCATGTGTTGATATGAATCGACTAGTAGTGTGCCAAGTTACCTGAAAAATATTGAGTCTTTGGAAGCCAAAGCTAAGAATACATTTATTGTTATTATGGTTTAACACTCTCTTTTGAAACTAACTTAACACCATCCAGGGAGTTCTGCAGAGACCGAAATAAATAATAGTCTGACGGTGGCATGTCCAGCTATACGGTGAATGTATTAAATATCATACTCAAGTTCTTGCAATATCTGACGGGTCATTAAAGATGTATGCGGTCTGGCGTTATCATGATACATGACACCCTTTCTGTTGAGCAGTTTCAGCAGCTTCTTTTCAATTGCTAGATGCTAAATCGTTGATAGTACAAGTTTAAATCTATCGTTTTGCCCGGCAATACCAGCTCGTGATGCACAATACCCTTCTAATCCCATCAAATGCACAGCATAACCTTCCTGGTTGTCAGTATCGGCTTTAACCTCGCTTCAACCACGACCTTCTCGCACATTATTCTCGTAGGTTATCCGCTTTTCATCGCTCATGATCAACTGCTTCAGAAATAACTCGAGTTCGTTTCAGTAGAAAATTTGCAGATAGAAATTGGAGTGAATAAATGTTTCTGAGTCAGATTATGAGGCATCCAAGTGACAAATTTCTTTTTGTGGTTAGCTTTCTCCAAGTGGTTTAGCAGTATTTGGTGATGGATGTTTAGGTCATTGGCAATGTCATGGCTACTTACATCCAGTCTTGCTCGACTTTTGCCAGAATATCATCCATTTTTGCTGTTTTTGGTCGCCCATTGCAAGGAGCACCTTGGACATCGAAATCTCCAAATAAAAGCGACCGAATCACCTTGTGAGTGTTGCTTTTGCGTTTATTTATTTATTTATTTATTTATTTATTTATTTATTTCATTTTCAGCCGTAAGAACTCTGCGTTCATGGCTTCGTCAAGAGATACATTCTTACAATTAATAATACAAATATTAGAGAAATAATATATAATAATAGAAAATAATATATATAATAATAATACAAAATATATACGTAACAATAAAACTAAACTAAAAGTGTATTTTGAAAAATATACATTGTACCTTGTTTTATATATTTCAAAATTCAAATAAATCTTAACTGAAGATATTCATCTAAGCCATAGAAAAGATGTTTAAATGACAACAACTTGAGGTGTCTTTTAAACTGCAAGTGGCATTTGTTTGATACAGTCTGGCAATTTATTATAAAGTTTTATTCCTATGTGGTGTAGCGAATTTTGAGTTTTTGTTAGACGGAAATTTTGTATATGAATATGGTTGGTTGTTCTTGTGTTGTATTGGTGTAGATCCGAATTGAGTTGGAAGTTTCTTTTATTCATATGTATGAATGATGATGTTTCGAGAATGTATACACACAGCAATGGTAATATTTTAAGTTTTTGAAACAGTGGTCTACTTGGTGTGTTAAACGGAACTGATAACATTATTCGTA
This sequence comes from Thermobia domestica, assembly GCF_964235325.1. NCBI lineage: Eukaryota > Metazoa > Arthropoda > Insecta > Zygentoma > Lepismatidae > Thermobia > Thermobia domestica. The sequence goes on along the minus strand of NC_137461.1, from coordinate 113,615,003 downwards.
ACACTTTCTTCTGCATTGTAAATACTTTTGTCGTATGACAGGTATTACCCCAGAAAAGGATTCCATACGATAGAATTGACTGGATCAAGCCGAAATAAGTTGTTTTCAATGTCTCCGTAGTTAGAATCTTACTAAGTTTACGTATAAGATAGATTCTTGAGCTTAGTTTCCTCAACAAATCATTCTCATGTTCATCCCATGTTAACTTAGAGTCTATTTTTAACCCTAAAAATCTACAAGCGTTAGGTACCTGCATGAGTTCCCCGTCTATGCGTATTTGATGTATATTTAGAGAATTTAGTTTTCCTTTATTGAAATTCATTATAGTTGTTTTCGCTGTATTTAAGTTGAGTTGCTTTGCTAACGTATCTTGACCATAAACAGCACAAATTTCTTCACGGACCAGCACAGCATTTGCACCTTTATTGAAATAAAATTGTAAAATGTAGCGCAGTTTTGCGGAAAGTTCACTCATATTCACGGCGCAATATCTTACATCTGATTATAAGAATACCAATACCTTTGGCGTATATACTAGCTTAAATTGTCAATTCTCAAAGGACGTTAGGTCTGACTCGCCATGACTTATACCCTGAAATTCGGGGCACTAACACCATTTCGTGGGCAGAAGACTTAACTACTTTTTATGCTACTTGACCTTTGCAAAACCTTCAACTAAGCACTAATATACCTGCCTTCACGGTCTTTTTTATCAACGGTAGGTTTGCGGTCTTCTTCTTTCTCTTTCTGTGTGGTTTACTGAGAATATGAGCAGCAAACTGTGAGTCATTGAGCACCCAGTTAGAAATTACTGCTGTAGAACATAATTTTGTAACAACAATTTAACTTACATCGTTAAATTATAAGTTAATTTATTATAAAGTTCTCACGAAGATAAACATTGATCAATTGAAAACCTCCTTATGGTTTATCGATGTTTATGTCTATATATAAAAGAAGACATTCTTATTGGCTGATCAACGCCTAGGTCAAACTGAATAGGTTAGAAACTTGAAATTTAGAAGGTAGTTCGTGATACAGGATATTATTAAGTAAGAATTTTTGGAAATTCGACATGGAAGGGAGGGAATGAAATTTGCAATTATTAAACAAGATGACAGTATCTCGGAATCTCTTAAGGTTCAGGACATAAAATTTGACATTTATACTTTTTATTGAAAATAATTAAGCGCATGTTTCAGCGTTTTTTGACATTTGTTATAGAAAGGAAAAGAGGTTGGTAGGAAGAGGACAGGAGTTGCAATTGTTACAGTAAGATGTGCATATCTCGGAATCTCTTAAGGCTTGAGACATGAAATTCGGTGTTTAGACTTATTGCAGTGCATTTAATATAATTGAATGCATGTTTCAGTGTTTTTAGATGTTTGATCTAGAGTGGAAAATAAAAGGGGTGGAATGGTTCACTAAGATACGAGGCTTCAGAATTTGTGAGACATGGAGTTCAGACGAATTCTATATGAAAGATGCAGAAGGAACAACACATAATATTTCCCGTAGTAATACACGGGAAACATTTGCTAGTTTGAAATATAGATTGACTTAGTCCATTTCACTGACTTTTATTTTTTAAATTGCACCCTTCGTTCGACTTCCATCATTCTCGAAATTCAAACGTAACTAACCTATTTACAATATAAGAATAAAAGTCTAATTGTCAAAGCAACTAAATTTCTAGTGCTGTGGGTAAATTAAACTTAGGGAGGATCGAGAAAAAGTAGTTGAAATATTTACAATAGTTAGCAACAAAAATTTGTATAAAGACTGCCATATAGAGAAACATCTTTCACAAACCGGGTGAAAAAATTAAGAGGTCACGAATTTGCACATAAAAGCCGTTCAGTGTAGGAGAAGATATTGGTTTTTCGAGAAGAAATGTGCCACTTTAAAAGAAGACATTGCTTTCTTCTTGAAGAAACATGTAGAAAAAACTAAGGGGAGAAGGCATATTATTTATCATCGAGGAAATCATCATCCTTGATTTTTTTTTTTTTTTTTTACTTTTACTTTTACTTTTAAACAGCACTTACTACCTGTTCGATCCAAACACAACACCGTTATTCTTCATATCAAATTTTACATTTTATTTTTGTCGCATGTTACTGTAAGTACTAGCTGGAAAACCTATTCCATACGGTATTGATGACTTAATCAACCCATGGTTAAGAATTACTTCAAGGAGAAAGGTCTAACAGAGAAAGAATTTCGAAACAGTGCTTTATGAGGAAATGTTATCAGAAACATCGATACCATATAAGTGGAAAAATGCGAAGAGAAAGAAGAAACTCTTTTGCATATATAATGCCTACACTCATAAAGTTAATAGAAATATTCAAATAAACATTCTGTTGATATATTTACACTGGAATCTTATTTTAAGAAGAGCTATATAGGAGTGTGTATGAAGTTATTAGTTGTGCGCATAACTGAAGGAGAAATGTACTAGTTTCTTTTTTCCCTTTATTTCAACATTGCGCTCCTTAAAATTTATTTACCAACCCATTTGCACATCAGTATTACTAATTCCGCCTTTGTGTGTGTGTGTTTTTTTTTTTTTTGCTTTTTTTTTTTTAATAAACTGTTAAATCGAGAATAGACCAGAGATTCTAGGATTACTTTCATTGAAAAGTCAATGCTTTTTTCTGTACGAACTACTTACCACGTTATGTTAGTATAATAACACGTGGACATCTTTGTGTAGACCAGACTACAATGTAATCAGAAAATATACGAGATTTTAGCCACAGAGGCTAACTGAATATTAAATAAAATAAATAAATAAATAAATTACAAATTGAACTGACAGCTGATTTTCCAAATTGAAGATCTAAGTTTAAATTAACGAAAGTATATATTTTCTTTCTTTAAAAAGCAAAACAAATCTCTTACTGTGAATTTATTCTTATAATCGAGTTGAGTATAGTAGCGACATTCAAAGAAAGGAAAGTGCAATTGGTTTGAGAATCGAATCCGGTTTTCGTATTTACTTAGCAGATCCCCTAACTACTACACTAGCTAGTCTTTTCCCAGTCCAATCTTACACTTTCAGTCTTGAAATTAATGATCACTTATGCCCGTGCACAGTGCCTCAACTCTTGAAGTGCTTGGAGCACTGAACATCTATTATTTTATGCTTATTCAGACCTTCATTTATGTAGTTTATAACTTTTTATATAATTAAGCTTTAGAAAAATGATCGCTTATTATGCCATAAAAAGTGTTCTATTAAAAACAGCCTCTGTTTCTCTCGTAACATCTTTTTATCGGGGAATACTAATTGATGTGCAAGTGACTGTTACTCATTTCATATTCTTAATCTTAAATATGAAATAATCATCACTCAAATACTCAAAATTTTCAGTTTTCCATTTCTAAAAGAAACATGGGAAAGAACTGGTCATCCTACCTAGCACAGTTCAGGTGTAACTTAAATTCTCCCGGCACACCCATATAGATATTATTATTATTATTATTATTATTATTATTATTATTATTATTATTATTATTATTATTATTATTATTATTATTATTATTATTTTAAATATAAAATACCGGATATTTTTTTCTATGATCACTGATCTTCTCACAAAGAAGAAAGCTTGATCACTGGTTTCCCCGAATGGTAAATCATTATGCTTATTTTTCGTTCTAATTTAAAACCAGAAGACAATTTCAATGAATTATAGGACTCACATTTTTAGAAAATACACTTTCTTTTTCGAAAGCTGTATCCAACCTTTCACTAAGAAGGTAGATCACTAAATAACGAACGAATAAACAAATCACTTGTTCTTTCAAAACACAAATGTATGTAATTTGTATACACGTTTGCTTTGTCGAAAGGATTGACTGATATTTTAAAATTTCAAGTTACGAAATAGTCTGCAACAATGGTCAACAATAAAGAACAATAAAGAAGCAACACTGGTCATAAGAATGATAACAACTACTTTTTTCAACATTAAAAATGTACAGAAAAGTAACAGTATGAAACTTAAAATTGTAGATTCATAGTAGAGGTTCATAGTAATGTGAAATACAAATATACATTTTTCCCTGTGTTGCAATTTGAATGCTATAGAATTAGTAATTTTGCTTCGATTTCTTCGCCGCACCCCAGTGTGCCGCGGCACACCGGTTGGGAAACGCTGCTCTACTGGCTCAGTGACCCGCTCTCGCTTAGCTATGTTAGGATTATAAACCTGTCATAGAGCAGAACCTCTGATAATACATGATTATTCAAAGCTATGCAACTTGCAGTAAAATAGACAAAAAAAACACTCATTTTTGTTGATGTAATACTACCGCATAAAGGTACAGAATTTTAAAAGTTAAAGTAGATGTTAGTTTAGACTTCCGAACTAGTCTAAGCATGAACATGGGAACTCCTATAGAATGGTCATGTCTATTCATCTGTCTGTTGACAGGTGTCAGAACAAAAACTGTAAGAGATATCGGGAAATGTTTTTTGCAATCGATTCAGCGTCCCAAGAATATATTTTATTTCATCCCTAAACCCTCTTTTCAAACCGAAAGTGATAGAAATTTACTACAAATTCTGTATAAACTAATTATTTGCTGAGCAAAACTATATATTTTCTTTAAAATTCAACACGTGTTACAGTTTCGCCAACTAACTCTTTGGCTTCATCAGACACTATGTGATACAGGATAATTGTACAATCGTATATACCTGTGTACATATGCGATTGTACAGTTATCCTGTATCACATAGTGCTTGATGAAGCCAAAGAGTTAGTTGGCGAAACTGTAACACGTGTTGAATTTTAATGGAAATATATAGTTTTGCTCAGCAAATAATTAGTTTATATTTAATTATAACAAAGCAAAGCTTCTACTTATGGAAAATATTACAAATTTTGGTTTCAGCATTAAACTTGAAATGGTATTTAAAAAAAAAATAAAAAAAGCGAAAAAAAAACCTTTTTAACATGGATTTAGCGTCCCAAGGATAAGTTTCATCTCTTAACTTTATACCTCTATGAAAACCAGAAGTTGTGAAAATCTGCGATTTCCGGTTTTAACACTGATTGCCATAATGAAAGAACAATATATAGCGAGAACCAGTTCTTGATATTGGAAAACGGCATTTTAATACAGATTCAACGTCTCAAGAATAAGTGTCGTCTTGGTCTGTGTCATCTGCCTGTCGACAGGTAGATATCGAGAAGAAATGTTTTGCAATCGATTCGACGTCCCAAGAATAGATTCTATTTTATCCCTTAACTCACTTTTCATGCCGGAAGTGGTAGAAATTTACTACAAATTCTGGTTTCAGGATTGAACTCGTAATAATAATAATAATAATAATAATAATAATAATAATAATAATAATAATAATAATAATAATAATAATAAAGAATGGTAAAATATAGCGAGAGATTACTTTTTGATGTGGGTTCAGCGTTCCAAGGATAAGTTTTGTTTCTTATCTTTATCCCTCTATACAAACCAGAAGGGGTGAAAATCTACTATTTCCGGTTTTAACACTCATCGCCATTTTGAAGAAAACGATAATATATAGCGTGAACCAGTTCTTGATATGGATTGAGTATTGCAAGAGTAAGTACCATCTATGACGTTATTTCTCTATTACAACAGAAAGTGGTAGACATCTACTACCACTTACGGTTTCAATTTGATCTCCATAGAGTGAAAATTGCAAGAAATAGCGGGAAACGATTTTTTGATATAGATTTAATGTCTCAAGAATAAGTGTCACCTTGATCTATGTATCCCTCTATTCAAAACGAAAGTGGATCCCTCTATTCTCAATCTACTATTTCCTGTTTTAACATTGATCGTCATAGCAAAAAGAACGGTAACAGATATCGAGAATCAATGTTTTGATATAGATTGAGTACGTATGGATAGGTTCTATAGATGTAGCATTCCATGAGTAAGTTTCAACTATACATTTATTCCTTTATTCAAACCAGAAGTGATGAATATAACGAGAATAACTTATCTATTACTGTTATGAATATAGTACCACATTGATAGGTTTCATCCCCTATTTAAATTCATATTGCAATTGGAAGTGACAACTCTCAGCTGCAATATTGATCTTTATAGAACTGAAACCGTAAGAGATAGCAAAGAAGAAAAATTTGGAGGAAGATTTTAGTAGAATTACTAAAATGGGTGCAGTCCTTCCATAATGAAAACTTGGCGTCATAAAGCTTATAACAGTTTAGTTGGTGGAAAAGTGAAGTAAATAAAGAAAATGGGAATTACCTCCTCTCTCCGTGACTCTTCTTTCCGTTATTTCCAAGCATTTCTTACAAATTAAGAAAAATATTAAAATTACACAACCTCAATTTTAAGCCTTTCACTAATATGGAAAGATAAGTAAACCATTACAAAGCTATTTCATGAACATACGTACGTTAAATAGTATTTACCAGGCTGTTTGTAGGATTAGGAATTAGATTTCTGCGCTTTCAGCATCTGCCATGTTAGCCTCTTACGTATGAGGTATGACGTCCCTCGTCGATTACACTAACCGGGGAACTGGGAAGAAAGAAATTAATGAGAAACAAAGAAGTGGCCTGGGACCATTATGTTTAGTACTATCCCAGCATTTGCTTGGTGTGAATGAGGATACCCCAGGAAAACCTCACTCAAGATGGCTGGTCTGACAAAGCTGTTACACCTTTCCGACCGAGTGTTCCTACCTGGAAATCCGTTTGCTCGTGTGATGCTATATACATAAGGGGTGGCTCAGTGGTAGAGCGTTCACCTCCGGTGCGTGGGGTCCCTGGTTTGATCCCAGCTCGCGCCGTGTAGACTTTGTGGTGGACAAACATCGTGCTTGCGGGTTTTCTCGGGGTTCTGCCGTTTCGTCCCACTTTTTTCATTCCACCATTTTATTCATTTCCGTCATCACCGTCTTTTTTAGCCTAACCGGCATAACCATGGGACGTAAAATTGAAAGATTTCATTTCATTTTTGCTATATACATAGGAATGATTTAAAGAAATATTGACACCAGATTGAAGGAATATATTAGAGAATCATGTGAGGATGAAGAAACGGGTCTAGGTCAAAACCCCCACACTCAAGAAATGTCAAAACGCACACACAATCGGTCATAACTCCCACAGAAATGGACAAATTTCCCAAAAGCACAAACGGTCAAAACCCCCACAGCCAAAACTCCCACACTCAAGAAATGTCAAAACGCCCACACAATCGGTCATAACTCCCACACAAATGGACAAAACAGCCACACATAGCAACGGTCATAATCCCCACATAAATGGACAACACTCCCACACAAATGGTCAAAACTCCCACATGCAGAAATTGTCACAACTGCCACACAAATGGACAAAAACCCCACACAATCGGACAAATCCCCCACACTCTGAAATGATCGTGATTGTACGTCTTTGTTGCGGCTCTTTATGACGCCCACTTTAGTGTTTCTGTAATTAGAAAACAGTGCAAGAAGAATAGTTGCAACAACAGTTTAAGTGGAATAAAAATGTTATTAAAAAGTACAAGGGCAAGACATGCAACCAGGATCATTTCAGTGGAGGTTATGACTGATTACTAGTGTGGGGGTTTTGGCTGTGGGAGTTACGACCGTTCGTGCATTTTGGAGATTTGTCCGTTTGTGTGGGGGTTATGACCGTTTGTGTGGGCGGACATTTCTTGAGTGTGGGGCTGTGCGAGTTTTGACCTGTTCCCGAAGAAACTGTATTAAAGTTGTCTAAATATGTTCAAATCACTAGAAATTAAATACGAAATGTAGAAATTTTACATCGGGCCTCCTCTAGTATAGCAATGAACGTATTGGAAGCGTATTATATGTGAATAAAGAACCCTTCGTGAAACACAGAAAAGGGAAATATTCAAAAAACTGGGATACTATTTGATGAAGCGCTTATCGGTTGATGGACATAATGAAGATTTCTGCAACAATGATCGCATTGACTTTTAAAAAAGCATAAAAATTATTGAGTTTACTCAAGAATTAAAAGGTTAAAAATAAACTCTTAATTGGCAATTTAAAAAAAATCGTGAATTCCTTATATAAAGACTCATAATAATTAAAAATTCTGTGCTATGTACCATTGTTAGTTGTAACAATTGTACAAAGATCTACGTAGGAAAATAATTTAAGCCCTTTGCCCTTCGATAGTTCAATTGAAATATAGGCTAAACAATACGTATTGAAGGAGCATTACAAGTGAGTCAGTAGACTATTATTATTGCTGCAATATGTTACATATGCTCAATAATTAATTATGCCATCTACGAGTTCATTTCTCTACCGCAGCTGGAAGTGGTAGAATTTTGCTACCGCTTCCAGTTTTAATTCTGATTTTCATAGACCGGAAATGGTAAAAGATGGCAAGATTTTTTTTTTTTTTTTTGACTCAGCAACCCAAGAATAAGTTTCATCTCAGTTCTTATTCTGTTACTAAAACCGGAAGTAGTAAACATGAGTAGAACTTTGGTTTCAATATTGGTTCCTATGGATGGGTGAAGTATGACGTATTTCCGCCGGCACTTTGTGGCATCATTTGTTTCCGGTAGGTTCAAAAGATAAGTACTACATGTAGAACTTACAGTGGTTGCAATTCGCGTTGACCTGTAAATATTATAAGGAAAGGGAGAATTGAGGTTTTTAACTAAATTTCCGAAAGAAGGAGCTATAAAGAGCATGGAAATAAAATATTTAAAAAAAATGGAAAGGAAAGGAAACGTAGTTAGACGAAAATAAACATAAGTCTGCCTATGCTTTTTTTTCTTTTTTTTTTTTTAACCTGGCAGATGTATTGTTTGGAACCAAAAAAGTGTCTTCTGGAACATTGCACTTTTGTTGACAATGAAAGTGACAAAATTACGTAACTCATCCATATCGTTATAATCGTAAGCAATAGCGAGAAACAGTTTTTGGTTTACAAAAAGCGTCCGTCTCTCTGTGTCCTTATTCCCTCTATTGCAACCGAAATTTATAGAATTATAGAATAGAATAATCGAAAGATTTAATTTTTATCTCAACTTGGAAAAAAAAAATATTTATTTGCGTGAAAACGATTTGACTCGGGTTTTGGCATTATGAAAAAATTGTTTAAGAACAATTTTATGAGATTTTCGGTAATTCCAATAAAATCGAACTTGCATAAAGTTTCTTGAAACCAGATAAAGCTTGTATATATTTTTTTCAAATATTTTCTATAAATGTTGTTCTTCCCATACAAAGAACAATCACTTGTGCTAATACTGGATAAAATTATTGTTTATCTTTTACATTTGACTCTTTTATGCATAACATTGTACAATCGTTATATTTCTTATCTTAGTTTTAAAATGGTCTGATTCAGGATATTATTGTGAAAGTTTATTCTTTGTGTATTCAAGAAGAAGAAAAGAAACCTTGATGTTTGTAGTCTCTCTGAATGCGTCAGGGTAAATCATTAGATTTGCGTTTCACGAAATCTACAGCAACAAATTGCACTTATTTCTTATATGCACATTGTAATTTTCCATGATTTTCAGAAGTTGGTGGATTTTTTTCTTTCTTAGTGTCCTGACACTCCAGAATGCGAGTCTATTTCGGTCCAAAAGCCAATATCTTGTGATCAGCCCGGGTTCTTCTTTATGATTGTTTCTTCAATTTGTTTAAATTCATCCGTGCAAGTGGTTGGCCTACGGCATCCTAGCATGATGGAGGTACTCTTGTCTGCCCATTTCTTGATGTAGAATAGATTGATGATTCCTCTGAAATCATTTTATGGGGGAATTCATATTTTACTCCTATCTTTGTGTTTTCACATCCGAAGTTGGAATTGGTAATGACAGAATTGGTTGCCATTGAGTTTAGCGTCCCTTTCAGCAGAGAGGCTATATGAGACGTGGACCTACTGATTAACGTGGAATCCGAACCACATGAACTCCCCCTAACCGCTTACCCACGAAGGAGGTCTATGGCAGAATTGGAGAGGAACACAATGAAACAAATGACAAGATAAAATGGGATTGGTTGATTGATTAACGTCCCTTTTCAACACCGAATCTGTATGAAAAGGTGGCAACTATTTTAAAATGGTATTTGTGCCCGAAGTAAGTAGTTGTTGGAACTACGCGCAACAAAAAGCACGCAAAGATAAACGATAAAAGAAGAAATAGAAAGTCCAATAAAGGAAATGAAAATATGTCAATCAGCTGGACCTAATAAAATGAACATAGAAGCTGTAAGACCGTCAACAAATACAATGAATGAAAAAATTGTGCAAACAAGTGTGGAAAGATAGGGAAGCACAAATAAACTGGATAAAGAAGGAGAAACCGTAGAAAATATAATAACTACAGAAATTAGTACTAACAAGCTTGCCAAGAAAATTATTCGTAAGAATACTGAGCAGAATAAATGGAAAATTGGAATAATAATTGAATGAAGAACAGCATGGATTCAGGAAAAGAAAGTTCACTATAGAGATAATATCAATCTACAATGAGACAAATAATATAAAAGAATGAAAATTTGACAAAGACATAACAATACTAGTCATAGGTATTGAAAAGCCTCTTTGGTGAGGTGTCAAGAACAAAATAATGAAAAGAAGTCAGGAAAGTAGCACTAGAAGGGAAATACACAAATTAAAAGACAGGAATATACTGAAGGAATAAAATCCTTTGAAAGTGAAAAGACGGAATGTAAGATCCACAATAGTATTGAGTTCAATAGAGAAAGGAAAAAGGGGAAGTGAGTTGACAAGTGAAAGGATTAACAGATATGATGATTTACAGAGTTCGTATGATCTGTTGTATGCTAGTTTGCTTGGTAAAGTTTAAAGTCCGTTTTCAGAACCGAGGGAACCATTGTAATGCGTTCGAATTTTAATGCTTCTACCGGGAATCGAACCAGCGACCACGTGCACGGAATGCTTACACGTTAGCAATTACCAGCGGGTAAGACATTATACAATTTGGGGAGAATAAAAATAAAATATAACACAATTGGATCATAGGAAACAAGTACACGGAAATACGAGTTAAAACTTAGGAAATAAATCTTTAGAGTTTAACAAGAAAATAGGTACCACAAATAGTAAGGAAAAATAAATATGTAAAAAACAAGAAAAGAAATGGACAACTACGAGTACCTAGGAGCAGAAATAACAGACAGAAGACTATATAGGGAACGAACGAACAGAATAGAAAAAAAAGGCATCATTCTACCAGCAAATTAAATTTCTCATCTAAAATAAAGATTTACCGAGGGAAGTTAAGAAGGTAATGTATAAGACATACCATGTGTCTTATACATCAGTAATGATAAAGAGGAAGTAAAACAGTATAAAAGCGAGAAGAATAAAAATTTTGCGGAGTATAAGGAGGAAAACAAGAAAGGACAAAATCATATAAAAGAAAGAATTGAAATAATGAGATTGAGGTGGTTCGTACACTAAAACGGATAGAAGATGATAGAATCCCAAAGAAAGAAACAGGAATACAAATAGAATTAACGACCTGTAGGAAATCCTTAAACAAGTAGAAGGATAAGATAAGGAAAGACACGGTAAAGGAAGAATGAAATAATAAATGAAGAAGAAAAACGAATGATTGAAGAGGAGAAAAATATTCATTCATTTATTACATCCGCTCACCGTCATTCAATAAGATTGGACATGTCAATTTGAAATATATATATAAATATATATATATATAAATATATATATATAAATATATATATATAAATATATATATATATAAATATATATATATAAATATATATATATATATATATATATATATATATATATATATATATATATATATATATACAACTATTGCATTTAGATTACTGTAAATTCAATAATATACCTTATTATACATTTTACTTTTATGTATACAACATATATAACAGTGGCGTCTTCGCTGGATATGCAAGTCGTGTGTCAGCACCCAAAGAAAAATAAAGTACTTTTAATTGAATGGATTGTCAGAACTAGATTTCCCCCCCCCCCCCTTTCGAGTGAAGCGCTGCGACGTGGCAGTTAATCTTACAATGAGGTAGATAGAGAAACACATCGTTGGCAATGCTTTGGTTCCATTCTCACTACGTTACAAGACACACTGCACATGCGCTTCATATTTTTCACCTCGTGCTTATGCGACCCAAGCCATTGTTTTCAATCTCAATGACTTGACATGTTCTGTGGCTCCCTTCCATCTTTTGTATTTACAATTGTAGTGGCGCTTTCGATTTTTATAAAAGGTATAATTCAAAATCTATTAAAAAGTTCCTTTCCTTACTTCATATACTGAGAGAAAGCAAATATTAATCTCACAATGTCATATAAGGGAATGGAAAAAGTGAAGCTGGTTTTGAAAGACATTTTCCAATGGAGCTATACGACATTTCGGTTTTACGGGTGCAGCGTAGTGAAAGAATTTTACTGTTGGATATGTTTGTTATTTTCAACTGGAAATAAATAAAACGTTTGGAATCATGAAGGATACGAGGATTTGAACCATCTTAATACTGCAGTGTAGAAGCATGGAGATACTGAAATGCGTCTTTCAATTTTCTAAATTTATTTATTTTATTTTATTTTTATTTTTTTTTTAATTTTAATACATTTATTACAACTCGAACAAGAATCGACGTTCTTCTGGATCCTCAATGATTGGTAAAATTGAGTTGAATGAAAAAGTAAAGAAGATTAAAGAGGTTGGTTAGTGCCCAGGAGCGTGGAGCGTCATTTAGGGAGGGCAGAGGACACTTTTCCTTCTGAGCTTGAGTAACTCATTTATTTTTTTTTTTTTTTAATAAATTAATTATTAATAAAAATTGTGAAATTCTTATGTCGACGGACAATCTTTCCCCCCTCTCCCCCTCCCTTAGCAAAACCTGAAATGAGTTGCTTTTAATGCAGTCTGCTATTTGGCAACAAACCTCAAATTCGACTGTTTTACGTTATTTTTCGGCGACGGGAAAAATCGTGAAACAATTTCTTGGATTTCATGACATGAGTGCCAATAAAACTGCAGCAGCTTTTCTTAACCATATTAGTGAAGTAATAAATACATACAAATGTTGGGACAAGCTAGTTTGCTCAGAGATACGACGGGTCTTTGGTGATAAGCGACCATTTCGATAGACTTCAAAATAAAGTACTGGAAAAGGATCATTAAACTCTACGCAATGCTATGTTCGTGTAATAGATTTACTCTTACAACTGTCCGTAGAATACAACAAGGAGCTTAAAACACTTTTTTGTAGTCTTAAATCTCAGTTTTTTTATTATTAAATTCTCCAAAGAGGATACGTGAGCTGTCTGCGTTCATGTCACCAAAGCTACCGCCAATTACGTTTTACTCGATGGAATTTTACCTCGAAATTTATCCATGCAGGTAGTGAAAACAAGATTTAAAAAAAAAAAAAAAAAAAGAAAAGAAAGAAAAGTAAAAAAGAAAGAAAAATATGTTAGTGAAATTGGAGACTGACTGCAGTGACAAATTGAGAACTTGCTAACTTTCTGAGGAGACTCGAAAAATATATTTTAATAAAAGTTTTGACAAACTTACTAGTCTTCTCAGATGTATTATTCAATATACTTCAATCTAGAAAAGTTGATATTTTGTATTGCAGTAATAAATGTACTGAATTTTTCAAAACCATCTGCAAAATGGAAGGAGGTATTGAAATATTACGGTTCTCTATTGATTGAGTTGTTGGGAACAAAGAGGTGATTTAGATTTAAAAAAAGAGAGAGAGAGAGAAAATTAAATGATAAATCAGAGAAAGACCATTGTTGGAAACTGTACTTCGAAATCATTTTCAATATTAGTACTCAGATAACAATCAGGCTGGCATCATTTGCAAAATTGCAATATTTGGGTTTCCTAAACTTATCCAAACTTAAGTACTTCAGCAAAAAAGGAAACATCCCTCATGATTTGTTTAAGAAAAGAAAAAAAAAATAAAAAACTGCAAGTCTCTTTGCTTTATTAAAATTTCGAAATGAAGTGTACATGAGGTCCGTTTCAAATGAAGGATCAGATGAAACGCCAATTCAGATTATTAATTACTTGATGGATATAAATCTGGTGAGTGGATTCACGGAAATATACAAATCGACGGTACCTTGCAGCTACCTTGTATCTTAAAACCAAAACACAACTTTACAGAAGAAGAAAAAGTTTTAAAAAGTTGGAAATTAGTTAGTCAGGGACTTTTTTGATGGAGAAGTCAATTACGATTAACAAATTGATTTTCCATCAGATAAGTCGCTGACTTAATTAATCTCCAACTTTTTCAAACGTTTTTTTTTCTCCTATAAAAGTTTTTTTTTCTTTAATACGAGGTAGTTGCAAAGTACCGTCGAAATGAACCACGCTGACTGAAGCATTACCCTCTATAACGTCGTACGCCAAGAGGTCATTCTCGTCGTTGTAGAGAATCCATAGATTATGTCACATTACTCAAACTCGACTCAGAATGACTAGTTTAAGCCTTATTTACATCAAGAAAGAACTTTTCTCCAAATTTTGAGGGAGATAAATCCAAATTTTGTGAAGCAGTAACCCAGAGGTTTGTACAGAAAGACGACTGTAGTTCGAATTCAAGTAAGTGTAAATAAACACATTCCATTGTTGATTTTTCGTTTGAAATTTTGAAGAGTTATATTTCACTACATAATTATTTTAATAAAATGTATTGCTTACGTCGTAACATCCTCTTTGATTTATTTTTATTGATTTACAGTCTGAACTGAGGAAATTTTTGTTTAGTGGTTGTGAAGATTGACATTTTTCTTTCCTTATCAACGCCCTAAATTTCAAGTCAGGAGACGGCACTGATGTATGCCCAGACACTCTAGAACAGAATTAGATAAAAACAAGTGCTTATCCTAGGTTTAAAATGTTGTATATGATAATACATGGAAATGCGTGTCAGCACTATTTCCTTTGTTGTGAGTGAAGATTTTCGGTTAGTAGAATATCAGAGATACGCTTTCCGTCTGAAAGCTTCCGCTTCCCAGATCTTATCGTTCTGTTTTGTTTGTAGTCTTCGTTTTTATTTTTATTTTCCAGAGTACGTAAAACTACATGGGTTCAATTGGATAATCTTAAAAGAGATGGCGATACTTACAACTATTCTACGCCTGGAGAATATAATTGATCTATTATGTATAATCGAAAATCTGCATATGAATAGTCACTTACCTATATACAGTAGGTGTAATATTAAATAATAAACTACTTGACCATACAATGCTAAAAAGAGTTTCTTTGTCAACTTAGTTCGCAAACTACTATAAAATAAAATGCTTTATACAGTAGACTATTTTCTAAGCTGCTGTGTGTAATTTTGAAAAATGATTAGATTAAATTACTTTTTGTATTTTTTAGCTAGTAACTACAAACATACTGTGCGTATATAATTAACTAACTCTATGGCCTAGAAGCCGGAGGTTCAATACCGCGTTCATAAAAGCTCTCCATTGACTTCTGTTCTTAGCCAACTGGATCCAATTTCTACTTTGTATTCCTTACGAGATACATCTTAATATTGACCTCCCTTTTACGCCTGTGTCTTCCTAGTGGTCGTTTTCCGATTGGACTTCCAGTTAAAACTTTGAAAGCGTTACTACTTTCTTCCATTCTAACTACATGACATGCCTGCCTGAGTCTCCTAGCCTTAATGACCCTAATAATGTTTGGTAACCGATATAAATTATTTAGTTTCTCGTTATGAAGTTTCCGCCATTTCCCATTCCTGTTCCCCTTGGGTCCGAATATTCGTCTCAGGATCTTGTTCTCAAATACTTTCAGAATGTACACTTGTCCAATATATAATTCTATGCCTGAATTTTTCTAAGTCCCTTGAAATTCTAGGTTTTGCAACAACGCATTCGAAATAGTAAAAGGGGAAGTGATAGGAAAAATAACGAGACTGCTGAACACAGCTCACAATTCAGTGTTTGAAATACTCCATTTCTATTTATTTATTTATTTATTTATTTATTTATTTTTTGTTTGTTTGTGCCTTAATGTAATGATACTTCTAGAACAAAATAGTACCTTGGCAATTACAGAAAACTTGGTTGTAGGTAAAACACACACGCTTTTCGACCACAAAATTCAATAGGAAAAACAAGCATAGTTGTTAAGAAGTTTATTATCTATGCGTACAACTGTAGGATAGCTCTGTACTGGTTTCGATAGCCATGTGTGTGTTTACGTGTTTCTTTTTGGTAGGGATTCACGACTTTTGAAGCAGGTTCGAATCCCACTCGATCCTATTATTATTATTATTATTATTATTATTATTATTATTATTATTATTATTATTATTATTATTATTATTATTATTATTATTATTATTTGTAACTTTTCAGTTACTCTTACTGTACAATTTTATAATATGTGTATTATTAGGTGTACGCGGAGGTAATTGACAACTTCCTAATCTATCCAAAAACAAGAAGTCGTACAGGCGTGAAACCATTTCTATACGGGTATATCCCAATATGATTCGTTTTTAGAGGAAATCACTTCTTACATCGATCCATATGATTTTCGTAAACTTGGATGTAAATACAGATTTATTTATTTATTTATTTATTTATTTATTTTTTTTTATTTTATTTTATTTTATTTTATTTTTTTTTGTAAGTCCTGAGTAGATCTCAATAGTATACTCCAGTTACCACCATTTGCTACAGAGTCTGTCATGAAAATGCTTTCCGAGTTCCATAAAATACTGGGCGTCACTTTACACCAAACAATCTCATATGAGTATTTTTAGAGTAGATATAAGGCGTGTTTTCTATTGCTTTCAAATCCGTTTTCTCTCAGGTTCAAAGTGATGGATTAAGTGTATCCTAAATTACGAATTTCACCAATTGCATCCTGAATTATGTATTATAATCTCTCTATAAAGATAAATATGTGTTTACAAGTGAGCACTTAATTACAAGTGAGTTTCCTTGTAGAAAAGTTTGTTCGGGAAGAAATCAAAATGAATTGGGACCACATATTGAAACTATTCGATATATCTTAGCTCCAACCAAGGGCGATGTTTCAACAACTGAGGGAAAAGGGAAAGAAGTATATCTGGAAAGAACAATGAACTCGCTGCCTATATTGTTCAGCATTCAGATTTGGGAACAGGTCTGGCCAATGTTTTTCTCATGCTCTGCCGCAGATTTTTGTGTCCAGCACTTCTCCAGAGGGTAACCTCTTATACGGAATGCCAATAATTTTGATAATATACCAAATGCCTTCGATTCTTCAACACCATTTTGTGGATGACATCAATGTTTTCTGAGTCAATATCGCTGAAGGGTGCACCGTAACAAAGTTCATTATCAATGAACGTCTGATACTTTTGAAAATCCGCATCTCAATTTCTCACACTAGTATTAGAAGTTGCACGGTTCCTCAACTATTGACACATCAAAATGGATTTTTGGGGTCATATTCTTCGTATAGAAGTACTCAATAACTGCTCGGTTTTTTGCCCACTGTTCCTTGGACATGCCTATTTACAGGGATATTCTGTCGATGTATGGGGCTTGGGGCAAAAGTAAATTGTAGGGTCAGTGATATCAATGGGAATTCTGTATCCATCATGAATATTTTTGTGCTGGCTTGAACAATACATATCAATTACAGTGATATTTCGCTAAATATTTAGCACAGACAGTAATAATAATGATAATAATAAGATCCACTCCATAACATTACAATGTAGTACTTGGGATATGTTAAATAATATTCGCTAGCTTATACAATGTCTGAGATAAATTCAAACTAAATCAAAGTGGATATCGTATAAATATTTTCTATTTCCGTCCTCATCTTTATAGAAAAATTGGAAACTAGAAATCTATATACCTTCCAGTTTTGATTCTGATCCTCTTAGATCAAAAACTGTAATAGACAGAGAAAATTCTATGAATTTAGCGTGTGAAGAATAGGTTCCATCGCCGACTTTATCCCTCTGTTCCAATCGGAGGCTATAGCTCTACCACTTACGGTTAATATTAAAACTCATAGTATCAAAATCTACTGTTGTTTCACAACACGCAGCGGAATCAATTTGTTCATTAAAAGGGAAAGCAAAAATGAACTGAACAATCAACTAAGTTTTCAGTTAATAGTACTAATGAAACTTGAAAGTCTTTAATTTTACACGTATAATGGATTTCTAAAAGTCGATTATTTATTTCCATTACCACTATTACTGCTTTTATAATCACATTGTATTGTTTATTTGGCCCAAAAGGACCTAACCTTAAAAGAAAGGAACTTCTCGTCAGAGCCGTAGCTAGAGATTTCGGCGCCTGAGATGAAGTAGAATTCGGCGCCTCCTTACCAAGCTTTTTTTTTTTTTTTTTTTTTTTTTTTATATATATATAACATACAAGAGAAGCAGCTTTTATTACGCTATTCTGAATTTTTATCAAGCTGCTTGGACAGATCATTGCAACAGTCAAAAGTGTTCATTATGTATTCTTTTACAAATAAGAGCTGTTTTCAAGAGGCTTATTTTGGATTTATTTTGTTAAAATTGACAGAACTACCTTTCGTTGTAAACAAATCCACTTGGAGAACAGTTATGGAAATTTACATCTATTTACAACATTGCATAATATCCATAAAAAATGAAATTTCAATACATTAGAAACTATATGTTTTTAAAATGTTTGAAATGAGTGACGACATTAATTTTAAGTAATAATTATATACTTTTGAAATTTTATTCTCTCTGTGACCACACAAATAGCATTTTAATTTCAATTTTTTTATGGTAAAAATATTTTGTGAAATGTGACGGAAATTCAGAAGGAGTCTTCTTTGCGAATTTCTCAATATTGATCGATAGAGGTGAAGGATATGTTTAATGTTTGGATTTAAATCCAAAATATATTTTGGCTGCTATATATGTTTGGAATTATAGAAATTACTTAATTTCTTAAGGAATGAAAGTTGTGAATTTAAGGTTACTTGTTATTAATTAACATATTAAAACTACGCTAACACATACGTACGCACAAAAAATATCCTGGAGGTACAAGTAGTTGATGGAGAAATGATCCCAATAAATTCATTCAAATTGGAAGCCTTTCATATGTCAATGGAATAAAAACATAACACTGATAGTGGTCAGTCTTTGAAAAAGACAAAATTTGTTGGGTTAAGTTCTGACCCCTTAAGCTCCTATTCTACAATTACTTGAATTTTGAAAATGTTATTATTCCCCTTGTTAACTTTCATTTTTAATATTCCAGTGCAAACAGCTGCTTTCGTGTGTTTCTTCACTTGTCCCATTTCACACTTTCATTCTCACCGTCATGATTAATCCGATTGCGTAGAAAAGCAAAAGTAGAGTAGAAAAGAGTGATTAACAAAGCAAACTCCAGCATCAAAACGCCTAGCCCATATTTCTTACTTTAATCGTTTCTGATGTTGAAAACGCTCATGCGTACACTATAAGTCATAACTCGGCACTTTGTATATCATATTGTCATTAACAAATCATATATAACAATTTTCTTTAAATAAGAGTAAAAACTTGTTGTAACTGATATTGAAATGTTTGGATTGTGAGCGGAGCGAGCAAGACAATTTTTACAAATCTATTTATTTGCAAACCGATAACAATATTTAATAGGGCGCCAAAACATTTTTCGGGGCGACGCGTCGTTTACTCATATCCAACACTTTTTCTTTTTTCTTGCTCATTCAGCGCCCTCTTGCTATCAACGCCCGGGGCGACCGCCCTGCTCGCCCCCATCTAGCATGGTTCTGGTTCTCGTCCTATTCTCTTTCTTCTTTTTAAATAAACCCTACAGCAATTCATATTTGTTGACTTCTTTATTATTTCACTCTGAATAGAAATTAATCTGGAAAGAATAAACGCTCATTTTAGTAACAATTTAGTAGTATCCATGTACTCTTCAAAGAAATGAAAGAAAAAATAGAAAAAAATGCTCAGATTATTCATTTCCTTGGTGTTTGGAAAATTCTCGGATACAAATTGTAATCACTTAGCAAATCAAAAGAATTACTTCTCCTAAAGAAAGAAAGAAGGAAATGAATCATAAAATTAGAAAATGTAAAGCAAGAACAGCAGAAACGTTTTATTGAAAAAAAAAAAAAAAGAAATAACAAAAGCACTCAGTGGGATTCAAACCAGGTTCAAAAAATTTGAATTCCAATAGAAAGAAAGAAAGAAACACGTACGACTGTCGAAACACGCTGTTGAACTGTCTTTTAGTATTGATACAGATGGAACTCTTTTTTTTTTTTTTTTTTTTTTTTTTTTTTTTTTTTTTTTTTTTTCAAAAGCTTGGATGTTTTAACTAAACAAAGTTTTCTGTATTTGTCAAGGTACTATTTTGGTCTGAAACTAACATTACATTAAGTAATGGAAAAGGATCTAAGTATTTCGAACAGCAAACAAGAAGGTGTGTTGGGAAGGCTTCCCAACTCTTTTTTTTTTTTATGACTTCCCCTTCTATAACTGCGATCACATTGTTGCCAAATCTACAATTTTAAGGGGCTTAGAAAATTTCGGACACGCAATTATATCTTGGAGAAGTGTACATATATATACTGTATAGTAATTGAAATAGTGAGTGATAAAGTTCATTATATAATTATTGTGTAGAGTGTAAAAATGATTTTATGCCTCTTACAAGTTGTTCAGAAGAAGCATTGTCTTTTCTAATTATTAAATCTGTTTTAAACATTGACGAATTCTATACCATTTTGTTCAAATGTACATGTAATAGGGTCTATGAAATGATTATTAAACAAAATCAAAGTAAGACATTTAAAAAATTTTCTTCTTCATTCTTTATTTATCGATTTAGAAAGTAACGTTTTCCTTTATTTTGTAAAGGCAAATTTCACTTACAATTTGGTTAGGAACCAATTCCCCGTACAATTAGCTTTATATTCTTCTTTTTTTAGTGGATTTTTCATGTAGTTTTGGTCTTAATATATCTTGAATACAATTTTTTTCTTTGTTCTGAGAATACGCCAAAGAAAATTTAATTCTAAATTTGTTAAGAGCTCTAACGTTCGTACGTTTGGTGCATGTGGTCTCGGTACGATGCCCAGTGGGAGAGCGTTTTTGAATGTATTATAGTGAGTCAGATTCCACCTTAAATAATAGGTCCATGGTTCATATTGCTTTGACATTGATAAAAGGATACTGGTATGTTTTCTGTGAGTATGAATAATTTGCTGATACACAATCATAGTCATACATCTTGCGAATAAAATCAGAAAAATAAACACACTGCTGAACAAGACTGCACTTATTTAATATAAAAACACATTTATACGTGACGTTTCGATCTTCTAGCCAAGATCCTCATCAGACGTACACTGAGTGATACAAAAAACTACTCAAGTATATATACACAATTCATCTCCCTATCTGTTCTCTCATTGGCCCGTTCAAACAGCCAATCAGAAGCGTGGAAATCTATCTGAACTGACCAATGGGAAAACATAACATTCTATCAGAAGGAAACAACAAGGAGCAAGCAGGCATTGAATACATTAATTCACATACATTTTCCTGTATTTATCAATAATATTTCTCCATTCTTTATTAATGCTGATACCTTTGGTCCAGTTCATTAAGTTTACATCCCCTTCCTTTTCTATCCACCAGGCCTCTTTCCACTTTCTCGGCCACAACCTTTTTTCCCGTTCCAGCACAATAACTTCTTCCCAGTTCACATCATGTCCTTTTTCTTTTACATGTTTAAAGATTGCGTTAGTTTCTCTGTCATATTTCACATCACTTTTATGTTGTTTAATTCTTTCTTTCAATAATTTCCCCGTCTCCCCAATATATTTCATATCACAATCCTTACAATTTATACAATAAATGACAACTTTCTGATCTCTTTTTTTCTTTAATCCTCCCTTTGCTTTTGACCATGTCCAACAACGTTCTGCTACCTTTTCTATACACCTTGACCTCTTGCTTTCTTAACATCTTTTTTAAAATCTCGGTATCTTCTCCTAGCCCTACAATGCCTTTCCATACCCCCTCTTTGTCCTCCCCACTTTTACCTTTTCCAGAGACCACAGATGCTTTAACGATATCCCTTTTACTATAACCATTCTCATACAGCTGTTCTTTAAAGATTTCCACATTCTCTTCTACATTTTTGTTACAAATTTTGGTAATTCTTTCTAACATATTTCTTATGAAATTAACTTATGTGCTTCTATCTACATTACTTTTCTTATTACAATAAATACCAGCATTACATTCTTTTTGATACCATTGAGTCTTAATACTCTTCCCTTCCTTACTCATTAAAATGTCAAGATAACATAATACACCTCCCTGCTTTGTCTCTAGTTCCAATTCTATTCCCTTCTCCTTATCTTCAATACTACCAACGAACTCTATCAACTCTTCTTTCGATCCTTCCCATATCCCAAAACAATCATCAACGTATCTACATAAAAATCAAATCTTTCATGAAGTCCAAGTGTCAGAAGAAGAGAAGTCTTTTCTTTCATTGGGTTTTAAATTTAAAGTGAAAGACGGAACAAGCAGGGTCGATGACATAGTCTAATCTATAGAAGAAGCGTTGAACGAAGTTAAAGAAGAAGAGGATAGAGATAGGTTAAGAAGGAAGGCAATGGTTTTGGTAAAGAAAGAAATTCACAGAAGATCTTCGAATTCGACAAAAGAAGAAAGAAGAGGATATGATAGCTTTAGGAAAAGGAAGGACATAGTGTTAGAGAGAGCTGACAAAGGAGGGGAGACAGTGGTAATGAATAAAGAGTGGTATGAGGACAAGGTGAAGGATTTGGTGGATGGACAATATGAATTAGTTGACAAGAAGAAAGAAGAACTAAAAGAAGAATGTAAAAGAAAGGGACTTAAGAAATGGATGAATAAAGATGGAAGAGTGCCGGTGTTAAAGGGTTTTCCAAAAATACACAAAAAGGAAATAAAGCTTAGGCCAGTTATGGACTGTAGGGATAATTATTTGGAACCGCTAGAAAGTGAATTGAAACCAGTGTTAGAGTGGGTAAGAGAGAGACAAAAGACTTTGGCAGTTAAAGACTATAGAGAAGTAATAAACTACACCACTAATGCTATAATTAATAATGATTGTATTTTGTTTAGTTTAGATGTTAAAGCCATGTTCCCTAGTCTAAAGAGAAGTGCTATACTTGATACGATTAAGAGAGTTATGGGGGAAGAATGTGTTAAAGGCTGGAAATGGGAGAAAGTTAGGAAAGCCCTCAACTTAATATGGGAGTTTGGTTTTTGTAAAGTTAAGAATGACATATATAAGATTAAGGATGGTTTAAGTATAGGATCCAAGATAATTCCGGTATTGTCTGATATCATTATGAATGTGTGGGAGAAGGATGTAGTAGAAAAGGGGAAAGAAAAGATTCAATTTTTATGTAGATACGTTGATGATTGTTTTGGAATATGGGAAGGATCGAAAGAAGAGTTGATAGAGTTCGTTGGTAGTATTGAAGATAAGGAGAAGGGAATAGAATTAGAACTAGAGACAGAGCAGGGAGGTGTATTATGTTATCTTGACATTTTAATGAGTAAGGAAGGGAAGAGCATTAAGACTCAATGGTATCAATAAGAATGTAATGCTGGTATTTATTGTAATAAGAAAAGTAATGTAGATAGAAGCACATAAGTTAATTTCATAAGAAATATGTTAGAAAGAATTACCAAAATTTGTAACAAAAATGTAGAAGAGAATGTGGAAATCTTTAAAGAACAGCTGTATGAGAATGGTTATAGTAAAAGGGATATCGTTAAAGCATCTGTGGTCTCTGGAAAAGGTAAAAGTGGGGAGGACAAAGAGGGGGTATGGAAAGGCATTGTAGGGCTAGGAGAAGATACCGAGATTTTAAAAAAGATGTTAAGAAAGCAAGAGGTCAAGATGTATAGAAAAGGTAGCAGAACGTTGTTGGACATAGTCAAAAGCAAAGGGAGGATTAAAGAAAAAAGAGATCAGAAAGGTGTCATTTATTGTATAAATTGTAAGGATTGTGATATGAAATATATTGGGGAGACGGGGAAATTATTGAAAGAAAGAATTAAACAACATAAAATTAATGTGAAATATGGCAGAGAAATTGACGCAATCTTTAAACATGTAAAAGAAAAAGGACATGATGTGAACTGGGAAGAAGTTATTGTGCTGGAACGGGAAAAAAGGTTGTGGCCGAGAAAGTGGAAAGAGGCCTGGTGGATAGAAAAGGAAGGGGATGTAAACTTAATGAACTGGACCAAAGGTATCAGCATTAATAAAGAATGGAGAAATATTATTGATAAATACAGGAAAATGTATGTGAATTAATGTATTCAATGCCTGCTTGCTCCTTGTTGTTTCTTCCTGGTAAAATGATATGTTTTCCCATTGGTCAGTTCAGATAGATTTCCACGCTTCTGATTGGCTGTTTGAACGAGCCAATGAGAGAGCAGATAGGGAGATGAATTGTGTATATATATTTGAGTAGTTTTTTGTATCACTCAGTGTACGTCTGATGAGGATCTGATGAGGATGAGCTAGAAGATCGAAACGTCACGTGTAAATGTGTTTTTATATTAAATAAGTGCAGTCTTGTTCAGCAGTGTATTTATTTTTAAGAATTTGCTATTTCTATATTCTAAGCTACGTACTGTTTGGTAACTCTGAACCAATATGGTTACATAACTTGGAATACACTCAGTTTATAACAAGAATAATACATTTATTTATTTAATAGGGTTGAATGATTAGCGTAAGCACAATTAATTAATCCAGTGTTGGTTTAATTTAGTGCTTGGATATTTTTGCTGTGTGAAAAAAATGTTTCTATATATGAAAGAATAACCCAATAACTGAAATGTAGATAGGTGGCTTGATTTTGACTTTTAGATGTATGGTAGAAAAATACACCAAAAACTTATTAAAGACGACGAAATAATTTCAGTCTCACATATATAAAAATAAGAAGAATATGTAAATTATTTCTTTTGTAATACATAAGTGCGTATTATACAAAATCAAAATTTAACTTTTTACACATCTAAAGTACTTGGCAGTTTTTCTAAATGAAATTTAAAGTCTGAACAACAGGTTTGTATCTATGTAATAGTTTGAGCTCAGAATGTTTACAATTAAAATAAAAAAGAAATTGGTTGGGAATTAGCTGAGAGGGAACTGTATAATGACGGACGTCATAGGAGGTACGATGGAAGGGAAAAGTGGGAAGAGGCTAGAATTGACGCAAGTACTGAACCAGATAATTGTTACGTCAAAACGAAGAGCTTGGCCGAGGATAATAATGTATGGAAACTTCTCAGTTTCCTCCCAGTGATTGTAAAATACTTATGATGGCGATGGTTTGCAATGTATGCTGTAAGAATGAAAATATCAGAAGTGGTTTACCGACGCTAAATTTGTATTTAAGCTCTCTTATGATGAATTAATTTGGATAAATTTAACTACTTTAAGGAAAGTTTTTTTTTTATTTTTTTTTATTTTCAATAGAAAATTATACCACCTGAACACACATATATACAGTTTGTTCAGAAATTCAGTGACGAAATTCTGGGAGGTGATTCCTAATGTCAAATGAATGAAAGAAGTTATAATAAACATTGGTCATGAAACGTCTCCTTTCAGAGTTATATGAAACTATTGGACTTATCGCAAGCGGTTGAAAGAATTAAAAAGAGACTTGGCTCTCACTAATCCTCCGGTAACCAGCGAAAGGAATGCTAAATTCATAATTAATACTATATCCTCATACACCAACTTCCTTTTTACAAGTGGGTTCGTCGGTACACGAGGATGATTAAAAAAAAGAAAGAAAAAAAAAAGTGGATGTTTAAATAGAGCGCATATTGGTTCCTATGTAATCCCTTAAGCCGCCTGCGACAGGTCCCATAAGTTTGAAGTCAGGACGTTTTAAAACGTGACGTTCTGCATTCTCGACGGTTTATAACTGAAAAGACGCGTTTTTTCGATCCATGTTTATTAGAACATTTTTCTTTTGTTTGATATATTGAATCATCTTCACGAGTTTGTTAATTAAATTCTTAAACGTAATGTACATGTACAGGCCGGTCCGGAAGTGGGCGTACCCCCCTTTAGTTTCAACAGTATAATGTTAGTTATGGTAGAATGTCTGTACACAGTTACCTTGAAGTCTTAAGAGTCATAAACATCGGTATGACCACCATCCATGTCGTAACACAGCTGAATTCTGCGCTAAGTTCTCGCAGATGTTTTGCGGAGATACTTCGGAGTCACGAGGGTGAAGGCGTGTTCCACAACTGCTCGTAATTCCTGTGTTGTATGATATCGAGTGTTTCTTACTTGTTGCTTTATGAAAGCCCAGAGAGCATTGTCTGGTGTCGTCAGATCGGGACTTCTTTGAGGCCAGGTAAAGGGAGCTGGTGAAGATGCACAACCTCTTCCAATCCAGCGGCCAGGAAACGTCTGATTTAGATAATTGTTTTTCACCCGAGATTACGACATGGATGGTGGTCATACCGATGTTTTTGACTCTTAAGACTTCAAGGTAACTGTGTACAGACATTCTACCATAACTAACATTACACTGTTGAAACTAAAGGGGGGAGGTTACGCACACTTCCGGACCACGCTGTACAATAATTACTTACCAGAAAATGGTGAAAATAGTCACAATGTTTAAAAATCTACTTTATGAACACCTACGCTAATATGCTTCATTGGATAGAAGAAAAATGAACATGTAATCTTCATTCCAACATGACGCTTATCTTGACGCTTTTCGCCTTTCTCTTTGTTCTTTAATTTTTCTTATATCTTTCCCTCGCTGCTTAATAAAGTATTTAGCGAAAGAGCTCATAATGTACTTTATTTAGTGTTGTGGTTAGATAAAACCATGAGTGATAAATGGCGAAAAACTTTCAAGAACGATGTTATTCAAAAAGTAGTCTGTTCATAGAATATGCTGATATACGTCCCTTCACCCCCCTTCGTATTCAAATTGCCGACACAAGATCCCGGTGTTCCGTCTGTCGATTATTTGGCCATTTCACTGGAATGAGTAAGTCTAATTGTAGTTTTCCTTGTTTACTTAAAAATAATAAAGTATTTGTATATTTAACACCTCGTCCCCCACCACTTAGGATGCAATGTGCGACACAATATCTTCCTCTGGAAAACCCTGAAGATGCATGTATGTATTACTATCAGGTATCTCATCCGGGTCTCCCATCCAATGCAATTATGGGATGATGCTTCAAGCAATCGTTTATACATTTTATTTAAGCTTCGGTTAGGTTTGCATGATAGATAAGCACTCAAATCGGTAGAAACGACGTTATATTATTTTTACTTTCAATAAATAATCCCTTCGTCTCCTTATCATTCCTGGATAAATATATACGGTAGTCAGCCACGTCTTCTAAACAATTGAAAGCGATATCGTCATACGTATGGTTTGAATCTTCTTTACATACAGAGACTGTTTCATTTCCAAGATTTAAATTGAAATTCTTTTCATTTTAATAATATGAAAAACTCAATCGGAGGGTTTACAACCCCCTTCGATACGCCACTGTATATTGTGAATAGTAAATTAACTCATTATCATTAGAGGTTCAGCATGATTGTATCTTCAACATGGAAATTTCTAGAAATCTTGATCTCTATATTTTTGTATTGGTCTCGTGTGTTTCTATTTTGACAAGTTTTATGTCATTTTGTGTAGTATATACTATTTACCAATAAATTTTAATATAATCTCACGTTAGATTGTATATGCTATTAAACACTTTCTTCTTAAATGGTTGATAGGTTAAAGATAGCGTTCCTTTCGATCACTGAGACTATATAAGACGTGGACGTACAATTTATCGTGGAGTCCAAATCACCGTAATTTGATCACATTTCAAGGCTCTTCTACGGGAATCGAATCCGGGACCCCAGTATGTACCCCGAAAATGCACGCGCTAGCTACTAGACCATTGGTATTTTTTCATCTACGAATTTTTTCGAAACAGCTGTAAGTTACATTTACTATTGTAATTAACAGTTGTATCGAAGTACAACAGAAGTTAAAGTTTACAGTTATTTTACTGTAACTTATAACTGTAAGTTAATATAAGTTACGTTTAAGAAAGCTCACAAACTTCATTTTCAAGGAGCATAGGTTAAACTGAATTTTCAAGAATACTTATCTGGAGAAGTTGAAATAAACATTTAAGTTGAAATAAACATTTACATTGAAATAAACATCTTCAAATGGTCTTTATTATATTTTAAAGTACGAATTGTTCTAAATCTGTGCATTGTTGTCTTTTGGAGCCACAAAATTCCTAATCCTGTTCCTTTTAGCTATTTCCAAAATTGCACTAACCAAAACCATATCTTCCTCATTAGACTGTTGAGCCTAATGTGTTGGATATATAGGTGAAACATAACTAACTTAGTTTCGTGTTGTATGCCTAACTTTCCTAAATTTAAGGAGTGTGCTGTTTCCTATAAGATACATATCATATTACAAATTATTTTGTTAAGGCCGTTTTATTTAATGTGAATTTTGTAGTTTTTAATTACAAGCAATTAAAATCCATGCAATTTATTGTGGAACAAAACACACGATTTTTCCTCCAGGTTAATCACTGTAGGCTCAAGAAAGCTACAATATAAGCAAAAAGCTTGATATATAGATATTTTTCAGTACAGAGGAAACAAACATCACTTTCAAGAAGTTTAAAAATTAAAATACAAACTTTTTTTTTCTACGCAAAATACGTATATCTAGTTCGTGGCACTAATTTTGGAAATTCTAGGGAGAAGAATTTCCCGGATATAAATGGATATAGATACATGGATATATAAACAGTCTCTTTCTTTTGAGTTGTTAGCCATGAAGAGACAAAATTTATTTATGTAGAAGTTCTGGCGAATATAAAACTATGAAATTAGTATACGGATGTTTTATGATTCACAATTCACAGATATAAAATTTGATACAATTCAGGGAGTGACGAATAAAGTTAAAGTTTTTCGGGAAATAGTTAACAATTCAAAAACAAACAACGATTGTGAAGAAGTTTAAGATATACAGTACGTATGCATGGAAATTTAAGCACAGCAGATAAAAAAAATTAGTTACTCTCGATAGATGTTATCTAATACTTGGTAGAACACCGTCTCAAGTCTAGACAACCGCCCAGATTCTGTTTGGAAGTGACTCTACGATTTATTGTAGGTATGCTATATCGATGAGAATCCACTCGCTTATTAGATCACGTAATTTCAACAAAGTACGAAGATATCCATTTCTACGTTTCACACACTGCTCCAAATATAGATTTTCAGCTGGATTCAAATCTTGGGATTTTTCAGGCCAGACGAGGTGCAACAGGGTCCAGGTATTTCTTAGACTATATACAAATACTTTGAGCAATGCGTACACAGCGGTTATCATCTTACAAGGAACCGCAGATATCTATCAGAGCCCGATGCTCATGAAACTTTGTACATATAGAGAGTGACTCGGGAAACTCGCACAGCCAAAATTGTAGTTGCAGTGTCCAAGAGGTTGGGACACTAGGGCTCGAGAAAGGTCAAGAGTGGAACGTCAGTACATTAAGGACATGGTGAGAATATGCACGTTTTTCTTTAAAACTGGTCATTGTAACGACACGAAATGAGCATACGAGATGGATACGAGATGGTAGATATGATCTGTTAAAAGTGATAAAAAATATCCGCCATCTTGAAAGAGGCCATGTTGAAGCTGGTGCGATTGGTGTAAATGAGAAGAGGGTCATACGATGCATCAATTTGAACTTAAATAGACTCAAACACCTGTTGATGAAGTCTGTAGTGGGATTGCATTATCGCTGTGCTTCTGGTAGACTGGTTTAGGTACAAGATGAGCAAAATGTATCTCATGACACTGGAGCAGGTAGAGCAAAATAGAATTTTAGCCCTACGTGATTTGTGTAAGAGACAACATGTAATTGGCATGGGTGGGCTGATAAGACGTGTTCGATGTGCATAATAATGCCATGGTTGGTATATACTAGTAACTATTTATCAGTAAGTACGCCAGAAATTTTTACTTGGGGGTGTGTTGAAAATAAAAGGGGGTGTGCTCTCAGAATAGTGATATAATTTTTAAACAAACTCAAACAAGAAAACAGTATATTTTGTTACGCAACTATTGCACCACCACCACCACCACCACCACCACCACCACCACCACCACCACCACCACTACTACTACTACTACTACTACTACTACTACTACTACTACTACTACTACTACTACTACTACTACTACTACTACTACTACTACTACTACTACTACTACTACTACTACTACTACTACTACTACTACTACTACTACTACTACTACTACTACTAATAATAATAATAATAATAATAATAATAATAATAATAATATCAGCTAGGTTCAGTAAAGTAAGTTCGCACATTTGAGCAGTAATACAGTGAAACCTCTCAAAACGGACATCGGTGGAACACGATTATTTGTCGGTAAATGAGAGGTGTCCCTAAATGGAAGAGTTCTCTCTCATAACACCACAACACACATATTTATGGAATGGAAGAATAAGAAAGTTTGTCCTCTTATAAAGATGTCCACTATTGAGAGATGCTCGCTAAGAGAGGCTTCACTGTATTAGGAATTAACCTCCACTATTTTACCCAGTAATTACACATGAATTGATTACATACGAATTATTGTAATTATTTTGCAAAATTCTGCTATTATTTCAATTTATTCACCCCCAGCAAGTTTTAGTGGAGTGGGGCAAAATATTACTTGGGAAAAATCCCTCGTTTCATGCTGAAATCACATTCGTTTAGTAATTTATGCTGTACATAGTTCCAATTTCATTATTTTAATATTCTAAACCTGTTGTTAACGTTAATTGTTGTAATATTATTTGATCTCTTAATCTCCGTTTCTGCCCCTTACTGGCTACGTTATTGGCTCTGAATATCTTTCATAAGAAAATTATTCATCGATTTAGTTCTTTTCCAGTTTTTCAATTTACAAATATTTTGTATCTTTCTGTTTTGCCTTCTTTAATATACCCTAATTTTAATAATACCTGGGCTTATAGTGGTCTGGTCTCTTGTAAATATTTGAAAGTGACCAAAAAATGGCCAAAAGCACACGAAAAAATGACCAAAATCTCATTATGCCCCTTTTTACCTTTATCAATTTCTCCATCGCCTTTCTCTTTGTTGCTTTGTTTCTTCTTTACTTCTTATGGGCCGCGGTGGCTCAGTGGTAGAGCGTTCACCTCTGGTGCTTGGGGTTGCGGGTTCGATCCCAGCCCCCGCCAAGTGAACTTTGTGGTGGACAAACACCGTGTGCGTGGGTTTTCTCGGGGTTCTCCCGTTTCCTCTCACTTTCTTCATCCCACCATTTCATTCATTACTCATCATCACCGTCTCCTTTAGCCTAACCGGCATAACCGTTCGACGTAAAACTCAATGATTTCATTTCATTTTCTTCTTTACTTCTTCTTTTTGAGATTCCTCCTTTCTTAGGTTTTCAAAATAAGCTTTGTAGTTACGGTAAGCAGACTTAGGAGAGGTAAAAAGCTTCTGAGTAAGTGGAACCAGTTCTGGCCTATTTCCGAATTTCTTCATCCCAGACATTATATTTACGAGGGTCATTCGGAAAGTAAAGAACGTTTTTGTATAAACACTTTAATAACTGATATACAAAGGCGAAATTTGTGTTACATACTATGTGATACTTAAGTTACTTTTCGACATAGTCACCGTGTAAATGTAAACACTTGTCATACCGTGGTACAAGTTTTTCTATGCCTTCGGCATACACAGTTGCCGCCAAACTGTTGAACCAATCACTAACAGCTTCCTTAAGTTCTTGAAATTTCAGGAAAGAATTCGTGCAGCCCATCAATAGTGAATCGCCTATCCTCTTGAATTTTCCGCTCAATTCTTCCTTTGAGTTCGTCAGTCACAACAGAAGGCCGGCCCGAGCGTTCCTCATCGTGCACATTCGTCCGTCCGTCATTAAACATAATGCACCACTTACGAACTGATGCTTCATTCATTACATTTCCATACACCTCAGTGATTTGTCTATAAATTTCTATCGGACGCACTTTTCTTGCATTCAAAAATCTTATCACACTACGAACCTCACACTTGGCGGGATCAGTAATTGTATCGCACATTTTACAGTCGCACAGCGAAGCAATAACGGACCGTAGCGGATCGCAGCTGGTGCCAGACTGAGGCTAAAGCATGCCAAGGTCAATAACCCAGCGGCAGCGGGGGTGGGGGAACACGCGCACACGCTAGCGCAAAACATTCTTTACTTTCCGAATGACCCTCGTAACTTCGCATTAAGAGTTCTCAAAAACGTGAAATATTCAAATTCACCACCTACTCTTAAGAAGAACATACAAGGAGCATAACACAAGACGAACATGATGAACCACTCATGCACAAACACACACATACAACGTTAACTATTACGAGAGAAAACTAAACGACTGTTATAATAGAAGAAAGAATAGATACAGAAGGGTTCTCAACCCCACCTTGAGAGCTTAAGCATCCACCAACCATCCACTGTGCTTTAGAAAGAATAAAAGCTGAAGTGAGAATAAAGCTGACTGTTTCACATGTGGCAACAAGTACTGAAGCTTTCAGAAGAGTAATGAGTAACAAGTTTCTGCCTTTTTCCATTTGTTTTTATATTTTTCTTAGAAAACTGCCAATGCAAAACATAAATCACACCAAAAAGTCACTTTACCTCTCAAAAATGTAACTTTTAGTGACAAATTTGAAAAAAGTAACTTTTAGTGACCAACTTAAAAAAAAAAAAAGTAAATTTTAGTTAAAAAAGTGACGCGCAATGAGTCCTGTTCCACTCAATGAATTTACATGAATAAAAAATATACTTTACAAAAAATTAAGCTAGCGCCAAATGCTTTCCTGCATAACACTAGACTCAGTCTAAAATATATATAATTCTTACTTCGATCGATCTTTTCATTTCTAAAAACGTTTTGACTACACCCTTCTAACGTCCGTCCGTTGATACACCACTTGCAGAGCAGCGAAACCAGCCACAGAGCTTTGGGGGGACAAGAATATGTTAGGAGGGGCCAAGTCATTAAAAATGCTCTTACAAATATCTAAATTGTGCATTTTGTATTGAGGTCTGAAGGAGACGTGAAAAATTAAGGGAGGTCCAGGCCCTCCCTAGCTCCCCTCTGGTTGCGAGCTGTTGCAGAGTAGCACTTATCAACTGAATCTGGTATAGGCTTATAACTATATTGTCACACTTTTCCTTATTGAGGAGGAGGTAGGTGAACGACCGCTCAAGACGTTGCCAATTTCAGTCATCTGCATCTGTCCATCAATCTCTTTTCTCGGAAACGACCACGGAGCCCAGGAGAGTAGGTATGAGCGGGTCTGTTTTGTCAATTGTTTCGATCGAAACACCGCCCGAAACAATGAGTTCATGTGATTCTCGAAGTCGTACATGAGAACGAGGTCGCTTCGTATTTTGAAGTGAAATAAATAAATAAGAATATTGCCTTCTTTCCTAAACGCTAAACCTTTTTTAACTTGATGTAATAAATAACCTATATGATACTGGTTGATACAATTGGATTTGGGGGAGTATTCCTTTTCCATCCAGGGGTGTGTGTAAAGAAATTTGGAGGGGTGTTAAGGGGTGTTGGGGGTGTAGATTACTCCCTGCTATTTATTATATTTCCATTAATTCAAATAGATATCAGAATAGAATTGTTCTACACGAAAAGACCATACACACCAATTATATGTTGTTTCTAACACAAATCAAGTAGTGTTACAACTATATTTTGCTATGTTTTTCTAGTTACACAGATCCCACTGATAGCGCTCCATACTCACCATCTACTCGAGTATCATGAGATACATTTTGCTCATCTTGTACCTAAACCAGTCTACCAGAAGCACAGCAATAATGCAATCCCACAACAGACTTCATCAACAGGTGTTTGAGTCTATTTACGTTCAAATTGATGCATCGTATGACCCTCTTCTCATTTACACCAATCGCACCAGCTTCAACATGGCCTCTTTCAAGATGGCGGATATTTTTTATCACTTCTACCATCTCGTATCCATCTCGTATGCTCATTTCGTGTCGTTACAATGACCAGTTTTAAAGAAAAACGTGCATATTCTCACCATGTCCTTAATGTACTGACGTTCCACTCTTGACCTTTCTCGAGCCCTAGTGTCCCAACCTCTTGGACACTGCAACTACAATTTTGGCTGTGCGAGTTTCCCGAGCCACTCTCTCTATATACAAAGTTTCGTGAACATCGGGCTCTGATAGATATCTGCGGTTCCTTGTTAGAAGATGGAAGTGTCCACTGCATTTTATCATGAAGATATTGGAATAATAACAACACCTGAACATTGAACATGTCCAAATAAGCATGCTGGCTCATGGTTACATTTACCTGTATGAATAGACCCAAGTCATGGCTTGAAAACATCCTTATACTATTATAGAACCTTCCTCCATGGTAAACTACATTCCCATACTGGGGGTGAAATACGTTATTGAACTTACGGTGCACTCGACGTCTTACATTGTTGGGTTACAGACAAGCCGGAACCATGTATCTAGATTACTGGATTTAACAATGTTACATGACCCCTACTGAGTAAAAGCAAATAATAATAATAATAATAATAATAATAATAATAATAATAATAATAATAAAGATATTTTACAAGTTAAGCCATATTTAGGGATGTACACGAGCCACTAATTGAAGCTGTCTCGTCTCGAAAGAGTCTCTTTCTGTTGGAAGAGTTCTATTCTCGAATCCCCTCACGAAAATTATCTCGTTTCATATCGTGCGTAACCCAATCCATGTTCTGTTTATGCATAGAATATATAGTCATGTTCTCAGGTTTTTAAGTATTCAAAGAAGATTCACCAGTAAATAAAATTATGTAATTCAAAAGCTTATATCAAAGTTTTAAAGAGAGAGACATACAGAAAGAAGAAATATAACTGAATTATGTGATTCTAGAAAGACTTAGATATGACTCCTGAGAAAGTTGAAATTGCAAGATTTTTCAATATAATTACAATAAAAAGTCATAAATTAAAGGAAAGTGAGAATCAACTAATAAAATAAGCTTACGTCATATGTGTTCGTGTTGTTTCCAAATCATATCAACAATTTTGTGTTTTCAAATCACATCAACAATTTAAACAGAAATGTCAGTCATGTAATAATCTTTTCAAAGCTATTCTTCATTCCTAATAGAGGACTGGGGCTGAAAACTTGCTAAACCTCTCCCTTACCTCTAAACCTTAGGGCCTAGTTGCAGACAGAAACAAGACTCATTAAACTATACTACGTATTTCGAGTCGAGTACGGTTCAGTGTCTGCGTTCTGAGCCTATTAAAGACTGCGTTCTGTGTAGCTTTACATGTTGTAGTGAGAAGGGATCGTTTATATAGTGCTTCAAATCTTCACTGCATTTAGTTTCCTTGATAATATTTTTTCGTAAATTTGTTGGGATTCCTCCACTGTTCTACTGTAGAAATTCTTGTCGAGAATGAAAACGATTTCGTTGATCAGACATGAAACTAGTCTGCTGTTTATTTAAGTTAGGATATTTTAGCGATCAGAGTTCTGACACCGTTTCGCGTTCTCGACTAGTTAGATCATTCCTTGTAGAACGTTGGACTATCTGCCTTGATACCACTAAATTGGGCAACAATATTTACTATGTGCCCATTGGCACGACCACACAATAGCTTCTTTTTGCCATTCTGTCATATCTTTGCTTTGACTCGTCTTGTAATAGTAATATATTGTATTAATTTAACTGATGAAAACTGCTGTACATCAGGTACAAGAAAAAGATTAATGTGATATAACGTTGCTATATAAATCAATAACGCTACCTTTAGTGTGTTCATGGATGTGTTTCTCATATTAGAGTGTAGATATATGAAAGAACAAATAATAAAAGATGTTGAAATGGAATTTACTGTGTTATTGTTTAACATGATTTACCTTACTGAATACATTAAACCCTTGAAGTAATTAGTATCTTATCACACTAATCTGCGAAAGTACATTCATAAAGATATGAAAAGATACATTATTGATTAACCAACCAACGTCATATTAAATCTCTGAATATCTTCCTCGTCGTAACTAGTGCGTAATATAAAGCGCTTGTCATTAATTAAACCAAAAACATATGTTACTATTTCAATTTTGAGAAATTGCGAGATCCGGGTTCGATTCCCGGCGGGAGCTCATATGGTTCGGATTCCATGTTAATCAGTAGGTCCACGTCTCATATAGCCTCGCTGCTGAAAGGGACGCTAAACTAAAATCAACTCAACTCAATTTTGAGAAATTCTTTCGATTCAGGTGACTGACATATAGTCCAGTAAAGATAGGATTGAGAAAGGAACAAATTAGTAACAAGCTGAAAATTGGTATGGAAGTAGCGGGATGTGTCAGAAATAACACACTAAAAGTCCCCTAAAATCCCACTGTAGCTTTTCCCGCAATTTTGAAAAATGTCCGCCATCTTTAGATGACGACAAGGAATTTATGGAAATCGTCACCCTTTATGTTTATTCCTCTAGCCACCGTTCTAATTATCACAAAGCCATGTATCATATATGGTTGGAAAGCTTGATAGACAGAAAATCTAAGTAAATAACATATATGCCCATCGTGCTAAATTTCTAGAAGAAGAGGAAGAAGAAAACAGCTTTTTTTTTATTTAAAAAAGATATATTTTCAGAAATCATGAGAAGTTTGCAACACTGACAGTTATTACACACCAACGAAACACCACCAACAGATGTCCTTGATATTTATCTCAATCATAGCCAACAATGACACAAATCGGTGCAATACAAGCCGAGAAAAAAATATAACTTATGTTACTTTCTGACCTCTTTGTACAAAAGTGCATAAGGTGACACACTTTCACGGTTCTAGTTACCTTCTTTTATCACATAGGACCAAGAGTTATATATCATTGGAAATCTTAAGAAACATAAATTCGAACGAGGTAACACTTATACTAATCAAACCCAATTTGTGGAAGAAGCGCAAAACTCAAAATTTCGGGACAAAACGTGATTTTCGCAATAAATTCTTTAAAACTTGCAACACTGACAATTATCGCATGTTAACAAAACTCAGTTACCGTTTTCACTATCATCATTATTAATTTACTTTTAAAATGGCCAATGTTTTTCCCAATGGAGTAGCTTTTATGATACATAGTTTTACATCACTTAAATATAGCACAAAAATCATTTATTGACAGCATTAGAAAGTAGCAGAAATTGGTAGTCTCCTATTCATAGGAAAATCGTAATTCACACACTAAAAATAACTCTCAACTACAATAGTCATTTGAATGTATTTTTCTAAAAATGTCTTGTTTATAACTAGAATGCATTTTTCCTCCTAGTATTCTTCAAATCAACTTAATATTTACATTATACGTTAGTATGCTCTTTAAGAACATTCGAACTTATTTTATTAGAAATCGATGAGATTATCATTATCTCGTTCATCTCTATGGTCTTCATCATTTGGTTTTGCATTCATGCATCAAATTCCTCGACACTGACATAAATTAGAGCACACAATTCCTGCTTTCCGACAACCGTACATGCTTTCACAGCCCTTTTTACAGTTACAGGATATTACACGGAGCGGGTTCCTTGGTCATTCTTGCTGGTACGAAAATACCTCCTAATGTTGTCCATTCATATTCAGTCGCTCGCATATCATTGAGCAATACCTGGGCTCAAAAAAACGTACACTGTCAAAGAATGAATGGAATATACCACTTTTAACGTACTCACGCAAAGGTAATGGTCCTTCTGATTTAATTATTGAAGATATAAGATACCTTCGTGTTCTGAATATCCAAACTAAAATCCACCTTCTGTACGACGTAGCATGGATGATTCTTAAGTGGTTGAAGACACCAACTTGCCCGAATTGGAATGGATTTATGCAGCTGGTGACAAGCAACAACCATAAGTGCCAAACATATTAAGTAGTAATTCAACCTTTCATCAATCTTCAGCCAATAAGCATGGATGCTGTATACTCGGCGCTTATGTTTGCCAGCAAAGAATGTGCAGAAAAGAAGCAAAAAAGCGTGCTTAGTTACGTTGGATCAACCTTTGTACTCTAAAGCATGTGACATTGTAGCAGCATGTAGAAGTTCTGGTGAATTACCGTCAGTGATTGTTAGACTTGGGGGTTTTCCACACTATAATGTCATTTATGGAAACAGTTGCATATATAATGAAAGGTAGTGGCATTGAAGAACTTTGGCCTTGTGTGTATGCTAGTAACTCCATGCCACAGATAAAGCCATGCCATTCTTATTGCTCGTGCTTTGCGAGCTAATTTTTTAAAACACAGTTTGCAATTGCAATATATACTGTTTATTTAATGAATCAGACGCCACTGAGGAGTTTGAGCGTCAATTGCGAGATGTTTGTATTCCTCTGATGACTGAAGAATGTATCGATACTGATGTAGTGGTTCAACATTCAAACATAGTTAATCAAGATTGCAAATGACCTGAAGTTATTCATTGACGCAGCTGCAGAAACAAGCCGTATCTCTAAGTTATTCGCTCTGTACTTTCAGCTTGTAGAAATTATGCGTCTTTTAGTTCGAAAGAACTGGGGAGTTGAATCTTCATCTTCACTGCATGTGAGAAATGTTACCATACTTCTATGCAGCTGAGCATCTTTTGTATGCCAAGTACGCACATCTGTACTTACAAGAAATGTCGCGGTTGGAGGATGAAATGGATCTTCATGAGTTCCAGCTATTTACAGGAGACGTTTACTTCACTATTCGTAGAAAAGATATATTTTGGAGTGGCACATGGTCTGATATGACGATTGAGCAGGTTTTAGCGAGAGTAATTAAGAGCAGTGGTGGACTGACCCATAGGAGAGGCATGACTGAAAAGATAATATCTAAGTGTGTGCCAAGTATGCCAGCAGCGTGCCACTTACGAGAATGTCTTGAAAAATTATGAACCAAAGATAGGCATGAACTTCACATTGGTCGGCATGTGGACCTGTACCAAAGCAGTCAATCGCGTGATATATTACATCTAAAGAAATTCTTGCGTTGGTTTTGCCAGCATTCTCCATTCCCTTCATATCCGGAGCTCGCGTCCCTAAACACTGGCATGGTAGGTAATGAAATGGTCAACTGATAAATCTAAGGAAATCGGATTGGCTAGTATTGAAGGAATGTTTGGACGGATTTTTGGAAATGTGAAACAAAAAAAGATGCGTATCCGTGATGAGCCACTGGCTGTAAACACCATACTTCAACTGAATCATATGAGTAGAAGTCCGAAAAAGAACTCCAGCAGTGTTTTGCTTACGAGCTTGCATCCTATTCACTTTCTCTCTTCACAGAAATGTCCATGAGAAAAACGAAAAAGTCCGCTTTGTACGACATGTTTGAATATCGGACAAATTTTAAAACTCAATTTGAAAACACTGTGTACGTTATAGATGGAGGCTGGCTTCTACATCATGTTGTTTGGCCACAATATGGAACATACCTTGACGTGCACAACTCGTATGTGTCCTATGTACTCAAAACTCAGGAACGAAAGCAACAATTATTTTTTTATGGATATTGCACTGAAAACTGTACAAAAGCCGCTGAGTGGGAGCAACGTGAGTCAAAGGTTCAATCAGCTTTGGTGCTATTCACAAATGAAACCACATTATTAACAAAAAAAGATAAATTCTTAGGTAATTTCAAAAATAAGGATTATTTCGCCCGTGAGTTGATAGTTCATTTGACACAAGCTGGAATTCAAATCCAGCAAGCAAGAAGTGATGCTGACGCACTTATAGCTAAAACTGCTGTATCCAAGTGTTTAAATCCTTTAAGCACGTCGCGATAATGTTGAAATGATGTTGACGCGAGGATGTTGACATTTTAATCATTTTGCTTGAACAAGGTAATAATCAGTACGACATCACATTTCGAAAGCTTGGACGTCTACAAGACGTGAGTAAGGAATTTAGTACTAAGAAGTTGTAAGATACACAGGCATATATACTAACTGGTTTGCTCAGCTACCATGCTTTAACTAGATGCAACACATCATGTGTTTTGTATCGACAGGGAAAGAAAAAGCCATTCTGATTACTTCAAAAACGGGAAGATTTATGCCGATCACTTGAACCATGGTATTGCTAGTGTACAAACTATGAAGCTGGTACAATAGTTCTACTAACAAACTACGATTCTCCAGCAATAGTAACCTTACTGGATGAATTCCAGTATCATTCATACATCCTTGCAGTAAGTCGCTCCCCATTCAGAACGAAATACAATTGGCAAAATTGCCACCCACCAGTGATGCTGCGAAACACCATATCATCAGGTTCAATTGTACCGTGGAAATGATTTGCGAATGACTGAATATGAATGGACAACATTAGGAGGTATTCTCGTACCAGCAAGAATGGCCAAGGAACCCGCTTCGTGTAATATCCTGTAACTGTAAAAAGGGCTGTGAAAGCATGTACGTTTGTCGAAAAGCAGGAATTGTGTGCTCTAATTTATGTCAATGTCGAGGAATTTGATGCATGAATGCAAAACCCAATGATGAAGACCATAGAGATGAACGAGGTAATGATAACCTCATCGATTTCTAATAAAATAAGTTCGAATGTTATTAAAGTGCATACTAACGTGTAATGTAAATATTAAGTTGATTTGAAGAATACTGGGAGGAAAATTGCATTCTAGTTATAAACAAGACATTTTAAAAAAAAATTACATTCAAATGACTATTGTAGTTGAGAGTGATTTTAAGTGTGTGAATTACGATTTTCCTATGAATAGGAGACTACCAATTTCTGCTACTTTCTAATGCTGTCAATAAATGATTTTTGTGCTATATTTAAGTGATGTAAAACTATGTATCATAAAAGCTTAGTCCATTGGGAAAAACGTTGGCCATTTTAAGAGTAAATTAATAATGATGATAGTGAAAACGGTAACTGAGTTTTGTTAACATGCGATAATTGTCAGTGTTGCAAGTTTTAAAGAATTTATTGCGAAAATCACGTTTTGTCCCGAAATTTTGAGTTTTGCGCTTCTTCCACAAATCGTCCTATGTGATAAAAGAAGGTGACTAGAACCGTGAAAGTGTATGTCACCTTATGCACTTTTGTACAAAGAGGTCAGAAATTAATATAAGTTATATTTTTTTGTCGGCTTGTATTGCACCGACTTGTTTCATTGTTGGCTATGATTGAGATAAATATCAAGGACATCTGTTGGTGGTGTTTCGTTGGTGTGTAATAACTGTCAGTGTTGCAAACTTCTCATGATTTCTGAAAATATATCTTTTTTAAATAAAAAAGCTGTTTTCTTCTTCCTCTTCTTCTAGAAATTTAGCACGATGGGCATATATGTTATTTACTTAGATTTTCTGTCTTTCAAGCTTTCCAACCATATATGATTCATGGCTTTGTGATAATTAGAGCGGTGGCTAGAGGAATAAACATAAAGGGTGACGATTTCCATAAATTCCTTTACGTCGTCTAAAGAGGGCGGACATTTTTCAAAATTGCGGGAAAAGCTACAGACGGATTTTAGGGGACTTTTAGTATGTTATTCCTGACACATCCCCCTACTTCCATACCAATTTTCAGCTTGTTACTAATTTGTTCCTTTCTTGGCAGAAAAATGGGCTATCTTTACTGGACTAATATTCACTTCAGGTAATTGCAGTGCTTATGCGTTAGCGGTTTTGAGCCATTCAGTCAGGTGCTACTAGTCAGACGCCATCTATAATGATAAAAATGGAACAATATTAGTTCTAGAGTAGGGAATGATTTTTTGTCTGGTGTGCTTGGGAGGAAAATTCATAGCCAAATAACTTGTATAAAATTACAGATAAATATGTATTTATCTTTCTATATAACCATATGCTACCAATATTTTGCACCTATAAAATATTTGAGTGTAACGCTTGAATTCTTACTAGCAGAAAGGAAAGACTGCGTTAGATTGGAAATCGGTTCCAGCTCGGATTGTCTTTATATCTGACTCAAATACTTTTTTATATACAGTGAAACCTGTCTTTAGCGGAATTGAGCGGGACTGGCCAAAATTTCCGTTTAAGTCAGGTTTCCGCTTAATGGAGGTAGACGTTTCCTTTTTTTTTTTTTTTTAAATAGATGCTTATAATGGACATACTGAGAAAATGTTCTACGTACCTTTTTCAATTACAGCATTTCTTTCTTCTACGAATTAATACACAAAAATGTTTAAACTTAATACAAAATATGCTTTGCACATGCTTTCTTTATTTTTTCCAATAGTCAAACAGAGTTTTCTGTATACATTGCTGCTTGGCTGCTCTACTTTCGCACACATTTTAGCCTGAGAAATTGCACTAAGTAAATCAGAGTCATTTTTTCGTAAGGCAAACTGTTGTAGTTCCTTTAAACGTCTGAGAGCATCTTGATACGTCTCTTTTCTACACTTTTCTTCGAACTCGGTACCGTATTCCTCTTCTTTCACCTCGTCTTCTCCTTTCCGTATGATTCTTGATTAAGGTGAGGGGGATTAAAGAAAAATTGTGGGGATGAATATGAGTAGTGGTTGGGGAAGGTCAACAATGCCCAAAAAGATTTAACAAAAGAACGAAGAATTTATCGCAGACATATAATGTATACATATTTACCCCCTCACAGAATGTCTAAACATTTTCTAAACGCTGTAGTCCGGAACTCAGAATTTTAAGTTCAAGTTTTTTTTTTCTTTCTTTCCGTTGTCCGCATAATACAGTTTCCGCTTAATGAAGGGACTTTTACACGTTTTGTACTCCAAAATTCATGGGACCGTGAAATATTTCCGTTTAAGACAGTTTTCCGTTTAATAAAGGGTCCGTTGAAGGCAGGTTTTACTGTATATACTAAATCTACAGTTTAGCCAAATGACGGTTTCAGAACTGGATATATTTTGGAACAATTTATAAATAAACTAAAACTTTTTTTTTTTTTTTTAAATATTTACTTTAAAAATAGCTTCACATATGGGACTCAAGAAAATCGTGCTTGTATCATTGTGTAGGGACTTCGTAAATGCCACGCAATGGCTTTTCTTGATCAAATGTTTGACACAGAAAATAACATCAAAATATTATATCAACTTATGATGAAGATATCACCTCCAATTGTTCCTCAAAGAAGTGCTGTTCGTCATCATAAAGCGTAAGTTAATCATGGCTTGATACTATGATTTAAATTGTAACTGTAATAAAGTAAAATATTTGTCCAAAGACCTTATTAACTTTCGATGTACCCTTACATAAGGTACACTTATAAAAACTTATGTATTGTATTGCATATCACTTTAAAAACTGTATGTATTGTAT
The DNA here is from genome assembly GCF_964235325.1 of Thermobia domestica. Taxonomy (NCBI): domain Eukaryota; kingdom Metazoa; phylum Arthropoda; class Insecta; order Zygentoma; family Lepismatidae; genus Thermobia; species Thermobia domestica. The sequence continues at coordinate 113,571,447 of NC_137461.1, read as the reverse complement.
TGCAATAAAAGCATATCTGAATTATACAGGAAGTTATAAAAATGTGTCACAATATTATGGGGACAGATTTCTCATATCAAAATAAGAAAAAAGTTCATATGGACCTGTCCTCAAAAGTGGATAGTTTCGGAATTATAGGGTGCCAAAAACGTGAAACAAGCGAACTTTAAAAGGTCATAGCTCCAGTACTATAAGACGTGTCGTAGTTGGATCAAGATATTACTGAGGAACTGGTATGAGAACTATCCAAATATCCATGTTTAAGAATGCTCCAGTACTTGCATATCATTTTTTTAGAGATGTAAGTGGAGAGTGATCAAGTACTCCCAAACAGCCTCTCTAAAAATGATTGTTCAAATACCGGAGGTTCTGAACGATGGATATTTGCATAGTTCTCATATTAGTTCCACTAGTTCCTCAGTGATGTCTTGACCCGACTACGATCAGTCCTATAGTAGTGGAATTATAGACCTTTAAAGTTCATGTTTTCACGTTTTCGGCACCCTATAACTCAGAAACTATCAACTTTTGAACATTTTTTTTCTTATTTTGATGTGAGGAATCTGTTCTCAAAATATTATGACACATTTTTATAACACCCTGTATAAATATTGTAGGCTAAAATGTTCACATAGTCACTGGGAGTACTGTGTCCTGTGAGTGTATTTACAGGATTAACGGAATAACAGGAAATTGCGGTCACTGCATCACATAGCCGTCACCATCTTTTACGGTACGAAGAAGACAATTCGGACCATAAATTTCTTTGCTTGTCGGCCATGGTTTGTTGTCAAAAAATAAGATGGAAGAGGGCTCATCGGATCATATTACGCGTTTCCAATCATCGCTGTACTTTGCATGTTCTTGGCACTATTTTATTCGTCCTGAAACGTTGTTAATGAGAATCAGCGGTTTGGGAATTATAATCCACCGTTGATGTTTAAATTGTATGCCGTTCATGTGCTTGTTGCAGTAAACTGATCAAGATGCTGTTTGAGTTTCACAGTCGCTTTTGGCGCATTCACTCTTCGATTCTTGGTGACAGTCTTCTTTGACTTTCGTCGATCGCAGTCATTGAATTTCTCTTATCACCATTATTACTCTTCGCCGATGTTGTTGTGCCATGCGTCGTCACCTTTAACACTGTTCTTCACAACTTACCCAACACACTGGCCACCTTAGGTATTTTCGTGCGAACTAGTCGTGCATCCACAATTTGGGCTCTTTGAAACTCATAAAGGTCTCCCATTTTGCTTCACCACGTCTACCCACTTAAAAAAAAAAAAAAAAAAAAAAAAAAACTTTCCATTCTACTCCCCCTCCTGAAGTACTACAGACGATAGATCAACTAAGACACCAAGAATAACGGCTAAGCACTGCACACGCATACTCAATGTTACAAACTCTCACAATGTTTGAGTGTTTCAAATTATAGGTGTTTTTGCATTTTTTGATAACCATCTGTATATGGTTAAGATAGGATCTTTAATGTTTTTAGTAAATCTTCACGTGGGATAAACTTTAGTCAGGATGTGTCCGCGGATCCGAATCCGGGATTTCCAGATTTTAAAGCGTAGATGTTAACATTTCATCTAGTCGCGCTTCGTATTTATGAGACTAATATAGATTAGCCAATTGATTTATATAATTTTGTATTTACTATCACAATTACTATTACGCAATACCCACATTATGCATTCTCTTGTCATTTCAATTTGACAATTTCTTCTAAATTAGAAAAAGATGCATTATCTCTGTTTCTGAAAGAAGTGTAACACATTCTGTACAAATTGGAGAGCTTATCAGAAGAAGGGTAAGGAGTATTTAATAATAGCAATTTATACTTAATAAGGTCAGCAAAACTTCTATCCAAAAACTTTTAAGTTATGTATAATTGAAAATACTCTTTCTCTCTCTCCGCATAGATTCATCATAAAACATAACATGAAAATGAAATTTATTGTGTGCATCGTTATTTCAGAGAAAAATAATCTGAACGCTCCTCGTTTTTGTTTTGGAACTAGGTATAGATCAAATAAAAATAAAGTCTAATCAAAACAAACACATTATTATTCTGTATTACAGTTTCGGAAATATATCACTTCCTTCGTCAGACATATTATCTATATAATATGATTGCTTTGATCAGATTTTATTTTTATTGAAGAAAAATATTATGATTTTCATAAATAACATTACATTTAAAATTTATAAGTAACCAGTTGAGAATACTCCAAGAGCATTGCCAGAACGAACTTAAAAAGAACTGTTTGTTGTCTACGGCAAATTGCTTTTATAAAAAACAAACCAAAGATGGTAGGCTACTTGTCTCTTATAACTAGAGGAAGAATAATCGCATATGGGAAGTTGGAATGCCCCAAAAGTAAGTTGCTTGAGCCATGAACCTGAATATTAAAACAGTAAGATATTGAATTGAACGATTCGAATCATAAAAGGAACAGGGATTACGAACTAAAGCAAAACTGAGTAGACCGCAAGTGATAACGGAAGACGAAAATGTTTTGATTATTGAAGCTAACACAGCAAACCCGTACACTACTGCAACAAACCTGAAAATAACTTTAGATCTGGAATGCAGTGCAGAGGCATGTAACTGTACTCATATTATTTGTTCTGCTTTGCAGGTCAAACTAACAAATGCACATATACATGCTTGCTTAGAGTTTGCAAGGACGCACCTCAACAAGCTACAAGACTTCTGGAACTGTGTAGTCGGGAGTGATGAGACAGTGTTTAGTTTATAAGTAGGAGGAAACCTGTTAAAACGTTCTACGACGTTTTTTTACAAAGACACATGCTCAAAATGGAGGGCTAAAAATGGGAAAATTCGCAAAATATCATCTCTCTACGACTTACGGTTTCCGAGATATAGCTTCTTAAATCTTCCAAAATCGAAACTATTTTGAACAAATCTCGGGAACGGTAAGAGGGACGCGAAAAATTCCATCACTTTCACAGATAGATTTTAATGCTCTATCGAATAGAGGGCTCAAAATTGAAAAATTCGCAATTAACAGACACACATATAGACATAGAGAAATCAGTAACGAACTTTCCAATGCTTATTGATAGCAAAATAAATATTTCACGTAAAGTTTAATTGAAGAAATTAAAATTTACCTCTACTAAAAGTCAATAGTAATTTATTAAGCAGCTAAAAGTTTATTTTTGTTTTAATATTTCATTACTAATTTATAGTAATCTTGAAAATGTTCCTGTGCAATATTTTTGTATTGACGAAATCATTGTTTACAATTCACATTGAGATGAATAAAGAGCCAACTAATCACAATCATGACAAAATTTAAGAATAATTTTCACTTAGCCACTCCCGAACAACTATTTGTCAGATAGAGTAATGTCTCCTGGTAAACTATTACACTACATACTGTCTAACAATCTTAAAAACTAAAGGAGAGGACCAGTTTAAGACAAAAATATGTAAGAAATATTGGGAAGAAAAACGTTTCTAATTAGTTTTAATAAAGGAAAGAAAATAATCGTGCGAACAAGTATTAATGTAAAAGGTAGTATAAATTCAGGAATGCTGTAGAACTTTTATATATTTATTCATGTATAACCTATATGAATTTTGACATGTCCCATATCATGTAAATGTATTAAAGAATGCAAAATGAGCAACAACAGCTACAGCTACTATTATTACTTCTATTGCTGCTGCTGCTACTATTATTGTTTCTATTTCTACTGCTGTTACTACTACTACTGCTAAATCGAGGAACTTGAAAAAGATGATGAAATTTGGGAAAAATCGGAGAAATTATAACCCACGTGATTGTGTGTAAATTATTTAAATAATTTGCTTGATATTAATGTGTTATTAAAATTGTATTCTAAAACCTATACGTATCTAAAACATCTGTAGTTTGCTACACGTAAGATGTGTGAGGTGATAACATTGTAGATGCATATACAACTTCTGGCTGTTGTTAGTTGTGTGTTAGGTGATTATCTGCAGTATGTCAGACGGGGTAGAACAGAAGCATGTGTTAAAGAGAATATATCTATTAGAGCCTATATTGATGTTATCTTAAACATATGCTTTAAAAGTATTATTGATATGAAGATCGGGGGTAGAATGATATAATTTTATTTCTTAAAAAAGACATTTTATTTCTATATTACAAGTACAAATAAATTACTGAAATTTCAAATTGTTTTCGTTTTCAAATCTTTCCCACGCACTGTCCTCGTCGTCTTGTTGTTCTTCATAATGATCCTCCATTCCGTCACAAGAACTGAAAAGATCTCCACTAGATAAAGATTTCACCATATTCATTATAAAGCTCACGAGAGTTTTCTTGATTAGTGATCCGTACATTCCACCTGGTGATACTACTGAGGGATTCTCCATGCTTTCTTCCGATCTATATTCTTTCCATTTATCCCGGGCTTCACATGACCTTAAAACCTAAAAATAAATAAAGAAAAAAAACGTTTACAACTAATATATTTACAATTATAATACATATATATTCAATTATAATGAAAGATAAACACGTTTTATTGAGAAACAGCAAGCTTTACTTTTAAAAAAAATGGCATGAGTTCTTAAGAAAGTTCGTTGTTCAGTAATAATATAACATAATTGTTTTACAAATTTCAATACAGTAACGATTCTTCATTATGTGTTGCTACCTAGTCACGAGTTTAGGAAATACAAAAGTTAGTAAACTCTTAACGCAAGCCCCTGTATTATAATAATAGTTATATATATCGGCTTAGGGGTGGGAACACTGGTTGTCTAGGTAAGCTGGCAATGTTTAAGGAAACAACAACTTGTGTGTTTGGCTACAGTAGCGGAAAGGTAAATTGCACTGCGAGTTGAATGAAATGGGGTGTATACGAGAACCGTGTGGCACTAATTGCATTGTAAATAGTTGGCAAATCACCATTAGACAGTTTGAAAATTATGAGAATGTTGAAGATCAGCAGGATGTTCGTGCATCGGACCATAAACCAATACAGTGAAAATGAGGTGATTGAGGACCGACCCAGGAAAAGTAAACCTCGTAGCGCGAGAAGCCACAACCTTGTGAAAGCTGTGGTGACGCGGATTCGACGAAATCCTGTGAGGAAACAGTGATGGTTTGCGAGCTGAATGTGTCGAAAATGATGTCACGTGTGCTCAGAAATGACCTAGGACTCAGAGCCTATCGGTGAAGTAGCGGTCACTTCCCTATTCCGCAGCTGAAGGCCCGGCGAGAGCAAAAAGCTAAATGACTCCTTCAGCGTTACACAAATGGTGGCCACAGAATGATTCTTTTCTCGTACAACAAAATCTTCACGTTTGAAGAGACAATATTGCCAAAACGACCATCTTTGTGCCTCATCATTCCAGAAAGCCTGTGATAGCACGCCACGGATCCTCAGTGTCGTCATCCTGCCTGAGTGATGGTTTGGTGGGAAGTGTCCCACGATGGTCTCCATTTCTGTGAACATGGTGAGAAAACATTTGCGAAAGTGTATTAAGCGACAGTGTTAGAGACACTTGTGAAACCTTTGACCCGCACCTGTGCAACATTGAGTCATGAAGCTACCAGCAGGACCTACATTGGCCCATAATGCCAACACCACATAAGGGTGACTTGAGAGAAATGTGTCTAGTTTTATTGCTCCGAATGATTCGTCCTCCAGCATCCCCGACCTTAGCCCATTGGACTACAGGTTGTGGTCCGTAGGAAGAAGCATTTAAACCTTGCGAGTCTCAAACGTTCTCTTGTGAAGGCAGTGGCGGAATTTCCTCTAGAGACCGTGCGTGCTATGATCTATGACTGGCCTCAGAGACTTCGGGCTTACATGAAGGCCAGAACTGGCCATTTTGAACAGGATTGGTGCTCACTATTATTAAAATAAAGAGGCTAACGTTATTCTAATGGGATTAAGAATCGCTATGTCACTAAAAAATAATGTGGCAAGTAAAAAGTATAAAAGAAAAGAAAACTAAGTAATGGAATGCTGTAACATATTGCAGTATATATTATTCAAACGCCAAGTTCGTAAATTCACGCTATTAACCTGTCTAACGGCACTTTCTTTTTGAGTTCACGTAAGGAAAAATGCGTACGCTCGCTTTTTTCGGCCTGGTAGTCAGCTAATAAATTAATATGTTTCTTGTACATTATGTTAATTAGGGGAGACTGGGGCTATTTGAAACACCGTCTTGGTTGAAACAGTAGTGAAAAATTATGAAGGAAGGGGCCTAGCAACTCTATCTTCCTCGCGCGGCAGCATTAATCAACTGTCCTCATTGTATTAGAGTTTCATGGAGATCGCAGTCATCGTTCACAGTTTATCTTGAAAAATCTGTTTTCGAAGGTGGTGAGTAACTTTTAAGACATTTTGTTTTTCTCTTATTACTTTAGAACAACAAATTTATGGAAATGTAAATAGCTTCCAGCAGGTGATTTGAAGTATCGTGTACAATTTGCATTGCTTACATTCTTATTTACTGGATTGTGTGTGAAAGTATTTGCATCCTTATCATGACGGACAGCAAGGGGTTGGTTGAAAAACAGATTTTTGGGTGAGCACACAAGATGTTCCATTGAACACCCTGTTCTTGTTTTGTTGGACAACCTTCAATCTCATTTTTAATTCCAGTAATTGATTTTTGCAAAGCAGGAGTTACTATACTCTTATCTTTCACTCTGCCCAGTTCCAGTTCAGAAGTTGAATATTTTTGACTTTTTTGTTGTGATACATATTCTAACAGCAAACTTAGGGAAAAATAGGTCAAATGTATATCATGCCACCTTTGAGCTCTCGAAATGTGCACTGATGGAGCAGTTTCTTTCGTATACCCTGCAATTCCGACAATGATTAGAGATGCAGTTTTTGCGTAATTGCATAACAAGTAATTTAATTATATGTTGTATTGCAGTGCTATGTTTTATCATTATCATAAACACATTTTCTGTATGGCTGTGAAAAATGTTTTGATCTGCTTCACACTTTGTGAAAACGTGTAGAATTTACATTATATGATAGACAATCACATTTTATAAAGTATAAAGTACAAAGTGGAATAATATATTCCCTTTGTTTCAATCAACCCCACGATGTGTTTTAACCTGCCCCATGCACGGGGTTGCTTGCAACACTCGCAGACCGGACTAAAATTGTGTGTTACTCCGTAATGTAAACCGATAAAAGAATAAAACTCTACGTAATACTAGATGAGATTTCAAGCTTTCATTTGGTGCATTTTTGTGAATTTCAGATAAATATTGTAAAAGTTATGTGAATAAATGTAAAAAGTGTTTCAATCATCCCCGGTCTCCCCTATGAGTAAATACAACTATATGCTGTCGTTATCCAAATAAGTAGCTCGGGCGTCATTCTTCCGGCTGCATACTGGCAGGGACGTAAATAAAGGCCACGCAGACCCCGCAGCCACCAGGGCCCCCAAAATCTGAAATGGGACGTAAAGAAATGGCCCCACCTGCGGGAGGGCCCCAAACTTATAGGTACGCCACTGCATACTGGGTTAAATTCCTGACGCTCATAAGTAAGTTCTCGCTACTTGGAATACTAGTCATTTGCAACTATGTTTTTGCTACATAATTTAATAGCTGACAGTTGTAATTTCCTTCTTTAAATAATATTTTTTAAGCTGAGTTGTGCAGATTTTATAAGTTGAAGATAGAAAACCAAGTCTTGCATTTTTGACATATTTTACGATTTAATTCCGCAAAATTAAGACGCACGTCAAGCTTGTGAAAGGGCGCATAAAATTTATTTTGGTAATGCTCTGCTGTAGGGAGGCCCCGAAGTTATTGATTACAAAATAATGACATGTCTACACTCATATGCTCATTAAATGTGAGGAAAACTACTTTTTAAGAGGATGTCTACCCATCATCAGATGCTTCAGAATCTCCATAAGGTAACATGTAAAATTTAATTCATAAATATCTTACAAAATACTGCATTTAGAAACTTGCAATTTTGTATACGAATGCCAAGAGCAATACAAAGCAGATGGGTATCTCAATTTTAAACTTAATGACTTAGATTAATTGTAGTAATTACTTCCCTAATGAGGTAATCACTACTGCAGGGAAAGAATCAAAAGACCACTTTCATACCTACGGGCGACATTTTGACATTTTGGGGAAGAATGCATTGTGGCAATTTCAGGAGCGAAACTCGTGGCTATCACCTCCATTTTCATAATCATTTACGCCTTGAGCAGTCTTCCTTCCCACCCCTACCCCCACTTCCCTACTGAGTTCCTGCAACTTTACGACGGCAACTAGGCTGAATTTGCTTTTTGGGTGGAACCTCCTGTGACTCACGTTCCACAAAATATTTCATAGAGCAAAGATAATGATCTTTGAAACCTCAATATCGAACATATGTTTCCGATTCATTTTCTACATCGTTTGTTGCTTGAAGCTGACGGATTCTCCTTCGAACGGCTTTCACCTCTGAGACTGACAAATACAGAACCAAACAAAGTCTAAATGTGCCTTATTTGCCTATTTGTTTTGTTGTCTGGATGGATAGGTTTCTTTTCGTTTTATATTATACATCACAGAAATCACACAGTATGATGTCTGGTTAGAGTGAATTAATTGTATGCAAGGGTGGCAAAACCAAGTTTTCCTTTTTTTTTTAATAACTAGTTTGGTTTACCAAAACTCATGCATGTGTCCCCGTGTGTGAAAAAAAAAAAAAACCTAAAGAACCACTTCTTGGGTTATCACCAAATTTGGTCAAAATATAGTGTCAAGAGTTAGGCATTGACTATTATTAAAACAATTTACTCAAACCGGAAGTGGTTTAAATAAACCATTTCCAGTGTAATCATTGATCACTATAAATCGAAAACGGTAATATGTAGTGAGATCCGGTTTTCTACTTCGTAAGAACATATTTAACGTCTATTATTAACTCTCTACTAAAACCGAAAATGGTTCAAATCAACTGTAATTTCTGTTTTCAATAAATATTGATCTACGTAGATCAAAAACAGTTAAAAAAAAAAAAAAAAAAAAAAGATGAAAGCAGTTTCCTCCAATCCAGTAGCTCTGAAACGTCTCAAGTTTACCTTTCATCTCTTTTGACCTTCAATTGAAACCTCAAGTCTTAGAAATTAACCACTTCCTATTTTAATAGTAATCTCCATAGAACAGGAATGGTAAAAGCGAGAAGCGGTGTTTGCTTTCTATTCAGCGTTCGAAAAATAACTACTATATGTGCTACGACTTGTAGTACTGTTGCATCTGAGTAAACTAGAGCCTTTCTAGTTCAATTGTACCCTTGCTGGCGCTACTATCGATATGTGATTTTCCGTACCCCCCTCGAAAAAGGAGGGACAAGTTGTTGCGGACGAGATCTTTCAATTGTTGGATGCGGAAGCGTTGCCACAATGAATTATTTCATGGACTTCGCTCTGTACTGTCTTGTTAGCCATTCTAAGTAACCAACGATCTTCACTCGTCAAGAGCAAACGACTGAATGACAAATTGGCAACACAGGTGAGGTCATTCACTTCTTTTCCCTAAGCAAAGGGAGGGTTTCGTCCGCCAGAGGGCGGCGGGAGTGGGGCCGAAATATAGTTCGCATAGTTTCCGAGTGCACAGATAGAATAAACAGGCTCTACGTGATTCCATCCAAGACCAAATGGGAGACGACCAGTGTGTAGTCAATTCTATATAATATAAGGTTGGGGAATATCCTTGATAGATAATTGTTGACCTTAGGGTCTTGAGTTAATTTTCTTGGAGTGTAGTGGAATAGATGCGTATAGGATTAAGATGAGAAGCGTCGTATATACAGCCCGACCAGGTCCTCAAATTGAAAAACCGGGACACCTCATCTAATAAACGGGACATTTCCGGAAACACATTTTCATTTACACCTATTATAGATTTATAATCAGAAAATAGGTAAATAGATGCTTGGATAGCATTCCATGACAACACCATTTTTTTTTAAATGTAATAACATAATTATCAAAGAGAGAATGAGCGGTCTTTAACACATTTCGGATGGGTTGCGGCCTGAGTCCGTGTGTTTAAATGTAAAAGATTCCCACATGTAAGAAAACATATTGTAAGTAGAACCTGTTATATATATTTTTTGAGGGGGCACTATTTAAATAAAAAGAACTTTTTTCGATGATTTTTTTGAAACATTTTACGGTAACATCAGGAAACCTCTGTCTGCTGGGAAAAACACGTCCGTCTTCAAAAAGCTTCAAAACAGTTCTTGTGATGAAAATTTCTTATTCTTCAATATCAGCGGTGATGAAGACATTTGTTTTCTTGCTTATCAGATTTTCAATTAAACTGGAAACTTTGATCAATAAATATTCTACTTACAGTTGGCTTTTAGTTCTGTTGTACAGTCCAAGTTGGTCAAAAAATAAATAAATAAATAAAATAATAAATAAAAAATAAATAAAAATTAGCCGTAAGTTGGGTAGGAGAAAAAATCATTCACAATGGCTGGCCATTTCTGTACTAAGAGAAAGTAGAATTTCAATCAAATAACTTAGAACATTTTGAGGAACAGGAAGCAGAGACATCCGTCTAGTTTTAGTGGGCAGCTTCAAACTAAAACCAAGTTGGCACGTAAAAATACTTTTTTTTTTTTTTTTTTTTTAAAGCAATATGATCATTTTTAAAAAGTGGAACATTTGGATGTCCCGAAAAGTGTTCTTTGATATTTAGATTGGGGTTTAGCGTCCGTTTCTACAACGAGGCGATATGAGACGAGGACCTATACCTTAACGTGGGATCTGAACTACATGAGCTTCCGCCGGTAATCGAACCTGGATCTCCCGCGTCGAAGACGCTTACGCTACCCATATAGATACCAGGAAACTCTCCGAAAAATGTTCATCGGACACTGAAACAATTAGCGAAGATGTTCCGGTATATCCGAGATATCTGGTCAGCCTACATCGTAAGGAAGATTTTGAAGTGTAAATATTGTCATTTTTTGGTGTGGACATCAGTTTCGAGGCGTTCGTTTTGAAGTTTAATATTCACAACTACAATGAGTATAGCGTGTGGTTAATAGTTTAATTTAGGAATCACTCTTTACACATGGTGGAATTATTCCAATATAGGCTGTCCATTGACTCAGATTATAAAGCAGTCAGCTATGAATTTTACAGTAGATAGGAAAAGTTTTAGAGATGCAGAGCCAAGAAGTTGTTCTAGTCCCCCATAAAGGTTGGAATAGGAACTGGCTACGCGTGTTCTCATGGCTGTGCATTTGTTGATAGTGTTTTCTCTGAACTCAAATTGTTCATATTGAGGACGAATAGAGCTAGTTGAATAATGCTTGTTTGGTTTTCAGGGTTTAGTAGGTGCATTGAGGAAGTGTTCAGGAGCTTTGAAATTAGGTGTACTAACTCTACATACTAGACATTGCTTTACATATGTAGACTGTGTAATGTACGTAAAAGAAAATCAAGAAATGTGCAAAAATGTGCAATACAAAGGCTAAATAGCTAGTCATAATACAAAGACTAAAGAAAATGAAATGAAATGAAGTATTTAAGTTTTACGTCCACGATTATGCTGACTAGGCTAAAGAAGATGGTGATGATGAGAAATGAAGGAAATGGTGGAATGAAGAAAGTGGGAGGAAACGGGAGAACCCCGAAAAAACCCATTTATATGGTGTTTGTCCACCGCAAAGTTCACTTGGCGCGAGCTGGGATCGAGCTAAAGAAAACATACATGTTTATTTACTTACTTTTTATTTATTTATTTATTTTTCCGCCTTAGGATTTATCAGTTCATGGCTTCACCAGAAAATTCAATTAAAACACACACACTTTACGTAGTACTATATACTCAAAAGAGAACTAATATAATAGCAATTATACTATAATAAGAGCTTGAATAATTTTTAAATATTAATCACCGTTTATAATATCTTGCTCGATACCAATTAATTTGTAATTTTTGACTTGCACAGAAATGTCTGTTTGAAGGTAATTGTCTATGTTATAGAACAGATGATTATGTAACAATACTTTCACCTATTTTTTAAACTGTGACCTTGATATTTCCTTAACAGAATTTGGAAGTTTATTATATAGTTTTATTCCTATGTGATGTATCGAATTTTGAGTTTTTGTTAACCGAAAGCTTTGTATATGAATATGATTGATAGTCCTCGTATTGTATTGATATAAGTCGGAATAGGTATATATGATATTGTTTCAAGAATAGATACACGGTAATGGTAATATATTTAGCTGGGTGTGTGAAAGAGAACTGATAACATTATTTTTAGAATCTTTTTTTTTTTCGTTGTAAACTTTTTTTTTTTTTTTGGCATGGCTGGTATTACTCTAGAAAATAATTCCGTAAGAAATGAATGACTGGAACAACCCAAAGAATGTAGTTTATAATGTCTCGAATGTAGACTGGAAACTTGTTGGAAAACTTTCTTCTGCTCATCCATTAAATTGTAACCGTAATCTACCTCAAAGTGCTAAACTAATCAAAGATATTAATAAGTTCAAGGCTGCAGTAAGAAAAATTCTATTAAATGATGTTTTTATTCTGTCAATAAGTTTCTTAATGAAGAGCATGAACATTAATAGTTCTAAGATAATTATTACAATTATTATCTGTTTTACTTAATGTCATTCGAGTAGCCTATATAATACTTTCATATAATCTATTAACTATATATATATCTATTAACTAAACCACAAAAATTACTTGAACATTCCTAAACACTTTTTTTTTCTCCTCACACAAATACTTCTGGGTCTTCCTGCTAGAACTAAGTAAGAATAACACGTCACCGAAAGGAGACACAAATTTATGCGCCATCTATGAACTGAATAATTGCTGTTGTGACAACCAGCCCCGGTCTCCCTTAATAGAAAGGGCTAAAATTTCGGCTTTCTCCTCTCCCTCTCCCCTCTCGTGAGGTATTTTTTTCTGGCATCCGGCAGTTTTGTGATCAGTGATGGGTAAATATTCAAAAAAATATTGGATGCCAAATTGTTACATGGTTTGTCCTTAGAACTCGTTTTTTAAGCCCCGATGCATAGACTATATATTAAACGCATGCTAATATTACCTTTTATTTGACAATGTCGAAGGGTGTTACTATTCATGATCTTTTCCTCAATCGGCAACAGCACCACACGCCACAGCTATCGATTATCCTAGAGTCAGTACACTACGCTTACACTATAACTCACGCTGGGCCAAGTAGCTGCGGCTAGACATCCTTTCCCCCCTCTCAATGAGATGAGATCATGACCAGAGCCCAAGTAGATTGTATGACTACATTCTTGTCACGACCGATTCATTTGTATGGTAAGTTCTAATTCAAACGTTTCATGCCTCAAGGAAATGTGGTAGGGCCGTCTTTTGTTTAGATTTTTCCAGGCCAACACCTAAAATCATCGCTGTGCAGGCTCGCACACAGAAATTTTTATTGGGAGGTGCACAGTACTACAAGCCATTACATCTATGTAGTATTGAACAGGCGCACCTGAGAAAGTCGTTACTGAAAAATACCTTCACCTATATTTTCAGAAAAAAATATCGAACAGATGAAGTGTAAGATCAAATCTTTATACTTTACCAATCATTTCCTTGTTGAAAAAAGTATAGTTTTATTGAGAAAGTGTACAAATGTATGTTCAGTTATGAAGATTTGGGGGAGGGGGGGCAGTGAACCACTATGAAATCATTGATGTCCTAATTGAATTGAGGAAAATACCATTCCGTAAACATATTGAAGTACATATTTTTTTTTTTACACCTATTATATTTATTTTATGGAATTCCTGCAGCCAAGGTATATTCTTTCTGCTGTTTGCAGTCATCTTCCAAATTTATTTTTGCGACCAAATCCGAAACTATTTGGCATCAGTAGCGTCTCCTGACGTGGATATTAGGGCGTTGGCAAGAAAGGAAAAATATATTAACCCTTACAACCATAGGCGATACTAGAAGGGGAACCCCTCTTCCCAGGAGCAAAGATGGGCTCACCCACATTGTTTTACCGATAAAAAATATTGTGATAAATTTACCTCAATTTACGCATAACTATTTTAGTGGCATTCACATTCAGCATACGAGTATTTAATAGTGACTATACTTTGCCCACCCATCGATTTCTTGAATATAGTCTGTACCTGGAAGTTCTCGCAATTTTCGAAAGTAAGGAACTATGATCGTCGCTGCATAATGTCCTATTTACGCCAACATATAAATAGAAATTTATTTCTAACAATTTAGTCTGTAAATTATAAAGAGCAATCAAGGAGGATGCTATTACGTAAGGAATACATTTAATTATAATAATTATAGTATAAGTAAATATACCCTCAAAATATGAAACTGAAAATAAAAAACAAGCAATTATTTACTTACAATTACGTGAATTTCAGCCCAAGTCGTCTTTCTTTGTGTAGCAACCTCTGGATTACTGCTTTAGAAACAGTAATAGAGGCCCGAAACCGTAAGTCTTGAGGGTGACCCACTAACGACAAAGTAAATGAAAATTAGGGAAATAAAAAGGCAGAATGGAAAACCGTTCTGTAGCTTAACGTCCAGTTTATTTATTTATTTATTTATTTATTTTTTATCAACTGACACTTCCAACACAACTTGAATCGAGAAAAAATGATATTTCTTTACACTGTACTCTTTACACGTATTTTAGGAAGAACTCGATTGCGCCATTAACTTTTGAATTGAATGATATGTTTAGCAATAAAAAAAAGTGCGTAGATCATACCCCCTCTCCCCCAAAAGTGTTTTTCGTATTGCTATAAAATATCGGTACATCCACAAATAAATCTACAGACATGGCAACGCTTGAGAGAAGCAGAAAACTCAAGACGTTGATTTCCTAACCAACGCCTTGGATCACACAAGCACGAGGTGAGAAACACGAAGCGCGTGCACAATAGAAGTCTTCTAAAGCAGTGAAAATTCAGCCATAGCGTTGCCAACGACGTACTCCCAGAGTTGCCTCCTCAAAACATGACGGAGACCGCACAGCACTTCTCTGTTCTTTTGCACTTCAACAGATGATTCTGTCTCGTTGAAAATAAAAAATCCCAAGTTCTGACGATCCGTTTAATTAAATTAAAATTCTCTTTTCTTCATTTTTCGTTGGGCGTTAACACACGACTTGCACACCCAGAGAAGACGCTACTGTTTGGCATCAACGTAGATTTATACTGCACAAGACTGCTCAAGATTTCGACTATCGCTAGACCTAGCCTTAAATACAATCCATGTAATTTCACCGGGCGCCGCGGTGATATAGGTGTGGTAGAATTACAGTCTACACAATCCCCTAATATATGAGTATGTGATATATCAAATTCTAAAATTATGTCTCTTTAGGTAAATATGAAAAGAAACAATAAAATTTTAAAGTGCCTCTCTGTTTCATCATTGGTTGAAAAAAAAAAAAAAACCACGAAGTTCTAAATGCCCAAATTATTAATAGGGGAGAGGGGGGTACATTTGAACATCTGTTTTCGAATATTCGTTTTTGCTTCCAAACACACAGTAAGTTTTCTTATAGAACTGTAGTAAAAGCTAAATATAATATACATTATATTTGCCATAAAATAGAGTACTTTGTTTGATCTTGTCATTCTATGCAAGGGCGCGGGGGGTGTCGTTCAAATGTACCCCCTTGGGGGGTAGATTGAAACAAGCATGGGGTAGATTTGAACATACGTGGGGCAGTTTTGAACAAACCATTATTTTACTACAATAATCGTTATTTTCAGGATGAATTCGTTTACGAACAACAAGGCTAATGTAACAAAGCAGCATTAACGGTTTAAGGCACAAGAATTAACCAATCGCGTATGGTAAGGAAATAATAATAATAGTAACAATAGCTGAAACTTATATGCAGGCCCGTATTTGTGTATTGTGCGCCTCTGTGCTCTAAATAATTTGCCTCCCCTTCGGGAACACATCTGAATTTAGTTGAAATCATAGTTTTTGGGGTCACTAAGATGAATAGTGACAGTTTTAATCCAATTCAACTTCAAGGTCATACTCAACTCCCGAGTGAAGCGGGTGAGAGTTTAAAAGTAATCGAAAACTACAGACAAGGATTAGAAAGTCTACACACAATATCAGCAGTTGGCACTGAACATTTGTCTTCCTTGTCTGAGAACACAAGCATTGCTGGTACTTATAAGTTTCAGAAAAGTAGAGGTAGAACAGTGTTCAAATGTGCCCCCTAATTTTTGTTCAAAACTGCCCCAACCGGCATGACCAAGCAGAATTTGGTAATACCCAAATAGTACAAACTATTGTGAAGTACAAAGGGCAACATTAGACAACTAAATTAATGTACTTGCTTCTGCAATGAATGACAGATAATATCAAAACACAGGCTTCTGTCAAAAATCTTACAAAACTTCACAAAAATTCCAACTTTCCACCCCAGAAATGTAACAAAGTACTGCTGTTCATCAACAGTTACACTAAAATGGCAGATAACAGTTGACCGTCACGCAACGCAGTTTTGCCAAACTAAAAATTTTCAAACCACCAGATATGCTATTATTTCCAGCCTGTTATCTTAAATGTTCAAAGGTACCCCCTGTTCAAATGTACCCCCCTCTCCCCTACTTTATTTCATTTATAAAATAAAAAATAAAGTGTTATATGTAGTCTATGTGAAACAGAGAAACCTATTCTAAAGTAATAAAAATGCGCATTGTTATTAATACTAAAAAAAAAAAAGGCTTCCCATTGTAGTTGATAGTCTTCTTAATATGAAGTGAGTTTTTTAAATACAGATACTTGTCAAATTAGTGGAAACACTTTAAAAAGTGCAACTTACCAGGTTAATATCTCGTAAGACCATTTGTCGCTTTGAAGTCATACGGAGTCATTCCGTTTATTTTTGCAAAATTTGCGGTCCACTACGCAAAAGCTGGAGCAAAGTATTATATCGATGATCTCAAGTTACAACGCATATTTTGGTAGTAACGCATGAATGGTAGTAAGCGGAATATATAATCATTAAGCGTGTAGTGCATCACTCAATTCCGTGCGAGAGATTGAAGACGGGAATATGCACCAAATTCGTGTCTTTAAAGGGGATCACAGATGTTGAAACTCGGAGATTGGACGGGCAATTTTCATCCCGTTGTTCATTAAATCACGCTCCAACAGCTATAGCTGTGTGAATGGTCGCATTATCATCTTGGAATATGGCGTCATTGGCGGGAAAGTATATCTCAACCGTAAGATACACATGATCCTCTAAAATGGCGACGTAATCACGGACAGTGAGCGTCTTTTCAGAAGTCACTGAAAACCTGGAAAACGGTTTTTCGGAGTTCACCACACACAAACACGCCACGTAGTTTGAAATACGAACGGTGGCTTAACCGACCATATCACACATTTCCAGTCATTCATATAGTGTGTTCGTGGTATTAGCCTATTAGCATGTGTTAAAGCGTTGTGGTCTTTGTCAGCGGTTTCCCCTATGCAACCTGACCCTGTATGTCCATGTCGTTTAATTCGCGGTGAACTGTGATTATAGATACAAGTTATGAGAAGTGGTGTTTTGAGTTTTTTCGTCACTTGGACCGCAGTCACATGACGTTAGTGAATGACCGAGGGTTTCTTCATGCCACCGTTCCTCTTTCGCCGTGATCATCTTTGACACTGTCCCTCCCGATACACTCAACATAGTTGCCATTTTCGTCACATTAGCACCACATTACTGAGTGCCAACAATTTGTCTTCTTTGGAAATAAGAGAGGTAATCCATTTTAAACAATCACTGTCTGCTTAGTTCACTGCACATTACCGTTCTACTATTCCTCAGGTAGTATGAAGTTTGCCCTAATAGATCATCACCAACAGACCGGCGCCGCGGTCGCCGGCAACTTGTTGCCAATCCAGATTCTTGGCGTGTTTTAACCAGGGTCCTGAAAAGGTAGGGGGACGCATGACGTCACTATACGTTTGCCCATTGTATTTTTTCAGAAAGTGGGGGGACGCCACGGATATTTTCTGCAAGTGCGGAGACGGCGTTCCCCCGCGTTCCCCGTCACTTTTACCCCCTAGTTTTAACTCGTTAAATTGATAAGTAGTTGTTCCTACTCATATAAAGAAATATCAATTAAGATCATCTGTTTTTTTTAAAAAAACAATTGATTTGCATAATATTGTGGAAATTAGTGACCAATGTTCATTTTTTAAAACTTAATTTTATGTTGCTTAGGTTCCAAGAGTAAAGTTGGGATAGGGAGGAAGATAAGCTTTGCAAGATTAACAGAAATGGTGGAGTCTAAAAATGAAAAGAATAATATTAATTCCTTAATTTGTATTTACCCTCATTGTAAAAGCGAACCTACATTGAATGAGACCTAAGGCCTCATTCACTATTAGTCATTGCTAAATTTTGTCGCTCAAACAAGCTAACTGTAAGTGCTATACCGAGTATCTCGAACTAAAACGCACATTTTGCATTGTGTTGACGCAAACTGGTATAGGATGAGTCACCTAGCGCTTTATACAGAGTCGTTCTGAAGCGTGATTAGTGTCATACTAAAGAATTCAACTAACATATTTCCTGCAGTAGTCAGACCTTTAGTATGACGCTAATCATACTTCAAAAGGACTCTGCATAAGGTCCCTCAGGTTTAAAGTGGGATCTGAAACTGAAGTACGTTCCATATTCTCCCAACCGGAATCGAACTTGGGACTTCGTGTATGAAAGACCCAAGCCGCTAAATCAATTTCTAGGGCTAAATTGTAAAAAGGAGAGTCTCTTGGTTTTTATAAATGAAAGCACTTCTTTCAGTTATCAATAGCTACGTTTTCAAAGTTTCAAACATAAGGAGTTCTCTCCTTAACTTTCACATAGGCCTATTTATGATTTCCGTAACTCCGTATAATTTGAAGACTAAATAACAAGTTCACTTTTGGGTTGGGAGGGTACTTTCTCAGACTTCCTCATAAATTAGTTGAGATATAGACAAATACTGAGTGAGAATTCTAAACATTATACTAATTGCAGTAAATTAACCAAATTTTGGGACCATTGTGAGGGTTCGATCCAGGTGGGACTGAATATTCCATTCCTTGCAGACCTCTAGCTCCGGTGTTCGGTCAGCCATAATTTCAAGGTGACTAAGACAAAAGAAGAACCTACAGTGGCATGAGAGATATTCAATAATAATACCAATAATAGAAAAAGAGATATCACATTACCTGTAAAATAATCATGGTTCCCACAAAGAGGGCGCCACACACTGTCTTCGCTCCATTAGACATGCCGTTGAACTTGTGTGAAAACCGGGGAGTAAGCACCCGGAACTCACAAAGGAAAGGAAACACCGTGTTACATTATGAGTTGTTGCTGCATAGCGTGCACTTACACTTGCTGATGTAGTATAAGCTGAGTTTTAATTCCGCTTTCTTCGCATTTTTTTATTCTCTTGCTGAGAACACGATCCTTCATAACAAATTGTATGTTAGTTCCTGGCACTGGCGTACGCAGGATTTTCATTTGGAGGGGGATGAAATATTTAATTGCATATTACGTGGTTAGTTCAACTTAACCAAATCCTTTATCATACTAAAGATCTTTTATCTAGCTAAATAATGTCATCGGAGCAAGGAAATATTTTATATATTTGGACAATTTCTTAAATCCATTCTCAAAGTGCTTTCGTACAAATTGCACAAAAACATCTTTTTCAATCAAGTACAGTTCAAGCCTCATCGTATTTAAAAGTTTATAATTTTACTTTGGTGCTGAAGTTACTTAAATAGCGTATTTAGGATTTTGTTTCGGGGACTATGCACAACACGGGTAGCAGGGAGCAATTGGCTACCTAGTTTCAGAATTAAATACCGGTATGTTTTAATTTATGCATTAATTGAAGTTTAATGGCAAGAATTGCAGACTGGTTAATCTTATGTGATATGATACCAGAAAAATTGAGCAGTGAATTTAACCTTTTGTTCTATTCATACAAAAAAAAAAAAAAAAAAAAAGCATCCTATTTTATAACATCTTGGTTTCGCGGATGTGTATTTCGGGAGAATCAAAATGTGTTTGAAAGGGAAAAAATCTTCCTCTCCCCTGTAATGCGCACCCTGTAGACATGAACGTATCGTTGTCAGATAGGGTCCTTATCCCGTAACGATTTGCATCAACGTAACATCAAATCTGCGCATAGCAGATATGGTCAGCATTTTAGTTTGCCATGATAGGCATAGCAGTTATTATCGAATTTTTAATTTTTTTTTTTTTGCGCTATGCTGCGCAATTTTTGAAAAGACTGGTACGGAATGAGGTTCATGGTTAACAAGACGTTAGTGATAATATTAATAAAAATACGGGAGCCCAGTCACTCATGGTATTTTACGAATCTAACGAACTACTTTTGACGAAATATGTAATGTTTTTTAAAAATAATAATATTCTTGAGGTTTGCATCACTCGATTACGATATACCTATATATCTATTTACTTATCTATCTATATCTATATCTATACAACGCCTGTCTTGAAAAGGTATGAGATAGAATACTTGAACTGCTTGTTAAAATTGGGAAACATACATTTCTCATTATATATATAGGGCCGGGCCGGATTTAGGGGGGTGCGGGGGAAACCCCTCTTCTTTGTAAATATATGCTATCTAAAATGAGAAGCTAGCAGTGAAAACATCAACATTTTCCGAAACATTCTGCCATCATGTTTCCGTTTGGAGCTTAAAAGAAAACAGAGCTTTGCAAAAGATTAAGGAAAAGGGTTTCCAAAAGATTGAAGGAAAAGGATTCACCAAGCAAAACAATATAGCATTTGTCAAGTAGGGAAGAAAACAGAAGCCAGGAGGAGAGAAAAACTTTTTTCGTGCATATCACTTACGACCTTCTTTAAAATACTCTCCTCCGTTCTATGCATCAGTGTTGTCAGGGGAAAAGAATATTGTCCAATGTCACTTTGAAGAATTACAGTGTTTGGTTATTTTGGTAGTTATTGGTGCACCCCCTCAGACAATCCTGGATCCGCCCTTGTATATATATATATATATATATATATATATATATATATATATATATATATTGAGAAATGTTTGTTTTCCCATGTCTTGTACAAGGAGGGTTTAAACCTCGAATTCCTGTTACGAACACCACTGTGTGATCGGGATTCGAACTCAAGTCAGACAATTCTTGCAATCGCCAGCCTAGATCGCTCGACCATGCCGTTTGAGGTACTGAGAGGAAAAAAAAAGAAGTGAAAAATTTAAAAAAGTAAATATGGAATTTTGTTAGTACATCTGAACTTTCAGACTCATGAATTAGAGGATTAAGGAATAGTATAGTCAATTATCTATTATTGAATTATTATTATTAATAATAATAATAAATAATAATAATAATAAAAATAATATGTAAACATTTTAAATTGGAGATAACGTAGAAGTCTGAAGAAATGTACAGTAAAAATAAATAAACTTCTTTTTACTAAGAATATTGCCTCAGATTACAATATCATTTGTCCAAAACAAAAATGAGTCATATAGCCTTCAAAATTTTGAGAGAGATCATTTGTCTTAGGTCACGCTCTGGAACTAAATAGTACCTTATGTTGTTAAGTTTTAGACAATGCAAGGCCAAAGTTGTAGCCATGTTTGTGCATCGTATCTCCGTTGAGTTTTCATAAGAAGTGTCGGTTTGCATGATACAAGAAGAAAAGTTTATGTTTATTGATGATAACGTTGTATGGATATACAGTCTTTTGTTCCATGATTTTTAGTTGAATCCTTGAATATTGAAAATAGGTGTACACACTTTCCTTAGTATCTATGTAGATTCACTTTGCAGCATCTCCTATGGACGGAATGGATATTTGTCTCTG
The DNA here is from genome assembly GCF_964235325.1 of Thermobia domestica. NCBI lineage: Eukaryota > Metazoa > Arthropoda > Insecta > Zygentoma > Lepismatidae > Thermobia > Thermobia domestica. Next base: position 113,549,529 of record NC_137461.1, on the reverse strand, counting down.
GACTATTATAGCTCTTGTAATGAGCGCAGATCAAGTAAGTAGAAGAAATTATTGTTGACTATTTTTTTTATTACATGAGCGCTAGCACAAACATATGGTAGGCTCTATGTTGGCAAATGGTCGGTACGTTTGAAAATTGCAAATATGAAGTTGAAAACCATGTCCAACAAGCGTAATTTTAAGTGTACTTTCGCTAACCAACAATTTGATGCCATTTATCCAACATTTCCCCCCCCCTAGTCTCAATCGCAATTTTATTTCTTTCGTATAGGCTACATTATCAGTTGAATTGGTTGGCAAATACTCGGTAAAGGAGCCAATGGAAACGCTGAGCCAATGTTGGCAGTTGGCTATCCTTTCGTTTCCCTACTGTTGGGTCTACTGTCTGTGCTGCTAGGGAGATAGTTTGAATAAAAAGTTGTTGTTTTTTTCTATACACTTCTATTTGCACATGTAGGTCTTACACACACACAGCATACACAAAGGAAGTATAGTGATATAACATATAAGGTAACTGCAGGTATATACACCAGTGCAGCTAAATACGCCAAGTATTCAGTTCTGGTACGTTTCCGACGAAATCCGCTAAAATATGCCTCCAATATGTACCACGGTCTTGGACAAATCCGATATGACGAATACTCCGGTAAACAGCGCTTAGACCGCCACGCCGTGCAGTGTTGTTCGAGAAGGTTTCGTGGAAGGGTGTTATTACTTCAATAGAGGTAAGAATCCGTTATTAGTACCGTGCTAACTCAGAACATAGCCGATTGTTTACAGCAATGTACCCCTTATTTCGTGTCCGTCTAGGAACACTTTGTTTTCTAAGTGTAATTTCAGTATTTGTAATTCCTTGTAGGTATGAGCACGAGCGAGTTCGAGCGAGTTTTCTTTGAGTCGACTCAATACAGACATTTTTGAGCTTGGCTCGAGAACTCGGCTGGAAAAATTTTCTCGAACTCGACTCCAATTCGGGTCGAGTTTCGAGTCGAGTCAAATCGAGACAATTCGAGGTAAACCCTGTGTATAGTTGCAAGTACTGTCTTCAAATATCCTACCTAGTACACAGTCAATATAATTATCAGTGATATTACTACTGCAACTTTTATTATTATTATTATTATTATAACAACACCGTGTATAACCATGAAAGATAACAGGTTTGTATCTGAATACTAGAAACAAGTTGTCAATCTCGGTCATCGAGAAGTCTTCAGGACATCGGTCACGACATTCTGGGTTCGAGTTCCAGAGGAGAAAGTATTCGGGCTCGAGCAAAAATTGTTAAAAGTTCTAAGTTAAGGGTGCTGGCCAAACATGTTCAAAACTGCTCGGTCCGGATTTAGGGTTGTCAACGGCTCTAGCGGCTAGGCTCACAGCTCATTCACTATCGAGCTGAACCGGTAAGTGAGCCGAGCCAACATCTTACCCAACGGAGCTGGCTTGAACCGATGGCTCACCCGAGGTGAACCGAACCGAGCTTATTACTCACCCCACCGAGCCGAACCGAGCTGAGTTGAATCGAGCCGGTTGACATCACTACGTGGATTGGACTTATCTTTGGGCCCAAAAATTGGACAGTGCAGGCCTCAGCTTTGATGGTAAGAAATAAAGTACATATTTATATTGGTGCTCACGACATTTGAGGCCGCCTCGTTATAAAAATCTATTGTCGTCTTGTTATCGAGAGACAGAGACGAGACGAGAAGTGTCACTGAACGAGCGAACCATTTATCAAACTCGACTCGACTCGAAACTCGACTTCTAAACAGTGACTCGGCTCAGAACTCGAGTAGAATTCGAGTCGAGTCGAGTTTTAGCTCGACTCGTGCCCATCCCTAATTCCATGGCTACTAAATCAATACCAAGCATGGTCCAGCGAAATACGCCAGGGCTTGTGCAAGAGTGACTGGAGGAGACAAAAATGTTTTCATTTGTACCACATGTTCCATGTAATATCGATGTATGTTTTTCTTTCTTTCTTTTTAAGTCACAGTACAGTAACACTGTTTATTTATCTTCTTATGGACTAAAACTTTTCAGCTTGAAATTACATTTCAACTTTGGAGATTATCGTTTTTACATTTTATCTTTCATCTTGCACTTTGGTTATTCTATTTTTTGCTTCAGCCATGGTGTGTAGTAATATTTGAGTTCGTATAATACAGACGATGTAAGCAGTTGCAATATTTATTACAGGTTTCTATTAGTATCCTAGACTTGGCATAATTATCTGCACGTGTTGTTAAATACGCCACTTTGTAACACTCTTGTCTTTTACGTTGGGTACAAAATAGAAGTGAGTCGCATCATTGCCACTTTTTTTCTACACGCGGAAAAGGCTACTATGTCTTGTTCTTTGTGTCACATGAAAATTAAGGCCATAAAAAATACAACATCCTTAACATGGCGTATTTAACTGCACCTACCTTATACTTTATTTCGTTTGAAAAAGTCATTTCAGCAGCTATGCAGTTTAAAATGTGCTCATAAAGTTGCTGGAAATATTCTAGAAATCTAAAGAAAATAATCTTAAATCTTTGCTATGGTTTGACAATTAACTGTTAGTTTGATGGTGTGTTGTCAACACAGTAACTCGCACTGATCTTACTTCTGGCTTTCTAGACATGTCATACGGATGTTAGATTTTATGTTTTACCCATAAGCTTTGTTCTTCTGACACATTTTATGTTATATACATTCTTATTTCCCCCCTAAAGCGTATTCTTTTATAGGTACGTGCAATAATTAAAAAAAATAGGGGAACTGATTTCTCATACACTGTTAACAACGTAACCCAACATTGGAATTTAGTATTTAGAGACAAAATGCAACAAATTACGTGTTCATTTCCGGCACTCCAAGCTTATGTTTAAGAATAATTCGATTTAAACATCTTGGTCTTCGTCTGTCAACATCATCTCGATCATATAGCACTTTCAATCGATTGTGATAGACTAATGTCAGGAACAGAAGCTACTGTAAATTAATAGAACAAAAGCAGGATTCCAAATGGCTGTGTTTCGATATGTCCTGCAAGGATTTTTTAACGTAGTTAAAAAAAAGGATGTGGTAGGCCTATTATTGAGAAGTGCAAATACAATACAATAATAAAATAATTAAAAGGCAACAAAAATGCGAGTAATGATATTTAGTTAATTGGATTTTAGTTTAGCATCCTATTTAGCACTCATGCTATATAAGACGACAAACTACAACTTAGCATGGAATCCGAACCATAGGAGCTTCCACTAGGAATTTTAATATATTTTTGTATGTGTGGAGCAATCAAAGGAAGCGATAAAAACAAAATATATCGCTTGAAACTAAAAGAACACTTTCGTAATGTATTAATTGTTGTATAAACAGTTAATACATTAGATAGCCTTTATTTCCTTAGTTTCATTCGATAAAACTGTAATGTTTACCAGTGTAACTTTCCTCACTACACGCCTTTGGTTGCAATTATATTTAATGAAACTGCACTAGTTTTCAATTAAAATATTTTACGTTACTATATGAGACATATGCTAGTTTGTTACTGTAATTTCTCGATATTACATATCTCCCTCCCCCACCTGAAAATCGTAAAATCTTTTTCTCTAAAATAAAAAAAAAAAAAAATATCTGGAATTCTACGCGCTCACTACTTCTAAATTTAAGTAGTTTCCAATTAACTCATGAAATTAGGTCAAGATCGAAAATTCAGTGTCTCCGCTGAAAATTGAATTTAAAATGACGTGCACCAGAAGCACGGGTGGTAGCCATCAAGGTCCGTCGACCCTACTGTTCCGCGTTTTTACAGAAGAGGGAAGGAACAGGAGGGTTGACGGACCTTGGGTAGCCAGGGGTGCCCACAAGGGGGGCTATGACGCAAACTGCGTCATTGAAATATTTGGGGGGGTTAAAATCTATATAAATATGTTTGATGAGGGGGGGTAAATTATTCGAAAAGAAGATTTTTTCATGGAAGAACACCTACGGATAGACAATTGGGGGGGGGTGCGTCATACACATAAGGGGGGGGCACCACTGGGGTAGCCATAGTCTATGTTCCACTGGACCACATTGGAATCTAATCTTCAGAAACTACACCTCACGTGCTTTGTCGCGTATACAAAGGTGTTAGTATAGCAACTTTTACTGACAAGCCTTCGGTCAACGAAAGACAAGGGCGATGATCCTGGGGTCCGAGGGGACCCCATGTATTTGTATGAATATGTATTTTTTATTGTTATAGCTATGTATATTTTAATGAATATGCAAACCCACATCTGAATGCCCCCCCCCCATAAAGTTACAGAGAAATCGGCGCCCTTGACAAAAGACATTAGCTATTCTCGGAATTTGGTGTATATTTGACTGGAAATTAGATTGAACGTGTATTAGAATCTACATGATAAATGCTAGTTAGACATAAGGGTTGCTATCCTTTTTTAAGTTTGAGAGTTACTTTTCATTTCAGAGATCACTTGCGGTATAACTAGTTTAATACTATATCCTCTACAATAAAGTAAGAAGTCTTTATTATTTAAAAAAAGAAATGTATATTGGCATTCTTTCCTGGCACCCTTCGCAAAATCGCTCGACTGAATTGTGGCACAGCTAATACACACATATCACTTTCCATTAGCATGAGGTACGGTCGCTTAATGGTAGAGCGCTTATCTCTCGGGCGTGGGGTCCCTGGTTCGATCCCCGGCCAAGTATGTGGTGGACAACATCGTGTTTGTGGGTTTTCTCGAGATACTCCCGTTTCCTTCCACATTCTCATTTTACCTATTCTTCCATCATTATACTCTTGCCTTAATCAGCCGTCCTCCTTAACCCAAAAGGAATAATTATGGGACTTAAACTAAAATATTTTAATTTTTCTCATCAGTATTCATATTCGCAGCTAGTCCAGAGTCTTGATCACGAACTTTGGAGATGCACCAATGTAGCAATCTGAAAGCCACTAGAGAGCGTTCAAAGTATTTGCAACTAAGTTAGATCTTACATTCTTTCAGATATTAGCCCATACAGAAAACGCATATCCTAGCAATATAGCCACGAGAAAGCCTTGTGTCTCTGGTTTACAAAACAAATCATCTGGTGCAAGTGGAAAATGACCAATAGAACAAGAGTTAGAAGGCAATATGGATCTATTTTATGAAAAATATAGGAATTAATATCTATTCTCTATTACAACCAGTAGTTATTGATGTACTACCTCCAGTTTGAGTATTGAATTTGCATAGTTTAGAAGTCTACCATAGGCACCGATTTTAAAGTTTCTCAATGGGTGCTCAGGATTCGACACTAATGTCATTTTTTCTTTCTCTTCCTTTTTTCGTTTTTCTTTTAGTATATCCAATTGACCAATGGTTCCCAAATTCTTCCTGAGATGCGACAAAGATTAGCAAGACTTACTGAAATAAAATGAAGCATGAAATTATTTTTAAATTGCGAAGGCAAAAATTTTAATTTAGTTTTAACACTATTTCCTAAATTTTATATTGAACAAAGTTCCTAAACATTAACATTCTGTTTGTGAATTTCAAATTTGTTAAGCAATATTGGTCAAAACAAGGAGACAGAAATTATTAAAATACTAATAATTACAGTTAAACCTTTATAGAACATTTGAAGATAATTTGGGTGAAGATGGAAAATGATTCAATTGTCTTGCAAATTTACGTAAAGCATTTTACATTCTTAAAAATATAAATTAAACAACATCAAACATCAAGTACTTTAAAGAAATAATTATCCAAAATTGCACTCACAGATTATTATTATAATTATTATTATTATTATTATTGAGTTGAGTTGACTTTGAGTTTTACGTCCCGTTCAGCAGCGAGGCTATATGAGACGTGGACCTACTGATTAACGTGGAATCCGAACCACATGAGCTCCCACCGGGAAAATTATTATTATTATTATTATTATTATTATTATTATTATTATTATTATTATTATTATTATTATTATTATTATTATTATTATTATTATTATAGTGTTATATCGCTCGATCCTCGATATGCCGTAGACCTAAAGATTCTAAAATAGATATTGATAAATGATTATTCATATGCATCCTATCTAAAATTAATCTATTAACACATGTACTATAGTTTGTTTCTATTATTCACCGCATGAAAGTGTAATTTCGAAGTTAATTCGAACTCAAACATTCAATGGGTTCAGCACTCATTAAATACCTCCAATGGGTGCTTGATCCCCGGAGTACCCACGTGATCGGCGCCTATGAAATCTACCGCAGTTTTACATTGTGAAATGAAACTCGTTTGTTGGCTACTGAAACTCACTTGTTTGTTGGCTACGAAGTCTTATCTTTTAGCGCCATAAACATTAGTTTTTATATTTTCTTGTTAACTGCACGTAAGGATTTACTCTGAAGCGAGCCAGTTTGTTCAACTGGACTTTCAAATGAAACTAACTCAAAAGCATTATGGTCTACTTCGGTTGATAGTGTCTCACCCTTGGACATTTTTTTTTTTATTAAATGCTAATACTATATTATAATATAGCTATGGTTTAAGTAACATATTTTAACTTTCTCTCTTAGAAAGAATTAAATAGAAAAAATCAGGAGCGTCATTTCAGATTTTGCTTGGGGGGGCAAAACCCCTCGATATAAGTAAAATTTCGCGTTTTTCACTCATTTACTACTACTCTATTGATAAAATCTATATAAATCTCAAACTCGGGGGGGGGGGGGCAAATCCCCCCCCTAAATGACGCCCCTGGAAAAATTGCTTGCCAGTTTAAACCACCCGGTTATCTTCTACAAAAAACTCGTAAACCACACACAATGACCGACCAAGATCGAGAGTGTTCAGGGCCCATAGACGATCCACGGTTCGTGCAAACACTGTGTTTGCGCAAACACTCGACCATACACGATTCAACTATTTGCACAAATTTCAGCTCAATTTTGAGTTTGATCGCATAAACATATCCACTGAAGCAGCTTGTTTAGCGATAGTAATTGCTTGTGCTTTGGAAGGGGAAAGACCCGCGAAACCAAAAAGGAAGAAGAGGGGGTAGATGAAGCGGTGATTCAAGAAACGGTCTAGTTTAGCCATCAAAATTTAATAGCCGAGCTTGAGATAAGTTCAACTACGGACTTATTTACGAATGGATTCAACTATATTTGGTGAAATATTGGAAATGGTTACGCCTCATTAAAAAAAAAAAAAAAAGAAAAAGAAAACAGGATACAAATATGAAAGATGCGATATCTCCCGATCAGTGGTTGTTCGCCAGTTTGCGTTATTTTGTGTGCGGAAATACGTACGAGGACTTAAATTTGAAACAGCCATTGCACTCCAGACACTTGGATAAATTATTATAGAAACGTAAGGCCGCAATTTTCAGATTCCTGTTTACATAATCTTCACTCTTTACCTTCCACAGTTCAGGTAAATTTCGATAAAGTTCAATAAATTCTCTCTCCAGAATTCTTGAATCCTATCCATTGACGCCACAACACAAGAAATAAGCGTTTGTATACTAGGCCTCCTACTCGGAAATAAATCTCGTGTTTGCACAAACATGCCCATACACGGTCCATGTGATTGCGCAAACAATATGTTTGTGTAAACAATTTTCGGACGAGTTCGATGTGGAAAATGTTTGCACAAACATTTGCGCAAACAGTTCATACAGCAGCATACACGGTCAAACTGTCTGCACAAACCGTGGACCGTGTATGGGTCCTATAGAGCGAATGTTAACACAGGTCTGTTTTCCTGTATCCTAGATTGAACGAACTAGTTTCAACTTGCAACAACATATCGTCAGTTCAGGGGCGGATCCAGGACCGACTTATGGGGGGGGCGGTGGGTTGTCATAATGCTACTTTTAAGGGTTTCAAACTCTGGGATGGATTTTATTTGCATATATAAAACAAGAAACTTTCCCCTTCTGGGGAGGGGGCGATCGCCCCGATCGCCCCCCTGGAACCGCCCCTGCGTCAGTTTACAATGTGCTATGCTGATATTTCAAGAAACGAGGTTCTGACAAGTGAGAAGAAAATAAAGAAGAGATGGAAGGAATATTTCCAGAAACTTCTCAATGAAGAAAACTCAAGAGAAACGTGCGAAAATCTATCCACGAATCAGATACTAGTTCGGCCTCTGACCCGGTGTTCGTAGCTTGAGGGAAATTTCATAGACAAATTTAGCAAAATGGGAATAAAACGTGAAAAATCCAGGGAAATTCTCTTGCCGACTAATTGACTAATATCAATGCTTAAATTTTTCTCTGTTCTTCAGAAATAAACCAATACAATAGCAATAGCTTTTTTGTCCTGAAAGTAGCATAATTTGCAACCATTGTTGGTTGGATAGGGGTCACGGTGGCTCAGTGGTAGAGCGCTTACCTCTGGTGTGTGGGGTCCCTGATTAGATTCCCAGCCAAGTAAGCTTGTGGTAAACAAAATCGTATCCGTGGATTTTCTCGAGGTACTCTCATTTCCTTCCGCTTTCTCATTCTCCCATCATTCACTTGCCTTAATCATCGTCTCCCTTAGCCTAAAGGCATAATCGTGGAACGTTAAACTGAAATATTTCATTTCATTTCATTTTGCTGGCTGGTGTATTTGGGTGTATATTTTTGTGAAACAAAAGTGAATGAAAAGCAAACGAAAAATAGAAGCAAAAAGCAAATGAATAAAACAAATGTGGCTTACACTTCCTTTAATATAGCTAAATTAATTTTACTACATAATTCTGTCATAGGAACTGGACACTCAACAAATTAGGGAAAAATTGATAAGAAAAGGGAAAATTTTGAGTCAGTTGAGGGAAATTTTCTTAAAGAAACGTACGAACACTGCTCTGACCATGGGAGACGTAGAAAATGCCATGAAAAAGTTGAAAAGTGCTAAAGCTCCATTACCCGATAATCTCCCTATTGAAGCATGAAATAGTTTCTGTAAAGAAGGAGTGTAGTGGTTTACTCGACTTTTTAATACGATATTAGAAACGGGAAATATGACAAACGAACGGAGAAGCAACAACATTGTGTCACTTTTTAGAAACAAAGATGTGCTAGAATGTGGCAACTACAAGGAATAAAACTTACGAGCCATGCAATGAAGCTCTGGGAAAGAGTGATAGAAGCAAGATTAAGAGAAGAGACCGAAATTACAGAGAACCAATTTGGTTTCATGCCTGGGCAATCGACAACGGTTGCAATATTTGCATTTAGGATACTAATGGAAAAGTAAAGAGAATACCCGAAGGACCTATGGTTTTCATCGACGTAGAGAAAGAGTATGATACAGTGCCACGGAATTTTATTTGATGCACACTGAAGAAGAAGTGTGTTCCGAACCCATACATCTGTGTAATTCAAGATATGTATAATGGATGTAGAACAGGAGTGAAGAGCATGTGCAGAATAAGAAAAGAGTTCGCAGTTCAAGTGGGATTTCATCAGGGATCTAGTCTTAGCCCATCCCTTTTTGCAATTGTGATGGACGAACTTACAAAGGATATTCAAGAGTATCTTGGAATATGCTATTTGCGGATGACATCGTGTTAGTGAGTGAGACCAAGGCAGCTCTGCAAGAGAAATTAAATGCCTGGAGAGGAGCATTGGAGAGCAAAGGGCTCAGAGTTAGTTGAACTTGTAAGACAGAATATTTACATTGTCCTTTCAGGAAAGAGGTAATAGAGAATACAAGAATACAATCTGACGAGAAAGAGTAGGTAAGGACGAAGAAATTCAAGTACTTGGGATCAATTCTGCAGGGAAATGCAGGAATAGAAGATGTAAATACCAGAATTAGCTGCGGTTGAACGAATGGATGAGAAGCGGCAGGAGTGTTGTGTGACCGTAGAGTACCAATATGTCTTAAAGGAAAAGTTTACGAAACAGTAGTGAGCTCTGCCTTATTGTACAGAGCGGAATGTTGGACGAGAAAGAAGAGAGGGGAACAGAAGTTGCATGTTGCAGAGATGAAGATGTTGCGATGGATGTGTGGAGTGACGCGGAAGAACAAAATTAAGACTGAAGTGACTTGGAGAATAGTAAAGGTGAGACCAGTAGTAGAAAAACTGCAAGAAAGTAGACTGAGAGGGTTTAGGTAAGTAAGAAAAAGACCTTTGGAATACGTAGCTCACCGAGTACATGCTAGAGAAGTGAGTGTGAAACGAGCCCAAGGTCGGCCAAAGAAGAAGTGGGAAGAACGATATGGTGCAGTGTGGTGTCACAGCGGATATGACACAAGACAGATAGAGGACATTGATCCGAAGAGTCGACCCTAGCTAACTGGGAAAATTGCTTAAAAGAAGAAGTGTTGCATTACCCGCTGAATATTTTAATTTTGTCTGTGTATGTTTTTAAGCGAGTGAGTGTTTATTATGCGAAAAGTTTAACATTTTATAGAATTGTACGCGTAAACTTTTTTTTTTTTTTTTTAATGTGATGGGTTTCTTTGGATGTATACCTTTGGAGGATGTATACCTTCGTAACCCTTTTGAACTAGTTCTATTTTAAAGTTTGTGCGATTGATAGATTTATATTGACATCCTTTGTCAGCAGCAAGGCTGTATAAGATGAGAATTACAATGTAAAGTGGAATCTGAATGACTGTGATCTGTTCGATGATTTTCCATTAGGAATTGATCTCAGATCCCAGGATCTCATACATAAAGACACGTGCGCTAGCTGTAAGACCAGGAAAATTAATCATTCAAAGCTGATTTAGATAGAGTAGAGGGGGGCAAGAGTATGTGGGGGCAAGGATACGATTCCCTAAAATCAGGTGAATATATTCGCGTATGGCAATAATGCGTCACGTGGAGTTTGATGTTAATGACGTCTAGAACCTAAACAAGTTTGACTGTGCTGCGGCAAACTACAAGCTATCTAGGTAATTAATGTTTTTCTAATAGTTTGATATAATATTGGGACATAAGTCGTTAATGAATAACTTACACAATTTTATAACGATTTCAAAGTACTATAAGTCGTTAGTTTCTAACATATCCATTGTTTGACAGGATGGAGTAAATTGCCTTTCTTCCAACAGTTGGCTGTACAACATCACGGGAAAGTCAATTGTGTAGTGAGGGGGCAAGGGTACGCAGATACCTACGGGACAAGGGTACGCGTGCGTAGTCTTGCCCCTTCTGTTCTATGAAAAAGAATCAAATTTGATTTAGATCTAACAATCAAAAAAGAATGTAGATTCCATTGTAATAGAGAGTGACGGCAAACTTTACGAATACTGGTTCCCATATGTAGCCTCTAACGTTAAAAATTCTGAAGAATCCTGATATTTTCTTATGTACGGGGATAAATTGTTTTTCTAAATTCCACTCCTTACATAACGGTATCTAAGGTGGTGTTTGAGTTTTCGAAACAGATAAACGTGTGAGTTAGTTAAATCTGCAGTTATTGCATAACGTTACGCTTGTTTACTTTATTCAGGATTCAGAAATGCTACACTTTGTCCTCTTTTATCTTAAATGTCAGTAGTCTTAAGTAATAATTTTCAATAGGCCTTATGCAGAGTCGTTCTGACGGTGATTAATGCCATACTAAAAAGTTCGACTACCATATGTTTCCTGTAGTAGTCAGGCCTTTAGTATGACGCTGATCATACGTCAAAATGACTCTGCATAAGGCGGTATTAGTCCAATGATTGATATGGGATCGTATTAAGATATATGAACCTAACCTAACCTAACATTTGACAATATGTAGCTTCATCAAGGATAGGTCGAGAAGTTTTCAAGTTACCCTCGTACGTGACAAGCATTCTGTAACTGAGTGAATATGCTGAATTTGGAAATATGTTTTTATAAAGGTCTAAATATTTTTTTTTGTATCCTATGAATTCCCATTACTGATATGAGGAGAATTAAGGATTTTTCTTTCCTTTTTTAAATGAGAATCTGCAACATCTTTAGGCACAATAAAGCCAGTAGGCCTATTTACCGAAGAAATGAAGATCGAATTAGTGGAATATATCACAATTCTTCTATGGCTTAACTTTAAAAGATCTAAGAAGAATGGCATACATTTTTTCCTGAACGTAACTAGTTGCCCCATATCCTTCAGCCATGTGAATCGAATGGCTGGAAGAGATTGGACAGACATATAACTATTGCTTTGCGTCAGCCCTCAAAGACTGGTCTGGGAAGAGCTCGTGGTTTTAGCAAGTCACAAGTTGAACGCTTTTTTAATTGTCTAAAAGATCTTGTAAGAGAAACGGCTTTCCTCCACGGGATATCTAGAACATGTACGAAACTGGCATAGATACGGTTCCTCATAAAGTTCCAAAAGTCGACTAAAAATTAGTTGTGAATAAAACTGTATCTAGTGATTTTGGAGTTAACATATCAGCTGTTTCCTGGTGAGTGCATCTGGTTCCTTTATTCCCCAAATATTTCCCAGAAAACGAATGAAACAAGAATTACTCGATGGATCGCAGCCGCGTTCTGTGGAATGATATCTGATCCTGATTCATCAACTCTCAAATTTTCGTAGAATTGTTATATTATTTACACCAACATGTGCGATCAAATTCGGCCTCGAAAAAGGTATTGTTACTTGTTGACAATCAGACCTCTCACTTTTCGATCAAGGCGATTGATTTCTGCAGGCAAAATGGGATAGTTATGTTGAGTTTACCACCTCATACCAGCCATAATTTGAAACCATCAGATCGCTCCTATTTTGACCCGCTGAAATCCTGGTATTCAACAGTATGTGATAAATGGATGAGGAATCAATCATCCATCCCGCCCAATTCCAAGTTGCGAGTTTGTTTACTGAGGCTTGCTACAAAGCTGCAACCATCGGTATCCAGCCTTCAAGAATCTGGAGTTGTCCCACTGAATCCAGATGTGTTTACTGAAGAAGATTTTCTTCCTTCTACTGTGGATGTGGTAGACTTAAATACAGAAGCCAGCTTTGAACATAAAAGCATTCCTGGAGCAACAAATCAAGCAGCAGACCTGAATATAGCCCAAAATCGTTCATCGGATGATTCACTGGAAGTAGAAAGGAGCACACGCGGCGCATCTAGATCAAACACTCCTTTGCCAGTTGCTAGTCGTCCTCCATCTGTTACCAAACCTCCAACCAGTAAAACTGGATCTTCACTGGAGGTAAGCAGGGGCCCATGTGGCCCGTCCACATCATGCCCTTCTTTGGTGGTTGTCAGTCCTCCTCCGACTGCCACCAAGCCCACAACCAAAAATCTTGATCTTCTCGAGGTCAATCAGAGATTCTGACATCCTCCTTTCAAGCAAAACTTACTTCTGAAACGGCGCCCTCCAAAGAGCAAAGGCAAACATCAACTTGTACCAAGAAAGCTACAACCGAAGGTAACTCCACAGGTCAGTGAGGAAGTAGTGTACGAATGTCAATTATGCAATATCATCTACAGTGATCCACCAATAGAAGACTGGATCAAGTGCGCAAGATGCCATGAATGGTGGCATGAACAATGCATATCATATGAAGGAGTAGGCACCTTCATCTGTGATAATTGTTAATGCTCCGTTGGGTGCGTACTCTTGCCCCTTTGATTTCGTACTCTTGCTTCACATATAGGGGAAAGAGTACGAATTTGAATGATTTCATTTTACGAATTATAGTTCCTCCAAGGACAGAGGTATATAAAAGTTGAGTTCACATTTCGTAAAGGAGGGTTCAAGTTTTGTGTTCTATGTAAAAGTTTTCCGTTGTAACTAATTTTTACTAAAATATATAAGTTTAATTGAAATTTGCGTACTCTTGTCCCCCTTTCCTCTACTACCTAAATATTTAATTAGAATGGATGTTCTATTATTAATTTTGCAAATCAGTGCCGTAAAAAATCTCTTCGGGGCCCCGGTGCAGAAGAGTATGTGGCCTCCAGGCATAAAGTTACTATGAAAAGATATAACAATTGAGGCTTGATTCCATTTCTAGAAGCCATAACAATAGGTTCCCTTAAATTGATTTATATGGTACTCCGGTTGGTTGTGCGGAGCCCTTTCTCCTCGGAGTTCATTGCTGCAGCAATGACTGGCCTTTTCTTTTAGAGGCCGTTTCGATTTCAACGAAGACAGATCATAGTTTGACAGTTATCATAATAATATCTGCTGGTTAGTTTCGCCATCGACTCAGTGTTACACTGACCTTTTTGCTATTTTGAATTCAAGGGTCCCAGACTAAAGAGTCTGTCAGTAAGATATTGCATACTGTAGAATGTGAACTGTTTTAAGTATTGAGTATTTAAATGATTTTTACTTTCATAGCATTACTTGCATTTAAACAACAGGGAGGGGGAGATCAAAACAACTTTGCTACTGACCCAAAAATTTTATAGTATGTAATTAACTCACCAACTTAAAATGATAGATAACAGCATTATCTAAGTATTCAATTATATGTAATATAAACATCAGAAGATGGGTGCAGAGGCTCCTTCGTCCGACGGTCCCAGGTGCGTTGCACTGCCGATTGTTGCGGCTCTGCAGAAGATAGCTTCCAAAGAAGGAAGGAGTTAGTACAGTGAAACCTATCTTCAGCGGAATCGAGATGGACTCGCAAAAATTTCCGTTAAAGACAGGTTTCCGCTTAATGGAGATAGACCTTTCCGTTAAAAAAAATATATATGCTTATAACGGACATAGTGAGAAAATATATTGATGTACGCAACTTGTTCAATTACAGTACTTTTTCCTTCTACGAAATAATACCCAAAAAAAACTTAAAATAAACACAAAATATGTTGTGCACACTTTCCTTTATTTTTCCCAATAGTCAAGCAGGATTTTTTGCATACATTGCTACTACTTGGCTGCGGTATACTTCAGGACACAGAAAAGCTTTCTCTGGAATTTTGAAAGTCCTCTGAACTCTTTCCTCCTTGGTTTCACGACACGTGATGGAGATATATAACTTCTGCTTTACCTCAATTCCTTTTTTCCAGAACTTTGTTTTGTCAGTTTTCTTCTCATTTTTGTTGGCTGTCGCTAGTTGCTACACAAGCAGGGACGGCGCCAGGAACGCTTGATGGGGTGGGCGGACAATGAAAATGAGAACTGGGCAATGTAGACATTTTTTGACAATGATTAAATTTCAATTTTTGTACTCTTTAGTTAGCTAAGGCTCAGACCGAAATAGGGGAGGAACAAGGATGTGGAAAACAGTTGTCTTGGCCTTATAGAAGGTACAATTCCGGCATTCGGTTGGTGGGACTAAAGAAATGCAGGTAGTAGGATGGGCTGCGGAAGTTCGTTGCTATATGCTCGACCTACCGAATTCCGCGTGGCAGACACACTACCTCTATGAAGTTCAAGACAGCTTTACCTCCTCTCCCTCCAAGAATGCACGTGAATGCATAGAAATAAAAGAAGGTTCAAACAACACAGACTATCAGATAATACTCTACTTTTCGTTAATAACATAAGATACTCAATAAGTAGGTAAAGTAAAACAAGGATAAAATAGGCTACTGCAAACATTTTTATCTTTGAAGGATTTATTACAAAAAAGCAAGAGACAAAAGATATAAATCAGTATCTTCAGAAGCAATGCTGTCGTCTTCGCTCTTTCCAGCATCTAGTTCATTTTCACTTTCTTCGAAATCGAACATTTCAAATTGCGAATCCTGTCATATGTATTTGTAATTTTTTTTTCTCTCTATTGAAGAAGGATTATCACTAACGTCAACGGATTGAAAATCGCGCTTCTTTGAACACGAGGAAGACACTGAACCTGAGAAGAGATCGCTGATAAGATTTTCGACATAGGCTATTAGCTGAACAAGCACCGACCGCAGAGACTTCTGAACGCAACAGAAATCAACTCAAAAATGCTATATAATAAGGGTTTTTACAAATCTGTATAATGCAACACGGGTAAGACATGCGGTACATTGCTGTAAACAATTGCAAGTTGTAAACCTTTTATAAGAAGCTATAGCACCGACACAAAGCACTACTCTCCTCCCTCTCTTTCTGAAATGAGACAATAGACAATACTGGCCAGTCCTGTCCATTATTTAGTCCGCTTTTTAAAAAGCACTTCCTATTTTTTCAGTGCAGCACATACAAACACTGGCGTTTCAATAGCATGATTGTGTGTTGCTAAACTTTAATTCATTAATCACGACTTTAGTCATATTATATTACAAGTATCTGTCTCAAAATCATTGTTCATTGCAGAGTTAAACAGAGTCCTAGAACCTATTACATTACAATCGAAAGTAATACCTATTGCTTTTGAAGTACAGGATGTCACCTTCAGGATTTACGTATAAGCTAAACAAGCTATAACTTAGGGCCCCGCTCTCTTGGGGGCCCCAAAAAATTTAAACAAAAAATGGATGTAATGTCATTTCCAAATTATAAGAAAAAGCAAATAAGATAAAATGCACATACAAATACCAGGGAAGGATCCAGGGGGCAATCGCCCCCCCCCCAGAAGAGGAAACTTTCTTATTTTATATATAAATAGAACCCATTCGAGAGCTCTTCAAAGTAGATCTAAGTAGCAGTATTACGACCTACCGCCCCCACCCCAGAAGTCCGTCCTGGACCCGCCCCTGACAATAACGTTGTTCTGTAGTGTTATCTATTAAGCTCTCATGAAGCAAGTAATAGGGCCCTGTTTTCCAACCCACCTGCAATGGGATTTATGTTGCCCAGCCCCGCTTATAATATAGAACCCTCGTTTCCAGCTCCGCTTGTAATGGGGATCTTGTTTCAGAGCCCCATTTGTAATGAGAACCCTGTTTTACAGCCGTAACACTTAGCTACTTTGATAAGACTTCACAGCATAAGTGATACAGTATCTTGTATGGGGATAGAACTCTAGTGCTACCCTTTCACGTACTATTTGGAATTCGACAAGAAATTGAGTCTGGTAACAGTGGATGCATAAGAAGAAAGCATGAAACGACAAGCTTGCGAAATAATAGTAAAATATAAAGGAATTACAGCCCTAAGCGGCAATAATCTTTTATCGCGAAATTATAGATATTTTGCTATACGTAAGTATGAAAAGTAGTGTGCAGAAATATTTTCATAACTTTCAGAACTTGGCACTAATTTTCATAGTGATCTATAGAGTTGAGTTGATTTTAAGTTTAACATCCCTTTCAGCAGCGAGGCTATATGAGACGGGATCTACTGATTAACGTGGAATCCAAACCACATGAGCTCCCGCCGGAAATCAAACCTGGGCCTCCCACGCCAAAGGTGCGTACGCTAACCGCTTAGTCACGGAAGAGCTCATATAGTGATCTATAGAGTGCAATAATGGATCACTAAAGGCAGGGGCGGGTCCAGGGGGCAATCGCCCCCGGAATTGAATATTTTTTATTTTAAAAATAAAACCTATCCTAAGAATTTTCATCTTTGTATTATAAACGTAAAATAAAACCTATTGACTTCGAACGATTGCCCCCCCCCCCAAACATTCAGAATGGATCAGCCCCTGACTAAAGGAAAGAAAAGGAGCACGAATCATAGTGATTTCATCCTTTCGTTCTAGGCATATGAGTCGTTCGTTTGTATATATTAACAGTATTTTATGTATTGTTACGTTCAGAACTGCCCGAATCTACCTTGTGTAAATTAGTATGCAGCAGGCTGATTGCATTAGATTATCGGCACTAGTTACTGCATAGCAAGGCGAAGAATAATACCAACATCTTTTCACGTCGCAGTAAAAAAATGCTGCCTACATTTATAGGTCTCATAATAATTTTATTGCAACAGTTAGTTTCTTCAACGATATTTTTATGATTTTCAGCCAGAGACGTATTTAACCAGGGGCCGGAGAGGTCCAAGCCCCCAGTTTTTTGAATGACAAAAATAATTGAAGCCATTACTTACATATTTTGAAAGTTTATAGTAAACTCACTATATATCTATCATAATCTGGGTTTTAGTTGCCCCTCCTCCAGTTTTAACCTTCTAGATTCGCCTCTGCTTCCAGCGAATTTGTGTCTAAGTTTATTATACCTTGTGTAATCTTCGAGGGTTGCTTGCATTCCATTTTGAGTTACTCTAGTAACCTGACCTGGAAAAAGCTCACACGTTTAGTTGAGCTTCAGGCAGTAATTACTAACCCTGGATGATATTCAGACTGTATTTACTTACATCGGATCCCTAGAAACATTTCAAACTTTACCCAACTGAATAGAAACAACTTGAAATGAGAAATGATGCGGCTCCACATATTGTAGAAGCATGGCGTGGAGCGTTGATCATAGCTGGTGCAAAAAGAAAACAGAGAAGATGGGCAAAGGGCTTTATTGGGACCAAATTAAACTATCGCTAATTTTACAAATTTTACAGTTTTTCTGTAATGTCTTCAAAACAGTAAGTTAAGTTAACGAAATGTATATACGAAAACGTATTTAGATATGTATTAGGTCAATAAATTACCATATAGCATATATTCAAACAAAAAAGGGCGAAATTTTGTCGCTGAAAAAGAAAGCTAGAAATGCAAAGAGTCCCATTATTTTCAATAGCTTAAGGCCCCATCAAACCTAAATCCGGCACTGGTCATCTTCATTATTCTACTTCTGTTGGGGTGGGCGGATGGGTGGGCGAGGTCATCCATCGGGTGGGCGGTCGCCCACCCTCGCCCACCCTTAACGCCGTCCCTGTACACAAGCGAAACAGAAGTACGCCTACAAAGAAGACTGACAGCTGACATGCTACGTAGGACTAGCGAAAAATTGTGGGAGCTGAATATGAGTAGTGATTGACGAAGGTCAACACTGCCCATAAAAATTTAACAAAAGAACGAAGTATTTATCGCAGATAGTATATGTTTACCCTCTCACAGGATGTTTAAAAATTTTCTAAACGATGTAGTCTGAAACTCAGAATTTTCCGTTAAAGGTTTATTTTGCTTTCCGTTGTCCGCATAACACAGTTTCCGCTTAATGAAGGGACTTTTACATGTCTTTTACTCCAAAATCCATGGGACTATGAAATATTTCCCTTTAAGACAGTTTTCCGTTTAATAAATGGTCCGTTGAAGGCAGGTTTTACTGTAATTCATTGCGGAAGGAGAAATTAGAATTATTCAAAAATTTAGGGGCTCACCGGCAGCAAGTCTAATTCCACCAGCAGGGTTAGAATTAAGGAACAAAGAGACCACGTAGAATATCAAAAAAGGAGACGAAGCTTCAAGATGTCTATTTTGGCTATCAAGAAATGAAGGTTACTTTATACACATCTCTATACTTTTTTCTTTTAAATTTTATTTTTTTCATATTGAGTAGTTATTGTTAAATTGATAACACTGTTTCTTCATTCGCTCACTCATCATGATTGCTGACTTATCTAAACTCCAGGAATTAGTCATGGTATATGTTTCTTATCTACTGCAGCTTTGTCTACCTGCTCACTTTATGCTGACTACAGGAAAACATGCGGAAGAACTGCTATGTATAGTTATTTCTGAAGGACTCTGAAATGCCATACATTCTCAGTTAAACAAAAGATAATTGGAAAACTTTACAAATAAATATACGAAATCTACGTACAATGTAATGACGATTCAGAAGCTGTCAGACAGTAAATAAATCACTTGATGTAAACATTAATATTCAGTTTAATATATGATAGAATACTCCTTTAGTTTACAGTGAATATTTAAAGGTTACAGTGAATATTTTGACTACGGTAGTAGACAAAAATATGTTCTAGCTTACATTCAGTTTTAGACTTCCAAACTATGCTATGCATAATTATCAGAAGTCTTAGACCCCTATAGAAAGGCTTTGTTCGTCCATCCGTCTTCCGACAGGTATCAATAAAACAGTAAGATATATCGAGATATGTTTTTTTGTATCATGCGTTAACTCTTTATTCAAGCGGAAGTTCAAATTAGTCACCTCCGGTTTCAACGTTTATCGCTATAGAACGAAAACGGTAACAGATAACGAGAAGTTTTTTTAAAAAGCGATTTAGTAAATGGAAAATGAAATCTTTGAGTTTTACGTCCCACGGTTATGCCGGTTAGGCTAAAGGAGACGGTGATGATGAGTAATGGATGAAATGGTGGAATGAAGAAAGTGGGAGGAAACGGGAGAACCCCGAGTAAACCCACGCACATGGTGTTTGTCCACCACAAAGCTAACTTGGCGGGAGCAGAGTTTGAACCCGGGACCCGATGCTCCAGAAGTGAACGCTCTACCATTGAGCTTCTAGTACACAATTGCTTAGAAAAGGAAGCAACAAATCCAGGAGATGAATTTAGAACACCTAAATGGCGCATGCCTAGCACATCTTGTGCTGTTAAAATATCTCAAACAGTATGTACTGAAGGACGTACCTATGAACATGACAGATATATGTCCCAAGTGACGACATAAAAACAAATTACTGTTAGAGTGCGAAATTGAGCCAGGTATATAAATGCTATATTTGTGGTACATACTTGCAAATATCAATTAGGTGTAACAAGTACCTAAAACTGTAGGTAGCTGAAGTACATCCTTAGCACATTAATATCATATGTGCCAAGTGTCGGGTACCTAAAAAGTAGCTGGGACACCTAAAATGGCACATGCCTAACACATCTTGTGCTGTTATGGCTAATATATACAGGGTGGCCCAAAAGTAGGTATACAGTACCATACAGATCAACTCATTTTATTTCTTATTGTTATCCATCAGGTAATTTGTTTTTAATGTCTTTTTGCTTATATCTTAAGCTCGGAACAGCCAAAGCAAATAAACCCATAAACTAGACCAATGCAGGGGTGTATATCTACTTTTGGGCCACCTTGTACTTGTATGATTCAAAGGAGTGTTATCTTCAATAAATTATTTACTAATAATAAAACAACGTAATGGACATTAGGGTGAGGGAAATGTGGAAACGTTTACACATTTTTCTGACCTACATGTTTCCAAATTACCCGCATGTAGCCAAACTGGATTGTACGAGTTAAGTTAAAAACACGTTTGCTTGTGATTGAATGAAATCCACCAATAACTTCCTTTCACAATACTCTGATATGTATTACACTACATCTATGATACGTTAGACTCAATAATACTACACACTTATCTCCAAAAACTTCACGTAAATGCGTGTACAACAATCGACGCACTACCATTAACTACACTGGCCAACTGCTTCATAACGTAGTGCCATGACCAATGGGAACGACGGTGATTCTTTACGGCAATCGCCGCTAGGGTAAAGCTCTCTCCGGTCAACATACGTTACGTTTCCATATTACCCTCATTTTTCCATATTTGCAGCCCTTCCTTTATTAATTTACAACAATCTGAATTTTCATAAACTGATTTAAAGAACTCAGGAAAGCCATGCGCAATTGAATTATTTATATCTAATACATTTTCTCCATATGTCATTTATTCTATTATTATTAATATTAGTATTTACGTTTTTAATAGTTAACAAATTCCAAAAACATTTTATATTTGACTTCAACCCTTGATCTGTATTATTTATATAGAGGCCCGGAACCAGCCACTGAGGTTTGGAGGACCATGAATATGTCGGGGGGGGGGGGCAAATCATTAAAAATTATCTTACAAATATGTAATTTTGTATTAATAACAGCATTTTATGTTGAGGACTGGAGAGGTCACGAAAACTTTCGCTGGGGCCGGGCCCCCTAGCCCCCTCTGGTTGCAGGCCTGTTTATGTATTTTCGCTTATTACTTTCTTAGATTGTTTTCCGAATTGTATAAACATTATTCTGAATATTTAATTCTCTTTTGATGTATTTGTTTTAATTATCGTAATTATTTCATTGTCAAACCGGCACTATCAAAAATGTGATTTACTTTAGGATGAAAATAATCCATTGCCTCATTAACATTATGACCATTCTCAATCATTTCAAACTTTTCTTCTCCAAACATTGTATAAATTTGTAGAAAATTAGTTTTTTGAAAGTTGTGTTTTGATACTATTCATTTTTAGTTTCTTGTTTCTTAATTTAAAAAAAAAATCACGTCTAACATTAAAGTTGCGTGTTGCATACCCGCTTTAACAAATGGATTGTAAATTTTAGTCGATTTTATCGCTTCTTCCTGCACATTGCCATTAGGTGAAGACAAACAACAAAGATGCAATCTGATACGTATTTTTTTTAACCTTAAATAGATAAATAATTTATTCCAAGCAGAATAAAGAACTGTCAATCGTTAGTGGCAACGAATCACATACCTTTTAGTGCATAAAAATGGATTTTCTCGAAAATTACGCATAAGAATTTACCCTCAAACGTCATTTTGTTTAGCTCGATGTGATCTATTGCTTCATGCATATCTTATGTTTGAATTAGGGATGGCCAAAATTTTCCAGGATTCGGATTCTGAAAAATGTATTTGCCGGAATCGGAAATTTCACTTTCTGAATTTCGGAAAAATCGGGATTTCGGAAAAATTTCGCAATTTTTCCGAAATCCGGAATTTTTCTTCCGGAACTTTCTAAATCCCGGATTTTTTTCCGAAATCCGGAATTTTCTAAATTTCCGGAAATTTTCCGATTTTACTTTCTGGACTCCAGAAATTAAAATTTCCTGAATTGACCACCCCTAGTTTGGATAGTATATTTTAGTTAAACAATCTATAGTTTAAAGGTTAACCCTAATTTTTTGGGGGTTATATTAAATTATCTAATTAAACACACTATACTATCATAGTGCTTGTGTCATAATGAAAAGAAGCTTTGATGAGCTTCTTCGTGGCTATATGATTAACGCACATGTCAATCTCTCATATAGCCTCGGTTGTAAAAAGGACGCTAAATTCCAATTCAATCTATCAAAAGTTTAATGAGAGTACACTTCAGTATCAGCTTCATCTTAATAATTGACGTGGTTATTTTATTGTATCAAAGTTTAGCTTTACAAAAATCATTTTTCTCAAAAATAACGCATGATAATTTACACCCACCCGTATACTTTTGTTCCGTTCAATTAGATTTACTAGTTAATATATACGAGGCATGTTCGGAAAGTAAGTACCGTTTAAAAATACTAAAACAGGTTTGTTCAAGTCAAATTTATTTCTTATATGAAAGAGAACACCTTAAACTATTTTTTCGACATAGTTTCCACCAACGTTCATACATTTGTCATAGTGGATGACTTGCCGGACACTGGCGGAGTGTGTTGTTGAGGGAGGTTTGGAGAAGTTGGTCACTCGTTCTGAGAAGTGTTTGAACATTGGTGAAAACTATGTCGAAAATAGACTAAGGTGAGCTCTTTTATGTAAAAATACATTTGGCTGGAACAAACCTTTTTTAGTAATTTTCTTTTCAAAATGATACTTACTTTCCGAACACGCCTCGAATATCCTCCTTGGAAAAAGTCCCGACAAACGCTAATAACATCGTAGAATTTATTTGTTTCAGTTTTTGCTTATGTTACGATTTTTGTTTGTAATGCTAAAACATATTTTCTTTCCGTCTTTTCAGGTTACTAATGGACGAAGTATTAATGGACCTGATCTAGTGCATATGAATTCCAACTTAACTGCTAACTATCATGGGTTTGAGCAGAAAGACACTAACTGCCAGCAACCAGAAGATGGGGCAAATATAAGTGGACAAGTTCATGTAAGCAACAAGGCTACAGTTTTGGGAACGTGGAATTCCATAAAAGAAACTATTCAATCCATGGGGGACTTCATGGCACAAATGCTGTCTATTCTTAGAACACAGCCTTTATCCAAAGTAGGAAAAGGTAATATTACACTGGAATTAAAGACTGAAATTCAGAAGTTGAAACAAAATAATTCCAACTCAGTTGTACAAGAAAACATTCTAGGCTCTAAACCACAAAATTTTGAACCAAGATCCTGTAACAAAACACAGATAGACCCAAATGTTAGAAGTATTGGCTCTGGTGACTGTTCATATCCATCAAGAGAAAAACCAGAAAATCACGAAGTTATTTGTGAACAAGAACCTTATCAATTAGGTGTAACGGAAAGTAAGGCAACGAGTCCCAATGAGAAATCAAACAAAACACAGAACTGTTCGACATCATTTGACATTAATTCAAAACAGACTTCTCCTAATGTGTTGGGTGACACTGGAAATTTACACGAAAATCCTGGAGAAGTAAAGGCATATACCGCATTTCAGTCAGAACCAGAAGAATTAGAAAACAAGACTGAACCATTGGAAAAGACGCTAATGCGGAATATTAGAATTTCAGAAGAGATCAATCCATCTTCTGAGAAGTCAAGTGATGATACGAATATAGAAGACACTAGTTATATAATTGAAGCTTTTGATCAAAACACGGGTATCCTCTCCAATTCACAAACAGAGGATAAGGAAACTGCTAATATGAAGAAATGTATGTTAGAAGTTAACAAGGCGAAACAAGCGGATAGCGTAACAGTAAAGATGGAAGAACAAACAAGAACAACTAGTTTCAGTAACGATAATTTTGAATATTTCGAGGATGGAAATATAACAGCCACAGTAAAGAGAAGTGAAACTACAAATAGTAGTAAAGAGAGAAAAAATCATTCTATAACTCCGAGAATAACAAGGAATGTGAACGAAGGTACCGAACAAACAGACTTCGGAATTACAACAATTTATTCGAATGATCCAGAAATTAGGAGTAAAAGTAACATAGTAACAGAGACTCCAGCTTTAGATACATTCTCATTCTACGAGGACTATGTGTTATTTCCTATTCAGGACAAAGGTGTAATAATGAAACTTGAAAACATGAAGAAGAATATTTCGAATGATAGTGTCTTAAGGACAACAAAGAAAATTAATTTTAATCCTAAAGATACACCATACACTATGAGTTCAACTCAAGTAGAATATATATCCACCAAACCAGAAGATGCAGAAGAAAACACAACTCATGAAAAAGTAGTACCTGAAGGTAATTTTTTACGCACAGAATTAAATAGTCACGCAACAAAACCAGTTACGAAGTTGCAAACCACAAGTTCTACTACAGAATCATTACTAATATTTTATAATGATTATGTATTTGTGGGTCTTCAAGACAGAAACACTGGTCCCACGGTAAGTACTACACTAAGAAAGGATGAAGTGATGGATCAGAAAAGCACAACATACTATGATAAACGTGCCACACACACAACGGAATCTTATAGACCTAGAGTAGTAAGTGAAAATGGATATGATGCAAGAAGTTATGATACGGAAAGCACATTGAAGTCATTTAGTTTCAGTGAAACAGAAGACATGCTTAATATGGTCAAAGAGAAGCATTTGAGTGACCATTTGCAACCAAACGCTTCCACCACTGAAAATGTTATGGGGATTGTAGGGAAACCAAGAAAAACTAATGTAATGTTTAAACTCAGATCTGGAATGCAAAGCGAAGAAAGTGACAGTATAGAAGACAGTTCTGAAAAAGAATACAGACGTAGCTCCACGGAAATTCTACACAGAGCAAAAGGTATAGCAGACTTTTCTCAATCAGTAGATAACTCTCACAACACTGAAAATATTATGGGAATTGTAGGGAAACCAAGAAAAACTAATGTAATGTTTAAACTCAGATCTGGAATGAAAAGCGAAGAAAGTGACAGTATAGAGGAAAGTTCTGAAAAAGAATACAGACGTAGCACCACTGAAATTCTACACAGAGCACAAAGTATTGCATCCTTTTCTCAATCAGTAGATAACACTCATTCACCAACAAATCAAAATGTCTTTAAACCCAAGCATGGTATATTTCATTTTGATATTAACGATACATATGCAGATAGAAAATTTGCAATATCCTTAAAACATAGTTCAGAAACAGACGCGGAAAATATATGTACAGAAAGTAATGGAACAAGATGTGAAAACCAAGAAAATGTGATCTCAGGTATTACTTCGCCACGTACTCATTCGCCACACACACATGGAGACAGAGAATTTTCAATTTCTTTAGAGGATAGTTTAGAAGTAGACACGGAAAATAGATGTACAGAAAGTAATAGAACAGGATGTGAAAACCAAGAAAATGTGAAGATCTCACATACTACCTCGCCACACACATATGGAAACAGAGAACTTTCATTTTCTTTAGAGGATAGTTTAGAAGTAGACACGGAAAATAGATGTACAGAAAATAATAGAACAGGATGTGAAAACCAAGAAAATGTGAAGATCTCACGTACTAATTCGCCACGAACTCAATTACCACACACGTATGGAGACAGAGAACTTTCATTTTCTTTAGAGGTTAGTTCAGAAGTAGACACGGAAAATAGGTGTACAGAAAGTAATAGAACAAGATGTGAAAATGAAGAAAACTCAAAGTTCTTAGCCTCAATAGGTACTGCTTCGCCAGTCTCGATTGTATCACAAAACAGGCATAAGTTATCTACAAAATTTGTTCCTGAGTCACTGTCTTATCCTGTAACCATAAAACCTGGAAAAGCCCTTCTTGACTACGAAATATTTCCAACTGAAGTGCCATATCTTCAAACTTCAACTAAACTCAACATCAAGGAATATATCTCATCAAAATTTTCCACTGTAGATTTAACTCAGTACTCTACTGATGGAAAACGGAATCATAATACTGCCACTATGCAAACAATAGATACATTTACAATTGAACCAGTTACAAAATCTTCCACAGAGCACGTTACCGAATCTTCCTTAATGCCTACAACATTTGAGTTGGCATATAATAAAGTATTGCAAGAAAAATTAAACGATTCTAATGCAACAGAAGTAAACAGACAAAGTGAATTACAACATGTAACAAATAGTACAGAAACATATGTTTATAATTCTTCAACTAAACTTTCTTTGAATCACTCTTTATCCACTGAAAAACCAATAACTCAGCTAGAATTTGAGAAATTGAAACAACATTTAGTTCAACCGATAACACTGCAAAATCCGATAGAAACGAGTCAGTCAAAACCAAGAGTTGAAAGCGATGACTTCTATTTTACCCCTGATAAGTCATTAACATCAAAAGGTTTGGATGTGTATTCTTATCCTTTTCGAAATACAAAAGAAGCATATGGATCTCTACTAGCAATTGATGAAGAAATCTCATTGACCACACCTTCTTCTCCAGTTAAGGATCAACGTCGTTATCCGGCCATTGAAAGAGATAATATTCACTTTTTTGTAGTTGTTGG
Source organism: Thermobia domestica (assembly GCF_964235325.1). Taxonomy (NCBI): domain Eukaryota; kingdom Metazoa; phylum Arthropoda; class Insecta; order Zygentoma; family Lepismatidae; genus Thermobia; species Thermobia domestica. The sequence goes on along the minus strand of NC_137461.1, from coordinate 113,522,401 downwards.
TGATGGTCCATCTCATAAAAGCTTACACGAGGAAAGTTTCTCCCAGGAGTCAAAAGAATTCATATTTCTGCCAAATAAATTTGATATTCATAACATAAACTCTGATTACGAGGATACACTTTCAAATCTGGACACTCTTATATCATCAACATTGTTTCCCGATTATTCCTACGAAACTAGTGAAACAGATTATGCAGTTAATCAAACTTGGCTGAATAGCGTTACCATTCCAGTTTCAGACACAAAAACATTCGAAACCACAGATACCCCAATTCACTATCAAGAACCCAATACTCCATTTCATACAAAATCTTCTGAAACACCTATTGGTGATTATATTTCCGCTACAGTTTTACAAAGGAAAACTAATTCTACAGAAGAACATCATAGTTGCAGAGCATTAGCATCTATGTTACCTGAAAACTCCTCCACAGAGATTATATTAGGAGCCGATTCAGAGTGTTCTTCAGGATCATCTCTAGGAAATACAATGAGAAATAAATGTTCAAACGTATCAAAAGAACTTTGTGAGTCAGGAATTTCACCTCAAGATTCATCTTCGTCAATCAACATAACAAAATATGAAGACTTGACGGTAGATATATCTAGTATTGAACGTTCTTTAGGCATAGAAGAAGTTGAAAAAGAAGATGAGCCAGAATCATTTCAAGGACTACTCTCAAGTGCAGGGCAGTCAGTAACTTTTCCTTCTCGAAGACAGTGTGAAGATATAATTAAAGAGTTATTTGGTGTTAAAAACAAGTTTGATAATTCTGGTGTGATATTCGGTTTCATCTGCCAGGAAGATTCTGACGATGATTCCGGACACTCAGTGGCCAGAAGTAGACCTGGTTCGTTCTTTCTATATGTTGATAAATACAGTGCAGACACTGAATTAAGTCCCTTCGTTGAAGAGGGAGATTAAAATTATTGTTACAATAATAATAATGGAAAGCTTTATTTTTATTAACCAAATGAAATAGAGTGTAGATCGACATATTTTTAAAAAACTTAAAAAATTCAAGAAATGTTTGTATTATTTCAATATATTTTTTTTGGTTCTTAAAATGAAAAATACTTTGGGGCGGTTTTGTGACTTCCTAATTTATTATTTTCATAGACGGTTGTTTTTGTTAATTATCATGTAAGTTCTTTAATCTATAATTTTTAAAACATAAAATGTTAATAGCGTATTTATATTGATATATTTAAATGAGGAAAACTTGAAGAAACACTTTTAAAGTGTTGCTTTTAAAATTTTAAACTGATCGTTTAAGATATTTCTTTAGTTCTGTGAAACGAAGAGGATTTGTTTGTGCAAGTAATAAAATAAAGTAAATGTACAATAATGAAATGGAGGAAAGGAAATGATAAAAATGATGTTTAATAACTCTATCGCTATAATCCTGCAAAGATACACACAAATAAAGTAGAAGGTGTAGCCAGGGCCGGATTAAGGGGGTATAGCCCCGGGCCTTCAAGTGGACAGAGGCCTCCACTCTAATAAAAATCTCAACTGGCTATCTAGAAAGAATAATGAAGATACAATCATCATCATGAAATAAAATATTAAAAACATTAAACATATTCCCTTAACTTTCCTACTGTACTTTCACGGAAATGTATTAGGTGAAGTCAGCAGGGGCCACATATTTTTTCTAGCCCCGGGCCTCCAGATAGGTTAATCCAGCCCTTAGTGTAGCCTATTGCAGTGTTAAAATGTTTATCGCTTGCAATATTCCATTCCTAGTTTAATACGGTTAATAGCAGATATTAAAGCATAATAATCATTACACTTTACCACTATAAATCATGAATCACACATCTTTGTAAATCTCTTAACTCGCGGCTTATTTTATCACTTCTCTTGAATATCATGTATCATTTACATTAAACGCTCCTCTACAAGTAAACATTACATATTATTAGGGTCTTTTCAAATCATAATAATATTCAGTCACGTATTGTTTAATATCCTAAATCAATTCTACTAAACACACGTAAAAATCGACTGTTGAGCATGTAAACAAGTCTAAACTAATTCATATCAGGATTCCATTTCTCCTCCTTACTATATATTACATACTTTCGCCCTCCACAGAGCTCCTCTAATTGTTTCTTTCCCTCTATTTTACCTCGCTGTGGAGTATTGATCAAGTTATAGAGGACAAATTAGTATTGTGTGTGCTAAATTAATTAAGCAAGCAACCACAAACACATTTGTCATTATAAATAAATAAAAGCTATTTACAGCTGTGCAACTTGACAACTCTTGTAACAGTTACATACTTTACATGTAATTTTGTTTTCTTGTCATGTTTACGAAAGATACTTATGTCAAGATGTAAAGTTCATACACTCAAAACTAAAATATTGTAAAATTTTCTGTGTTTTTCAAGTAATATTAACTATTTTGATAATGTTCAGAGAAATTAGATCGAATTATTTTAAATTAGTACTATTGTAAACTTTTGCGTAGTTTATTTAATCATACATCAAATATAATTCTGATTTCGTTAAAGTTAAATAAAATAACAGAAGCTAGTGTACAACAGCAGAGGTTAGTGAAAAACTGCAGAAGTTTAATGAATGAAGATAATCAATCGAAACTGTAATAAGTTTAAAGGGGAATTTCAGTCAATTTATTTCCTGCACTGGTTATAGTTTATTATATGTAACATTTGAGAGTCAAACTAACTTTTATTTGTAAAATTTGTTGACAACAAGCATCAATATACGTACAATGTCTTATCAAATGATTATGAAATAAATATATTTTTTAAAATAATGAATGTAAACATTACCATTATTCGTGGAAATGTTACCTAATTGAAATCAGTAATGAGTGTGGTATATTTGACCCAATGTTTTCTGTTGAATTAGGTGATGTTGGTGGCTATGGCTATAACATGTTCTAAAGCTGTAATATGCTTTAAAGATGTTTTCGTATTGTCCTATCCTTTTTATATTGCATGATTTCCATTTTGGTTAATAATCACGGTGATGCTGTTTTAAACTGGAAAGATCTCTAATAAAGTGTTGCACAAGATTTGAATAGTGCCTGTTTTATTTTAAAATTAGTGTACATTGAGTAGATGTTCCATCCCATTAATCTGATCCTTCAGGACAGTGGATTTTGTTAGTATGTAAGGCTCATGCAAAAACATAAAGAGTAATGGGAGATGGAAGCGGAATCCAGTTTCAGATTGGTTTTATTGTAGCCGCACTATTCAATTCCAACTAATATATTATATAGTCCATAAAGTATATCAGAGTGACAGTTTCATCATATTCTGCGAGAACTGTTCGTTACTTCGGAGGGCATCTGATTGCGTTTCCAGCAGCATCCTGGATTTTTTATTCTAAATCTTGAATACCTTAATCATCTTTTTGTATTCGGACCATACCTTATGTGAAGGTTTGAATTTAGGGAAGTAGCCAGAGATGTCGCTAGATGGCACAATAGTCGCTAGTTCGCATCCTCGTTGTAGTTGAGCGTGAATAAGGAAGCCCTAATTAGAGATACAGAAGTAACAACGAGTGACAACGGCCGAGAAGAATTTATTTAGGGTACCTAGTTAAATAAAATGACCAAATAATTAAAAAGTTGTTGCTGGGAATATAGATTCCCAAAGTGCTCAAGTACTGTATGGATGCAGATATGAGCTAATGAATGAAGTGATCGCGAACCTCGGAATGTTGTGAACACAGGCAAGAAATGAATTGGGTATGTCTTAAATGTCAAGCAAAAGAAAATGGTATTGTTGGCATTAGGGAAAACTGCAAGTGTAAATTGAATTCTACGAGAATTGGCTAAATATGAAGGTCAAATATCTACTGGTGCTGCTCGGACATTTCTTGATAATCTCGAACAGTATTCTGCTCTCTTTAAATTAACGGGAAACGAGAAGTCGTTGCTGTTAACACAATGTCTCGAGGGTAAGAAATGGAGCTTCGTTGATATGTATCTACTAAGATTTTCTACATTTGTTCCATCAACAATATCTGTCATTCAGAATGGAGAAGGCGCAAAAACATCAACTGTTACAGGAACAATATGACAAGTAGCGTCATTTGTCGTTGGCAGATTTCACGTCGAATCTGGTCACGATGATTGCTGACTATAGCGAAGAGGAAGTTACGGATATTGTTCTGATCTGTTTACCCGTCGATGAATCTCGAATATTGCGGTCATCGCCTTGCCATACGGTAAATGAGTTGTTGATACGACTCGGTCACTAACATCCAGATATGAGGAGTGAAGCCAACACTTCATTCAAATGTCACCCTAATATCAGGACAGTGTTCAATCAACGGAAGAATAAACTGACTTCCTATATTGCAGTGCAAACTCCACAAGATGGAAGTAATAGTAATACAGTAACAATCCTAACATAAATAGAACTGGTAGACAATCAGAAAATTCCCGAAATTTAAACTGGAGGAATTTGCGCAGGAGAAATTATGTAAATTTGAATTATTCCAGTGGTAGAGAAGGATGTAGATGTCAGTACTGTCCGAAACACACAACTAACTCAATCCGAGAAGAGAATTCAAATAGTGTCGTACCAATTTCCAGTGAATTGAATACGGCTATAAATATTTCTCCATGACAACAAAATTAGCCTCGCAACCGAAGTTAGGAGAAGTAGATTGCGAAAAGTCGAATAATCCCTCCGAAGAGTGTAGCTTTTATTTTATTTTTCACAAAAATTGGTTGAAATGAAACTGATATTGTGGCAGAAAACAAAAGACGGATGATTATTGTAAATTTGAATAGGGCATTGAAATCGGTGAAATCAGATGAACGCATTCAAATAGTAGACAAAAAGTATTGTATGTAAAAATATCATTGTAAAACAGTTGGTAAATGTTATTCCAAATCTTTAACTGCAAACCTAACCAAAAGAATACATAACCAACCCATTTCGGTTTGAAGAAATGCCTCAAGTATTGTTCTTCGCTTTTCTATTGGGCCATTCTATCTCAAATCGACCAAAGTATAAGCATTTTAAAATTTCATGGTTTCAGATTTTGATAATTTTTTGTACATTGAAAGACATATTTGAGAATAGTTATTTCCCAAAATAAAACTTTTCCAGCCTTCGTAGGTAACTAGTAATTAATTACGCAATTAGCTTTAAGGTCACAGCTGTTTTTGCATTTTATTGTTTATTTCAATAGCCATAAGTCAATAGGCGCAATGTAGCAACCATGGAATGGTTCCCCCTAGAAAATTTTCTTTGGGTGTCCCTGTCTGCAATTATAGCAAAAAATAATAGTTGCCTTATCTACTAAAATAAGTATTGTGCAATGTATCAATGTTTACTGAAATTCTTGAATAAATCGTTAATTTATTAACAGTCTAATGTGACACACTATGTGATCTTCCACTAGCCGTGATAGAAATGTGATCTATTGCATCAATAAGAATGTGACCAGCTGGCATCCATACGATATCGTCGGTTCGAGACCCGTGAAAAGTAGAATCGGGCCCTGCAGGGTGTAAGAACTTTGTGTTGTAGTCCTGATATCCCTCAGAATATTCCAGGACCATCCCAATCCACCATTTGCAGTGATAGACACAAACTATAAATTTTCCTGGATCCAAGATTTTTACTTCTGGTGTCTTCTGTTTGTGCTTTTGTATCAACGCCATGTATGATGTAGAGGAAATCTATGTATCTTTTCCATTAATGTAGAGGAAATTAGTCCAATTTTTAAACTTATTTCACTATCAGGCATGAAAGCATAATTATTTCTTGTTCCAGATATTGTTTTCACAGGGATGAACCTATTTTCTTGAGTCGTGCGATGCTGCTGAACATCTTCATTTGATACAAAAAATATCTAATGGATGTGATATTGTTCATAGCCCCTTTATGAAATTGCTGGGCATTTAATATTTAGTTCACAGTTGTACTCTGTAAACTCGCACGAGTAACTGATTCGCTTTGTCGTTCCACTTATGCCATTGCAAACATTTTTAACATGTGAAGTGGCAAAGAAATGCCACTCACATATAAGACCAAAATCTGATTTGTGCATACGAATGTTCTTGAAATTTTTATAATTTTTATATTGAACCCCAGAGCCATCACTGAAATATATGACATGTTTGAGGAATGGTAGCTCCGTTTTTAAGTTTGCCAAAAATACTGCTAAGAATTCATGTACAGCTACACTGTCATATTTCAAATGGTCATTTCCATGGATCATTAACCTGAAATAGCCATTTGAAGAATGTATTAATCCCATGCAGATTCATTACTACTGAAAATTTTACTACATATTAGAAGTTTTATTTTGGCGCTTAGGTTCAAATACCCAAAACCAAATTTGGTTCACACAAAATAAAGGTATTTCTTCACCTTGTGCTAAAATTTCAGACATGTACAACTTTCACCACATTTTCATTCCGGGGCCTGAACTTGAGGCCTAAATGCTGCTATAACTACACCTATACAATATTCATTAGTTTTGATTGCAGATTTGAAATATATAGGCAAAATTACATGAGGATGAAAATTTTTAGCTTCATAGCTCTTATGGTTATTGAAATAAACAATAAAATGCAAAAACAGCTGTTTGAATCGTGACCTTGAAGCTACTTGCGTAATTAATCACTAATTAACTATAAGGGCTGGAAAAGTTTTATTTTGGGAAATAACTATTCTCAAACATGTCTTTCAATATACAAAAAAATATCAAAATCTGAGATCATGAATTTTTCATCATTGATTGAATTGAAATAGAATGACTCTCTTGGAAAGGAATGAAACAAGATTTTGTAACGCTAATTAGGAATTGTACTGTATTTAATGCGCGCGTACTAAATCTCAAAACCGCGCTATTGCCGTCGATGAGTGTCATCTTATTGTAAATTACCTACATGAGAGATGATGTATGGATTTGTTGGAAAAGCTTCCAGAGCTCAAAGTTTATTATTACGTCCTATCCATCATCGACGTTTATACTATTTGTGTAATTTTGTACACTGTGAAAAGTTAATATCAGTGAAATAATTGAAGTGCTACACGAACGTTATCTGCATAATTTCCCACACCCTTTAATAATTATTACAGCCAACGGGCTACAGTTTACGTCCATGAAGTGAAGTAACATCGTTTGAATAAGATCGTTTGAATAACAAGTATCACACCACCTATCAACATTCACCTCCGGCTAATGGGTTAATTGAAACTCGCCACACATAATTAAATAGGGTTTTGAGTCTGGGAAGTGGACAAGATCATACAAAATGATGCAGAAATCTAAAATTAATCCAAGATTTGCAGTGCGCGATGCCACAAATAATTATTCAGCTGAGTTATTTTTATCCTATTCAGCTATATATAATTTTAAGAGAAATTATAACTGATCTCCAGAGGTACAAGGGTTGGATATAAAGGACAGACATTTTCAGTTAGGTACACAAATTCACCAACAGGAGCGTACTAACAATCAATAAGATAGGTTGATTGAACTAGATTTCATAATTATAAAATATCCTCTGAATCGTGCTGTAAAAAACAAACAAAAAAAAAAACAATCACATATATATCTCCTTTCTTATCTTGGCTCGTACATTGTTCGGAAAGTACTGAGAAATTGTACACTGCTGAAAGATTTTAAGGATCAGCCTACAGAAACACAAAATTTCAAGAACTTGAAAAGGTTCAATTGTTCAGAAGATAAAAAGCCAGAGCTATTAGCTTGTTATATAAATTAAATAAAAATTCTTTTATATGACTCAGTCTTTTATGTTGTACTTGATCTAGTTGTTTATGTAATTATGATTGATTGCTTGTTGTTCGTTATTGCTTGTTATCGTAACCAACTCTTTGAAGGTCGAAAAAAATAAAATTTTCTGTTGTCAGAAACTCTTCGGTTCTGCTGATAAGCTGTTATGATTAAATCCATCACAGACGCATTTGTAATTATTATATATAAATTAAAGCCATTCACAGCTGTGTAATTTGACAACTCTTGAAGTAGCTATATATACTTGACATGTAATTTTCTTTTCCTATAATATTCACAAAGTTTATTATGAAAAGATGTAAAGCTAATACATTCTAGACTTTAAAATATTTTAAAAGTTTCTTTTTTAAAAAATATTAACTATTTTGATGTCAAGAGAAATAAGATCGAATTACTTTAAATTAAACCCTTATAAACTTTTGCGCAGTTTATTTAATCAAATATAAAATATAATTCTGACTACGTAATAGTTGAATGAATAATAGAAGTTACTGCACAGTATGATATTATGTTGTAATGAATGAAGATAATTTTTGAAACTTTAATAAGTTTAAAAGGTAATTTCAGTTACATCTTCCCCTGCACTGATTATAGTTGGTTATAGATAACATTTAATAGTCAAGCTAACTTTTACTTGTAAAATTTGTTGATAACGCATCAATATACGTACAATGTCTGTCTAAGTAATAAGTTTTAGGTTTTCCGAATAATCTTCTATCTTGATCTTAGTATGTCCGTTAACATCTCAAATTACATGATAATGAAATTCACAGAATCATTAATGATAAATGTAAACATTAATATAATTCATGGAAATGTTATCTAATCAAATATACTACATTCATAACTAATCAAAATCAGTAATGAATGTAGTATATTTGATCAAATGTTTTGAATTGCTTGAATTTGGTGGCTATGGCTGTAATATGTTTTAAAGGTGGCTGTGATGTTACCGTATATGCATGTCCTTTTTGTCTGTTTTGTTTAATGACCACGGTGATGCTGTTTTAAATTGGGAATATCTCTAATAAAGTGTCGCATAAGTTTTGAATAGTATCTATAGTTTGTTTTATTTTAACATTAGTGTGCACTAAGCAGATGTTCCATCCTAATAATCTGATATTTCACATCTGCGTTTTCTGTTAGTAGGCGAGCTCATGCAAAGACTGTATGAAGAATAATAGGTGGTAGAAACGGAATCCAGTTTTTAATTGGTTTTGTTGTAGCCGCACTGTGAAATTCCAACTAAGTTTACCTATATTCTATAAAGGAAATAGATCAGGGTGCGGGTTTTATTGTATCATTCTGCGATTTGACTGCATTTTCAGTGGCGTCCTGGTTTTCTTATTTTAAATCTTGAATACCGGAACCGTCTTGTTTTATTCGGGCTGTACCTTATATGAAGGTCTAAATGCAGATACGAGACGGCGATAACATTGAACTAAAAACAGTACCTATGTTACTGTATTACTTTCGAGTATGTGTTTCATTCTATATATAAATTGCTTGAGATTAGTAATGTTACCCAAGTTGGTAGAGAACAAAATTGACGAATGTGAGTGAATGACGTGCAGCTAAGAATAACACAAAGTTTGTGAAGTTCAAAATTCGGTAACATATTTTAAGATCTCACTTGTTTGTATGATCAGTGAGAAATTCCTAATTACGTTAGGACAAAAACAATAATGGAAAAGGTATTGTGTTGTGTGCAATAACCCGCATGTGCGGCTAATATTGCGAACACCAGTTGGTAACACTAGTTAACAAATTTAAACTTTTTGTTTGTTACATGAGAAAAATCACCTGATCTTAAAGGAACTTTTTGCGCTGAATTCGAATATGCACTCGGTTTTTCTCCATCACGTACAGTTTTCCCGTAACAGAGGGATTTTCGGGAAATTCCCTCAAAAATTTCCCTTTTTCAGATATTTTATTCCCCTAGCTCCTGTCCCCTTACATATAGTAACATAGAAATTATACCTAAGTATACCTTGATTTATATTTAATAAAACCTAAAAGTTTCGTAAAAATCGCTTTGTTCTTTCTAGAGAAATAAATATATTTGTATGTATACTGTGTGCACTGTTTATTGCACCTGATAGTAATGCTTTCAGATCTCCTGAGTTGGGGTAAAAACGATTTGCTTTATTACTACAAACACAGACATAAAAATGAATATTTACGTGTATAAAAATAGAATGTACTTCCAACGTATATTTTTTTAAACGTACAGTATATGTATATCTTCATACATATATATACAATTCTCCAAGGTTTTTCGTTTTGTTCATGAAATGGTTATCAATATTTGTTATCAAATGTAACAGAATGCAAAAGAAAGAAAGAATGGAATAGAGACTCATTGTTGACAACAATGAACTAATGCAGTCTGAATTTTCCACTACGGTATCGTTTCCCCCCTCCCCCCGAGCATTTCTTTCTTTCTTGTGTTCTTGACACCTGGTGAGGGAGTTTTGTACATTTTTATATTGACGTGTGGTTTAACACTACTTCACTTTCAAAGTTGTCTTTGCTGCTAAGAGTGCTTTCATGTTTGATCTTAACGGCATTATACCCAACTAAGACCAGAAGTTTAGTTTGTGATCAGTACAATGGCGTCAAGAGGACGGCGTTCGTGTGTTAACTCACCAAATAGTTTTTTTATGTGTGTGGCCAGTTTGTAGTTAAAGGACAGTGTAGATCCATTACGCCATCGGTGAAACTAGCATATTATATATATTTCGGATGTCGTGTGGGAGATCAGGACAAAACTTGGGCACCCAACATAATTTGTGCGTCGTGCTACGTCACTTTACTTGCATGGGCCAAAGGGAAACGGAGGTTCATGAAATTTGCTGTACCAATGGTGTGGAGAGAACCCACCAACCATCTGGATGATTGTTATTTTTGTCTCACAGTAGTTAAGGGACATTCTAAAAAAAGCAAATACACAATAAGTTATCCCAACGTTAAATCCGCAATTAGACCTATTCCGCACGGGGATGAACTTCCACTTCCCGAGCCCCCTACCAACTGGGAAGAGATATGGCCAAAAAGACTCTGATGATGATCATGACCTTGATGAACCATCGACATCAACATGTACATCCAAGGATCCAACGTTCATCCCTGACTGTGTTCGCGAGCCACATTTCATCCGGTAATGTGAACTTAATGACCTAGTCCGTGATTTGCACCTGACAAAACAAGAGGCGGAACTTCTGGGATCAAGGCTCCAGCAGTGGAACTTATTGGATGCAGAAACGAACATATCAGTGTACAGGAAAAGGCATGTTCAATTTTCAAGCTATTTCTCAATGCAAGATAATGTGTGCGTATGTACGGATATAAATGGGTTGATGGCGGAGCTAGGAATTCCTTACGTTCCAGAAGAATGGAGGTTATTTATCGACGCGTCAAAGGTCAGCCTTAAAGCTGTCCTTTTACATAATGGAAATAAAAAACCTTCTATACCACTTGCGCACTCAGTGAAGATTAAGGAATCCTATGACACCATGTCAACTTTGCTAAATCTTATAAATTACAAGGACCATTGTTGGCAAATATGTTGTGATCTCAAGGTAGTTGGTATTTTATTAGGACTGCAGTGCGGTTACACGAAGTACCAATGTTTTTTTTATGTTTATGGGATAGCCGAGCTGATGACAAACATTATGAAGTGAAGGAATGGGAACCTAGAGTGAATTACGTACCTGGAGAATGCAACGTCAAATACGCTCCTTTGGTAGATCCTAATAAGATATTACTACCGCCACTTCATATCAAGTTAGGACTTATGAAAAACTTTGTCAAAGCCATGGACACATCTGGTGAAGGTTTCAAGTATTTGCGACATAAGTTCCCTAACCTGAGTGATGCTAAGATTTCAGCGAGAGTGTTTATTGGTCCCCAAATTAGGAAATTAATGCTTGATGATAGCTTTGACAGCAAGTTAAACAGTGCTGAGCTAGCTGCCTGGACAGCATTTAAGTGTGTTGTGCGCAACTTTCTGGGCAATAACAAAGCTGAGAGTTACACAGAAATCGTACAGGACATGATACAGAAATACAAAGAGTTGGGTTGTAGGATGTCTTTAAAAATCCACTTTTTGCACTCCCACCTCAGCTTCTTTCCTGCTAACCTAGGTGGGAGTCTCAGCGACGAACAGGAGGAAAGATTCCACCAAGATATAATGGCATTGGAGAAAAGGTACCAGGGACGATGGGATCCTTCAATGATGGGGGACTATTGTTGGGGTCTTGTTAGAGAATGCAACATTTCTTACAAAAGAAGGAAGTAGTGTACGTTTTTGTAACCCAATGGAAGTTTCATATATTGTGATAGTTTTGATTGTCTTTTCATGACCTTTTGGTACATTTGTATTATTGTTTATTGTAAATTGTCACACTTGTAAATTATATTGTATTATATTTTATATATGTGTTTGTGGTAATAAAGCAAAACGTTTTACCTCAACTTAAGAGATCTGAAAGCATTACTATAAGGTGCAATAAACAGTACACACAGTATACATACAAACATATTTATTTCTCTAGAAAGAATAAAGCGATTATTACGAAACTTGGAGGGTTTGTTAAATAGAAATCAAAGTATACTTAGGTATAATTTCTATGTTAGTATATGCAAGGGGACAAGATCTTGGGGTGTAAAATAAACGAAAAGGGAAATTTTTGAGGGATTTTCCCGAAAAACCCTCTGTTACGGGAAAATCGTACGTGATGGAGAAAAACCGAGTGCATATTCGAATTCAGCACAAAAAGTTCCTTTAAGAACAGGTATTTCCTTTTATGTAACAAAACCTTTGTTAACTAGTGTAATATATCAATATCTAATGTACACTCATGTCCAAAATTATTGTGGCATATCTATAAATATGTTGTTGTAGGAATATAATTTGATAACGAATTCGTCCTGTATTTCTTATAATGTTGCGTATAATCGGCAAAGACATGCATGTGGCAAATTTCATGTCAAAAGAGCAATAAATAAGGACAATAAAAACGAAAATAAAACTTTCTTGTCCATTTAGCAACATTTTGTTTTACTCACTCTAATTTTCGTATTTATAATTCTTTTCCCATGAAATTTATCACAAATATACATTTCCCTATTATACACATAGTATAAGAATTAAAAGTACCAAGCAAAACCATTATCAAATTATATTCTTGCATGAGGACAGTTATTGATATGCGACAATCATTTTGGACATGAGTGCACATTGTTTCAAAGCACAAAACTATTAATACATTAAAAGCTACTTAGAACTAAAATACGACGACTCTCTGTCTCTTTCAAAATCGTTACAAAAAATTCATAAATTTCCAGTTAGTATTATCCATTTTATTATCGTCATATGAAAGATCTTCATCTATATCTTCCGAATCAGAATCTTTTATATTCAGAATCTTAGACTCCTTTGGTCTTCTCTATCTTTTTCTATTGTTTGAATATCTTGCTCTTTTGTGCTCAGTTGCAATTGTGAAATCCTACCTCCTTGCTGACGACATACTTTTTCTTTTTTGACCTTTGACTGGAAATTCGTCTTCATTGAACTAGTTATTAGTATGTTTTTGTTTTGTTTACCGTCCCACGATTATACCTTCTATGCTAAAGGAGATAGGTACTTCATGAAAATGAATAATTGTGAAATTAATTCTTTGTGCTTTTCCATCGGGAATCAAACGCGGGATCATGTGAACCAGTCACACGCGATAGCTACTAGACAAGCGGGTAGGGTTGTCAGTATTTCCGAAGTTGTATTCTGATAGTATCTGTTTTAATTATTTGTATTAGAATTTGTGATAATTCATGAACTGACTTGTTTTGTGAATTTGCTTTCTCACTATATACTAAATTTTCATAGAGTGGCACTTGATCCCTTTTCATCTCAATTCTTGAATTTCTTTTCATACTTTAAAATTTATATTCGTTAAAATCTTCTACCGTCCTTGGTAAATAGCAAGACATCGTGATGAATACCGCCGTTAGTTACCACACAAGGACTACTCGGTATTTCCCCTTCCATTGCTCCTTAACCTGGTTTATCAAAAGATATTGAAGGTTTTACAGGAAACGAACATATAGTTTATATACATACAGTATATAGAGTATATAGTGTTTTATTTCTGGTGGTACGCAGCGGTACGGCCCACCGGCACCTTTTAAATGGTAACGGAATATTTGTTTCTCCTGTCTTAAAAACGGAGTTGACGAGAAGCTTCAAAAATACCAAATAGTAAATATATAGTTTTATTGAAAATCAAAGTTTTTATTGTTTTCCTTTTCCTTTTTATCTCTCTAGAGAAAGAGTTGTGAATATTTATTCCTTCTTGAAGTTAGTTAATTGCATTCAGAGACTAGAAATATTTGGGCTCTATATGTCTCTCGCTCGCTGCCACGTCCTTGTGAATCTCTTTTTCTTCATTCCTTTTTTGTACGGTATTATAAACCGTAAAGGCTCTGAACCAACCAGACTTTTTTTCTGAAAAGACTGACCTCCCACAACGCAATAATAACAACAAATTTTTCTGTCATTGAAGTTCGACTAAACTGAAAGTCAGTACAAAAAAATCTGTTGGGACTCCATCTCTGTACTTTCTCCCAGAGAAGCCTTTGTTCAGATCCTATTTTAATGTATCCAATTAATTGTTTTTATTCATTATTAAGAAGAGAATTAAGTGAAAATATCCTTTAGATCTTTTTCGCAAAGTTTACCCATTAATTCAGTAGAGGTTTGTAGAACATTTCGGTAGCATGACTAGTACGCTGAAGAACATTATGTGAACAATGTACTGTACGTGTGTTGTTAATGAAATTCAGTATTTGTGAAACTTCGAAAACATGCAATAGCAGCTTACTTTCTCCCGTGTATAGAAAGAGAAAAAGCAAGAAATAAATCACAAAGAAATATTGATTATCATTACGTTTAATGTATTATAAAATTAAGATGAAAGAATAAGACATTTTTAAATCATGTTTATACGTAAAAGTTTTTAGTTATCAAGACTGCAGTGATATGGTGCTGGACATTATAATTGTTAATAATAGTAATACCCTGAAAGGTATGCAACTTTTTAACCATCATAAACCTGAGATCCAGCGTACCGGCACCTGTAAATTTTAACCCTATAGACTAGCAATATTATACAATAAAGACTCACAAGTTTTCACCTAATTTAAGTTTATTAAGCGAAAAAATAGATCAGAAATCAATTTTTCTAAAATCGTCTTCTCATGAGACAAATGTTTTCTATTTCTGAAGTAAGCTTCTGCTCGGTATTCCCCACGCATAATATTACCGCAGTTCTTATATGCTATTGCACATGAGACGAGATATGAAATAAGATTTTCTTGTCTAATCTCGTAAATTTTGTCAAATTTTCATTTCATGTTCTGACTGTAAGAATTCTTTCTCGTCTCCATTCTAGAAAGCTTTTCTCATCTCGTCTCGATTTTTCTAGTCTCATTTTGTGAATGTATGTACAAAATTTATGTCCTGATTTTCTTCTTAATTTCATCTAGAACTTTTCAGAATCCTTCCTGGTTACGGGAGGTCAATGAAGGCTGTGATATAACAACATTTAAACCATATTTATTATTGAAGTGTATTGTGTAATGAATTGTGTATCTTTAAACGTTGATAAATACTCTCTCGAGATCTAATATTTGGGTGCGATATAGAATTGTATAGAGACTGGGGAAACTTTTCGTCTCGTCTCCGAACCGAAAGGAGAAATGTCAGTCTCTCGTTTCGTATTGAATTTGAAAATATAGTTTTTGTTTGACTCTAATCTCGTGGGAGACTATTCTTTCATTAAATAAACATCAAATAAATGTCCGAAAGATATTTGCTGCTAAAAGAAGTGATAATTGTAGAATTAGGATTTAATAAAGTTCTTTATGGTCTTAATTATAGAACGGCGGTTTCTCCGAGACCGTTATTCACATACCTACTATCTTTAAATGAGAATTGGGAATCGCAGAGACGACATCAAGTGGGATATCCAAGGGAGGGGCTATAGGGGCTATAGCCTCCCCTTGACGCTCAGGTTTACACTGGATAAAATGGGCTTCAATCCTGCTTTACACTGGATAAAACGGCAAACTATGGTTTAGCCCCTCCCTTGATCATATCCTAGATCCGCCACTGTATATACCGGATATATATATATATATATATATATATATATATATATATATATATATATATATATATATATATATATATATCAGGTATGAGTTTTAAAAAAATCATTGTATCCTTATCTTCAGCAATATAATCTTTTTAAAATCTATTTTGCACTTATCTAATTCTTTGCGCTCCATCAACATTTTAGTAAGTTTCACTACTAGTATCGTAGGACTTTTCTGAAACTAGCAGTGAAACTTAATGAAATATAAGTTGAGAGCAAAGCACTAGATGAATGTGAAATATATAACCAAAAATTAATATTTCTTCTGAAAGAAGTGCTAACTTGTCAATTAAAAATGCAAGATTTGCTTTCAGTATAAAGTACAATACAGAATAAGTAAAACAAATTATGATACAAAGTTCGTTTCATGGATCTGGTTAAGTCACAAGTTGTTTGTTTCATTCTATATACGTATACAGGAGTTGATTCGAGTTTATAAATAGTTTGGTAGTGTGTTTGCAAATTACTTTCTTAGGTCACATAAATAAAACTTTCATTTTTACGTAACATGTTGATTTAATTACAGTTAATAATAAATATTTATACATGTTATTTAACTGTGCATTATGAAATGTTGTTCTTATTAAATATTGCATTTGTCATCCATGTTTGATCCGGAACGGATTTCGTGGTCCTGTAATCCAGCTTCTTGAAGCCGAGATAGTGCATTGGGGAATCGTCTATACCATGCTCCTTTAGAATTGTGCTCGTCTGAGAAAAGCTACTGAATCAATTTGCTCATGCTAGAGCCAGAGATTTTTATGAGCAAACTGCTAAAGCAACATCAGTGTTTTCAATTCGATATTTGTTACACCATTACTAGTAGTTTGAGTTGAGTTGAGTTGATTTTAGTTTAGCGTCCCTTTCAGCAGCGAGGCTATATCAGATGTGGACCTACTGATTAACGTGGAATCCGAACCACATGAGCACCCGCCGGGAATCGAACCCGGGTCTCCCACGCCAAAGGCGCATACGCTAACCGCTTAGCCACAGAGGAGCTCTAGTAGTTTGAGTGGAGCAGTCTGCTTATGTAGAACGCAGGTCACCAAACTCAAGTTCATTCAACCCTTGTTGGGAGGATTTGTGTCTCTGTCGTAGAAGACATAAATAATAATAGATGTTTAACACACACACACACACACACACACACACACACACACATATATATATATATATATATATATATATACAGAGTGAATCAAAAGTCTGGACACGGTGGAATAAATCGAGAACTTAACTTCGAATCGAAAAACCAAAAAACACGTGTTTAGTAATATTAAAAAAAAAAACTATCTGATGAAACCAAACTCGACCCTCTAGACCCACCCCCTGGGGGCTGGGGTGGGGTCAACTTTGAAATTTCAAATGGAAACCCCAATTTTTGATTGCAGATTTGGATTCTACGCCCAAAACTATGTAAGGTTTCATCAACACTTTTCCGTCGATGCATTATATGGCGCCATAATCGGCGAAAGTTAATTAACTGTTTGGGGTGAAAAAGAAAGACATTTTGCTGTTAGACCGAGAATCGTTACCAACAGATCCGTCACCGTTAACGACTTGCCACTTATAAACAAATTGCTCAGATGAACGTCGCTTTAACATGTGAATGAACGAACGAGCAATGCCATCTCAATGTTGCAATCCCATGTCACGTGCCACTAAACGTGTTATAATTCACACATCCATACGTTGCATGTGAGAAGAGAAAACAATAATGAAACGAATAACACACACACACACTCACACAAAGGTATCACTTCTTGTACAAATGCTCCACTATAATGCCCAAATTACAGGTTACGCCTATAACCTTTGTCATGTCTATCCCGAACGAAAGTTCGATCAACGTACTCAAGAGGACTCCATGCCACGAAAATGAAATGAAATTTTTGAGTTTTAGGTCCCACGATTTTGCCGGTTAGGCTAAAGGAGACGGTGATTATGAGAGAGATGAATGAAATGGTGGAATTAAGAAAGTGGGAGGAAACGGGAGATCCCCGAGAAAACCCACGCATACGGTGTTTGTCCACCACAAAGTTCATTTGGCGGGAGCAGGTTTTCAACCCAGGACCCCAAGCACCAGAGGTGAACGTTCTACCACTGAGCCACCGTGGCCCCATCCATGCCACGAAATTAAGGTGGTACCATACATATGTATTGAAATGTGCACTCTGTTCACACAATGTTCTTTAGTGATAACTCCTTTAGTTTTGAAATTATATTGGAACGACAGAATCTAATCTTGTCTAGGGTCCGATGTGATCAATTTATTGATGACACATTAATAATGTCGTATTTACGATTTTGTTTCGGGAGGGGCTTTGCTAACTTTCGGGGGGGCTTTGCCTGGAAATGTGAAAATTCTGCAAGATATTTCATTTACTTTACTATACTAAGTAAGATTTCGGGGGGGGGGGGCTTAAGCCCGGAAGCCACAACCTAAATATGCCACTGCACATTATAGACATTTAAAAATTAAAGGATAAAAGGATTAAAAATAAAAATAAAACATACTACTACAGACTACTACCCTTTACAGACTACTACTACTATCACTACTACTACTACTACTACTACTACTACTACTACTATTAATGCTACAATTACTACTACTACAACTAATGCTACAATTCCTATTACTACTACTACTACTGCTACTACTACAACTACTAGTAGATAATAATATAATATACTATAATAATAATAATAATAATAATAATAATAATAATAATAATAATAAACTTTATTTTACGTGCTGAGAACAGCTAAAATACAGCAAAAATACAGCACTTTGTCTTATTCGACATTATTTTAGCAATGAATATATAGTACTAGTGATAAAATTATGATTACATCTATATCATAAATTATTAATAATAAAAACATTGACAGTGTAGTGTACGTCAATTATTAAAACAAAGAAGTGTCAAAAATTAAAAGTAAAAAATAAAATAAAATAAAAATAAAAACTACTAAGTTATATTTAAAATTCTAAAATAAAGTCATATTTTAAGATATGCATTCATTATAGCTTTCTAAAATCCTACAGATTAAAATATGTTTTCTACTATGCGGTTGCAATAAAATTTTTGCCCTTGTACCATATGTTGGAACTTTAAAATCAACATTTTTAAAAATATAGTCTGAGGTATATTGGTTGTCAAGTAACTTTCCTACAAATACAGATTCAATCAATTTTCTCCTGTCAGCCAGTCGTTCCAAATTAAAATACGTTATCCAATGTTCATACGTGCTAGAATAATAATCAAGTCCTAACTTAAAACAAAGTATTCTAATAAAACACTTTTGCACCATCTCGAGTTTGTTTACGAGAGTTTTTGTTAGGCTATTCCAAGTCACTGATGCATATTCTAGTTTCGACCTTACCAGTAATTTATATAAGAGTACATATGTATTTGATTGACAGAAAGCAGGCCATTGATTAAACAGGTAATCAATTATTTTTCTTGCTTCATTACATACATTTTGTATATGATCACCAAAGCTTAGTGACCTGTCAAATGTTACACCTAAATACTTTATTGTGTCAACTTTCTGTATTACAGTACCTTGTATTTCGTATTGACTTACATAGTATTGCGATTTGTTACTGTAGGTCATGCACTTAGTTTTCAGACAATTTATACTCATACCGTTATCCTTGCACCACATAATGATTCTATTTAAGTCATCTTGTAGCCTATCGTTGTCCTCAATATTATTTACTACACTAAAAAGCTTAATGTCATCAGCATGAAGTAAAACCTTTGAATGATTTAAAACTGTTGGTAAGTCATTAATAAAAATAGAGAAAAGTAATGGGCCCAGAGGAGAACCTTGAGGAACACCGTTACTAATACTGGCTGAATCTGACATGACATTTCCAATTTTAATTTGGTATGTTCTACCAGTCAAATAGCTTTCAAAAAATTTTAGGTACAAGGGTGTTACACCTGTATTTGACAGTTTTTTTTTAACAGCAATCTATGGTCAACTGAATCAAAAGCTTTACTCATGTCAATGTATATGACATCAGTTTGTGATCTACTTTTCATTGCATAGTAGATAAAATCCGTTATTTCACAGAGATTGGTTACAACTGATTTCCCTTTATAAAAGCCATGCTGTGATTTTTGCAATATATTTTTTACATTAAAAAACAAGTGTTTGTGAATGATGGTTTCAAAAATTTTAGAAAATATGTTCAATAAGGTTATCGGCCTGTAGTTGTTCGGATTTAACTTGTCATTATTCTTGTAAACCGGTACCACATGTACATGTTTCCATTTAGATGGGAATGACCCTGTTCTTAATGAGGTATTGTATATTTTTGACAAGACTGGGGCTATTTCTTTCGAACATGCTTTAAGGATATAATTTGGAAAGCTCCCAGGTCCTGAAGATGCTAATGGCCGAAGTTTGCCTATTACTTCAGTAACATCATTTTCACATATTACTGGAATCGTTATATTATTGCTGTTTAGATTACTAACTACAGCACAATCTAGGGTATTAACTTTTAAATTAAAGTTATTGTAAAATACATCTTTAAAAACTTCAGCAATTTGCTTTGTCCCTGTAATGGTGGTACCATTAAACAAAATTCTATTTGGTACACTTTTGTCTTGAGACTTTTTAAAGTTATTCCAAAAATACACTTTGTTGGTACAAATACTATTCTCCAATTGCTCAAAATAACATTTTTTAAGTTTATTGTACATTATTTTGACATTTTTTCTTAAAACCGAAAATTTTTCATAAATGACCTAATTACCAGTTTTCTTAAATTTTACAAAATATTTTGTTTTTTTATTAATTAATGCTTTTAACTCTTTAGTAATCCAAGGAGCTTTGTATTTCTTCTTTTGTATAATATGCTTTCTCGGTACATTTGCTTTCAATATATTTTCCAATCTTGCAATAATACCGTACTGTTATTTACATTTCCTGAAAACCTATCTACTTTCATCTCATTTTTAATGTCCTCGTATAATTGATAAAAGTCAGCTCTTACATAGTCATATAACTCACCTTGAGCTTGAGCTGTATCTGCATTTAAGAAATTTAACTTTTCGTCAACCTGCCATTCGAATACAAAAGGTGGGTGAAACCTATCTACCTTGACTAATGGACTCACATCAAACCATATTGAGCATTCAGTAATATCAGTTAGAACAAGATCCAATATATTATACGGCAACTGAGAGTCGTATGGTTGATTATACTGCTTTAAGCTAAATATAGACGCTAACTCTAACATCTTCTCAGCTTTTGTTTTTAAATAAGAATGCTTTGTTTTTACGATTCCATTATGCCAATCAATACCTGCAGAATTGAAATCTCCAAGAAGCAACATTTTCAAACTTTTTTCAATTAATAACTTATTCAGCCAATCACAATAATTTACAAATTCTTTGGGTGGCAAATTAGGTGGAAGATAATGCAAACCTATTAATATTGGGGGATTATTGGGTATATATAACTTTATAATAATCACATCTAGGTTCGGAAACGGTACCTGTACTACGTCATACATTAATCTTTTATTTACAAACATAATACAACCTCCACCTGTACTTTTATTTGTCAGTTGAAGGTTTCTGTCTTTACGTATAACGTTATATTGCTCAGTAAGCTGTTCAAAATGAACTTTGTCATGTTTAAACCAACTCTCAGATATGCATATTAAGTCATAATCAGTGCAATTAACTTCGTCAATAAAGTCTGATTCTTTACTATTTAAACCATTTACATTTTGATAAAACAATATAATTGACTTATCTAATTGATTGCTCATTATGTTTCTATTTAGTTTAAACAGTATTTACACACACAATATCATCTCTGAGTCTTCCATAGAATTCAGTAAAAAGTACTCCTTCCGGCCATACATTAGCATTCAAAATATCATCAAAATTATTTGACAAGACGGAAACATAAAAGGAAGAGTAGCTGTTGTATTTTGTTTTTAATTTTACACATTTTTGTACGTCTATATCAGCACTGTCTTTAACAAAATTCGATAATTCTTCACATGTAACGGTCGGATCGAGTCTTGTAACAAAAACTGCTTTAGTTTGTGCTTTTTAGTTTACTTTTAGCTTATCACTCACCTTTTTTCCTTGCACCAATGTTGATCTAGTTTTGACAGGCTCACGTGCCTTCGTGTTATCAGAAACCAAACCAAACGCTTTCTTCTATTAACTCCTGCTTTTTGCACAACTTGCCACTCGGTGTCTATGTCGAATACGCGACAAAACGTACTAGCGACAAAACGTACCACCGACAAAACGTACCACTTGCCCTGAGGGCTGCTAGTGAAGGGTTTTCTAAAAACACTCTAAATAATGACAAGCGACAAAACGTACCACTTGTCTGGAGGGCTACTTGCGAAGAGTCTTCCAATCAGCCATCAAATAATGTCAGGCGACAAAACGTACCACTTGAGAGAACGGTATATATGTATATATATATCAGCCAAAATATGATATGTATATATGTATCAGCCAAACAGATTGGTGGTGAGAAAAGTACCGATGCAAGACCAAGACTAAGACTAAGACCATGCCTGCAAGATTCGAGCAACACCAAGACCATACCTGCAAGATTTTCGCCAGACCAAGACCAACAAGAATCTTGCATATGCAATATTTGAATATTTGCCGATTTCCATCACACTTTATCCAGACTTTGGACCAGAGACGGATAGGCATTGTTAGAGGGGCGCGGGCGTTTTCTCCCACAAGGGCCACCAGCATCTCAATGTCACAAATCAATTGCACAGTTTTCTTTCTACAGTAAATCAATAGTATTAACAATTGACAATTAAAACCTGATATTCTTTCATCAGTATATTATTCTGAATTGTTCAAAATATTATATGAAGTTCAAGGAGAACGTATACTATATTACAAAATTAGCAGATGTTTTAGTGTACTAGTTTTCGATGCTACTGTATCTATCACTTTTGCATTCGAAATTTTTTTTTAAATAAATCTTTTTCAATAGACATCAACAAAATGTTTTCAAATGTTCCTGAGCCATGGTACTCGTTAGCCTATTTTTAATGTATTTCAGTTTATTTCAATTTTGAAAAATTTATTTCACATGTTACCTGAGTTACGGGCAAAGTCAATAAAAATTTGTATGCTGGAAACCTGGATAAGTATTACAAATTACAATTTTGCAAAATTAAAAAGCAGCACATTGGACATTTCGCAACACGTTTTGCATTCGCTTTTCTTGTAAACAAATGTATTTTCTCCTAATTCTGAATCACTTGCACCATCAGCACAGTCATTTTTCCTCGGTTGTGCTCGTCATCAAGACTGACTTTCAAGGATATCCACGTCCTTCAAAAGTCCAAGAGAATACATTTATAGTATCCTTGGAAACTTCTTAAGTGAAATTTTTCAGAAAATACGTAAGTTTATCGAAAGGCACATATGGAAGTTCTGTTACTTGGTTGAAGTGGCTAGGGTCCAAATAATCCATAAAGTACATTGTTTCTTGAATCTTGAAGAAATACTCAAAACTACCATGTCCAATATTGTGTTGAATGCTTCGATGCAGTACCTGGTCATTGGATAGAAGCAGCTTCATCTTCATATTCACAGGAAAAATCTTTGTCCATCTCTGAAGGCAAATTGTCGATAGGTGAATAGAAAAAAAGAAATCACGTTCTAAGTCTTCAAATTTGTTATTGGCCCATTCTGCAAAACTTAATGCTGCATTCTTGACGGATTCAAAATTATCTCTTTACTCTTTCAGTTCGAACAGAGTAGTCTGCATCATCCGATAGGACTACACTAGCAGCACCCTCTATTTGGAGATAGTTTGACAGAGAGGTCGTTACTTGAAATATGTTAAGGAACATTTCTGCTGTCTGAATTGTTTTGAACTTGAGAAGATCTTTTATATATCCTTTCGCTTTACACCTAGCTTTTGGTTTGATATTTTCTGTAGAAGCAATTTTCTTAATTGTTATTGTCAACTCTATATACAAAGCACTTTTTGGGTTCGAAAAATGACCAAACTTTTTCTGAAAAACAGTGTGTTTTCTACCATCTTGTTTCCGCAATAACTGTAAGACGCCTTTGTTAACATTTGATCTTCCAAATGTACACTCGCTGATAAGACTCACGCATAAATATCGCACAGTCATTCAGCAGAACAATGACACAGAATCAATGCAATTTTTTGTCAGATCACATATGACATGATTGAGTATATGAGCGTAACACCACACGTATAACTGAGTTTCTTAGTAGTTAAGCGGTTAGCGTATGCGCTTTTGTCGTGGGAGACTTGGGTTCTATTCCCGGCGGGAGCTCATGTGCTTCGGATTTCCCGTAAATCAGTATGTCCCGTTTCATATAGCCTCGCTGCTAAAAGGGCCGTTAAACTCAAAATCAACTAAATCACACGTGTAACTGATCATAGGTGAATTGAAAAAATCCGAATATTGTCCTTGCATGTTACTTGAGCCCTCGGTTGAATTTCAAATACACTTCTTAATATCAAGGTTCAACTTCTGCAGAATTTCCAGCAGTAAACCGCAGAGACAGTGGCCTGTGGTAGATATGCATTTTACAATGACAACAATACTTTGTTTAACAACCATTTTAACAACATACCGTAAAACAACAAAGCACTGGCCTGAAACCACTATATCTTGAGTAGTGTCTAATAGAACAGAAAATATTGAAGCTTGAGAGACTTTTTTCGAAATATCTTCTCTGATAAATGTGCTGATAGCATTCAAAACATATGGTAATTCACCGTGTTTAGTAAAAGTTATGCGACCACTATCCCGCTTACTTCCTCGTATATGACTCTTCTCGGTGACCTTATCTAAATTACTTTTAAGCGGAAGATCAAATTTGCTTAAGAAAGGAATAATACCCAAAAAGTTTCCATGATCTGTAGCTGTGTCTTTCAGTTTATAGGCTGCTACATTTCCTCTGTAAATGAGCCCTCTTTTACCAATGAGTTTCTACACTATGACAACTCGATACTATGACCTGTCTGTTCTTCTCAACCTTATACTGCCGTTGTTTTACCTGTTCATGAGGAAGTAGTTTCTTAACATTGTGTTCTCTTTTGTTAGATATGTAAGCATCCACATTGGTCTAATGTATTTTGGAAGACTCGTGTTCTCTTACTCGCTGATAAATGTGTTTAATGTTACGTTTGTCACGTACAGAACCTGTAAGAGAAGTTTGTTCGATCTGGAGAATAATCTGTAAACACGCTGAAAAAAAAAAAAAAAAAAGCTTGAAGTGGGACGTTTTGTCGCGGATTAAATATCCGAAATGTTTTAATTGGTCCAAGACAGGTTGTAATTTATATAAGTGGTACGTTTTGTCGTGGAATAAATATCAGAAATACTTTAATTAATCCATGATAGGTTGTCATTTATGACAGGTCGTCAAAAGTGGTACGTTTTGTCGCGAAAATTCAAGTGGTACGTTATGTCGCTGGTACGTTTTGTCGGGACACCGTCTATGTCTTGCCTCGGGGAACTGACCTTGGCACTGCTAACCTGTATACTATTGCTATTGCTTTGGGGTTGTTGTCCTTGCACCTGAGTTGTATCCTGAGGCGGTTTGTTTACAATTTCAGCATACGCTACGTTTGTTACTGTGTTGGATTTTTCTAACAACTGAACTAACTTCACATTTTCTTGCTTGAGAGAAATGACTTCAGCCTTAAGGGTTTCATAATTATCACTCACAGTTTGTAAAGCTGCCAGCACTTCTTTCAAACATACAGACACAACACTACAACATTTGCTGCAGTTCACATTTTCATTTTCTGTTTTGTAGTCGCTAATTGAGTTATTTTCAAATTCTTCTTCACTACACGACTCTATTAATGAGTTATTGTTTAAAACTTCAGATACTTTCGTTGTCTTCACAATAGTTGGGGTCACTACTGTGTTGTCGTCCCTCTTCTTGATGCAATCATGGCATTTATATGTTGAAACATCTTTTGCCATGTATATTTCATACTCAACACGTCCAAATTTCAAACAATTTTTAACATGAAATCGATTTTTGCACACACAACAAGATAAAATCAACTGTTTGCCAAATATTGGATTCCTGCATAAAGCACATGGATCTTCAGCCGGCGCCATGTTGAATAATAATAATAATAATAATAATAATAATAATAATAATAATAATAATAATAATAATAATAATAATAATAAGAAGAAGAAGAAGAAGAAGAAGAAGAAGGAAAAAAAGAAGAAGTAAAGAAAGAATTCAATAATAATTTCACCCATCTAAAACTATGCGAGACTGCGAGCAGTCTCGTGAGTCGCAGTCCGACTATTCGCAAAAGTCAGGCGAAAATCATGATGCCGTCGCTTCGGGGGACGACGTCGTGCCACTGCTGGGCCAAGACAACCGTCTGTCTCATAGCTGCCGTTCCTGAACAGCGGCGGGGCCGTCACGGTGTTCGCTGCCAAGCCGACAAATAGGCAGCCGCCTTTGAACCAGCACTAGCACATCCTTTTCGCTGCTGTCACCCAATAATCGACGACGGTCGGACAAACTTCGTCGGCAATTGTTCATGGGGAACGTCTCGGTTACAAAACCTAATAGAGGTTCGGATCTCACTTTCAACTGTAGGTCCCATCTCTCTCGTCCCACTGCGGAAAAGGAACGATAAACACCCTAACAAACCCAAAAGTCACACATTTTCTTTTGTTTTTTGATCACATGTATACTTCTTTCATCACGTCCACAGCATTGAAGCTAATTAAAGTTCATATAGGAAGTTCTCCTGATCTCGCCATTACAGCGCCACGTCACACAGCGACAACGATGTTTCGACTAAATCTTATATAGGTTTGTGCGCAGAATCCGACTCTGCAATAAGAAATAAAAGCTTCCATTTCAAATCTTTCAGCTAACCCCACCTAGCGGTAGGGTGGGGTATCGTGTTTGGTACCATTGAATAACTTTGTTGATCCGACTAGTATTTCTCAAAATACTGCACCTTGTACAGACGGTCGGAGCTAATATCAAGCTCATAAACGAAGAGGGGAGCATCTAATTTCGCCGATTACATCATGATATCACACATCGACGAAAAAGTTTTGATTATACCTTATATTATTTGAGATGCAGTCTCCGAATCTTCAATAAAACATTGGAGTTCCCATTTGAAAAGTCAATGCCCCCCACTCCTTTCCAGAAGGTGGGGGCGGAGTGTTGCGTTTGATATCATCGGATAGCTTCTTGAAACATATTAAATACGTTTTTTTGAGTTTTTATGATCAGAAGTGTATTTCTCCAGTTACTCTACCGTGGCCAAACTTTTGGTTCACCCGTTATTTCAAACATAAATTAGCTTGACAGTTACAGGCTATTTTTGATAATTTCACACCATTCGAACACTTGCACGTTATAGGGCCAATTCTACACTATCCTGATATCTTTTAATCGTCAGATAAGATAACACTGGTCGCAGTGGTCATGTGTTATTTTGTGTAAGATGAAATCTACTACCGCGACAAGGTTGGATCATTCCGATAATTTATCTTTATCAGAGAATGGTACAATCGACCCTAATGAATGTCATATTTTAGCGATTAGAAAACAGTTATATCAATACATTTTCATCTTAGACACAGAAGTCAAAAAACACCATAGTGCAATAAGCAGATACTTCAATAGCTATACTTTTCTTCAATTTTCCTTTTACTTTTAATTGTTTTATTTTTTGTCCTCTACTCGCCGCTTTTGAATTTTCTGGTTTGCAACACTGATACTGCCCGAAGCCCAAATGAAGAAGGTGTGCCCTTCTCTGTGTCTTCTGTCTGTGTGTAGTGTGCTTCTATCCAGTGACGAGAAGGAACAGAGAAGTGAACCAGTGACACTGAACGAGAACAGAGGTCGGAAATACTACCAAGCTCATGAACGAAATGGGACTATTTAGGGGCCATTTATTTCCCCCGATTACTGCGCCATGTTATGCATCGACGGAAAAGTGTTGATGAAACTTTACATAGTTTGGGCCGTAGAATCCAAATCTGCAATCAAAAGTTGGGGTTTCCATTAGAAATTTCAAAATTGATCCCACTCCAACCCTCAGGGGGTGGGTCTAGAGGGTCAAGTTTGGTTTGATCAGATAGATTTTTTAATATTACTAAACACGTGTTTTTTTGATTTTTCGATCCGAAGTTAAGTTCTCGATTTATTCCACCGTGTCCAGACTTTTGATTCATTCTGTATATAAAGTTTAGCAACAAGGGAAATTATTCAACTTAACGTGTATGATGATAAGTTATGATAAGTTTAAAAAAGAGAAGCAAGTTCAAGTTCCTACAGAAATGAAGAAAAAAAATGTATGTTAACGAATGTAACTAACAACTATTATTATTGTAACTATTGTTTTTAAAATTCTTCTGATAGTTGAAGGATAGCCACTAAAATCATAGTACGTGACACTATTTTGAAATTTGCTTTCAATGTACAGAATCGTGCTTCTCAAAAAGCAGTCCCTGATTCCACCGGTGATCGGTAGCATGGTTTCAGGTGGAGGATGTGGAAAGTTCAAGGGCAAGAATGTTTGCTTTTATGATGTTTTCCCTTGTGGACATCAGAAAACGTACGAAACGCAAAATACTTTCACGATTTAATCTTTTGCAAGTGGATCATATATCAAACATTACTCATACTCAGAACTGAAGAGAGAAAAATTATAAATCTGTTCATACGATCAGAACACTATTATGTGAGGTTGTTGAAAAGAAAAAGTTGGCATAATTACGTGTGTATGTAATACATAATGGATTTCTACTAATATTCCTCTTGCTTAGGCTTGATCATTCCTGGTCACCACTTAGCCATGGCAATTGGAAACACAAAACTAGCGTCTAGATAATTTAAATCCAAAAGATGTAGGGCCATGTATCAAATTATTGGAGCGAAGCTCTTCTTTACTCGTCTGAGGCGTTCGGTCGTCCGAATACTCCCCCGAGATGTTTGAATAGTTTTAAATCAGATTTAGCATAGTGATTCGAGACCGTGTGCTGAGTGTTGTAAGGTGTAGCATGTTCCGACCGGACATACCATTGAGGAATAATCACTGAAACTTTGGATCTCCGAGATCCCTGATCCGTTCTTCACCAAATTTGACACGGTGATTTGAGAGCGCGCGCTTGTCGCAAAATGTCGCATTTCCAGATCGGAATACTATTGAAGAATAATCACCGAAAAACTGGATTACCATAGACTTAACATTGGCGCGGGAATTTTCACTGTAAACAGTGGAAAATAGAATTTTCATAATTAGAAATTGGGTGAAGTCCTTTTCGTTTCGTTCAGCGAACACAATTTTTCGAAGTGAAGCTTCTCTTTAATCGACACTTGCCCAGAAGCAGAACTACTAAACCGAGGTAGGAGAGGATGAAGAGAGAGAAAGATTTGAGTACATTGACCGTGTGTAACAATGTTGTATAATCTGAGTGCAACAATCTGAGTGCATAACAACGTTGGGGAGGCCTTTGTTGCATGTGCCCGAGTGAATATGCTGAACGAGGTTTTACGTTGCCCAGAGTAATGTACCTCCCCTCGGCTGTCCTGATCTCTGATCAATGCGTGGCCGGGAGGGCACGGTGGCTCAGTTTTAGAGCGTTTTTCTCTGATGCGTGGGGTCCCTGGTTCGAACCCCGGGCAAGTAAGTTTGGGGAGACAACGTGTTTTCGTGGTTTTTCTCGGGGTGTTCCCGTTCTCCCCCACATTCTCATTTCGCCAATTATTTTATCGTCATTCACTTGCCTTAATCATTCGTCCCTCTTAGCCTCAAGAGCATAATCATGGGACGTTAAACTGCCAAGATTAAGATATTCAATGTGCAGCCGGGGGCCGCTGTGGCTCAGTGGTAGAGCGTTCACCTCTAATGCATGGGGTCCCGGGTTCAATTCTAGCTCACGCCAAGTGAACTTTGTGGTGGACAAACACTGTGTTCGTGGGTTTCCTCGGGGTTCTCCTGCTTCACTCCACCATTTCATTCATTTCTCATCTTCACTGTCTCCTTCAGCCTAACCGGCATAATCGTGGGACTTAAAACTCAAAGATTTCAATGTGCAGCCGACCTTAGTTTCCAACATTTTACAACACATGTTCTCTAGACAGTGATTATTACTATTTCTGTTCCCAACTTATATATCTAGTGTTGTCGACCTACAATAATATTACTAAGGAGTATGTGGCTTCTCAACATTAATTGGCTTTGTCCTATTCTTCTTCTTTTCTATAATTGCCAGAATAAGGTTTCGACAATTATTTGGAGCGGCAAATATCTTTTCTGTTGACTTTTCTTTTTAAATACATGATTTAAAAAAATAATAGGAATACAAACTGTTCAGAAAGCAGGAGATCGGTATAGATTTTTCTACGAATATTTTCGATCAATGGTCTGTACCGATTGTTATGAAAGTGGAAAATAGTAATTTAAACTCTATATCACTGGTCATAGTACTAGAGCAACCTCTGTCAAAGGAGAGACCAAGGGCCTATATCTCAAAATTACTAGTTTGTAATATGTTTTTTACAAGTCGCGAAAAGATCTTAAAGCAGAAACAATTTTCTAAACACTAGTACTAATATCTCTAATTTGTCATGATTTTATGATATATCCAATTATAAAATGTTTGATTTTGAAAAGTTTCATACTAGTATTACAAGATTATTCGTTTTGAGAAGTAGGCTTCAGAGCAGAGTTCGTGGTTTCAGAAAATTTCCCTAATCTAGAGAAACTTCGTAGGTAAATTTAGCAAAAAGGGAACTTTTCGATAAAACATAAATATCCAGGGAAATCCGCTCGCTGACTGACCAATATAAATGCTCAATTTTTATTTGTTCTTCAGAAATAAACCAATGGAATAGCAACAATTTGTGTGTGCGTGTTTTTTTTCAAAGTAGCATAATTTGCACTCTTTGGCTGGTGTATTTGTGTATTTTTTGTAAAAAAAATAGAAAAAAGAAAAAGCAAAGGTGAAGGAACAAGTAAAATATCATAGATGTGAAAAGAAAATGAAAAAAGCAAATGTGGTTGGGGCTTTCTTTAATATAGCTAAATTAATCTTATCATTTAACTTCTGTCATAGAAATTGGACACTCAGCAAATTAGGGGAAATTGGCAAGAAAATGGAAAATTTTGTCAGTGAGGGAAATTTTCTTAAAGAAACCTACGGACACTGCTTCAGAGTGCATTCCTTGTCAGTTCAACAATTAATTCTTTTTTCTTTCTTTCTTTTTTTCTTTTTTTCTTTCTTTCTTTCTTTTTTTTTTTTTTTTTGCTACATTGCTTCGGACTCAATTTTATCCAACAATCACAATTAGGGGCCTATTCCTATTTCAACAAAGAAATATCTCTTGAACTCTTAAATATAGTATTATATCGCTTTTACAGTTTTTCAAAAGGATGAGAAGAATGAACGGACGGTGTAGATTTCGAAAAATGAGAAGGAACTTGAAAATGATGTGCTCTCATATTCTGCATGCAACAATATTGAATTTGTCAGTATTGACTAAATATTGTTATCTGTGTTTTACACTGTCAAGTAATCTCTTCTTCTTCTTCTTCTTCTTCTTCTTCTTCTTCTTGATATAGTAGTTCAGCATGAACTCTTGCTATTACCATTTCGTTTATAGATATTTAAAGATATTTAGTCGCTGATCAAAGAGGATAGCCCTATACATAATAAAGGAACTGGAAAGAGAGCAAGTTTGTTTTTGCACGCTGAATGTAGCGGAACCTGGTAGGTAGTGCAGAGATCACGAGCATCACTACGAGTCATCATAGCGAGAAGCGGGAAGCATGGGTGATTTCCTTGTCATGACTGTTTCTATTATCACACTCTGCTTTTATTCTAGGAATCGAGATAAAATGGAGTAAATACTGGGAAATTAAAATTTCACATACGAGGATTTTAATTCATTGTGAATATAGGAAAACGGAATTGGCTTCAAGAAAATGTAAAAGACAAAGTTAAATATGGGAACGTAAAAATGGGATATTACTATATAATTTACTTTCCAAAGATTAAAAAAAAGTATGTGCTTTTTATGTTGCAATGAAATTCTATTGTAAAGAAGTAGTTAGATTCCAGTTGTTACTCAAACATTTTTCTTTCAAGAGAAAATACGTCATGTGTATGCTTGCATAGACTAAGATAAGAATACTATATTTGCTGCTTCACTGAAAAGCGACATTACTTCTACACGATGTATATAAACTATTAGCTAAAATGTCCGTTTTTCGCAAGGAAAGAATAGGTTTATGGAAAATTTTATATTCCCCTTTCCCCTTAGAATATTTATTTAAATAAAATTATAGTAACAAAAATACATAATATACTCTACTTTTGGCATAAATATTATAATATCCTACCTTTCCAGACTACGCCTTTAATCAAATTGATATGAATGAAATCCCAGCTTGAAGTGGGTACTACATATTTTCCAAAAGTTATTTTAAATGAGTCAGACGTTTACCCGCCCCGAAAACTACAAATTCAATACAAATCTAAGTCATTTTTGACAGTTTACTTTTCACCTACCCCTTTCTTCGGATTGCACATTAATATAAGTTGTTTCGCATTATTTTTACGTCACTCCTTAAAACTCCCACCCCTTGAGATGTCTCATTTCTACAGTATTTTTTCCAGATGGAACATCATTTATCTACCATGTTTTGTTAAAGTAGATCTAGATGTTTCGGAGCTACGCTGTAATATACATTCATACACACACACACACACACACACACACACACACACACATATATATATATATATATATATATATATATATATATATATATATATATATATATAGTCTATATATATATATATATATATATATATATATATATATATATATATATATATATATATATATATATATATATATATATATACAGCAAAACCTGCCTTCAACGGGCCCTTTATTAAACGGAAAACTGTCTTAAAGGGAAATATTTCATGGTCCCATGGATTTTGGAGTAAAAGACATGTAAAAGTCCCTTCATTAAGCGGAAACTGTGTTATGCGGACAACGGAAAGCAAAATACACCTTTAACGGAAAATTCTGAGTTTCAGACTACATCGTTTAGAAAATTTTTAAACATTCTGTGAGAGGGTAAACATATACTGTCTGCGATAAATACTTCGTTCTTTTGTTAAATCTTTATGGGCAGTGTTGACCTTCGTCAATCACTACTCATATTCAGCTCCCACAATTTTTCGCTAGTCCTACGTAGCATGTTAGCTGTCTTCTTTGTAGTATGTTAGCAGTCTTCTTTGTAGGCGTACTTCTGTTCCGCTTGTGTAGCAACTAGCGACAGCCAACAAAAATGAGAAGAAAACTGACAAAACAAAGTTCTGGAAAAAAGGAATTGAGGTAAAGCAGAAGTTATATATCTCCATCACGTGTCGTGAAAACAAGGAGGAAAGAGTTCAGAGGACTTTCAAAATTCCAGAAAAAGCTTTTCTGTGTCCCTTTGCGTACGCCACTGACACATATAAATAAATAAAGTAGATCTATCACTAGGATTGAAGCTACTATTTAGTTCAAATAAGTAATCTCATGGTGTTTCTCTTAATAATGATTATTTCGTCGCATGAGAACCAGCGGAAAGTAACTCCATTTCCGTAGGATTACAGGCAAATGGACAAAAATATTATTTTCTTAGAGAGATGTGTTTTTAATAAGATAGTAATTCAACTACATTACAACAGATGATCGATAAGGAGAACACATGGCGTTAGGTTCAATTTACACCAAGTGGGGTTTTCAAAATTATGTCCAAGCATGAAGAAAAGGAAAACAGCATTTTGGAGTTACGTTCCTCTGGTTCTCATGCAACAATTTCGTTTGCTTAACACTTAGCTTCCCCCCCCGCCTTTGACAGGGGAGATGTAGGTTTGATACCTGGTGGGGTTTTATGTAGTACGGATACGTTGTTAAACTTTGGGTCTATGCCACATACTGTACATCGTAGGTGTTAAAAGGTGTCCATTTAGCTTCTGAATAACAAACTAACCAATCCTGTTTAACGAATTGTGAATTTGCTCTCTCTTATGTAAGTAAAGCTTTTGTTATTCAAGTGATCTTTCAGTGCTGCTTAGAAACATACGATAATTGCTGTAACAGCGTTAAAAAAAAAAAAAAAACTCACACTCTAGAATGTTCTGCCAGAGATATCTTCAATTAATGCAACGTACAAAACAACAGATAATTTGAATCAACACCATTAAGTTTTGTGGCACCTTAGTTGAAAAGTACCCTTTAACTTCTTTTGTGAAAAAAATTTGAAATTATCATCAGTAGTTTTCATGAAGAGTATGGGTAACCAGGACAACAGTGAACGCTGGGGCAAGAGTGAAAATGCTATTGACGAAGAAGTGGCAAAGTCGGTAAACAAACGAATGTTGAAAATTAGTTCGGCATTACACATGTAGGAACGGAAGAGGAGAGGAGCCGTGTGGGTTCAGTATGAAGAGCAGCAGAGTAGAAAGTTTGTTACAAAAGGAAAGAAGTCAAAGATTCGTAGTAAGTGTTACAGTTTATAACGTAGTTTCAGCTGAAGGTGCAGGATTGGAAATATTTCCTGGAAAAGTTGTATAAGTTCGTATTTCTTATCAGTGGTACGCAAAAGAAAAAAGTGCTCTGGCGGGAAATGGCCGGCAATTATTGGAAGATACCTGAAGCTGGGCAAGAGTGTACTGGGCAAGTGTGAACGTTCACACTTGCCGCTTGTTTTAAAGTTGAGTAAAGAAAATGTAGGAGCCAACACGTAACATTGAGTAAAAAAACATTTGCAGAGGTAAGACAGAAGTTGGCGGCTATAGACTACTAACAAAATGTTTGCATTATCGTTTAGAATTTCGCAGCCCGAGTTGTTGAACATATGTCATGTCGTACGGGAACACAAAAGAAGCTAGAAATTCGCATCAAAGTCATCCACACTCATGGGTACGCCCACCCATTTCAGTTGGAAATTGTTTTTAGATACACCAAACGGTGAAATGAGGGTATCATATGCGACTGGTCTCACGAATAATGTTCCAGTCTTAATCAAAAGAAGTCTGTGTACGTGTGTGACCACTGTGTGCACCGCAAGTAACATTTTTGTGCTTCGTGATGAATGTTGAACCGATTTCTCCTATTGTCATGTTTTGTAATTATAACATGTATGTTATACAGTACTGTAATATTTGTTGGCAGTTCCATTTGACACTAATCTGTTTGGTATTTTATAACTTCCTTAGTTCCATGTAACCAGTACATATATATATCTATGATTCAATGTATTTTTTTGGTGTTTATGCCCACATTTCTATGTTTTGATTCTACTGTACATCGTTGCCCCAACCATTGTTTACTCTTACCCCACCATATGGGGCAAGAGTACAAAATTTTTCCTTCGTCAAAACTATGTTATTCCTCTGTATCCTCTGCTTGATTTGCCGCAATTAAATTGTGTATGTTATTAGAGATAACAGGCTTTCACATAGAGAACATATTGCGTTTTTCTCTGTCACCATTCCACAGCAATTCTTTGATTTACAAAAAGTGTTCACTCTTGACCTGGTTACCCATACTTGCCTTTTTTCTTCACCAGATTGACACTTCTTCTTCTTCTTCTTCTTCTTCTTCTTCTTCTTCTTCGTTTTTTGGTAAAGTTAACAAAGTATGCTAAAAATAATTCCATATGCAACATGAAAATGAATAAATATATCTTTTATTATTAGAAATGTGTCACAGAATAAAGTTTTAGAGTTCATTCATGTTAGTCAATGATTGATTAAATTGAAGCATTCTATTTTGTTTAATACATTTTCGTTTTTCATCTAGATAACTTCGAAAACGACTTTGCTTGATTGTATACACATACCATAGGCTACATAGGAATAGAAAAATTGGAAAGAGAAAGTCATTTTATTTTCTTGCCTCCAGAATAGACCCCCTAAGTATAGTGTATGCAATTATAAGTAGCGTATTCGATAAGCGTTAATTCTGCTTAGCTATGCTTACATCTTAATTTGAGGCACTTTGTTTTCCTATATTTGTGCACGAATGTTTCTCAAAATATGTATCCTTGAAATTTCAAATAAGAGTCGAAGAAATGCATAATATCGATTGTGAAATGTTACTAGCCCCCCCCCCAAAAAAAAAGAATACGAACCACAAGATAGACAATATTCTTAAAGATTAAAAAAGCGAAGTTTTTATTTTCAACAAATTAATATCTGCTGATTTCGTAGAGTAGGAAACTTCACATCAAGCTTGATGTAATCTACAAATCAAATCATTCGAGCTCTCAACAATGCAGGCCCATATCCAGGGAGATCTAGGGGGACCGGAACCACCTAAAATTTTGCTACCCCCTAAAAATTTTCAAGATAGGCGTGCAAATGAACTATAATATGATGGTGAACTATAATATGGTTAGACCGGGCCCCCCTGACTTCAGCCGGCCTCCCCCTACATTTTTTGCTGGCTACCGGCCTGCAAACCTGGTTGACGCGCATGGCTTGCGTAAGAATAAAACAAGTAGCTTCTACTATAGGAAATATTAACGCTACGATGAAAAGAAGGGCAATAGTTTTTGCTATCATATTTTGCCCCGTTGTTAGTTTCTTAAGAAATTCTATACAACAATCACAAATAATTTGGGAAATACTGGTATATGCTGTGTTCACATACAACATATTTTAAAGAAACACTAAAACAACTAGCAAATAGATGAATATTTCTGCCAATACTCTTGGTGTCATTTCTTTATGGTTACTTCCAAAGAAATGTGCTACGTATGGAACTTACAGTGGTTATGTTTTATGCTGACCTATAAATACAATGAAAGAGAGAACTGGCAATTTTAAATTCGTGATAAAAGCAATTTCAGAGAATAAGTGAATTAAAGATTTAGTAAAACATAACCAGCCTATGCTTTCTTCACATAACACACGCATTGTTTGAAACTGAAATTATGACGTTTGAAACCTTGCACTTTCATTGACAGCGGAAGTGATGAAAATAATTAACTCATCCATTGAGTAACGAAGAAAATATGTTGCATGTTTTCTTTCCTATTCCACAGCACGCAAGTTTAATAACTTGAATCACTGAATAAATCATTATTACCTTTATATCTTAGCTAAAATAACTGATCAAGACAATGGTTATTGTTCTGTTGATACAAAATTATTTTGAAATCATGCCAGCATGAAACCTAGTATTATTCAACTACAAAAATGGATCTGACATGGATACTGCAATCTCACGTCCAAGAAACAACCTCCCAATAAATGAAATTAAGTTATGAAATTCACCTACATGAAATCCATCTTCGTCCAAGTGATGAAATCTTTTCGTTTCGTGATTCCTAGGACGGAAAAAAGAGCTTACAAGTCTCCTACCTAAGTTCAGAAAGGGAACAACTCCATTGGTCCAATGGGGTCGTTCTGATGAATGAGAGCGTATACCAGGCGGTTCATCATCGCCTAGCCAACGTCCATAATAGTATAATGGGGTGTCTTTGAAGGATATTCTATAAGGTAGAGGGTCTGACAAAGAAGATTTATCGGAAGCTTTTTCAACTACCATCATATTTGGTTCTATGATTTCATCGGGCATTGCTCTAGATAATTGCCCTACTGGCATTGCTGGCAGGGCAACAACTTCACCTGGTACCACTGACACTATCTCGTTGTTTTCTACTACTTCATCAACACCAAGTTCTTCTTGAACCTCTTCATGAATACCAACCTCTTTTTCAACCTCCACGATATTTTCCTGTCCCATTTCACCACCTATATTTACACGCGCGACAGCAACGCCGTTTGGGGTTTCAATATGGGCAACAGTAGAAGGAAAAGGTACTGGGACATCAACTAAAGGGGAGTTAGTTATTATCTTGCCTACATTGGAGTAAGGTGGTCTTTCAATTGCACAAACATTGTCCAGAGAATTTTCAACTGGAGCAACAACGGTATTTGCTCCTGCAAGAGGTTCTTCCTCGACTGTTTCGGTCTGAACAGCAGTTGCTTCGGCAATTTGATTACGAACAATCTGTGTTTCGTGTACGCTAATGTCAACATCTGTGATACGTTCAACGAATTGCTCCACGTCTTGAACAGCTGTAGCAGAAGTCACAATTTCTTCTCTAGGTCTATCAATCACCGAATCCACTGATGGCGTTGTGATGGCACTAGGAATATTAATATTTGATGAATGTGCAGTATACTCTTGTAATTGCTCACTTTCTTCTAATTTTTCCTGAGTGAATTCTTTTACTTCATGGGAAGCTTCGTTTCTGATATTTACCATACTTTCAGCAACTTGATCTACCATTGGGTAGCCTTGCAATATTCGGAAACTCTGTAAATAAAAGAAACAGACTGAATAAGAAAATATGACTAAAATATTTACTTCGTTATTGCGCTAGTAGCTAAGGATGGCATTAAGTCTAGGAAGATACATCGATCTTTCGAACCATTGTCTGTCATAATTTGTACGGACAGAGAAAACATGTATAATATCTTGAAAAATAAGCACTAGTTCCGAGTACAAAACAGTCTTTCTTACTGGTCTAGTAAATAGAGTGAACACCTTTGTTGCATGAGGACCTAGATTCGATTGTTAGTTTTAGAGTGATACAGTGATATTGATCCCACTGCTAACAAAGGACGTAAATTCGAATCAACCAATCAATGAATCTGATTTAATAACCAGACATTTTCTAAACTCCTCTGGATATATACATTTTATTTATTGAAGGTTTAGAGATTTTCAGATTTTCAAGACAGCTGCCATAATTTTGATAATATATAGTATAACGAAATATAAAGTTTATTTTAATTATTGTCATCTGATTAATTAAATGTCATCTCAATCTATTTTGTGTATGACAAATTACTTGTTTCAACCTTCAGTACCAAATTTCAACATACAACTTCAAAGTATTTTTAAATCTTTAAAAAATCATTAGCACGTAAAGTTTAATGATCTATTCTGTCTAGGAAGTTGACATTTTGAGGAATGTTCATCTTAAGCCCTAGACTATTCGTATACGTAAACAAGAGCTTTGAGTAATTGCACGTCGAAGGTGATTAAGTATTTCTTAGTATGATTACGTGTGTTTTTTTTTTTTTTTGAAACGCTGTGTATACAGCTACGAAGTTTATCTACTGTTTTCGATATACAAATTATGAACATCTCACCTGGATAAATTTTGCAATTTCCACTCTGAAAGTCAACGAAGGGTGAAACTTCACAGTTAAAGACTTAAGTTTCAACCGGGGCCGTGATGGCTCAGTGGTAGAACGTTCATCTCTGATACATGGGGTTCCTGGTTCGATCCCAGCTCGTGCCAAGTGAACTTTGTGGCGGACAAACACCGTGTGTGTGGATTTTCTCGAGGTTCTCCCGTTTCCTCACACTTTCTTCATTCCACCATTTCATTCATCTCTCACCATCACCGTCTCCTTTAGCCTACCCGGCATAACCGTAGGACGTAAAACTCAAAGATTTCATTTAGTTCCAACCATTAGATGCAGAAACACGGGATTTGGTATATTGTGGGCTTTTTGCTTCATAAAATGTGAGTCTGTCACTCATCAGCAGAAATTCAATATGGGTAACTAGCAATGCTATCGGGGATGAAATTCTCCAACGAAGCTACGAAATTCCCCTTAGAACCATATCACCCGATCTTGATCAGTGTTTAGTACTAGTACTTTTGCAGCATTACTTTTCATCCCCGAATGCTGAAAGTTTCCTCCCTAGGAAGATTTTCTGAAATTATCACTAGTATATATGTATCGTAGAGAAAGGGGTAAAGTGAACATAAGCTTTGCAAGAAACTGATTACCGGGTAACACACTTGTATCAAAGTGAAATACCATAC
Source organism: Thermobia domestica (assembly GCF_964235325.1). NCBI lineage: Eukaryota > Metazoa > Arthropoda > Insecta > Zygentoma > Lepismatidae > Thermobia > Thermobia domestica. The sequence continues at coordinate 113,482,484 of NC_137461.1, read as the reverse complement.
TTGTATACAGTCATATCTGCTCAATAATCCTTAGAGGTGCAAGTGACGCTGCCAGTTATTTGCTGGGAATTTTTTGTTCTGTGATACGTATATTGGGGGAAAAGCCAGATCTGATTTAATTATAAGGTTAATCATATATCTTCATGTCTAGTTGTTAAGATTATTTATTACTTGTAATTGTAAATTTAAACTTATATTTGTATTTTATACCTAGTCAACCCTCTTACTAATCCAAAATATATAAAACAAAGTTCTTTTTGCTCCTTTCTTCTTGCTTATATATACCCGAGTGATTTTCGCTCGGGAGAGATAGTTTTAGCTCGGCACTAGAAGACTATGTTAGGTTTTGTAGGTGAAGAGTGGGGAAACTTACGTTCTTTCTGAATCTTGCACATATGTGAGTGCAAATAGTTAGATAGAAAATTTGATCCTTTCCTTTAGTTTAGAAAATTGGATATTTACGTTCAATAATGCATTCTTTCATGCATTCAAAATCCGTCCTAGCCGTGTTCGGTCTAGGACGGATTTTGTAACAGAGGAAGAGTGAATACGCTTTCTCTTGTTCTACTAGTGAGGAACATAGCAGCTTGTTTGATATCGAATCCAATGTACTGGGTTCGATTCTTCGGAAGTAGTTTCATTTAGGAGACTACGGATAGCTTGTCGTATAAGTTCATATATCCTATATCCTCCTGACATTCCGTGTAGAGCATTCTCTACAAAAATAACAACATTTGCCCGTTCGTTCCCGTGGATATCTCGAGCTTTGTTGAGTTGAAACCTTTTGTAGCGTAGTTTCTACACTTGAATTGTGCTTCCGTCAGACAAACAATAGCAGAAGCGCCTTATGTTGTGCAATTGGACAGCAGTTAAGATTCCCAGATATTTTTCCTTTTGGGTGTCGATGAATTTTAATGAAGTTTTGCATATAACAAATTTATTTCGGGGGGAGGGACTTGAGCCCGATACCCACCACCCAAAATACGCCACTGGTCATATGTGCTATGATGAGAGCAGCTGTATCACCGTGTTTTCAAAGGATAATACACCTTTTAGAAGGTATGAAATAGTTTAGTTGTGAATAGGTATAGTGATTTTTTTCTGAAAAATGAACAAATTGGACATACGAGCTGTCACATCCTTATCGACGATATGTAAGATGATAGCATTAAGGATACATGTGCAGCGTCAGGCTGTTAGCGAGTCATCGTTTGTAGTAGGTCAGGAGTGGATAGAATTGGCGGGGCTTGTTTTAAAGGAGGTAGACGATGGTGATGCAAAATATATATTTTAGTAAAATGATCACTATTATTATACGTAAATCTATATCTATATCTATATCTATATCTATATCTATATCTATATCTATATCTATATCTATATCTATATCTATATCTATATCTAAATCTATATCTATCTATCTATCTATCTATCTATCTATCTATCTATCTATCTATATATATATATATATATATATATATATATATATATATATATATATATATATATATATATATATATATAGATACATATATTTAAAAATAATAATAACATTACAATATTGCGTAAGCCATTTCTCCTTAAGATATCCACAAAAAGTAGTTTATTCTTGAAGATGGGATTACTTTGGGCGATTCAGAACTACCCAGCCAATTTGGTTCATATTTCATATATAAATATTTCATTAAGAACGCTAAAAAAAAGTAACGTAAGGTTTTCTTTTTTCTGAAAAAAAGTTTATAAGAGAGAGTCTATTGCTCAGTCAATTTTCCTCATATTTTGTAAACAAATACATATCATTTGTCATTTCAAATGTATAATCTACAAGGAGTAGTTTAACCTTGGGGATAAATCTTCTTCCAAGTTTTTCGAAAAACGCCTATTATAATTTTGTTCATAATCTGTATAGTTCTCATATTATACATTTGCATCAAACAGTAATTTACAGCAATATATGATTGTAAAAATATGTAAATAAGTTTCGGAGATATAGCGTATAGTATGTAGTATTTAGAAACAATGGATAACAATATAATACATATGTAAAATTTTTCTGAACAGTTGATATATTATTTTTATTATTCTATTGTTCGCTTGTTTCTGTTGCACTAGAGAAGAAACACCTCCTCCAGTTCCTTTCCAGGTGGCAACGTACCAAGAACTGACGAAACGTTGCCACGTTGGACCGCAATGGATATACGTTGGAATAAGAAGGATGCTGAACGAACATCTCCAGAAACGATAGATATGCGTCTGCCTACCTCTCTGATAAAATCAAGGCTTCTAGAACCCCATGCTCCACTGGTCTCGATAGCTATTGGAGCAAATATAAATTTATCGAGGAGATTATTGTATTTCCTTTCCTTTTCTGCCTCTCTACGTCTAGCAACTTCTCCAGCATTCACAACGGTCAACGGCAGGCTTGAATGGGCGAATGTGTCCGAACATGTAAAATCCCATACTAGAGATTTGCCTCTCATCCAAGGTATTAATGTCATGCCATCAGATCGTTTACCATCGGAACGACAACAGCCTGACGGTTCACGAATCGAAGGAATTCCTGCCGTCGTGAGGGCTCGCAAAATGATGTCATTAACAGATGAATGTCTGGTGTTTCTGCCTATGCTCTTCATGCATGAGAGGCCATGCAGGCCTAGAGATATGGGTCGGGTAAATACCCAGTGGGTAGGTAAATAAAAAATGGGTATTTACCCCTTTTGTATTTACCTACCCAAAAAATGGGTATTTTTCGGAAGTTCAATTATTTTAAAGTTTTAAGAATTGTTAACCATACCGGTGACCTTTCCTAATATTTTGGGGCCTGTCGAGCGTGTTTTCTCATTCATTCACTATAAATATGCAAAATAATAACCAATTGACCCCGTTCATGCAGTGCGGGTTTGCAGGCAATTTTGACCATGGCCCACCCGCGATACAATTTTGGATATTATATGTTATTCTAGGTTACAACGACATCTAAAACCTATTTTTTTAAATATATTTTTCTCGAAGAACTTCATAGGTAAAGAGATCAAAATATTGAATCGAGTGTTTGGAAAGGGGGAAATGGTGGGGATGAGCTGTTACAATTTTCAGACGAAGCCCTCGTGTACACCTATAGAAGCATCTAAGTTTGAACAACATCGATCAAGCCAATCTTGAGAAATAATTAACTTTTCCGACTTTACGTCATTGTTCACGAACAAATCAGAGTCAGAGTTGAAACATGAGAAATTAATGTCTCCTGGGGGTACCTACATTACCACCCTCTTGTCTCAAGATTGATCTCGGGCTACTGTACTATACTTATCCACCTATGCCCTTTCTTCACCAAGGTGTGAACGGCTTTTAAACTTGGATTAGTTTCGCCAAGACTTAAACAATTAAGAAATCGTAGTATGACTTCAAGCCTTAGGTTGTCCAAACATAGAAATCGTAAATAAACCATCTTTGTAAATCCTTGGGAGACAGCCGCAGTTTTAAATGTAAATTCTGCGATATGCCGCCGATTCTCAAGAACCCTATCATGTTATTGTGTATTTTCATTTGAGAACACATGTTTTGAGACCCCTTCAATCCAACAGTTTTTCCCGAAATGTACAATTTTGAAATTTTAAAATTCTCAGAAATGTTTCACAGACAACTCAGACAACCCTCATACGAATAAAAGATAAACGAAAGCTAGATCATGTATCTAAAGCATTACATATCAGAGGCTACAACTAATTGAATAAAGATGACCAAAATTATCAAAATCTTTCAGAGTCGAACATTATAGAGGTTCAAGTTAATCATGAAAATATGGTATCTTATGTCTACTAGTTTCGAACTTAAAAGAACATTTTGGAATAATTTTAATGAAAAGAGAAAGTGAGTTGATATAGTAGGTATAGTCGCATTTATTATACGAAAAAAATACATCAATTTCCATAAAATATACAGGCTTTTCTTCGCATTTTATGGCTTCTTAGGTTCTTAGGTTATTGCGGATTTTTGATAGAATCTTAATATTGATGTTTCTTAAAACAAATGCCGACGTATGGAACCTTAATGAAGTCTTACAGGAAGATTGCCAAAGCGATCTTCGTTAGTGGGTGTTCCCTGTCACTTGTTGATCACCCTTTGGGATTGATTTTTTAAAAAAGAAAATTCGTCCGTCGTATTCTCTCCCACCAAAGTATCGCCAGGCTATGAGTTACTGGCATGCTCAACACACCCAAATGCAAGAGGAAGTTAAAATGAAGTTAGAAGAATCAAGAAACCTATATTTACAGTGTGACGATTGGAGTAACTTAAGAAATTAATCTATCAGTTATTTCGTCATTTTAAAGCCTGAAACTGTTTTTGTTGATTTCGCGTTGTCGAAAGAAAATAAACACGATGCACATTACTTGTCTGAAGAGATTATGAATGTTCTGTAAAAACATAACCCTGAAAAAATTTTAATAATCATAGAAGACAACTCGTCCAACATGAGAGCAGTTTTTAAATTAGTAAAACAGAAGTATCCTAGTATAGTATCTTTGGGTTGTCTTGTTCATCTTCTCCTTTTGCTTTGTTCTGACATCATCGGATGTCCATCTGTAAAGACATTACTGGGAAGTATAATTGATGTTGTTAAAACAATCAAACATAGCCATCACCTGCAAGCACTATTTACACAAAACTCAAGGGAGAAAAGGGTTACAATTTCGTTAAAGTTGACTGAAAAAACAAGATGGAGAAACCATTTACAATGCCTCCAAAGTGTGCTTGTCAATAAAACCGGGCTTTTGACGCTCGCGTGAGTGAGGAATCGTCATTACTTTCAGAAATCAAGAAAATACTTCTTGATGATGTATTCTGAATTTGTATTGAAAACCTTGTAGCCATTTTGAAACATATAGTGAATTTGATTAATTGCTTCGAGTAAAATGAGTATCAGATATACACTTTGCACTCAAAATTCCTGAGCCTTCATCTAACTCTGACAGAACAGTTACCATCATAAATTCTTTCGAAAACAGAAGAGCAATCAATGATGGAAAAATTTAAACAAAAAAGTGAACCCGGCTTGAGTCCAATTCATCTGGCTGCAGATCCCCTCAATCCCACTTTTCACTGCTGCAAATTGACCGCAGAAGAATTGCTGGATGGAGTAAACTTCGTTTGTGAAGTTGGAGAACAAATGGGATTGAATTCTGTTTTACTGAGATCACATTTGACTGGCTATAGGGACAGGGAAGGAAATTGGGAAGGATGTTTTTGTGGGGCGGAGTGGAACAAATGAGCTCACTACTTTGGTGGAGAGGGTTTCGAGACATCACTGAATTAGCTGATGTCGCCATTCGAATCCTTTGTGCTCCAGTTACATCTGCTGGCACAGAAAGAACTCTCTCTACATTTAGTAAAACAATAAATCGTTTATCATTGGAGAGGACAGGAAAACTAACATATCCTTCTTATAACTGGAAGCTTTTAAATAAGAGATTGCCTAAAGTTTCACGGAGGCAAAACTCAGGTCCAGGATCATCAAGGAACAAGTAACCAGCTGTTGGCATGGAACAGAACAAAACACCAGAGACATTGGAAGAGGATACAGAGAAATGGGTGACAGAAGGAAATGAAGAAGCGAGTTATAGTGATGTTGATATTGAAGAATTATGTGATGATTCCGACTCTGATCTTACGGTTGATTCTGAGTATGACAGTAAAATTTGTGGTCGTTTTATAGTACTCCAAATATGGTATAGGATAATTGCTGTTCTATATTGAATAATTTAAAGTGTAAATATTACTGAGTTACTATACAGCTTAATGTTGTTTATAACATTAATATTTTAAATATGCTATTCCAACAAATTCTTTCACAAACCATTATTCTTAGTCTTAAACTCCATTTAGTGAACACTTCTAAAAATCAGGAATTAGTTACTTAAGTGGTTTACGAGATATTATTCCTTATTTTATGGATAATTTTCTTTCAACGGCATATTTAGTTAATCGACCAATTCATTAAATTTAATTACCTTGATTATTCTCCAACTTTCGTAATCGGTAAATGTGTAATTTTTTAAGTTTCTAAGTATTTTCAAGGTTATTAGTTACTAAAGTCGAGTTTCCTTACTATGATATAACTATATCAACAACTTAGTTGTTACAGTGTAGTTTCTTAAACAGATTAATTTATTAATTTCGTAAACCAAGTGTGGAACAAACTTATTGGTCCAATTATTTGCATACTCTACCATTCAGTACATCTCATAGTCTATAATACCAAAAATAACATAATTTTGCGTGAAGAAAGTAACCAGCCGTATCTGTAATATCAATTCAGTTTTTTAATTATTAAAAAGGTTGTTTTCATCATTACTATTCAAAAAAATTAAGGTAATGTTAACAATATATAAGTATAATAAAATTGTTGTAAACTTTAGATCTTTAAAATAGGAAAGCAATTATTAATAATTCATTTTCCGCCATTAATAAATTTATTAAATCAAAAGAAAACTTATTTCTTTAGTAATAAAGATCCTGCTGTTACTTAAATATTTTAGTTAGTGTGTTCATCGGTGCTTTGAAAAACTGGAGAATTTATTGTAAGATAAAAGATGAGCCAGATTGAGAAAAATGGAGAAAGTTTCATGAGAGGCGAACCTAAGGAAGAACTTAAATTCCATGTCATTAATACCAGGAGCTTCTGGCAGGCAGAATACTTAATAATAGTGTATGACTGGTTTGGTGATAAATGACTTCACTTTCTTTAGTCATCGTTACGTTCTGTCATAAATTTTAAATTTTCGTGTTGGTTTGATCCACTACCAAATTCTACTGCGTAGTTGATCGGACGCCTCAGGGGCACACCAAGGTAAGAATTCACAGGGTAGAATGGATAATTATTTTCCGCCAAGGGTAATAGAAGGAAATTTATTGTAAGTAGAAAGAAATTTATGGTGAGTAGGTAGGAAATCCGACTGTATTACTTAATAAATATCAAATTCATTCTTTAGTTACTAGAAAAAATGATTAATTAGATAGTTATTTAGTGCTCGTGTTGCAGGTGATACAAATAACCATTATATTTTTCATTGACAATGATAAAATCCATTTATTGCTAATTGAAACATAAAATACCCACTAAAATACCCATTTTGGGTAAATACCCGGGTATTTACCCGCTGAAATAAATACCCAGGTATTTTACATCCCTATGCAGGCCGCGTTGGGTAACTTGATCCCCGCAAGTTGGACAGCGATGTGGCTCACAAACAGCTGAACCTACTCTTAGGGCTACTGCGATTCGAAAGGTTTCATTAGACATGTGAAGACCTAATTGGGGAGAAGGTAACGCATTTAACCATGCACCAGCATGGGGAGATGACGCAGCAAGAAGTCTAGCTTTATCCTCTGGAGCAGCAACGGATTGTAAAAGAAGTTTATGGAAATGTACTGCTATTGGTGTGTACCAAGATGCCTGAGAACCTCTTTTGCTGATTTCTGGAAGGTCCGAATCTGTTATATTTATCCATTTGGTAGAGCCTTCTTCAAGTATCCCATCTGGGTCCAGGTGGTAGCCTTGAGGAAGGAGAGCCTCGATTAAACGAAGGGATCCGTGGTAGGACACTAAAAAGGTAGGAATCGCCATATCAACGGTTCGTCGAATACCAAGGCCTCCTAATCCAACAGGTAAGGATGACTGCATCCAAGATTCGTCACTCAAGGAGTAGTTCAAAATTGACTCCAGACCCATTTTGAAGATATGATCATATTTCTTCAGCAGTGGAGTCTCATTTTGTTTATATTTCATGAATAAATGTTTCAGTAATTAATTACTGCAGCGTGACTTAATTTAATTAAATAGTAAATGAGAGCAAGAAAATTTAGTGCGGTGGCCTGTACCTTTCATTTGTTTAGTACTAAGTCACACTATAATTATATTTTCCACACCTTAATTATATTTACGCTTAATTATATTTCTTTTTTGTTTATAAAATATAATATTTCTCTGAGAGAAATTAAATATGTTGGCATGCTCACGGTAATATTCCAATTTGCATGTCTTCTAATGGTTACATTAGAATTTTCTAATCACAATTTTCTTTTTCTTTCCAATGCGTCATTCAATAACACTGGCATAGTCTGTATGGAATCTATCTACAAGCAGACAGTCTAAATTCGATGCCCAATAAGGACGAAATTTATTTCCGGTTCTTGGGATTGATCAGTCTCTGAAAGATAGGTGCCTGGGGAAACCTGGGGCTAAGGGAGGCGAAGCGCTGTTCTGGCATCACCGTTGCACGTGCTGAAACCAAGAAAGTGTGGCATTTTATTTCTACATCTTATGTTAGGAATGCGTGGCGTGTGGGACTTACAAGATTGTAATGTTAGCACGTTCTTAGGATCACGCTAGTGGATACAAGATTGTAACATTAGTATGACCATCCGTCTGGTACTCCACATAATAACTGTTTAACGAAAGCGAGTTTTTGAATTCTGTTTGTTCCGATATATAGCTAGAGCGACCCTATCTCGGTCAAGTTCATTATCCGAGTCTATCCGTTACCATTTTCATGGAGAATGTTGGTTTACTCCCGTCCATTACTCCACAAGATAACTCTTAAACTAAAACGAATTTTTGAATTCTGTTTCTTGCAATAGATTGCTAGAGTAATTGTCTCGCTTGAGTCTGTTAATTGATTATTGATTTGATTATATCCTCCCTTTCAGCAGCGAGGCTATATGAGACGTAGATCTACAGGTTAACGTGGGATCCGAACCACATAAGCTCCGGCCGAGAACCGAACCCGGGTCTCCCATGCCAAAAGCGTGCATGTTAACCACTTAGCCACGAAAAGCTCTAGTTCGTTAATTGATTGAACCGTTAACATTATAACAGGGACCAGTGGCTATGCATAGACAATAGGTTGAGATCAGACCACAGAACAGTATGTAGATAGTTTGAGTTCGGAAATGTATCTGCTCATAGCAGGGGAAACTTCTTTGGAACGTGTCATTGCATTATATTGCATGGGAATGTTGAACATTTTTATCCCAGTTTCCTCGAAAGTTTAAAATTGTTGCTTATAAATATCTTTCCCAGACCCACTCAATTGTAGAATGCTAAAAATTACATACCGCGCCAATAGATGGCAGCAAAGAACCCTCCAGTGGTTGCGTGGTTCTCTTTACTGTCTTTGAGAGAGTTTATATTAGATATTTATACTACTAATCTACCATAAGTTGATCAAGATACATCCCGAGTTAGTTTTATAAACGGTATATCATCCTATTTAAGTTCTAGTTGCAGCTCCAAATGTCTAGCATCTATTTGCTGTCAAACCAATCGTATAATTTTCCTTAAAATACTACAATTACTTACCATTAGAAGTATAACAACAAACAGCTGAACTGAATTACAAATATTTTCTTGCATTGCACTGCCATTTAGAAGCCCAAAAGAACTAAACTGATTTACAAAGAGAATGAAAGGAAAACAATCTTCAGTGATTTAACTTTTTCTTTACATACGTAATCTAAATTTACAGTTACTTTTCGTCGAAGACAAAACAATTCTCAAATCATTGTACTTGTTTTATTATGTTCATTATGAGTCACTTTGGTATCATAACATATGAGTTAATTGTGATGTAATAGCTTTGAAGATGACTACATATTGTTTGAGAGTAATGCTATCTAAAAGTACCAATAAATGACTCAAAATTACACTAAATTACACTAGGTACATTGATCTAATTTTGGTTTAAGAAAAGATTGAATCTGGTTTCGAGGAAGATAAACTGATGTTTTGAACATGCCCAAAATGATATTTTATCAGTATAAATAGAAATATTTTTAAAAAAATAGTAGTTCTTTTCCAAATTCCGTGGGAATTTACATTGAATATTATACACAAATATTTATTACAGTTATAGTAATAATAATAATAATAATAATAATAATAATAATAATAATAATAATAATAATAATAATAATAATAATAATAATAGTAGTGGTAGTAGTAGTAATGGGGAACATGATGGTAAATTGATCATTTCTGGTGCATAAGGTCCCTAATTCGATCTCTTCTCGTGGCAAGTAAATTTTGTAGTAAACAAACACATTCTGTGTGAGTTTTCTCGGGGTTCTCTTGCTTCCTCCATTTTCTTCATCCCACTATTTCAATCCTCGTCACGATCACTGTCTTCGTTAGCCTTGGAGTATAATCATAGGACCATGGGACCGCGGTGATCCTAGCAGATATCTGCTACCTCCGTAACAGAAAAATCTCAGGGTTGCCAGTGTATACAAAGACAAATAAATAATCCCCTGTAACTCTCTCAAATCATATAGAACGTAGTAGTTATTTATACTCTGATATACACCACCATATTTATATTATAGTTGTACTGAAGCGGCCTCCACGTTATCAATAATTAATTAAAAAATTAAAACAAAAATCAAAATCTTACATATTCTCCCATATCAGCTCATATATCACGAGTTACCCCCCTCGGAATAAAATGATCTTGGTATCATGTAATCTACAGATATATACCTTCATATCTATATTATCGTCTTGTTGAAGCGGCTTTCAGTTTATCACTAATTAATTAATCAATTAAAACGAAAAGTCAAAATTTTACATAATTTCCTATATCAGCTCATATATCACGAGTTACCCCCCTCGGAATATAATGATCTTGGTATCATGCAATCTACAGATATATACCTTCATATCTATATTATCGTCTTGTTGAAGCGGCTTTCAGTTTATCACTAATTAATTAATCAATTAAAACGAAAAGTCAAAATTTTACATATTTTCCCATATCAGCTCACATATCACGAGTTACCCCCCTCGGAATATAATGATCTTGGTATCATGTAATCCACAGATATATACCTTCATATCTATATTATCGTCTTGTTGAAGCGGCTTTCAGTTTATCACTAATTAATTAATCAATTAAAACGAAAAGTCAAAATTTTACATATTTTCCCATATCAGCTCATATATCACGAGTTACCCCCCTCGGAATATAATGATCTTGGTATCATGCAATCTACAGATATATACCTTCATATCTATATTATCGTCTTGTTGAAGCGGCTTTCAGTTTATCTCTAATTAATTAATCAATTAAAACGAAAAGTCAAAATTTTACATATTTTCCTATATCAGCTCATATATCACGAGTTACCCCACTCGGAATATAATGATCTTGGTATTATGTAATCTACAGATATATACCTTCATATCTATATTATCGTATTGTTGAAGCGGCTTTCAGTTCATCACTAATTAATTAATCAATTAAAACGAAAAGTCAAAATTTTACATATTTTCCCATATCAGCTCATATATCACGAGTTACCCCCCTCGGAATATAATGATCTTGGTATCATGTAATCTACACATATATACCTTCATATCTGTATTATCGACTTGTTGAAGAGGCTTTCAGTTTATCACTAATTAATTAATCAATTAAAACGAAAAGTCAAAATTTTACATATTTTCCCATATCAGCTCATATATCACGAGTTACCCCCATCCGAATATAATGATCTTGGTATCATGTAATCGACAGATATATACCTTCATATCTATATTATCGTCTTGTTGAAGCGGCTTTCAGTTTATCACTAATTAATTAATCAATTAAAACGAAAAGTCAAAATTTTACATATTTTCCAATATCAGCTCATATATCACGAGTTACCCCCCTCGGAATATAATGATCTTGGTATCATGTAATCTACAGATATATACCTTCATATCTATATTATCGTCTTGTTGAAGCGGCTTTCAGTTTATCACTAATTAATTAATCAATTAAAACGAAAAGTCAAAATTTTACATATTTTCCTATATCAGCTCATATATCACGAGTTACCCCCCTCGGAATATAAAGATCTTGGTATCATGTAATCCACAGATAAATACCTTCATATCTATATTATTGTCTTGTTGAAGTGGCTTTCAGTTTATCACTAATTAATTAATAAATTAAAACGAAAAGTCAAAATTTTACATATTTTCCCATATCAGCTCATATATCACGAGTTATCCCCCTCGGAATATAATGATCTTGGTATCATGTAATCTACACATACATACCTTCATATCTGTATTATCGACTTGTTGAAGAGGCTTTCAGTTTATCACTAATTAATTAATCAATTAAAACGAAAAGTCAAAATTTTACATATTTTCGAATATCAGCTCATATATCACGAGTTACCCCCCTCGGAATATAATGATCTTGGTATCATGCAATCTACAGATACATACCTTCATATCTATATTATCGTCTTGTTGAAGCGGTTTTCAGTTTATCACTAATTAATTAATCAATTAAAACGAAAAGTCAAAATTTTACATATTTTCCAATATCAGCTCATATATCACGAGTTACCCCCCTCGGAATATAATGATCTTGGTATCATGCAATCTACAGATATATACCTTCATATCTATGTTATCGCCTTGTTGAAGCGGCTTTCAGTTTATCACTAATTAATTAATCAATTAAAACGAAAAGTCAAAATTTTACATATTTTCCCATATCAGCTCATATATCACGAGTTACCCCCCTCGGAATAAACCGATCTTGGTATCATGTAATCTACAGATATATACCTTCATATCTATATTATCATCTTGTTGAAGCGGCTTTCAGTTTATCACTAATTAATTAATCAATTAAAACGAAAAGTCAAAATTTTACATATTTTCCCATATCAGCTCATATATCACGAGTTACCCCCCTCGGAATATAATGATCTTGGTATCATGTAATCTACAGATATATACTTTCATATCTATATTATCGTCTTGTTGAAGCGGCTTTCAGTTTATCACTAATTAATTAATCAATTAAAACGAAAAGTCAAAATTTTACATATTTTCCCATATCAGCTCATATATCACGAGTTACCCCCCTCGGAATATAATGATCTTGATATCATGTAATCTACAGATATATACCTTCATATCTATATTATCGTCTTGTTGAAGCGGTTTTCAGTTTATCACTAATTAATTAATCAATTAAAACGAAAAGTCAAAAGTTTACATATTTTCCCATATCAGCTCATATATCACGAGTTACCCCCCTCGGAATATAATGATCTTGGTATCATGCAATCTACAGATATATACCTTTATATCTATATTATCGTCTTGTTGAAGCGGCTTTCAGTTTATCACTAATTAATTAATCAATTAAAACGAAAAGTCAAAATTTTACATATTTTCCCATATCAGCTCACATATCACGAGTTACCCCCCTCGGAATATAATGATCTTGGTATCATGTAATCTACAGATATATACCTTCATATCTATATTATCGTCTTGTTGAAGCGGCTTTCAGTTTATCACTAATTAATTAATCAATTAAAACGAAAAGTCAAAATTTTACATATTTTCCCATATCAGCTCATATATCACGAGTTACCCCCCTCGGAATATAATGATCTTGGTATCATGTAATCTACAGATATATACCTTCATATCTATATTATCGTCTTGTTGAAGCGGCTTTCAGTTTATCACTAATTAATTAATCAACTAAAACGAAAAGTCAAAATTTTACATATTTTCCTATATCAGCTCAAATATCACGACTTACCCCCCTCGGAATATAATGATCTTGGTATCATGTAATCTACAGATATATACCTTCATATCTATATTATCGTCTTGTTGAAGCGGCTTTCAGTTTATCACTAATTAATTAATCAATTAAAACGAAAAGTCAAAATTTTACATATTTTCCCATATCAGCTCATATATCACGAGTTACCCCCCTCGGAATATAATGATCTTGGTATCATGTAATCTACAGATATATACCTTCATATCTATATTATCGTCTTGTTGAAGCGGCTTTCAGTTTCTCACTAATTAATTAATCAATTAAAACGAAAAGTCAAAATTTTACATATTTTCCTATATCAGCTCATATATCACGAGTTACCCCCCTCGGAATATAACGATCTTGGTATCATGTAATCTACAGATAAATACCTTCGTATCTATATTATTGTCTTGTTGAAGCGGCTTTCAGTTTATCACTAATTAATTAATCAATTAAAACGAAAAGTCAAAATTTTACATATTTTCCCATATCAGCTCATATATCACGAGTTACCCCCCTCGGAATATAATGATCTTGGTATCATGTAATCTACAGATATATACCTTCATATCTGTATTATCGACTTGTTGAAGGGGCTTTCAGTTTATCACTAATTAATTAATCAATTAAAACGAAAAGTCAAAATTTTACATATTTTCCAATATCAGCTCATATATCACGAGTTACCCCCCTCGGAATATAATGATCTTGGTATCATGTAATCTACAGATATATACTTTCATATCTATATTATCGTCTTGTTGAAGCGGCTTTCAGTTTATCACTAATTAATTAATCAATTAAAACGAAAAGTCAAAATTTTACATATTTTCCCATATCAGCTCATATATCACGAGTTACCCCCCTCGGAATATAATGATCTTGATATCATGTAATCTACAGATATATACCTTCATATCTATATTATCGTCTTGTTGAAGCGGTTTTCAGTTTATCACTAATTAATTAATCAATTAAAACGAAAAGTCAAAAGTTTACATATTTTCCCATATCAGCTCATATATCACGAGTTACCCCCCTCAGAATATAATGATCTTGGTATCATGCAATCTACAGATATATACCTTTATATCTATATTATCGTCTTGTTGAAGCGGCTTTCAGTTTATCACTAATTAATTAATCAATTAAAACGAAAAGTCAAAATTTTACATATTTTCCCATATCAGCTCACATATCACGAGTTACCCCCCTCGGAATATAATGATCTTGGTATCATGTAATCTACAGATATATACCTTCATATCTATATTATCGTCTTGTTGAAGCGGCTTTCAGTTTATCACTAATTAATTAATCAATTAAAACGAAAAGTCAAAATTTTACATATTTTCCCATATCAGCTCATATATCACGAGTTACCCCCCTCGGAATATAATGATCTTGGTATCATGTAATCTACAGATATATACCTTCATATCTATATTATCGTCTTGTTGAAGCGGCTTTCAGTTTATCACTAATTAATTAATCAACTAAAACGAAAAGTCAAAATTTTACATATTTTCCCATATCAGCTCAAATATCACGACTTACCCCCCTCGGAATATAATGATCTTGGTATCATGTAATCTACAGATATATACCTTCATATCTATATTATCGTCTTGTTGAAGCGGCTTTCAGTTTATCACTAATTAATTAATCAATTAAAACGAAAAGTCAAAATTTTACATATTTTCCCATATCAGCTCATATATCACGAGTTACCCCCCTCGGAATATAATGATCTTGGTATCATGTAATCTACAGATATATACCTTCATATCTATATTATCGTCTTGTTGAAGCGGCTTTCAGTTTCTCACTAATTAATTAATCAATTAAAACGAAAAGTCAAAATTTTACATATTTTCCTATATCAGCTCATATATCACGAGTTACCCCCCTCGGAATATAACGATCTTGGTATCATGTAATCTACAGATAAATACCTTCGTATCTATATTATTGTCTTGTTGAAGCGGCTTTCAGTTTATCACTAATTAATTAATCAATTAAAACGAAAAGTCAAAATTTTACATATTTTCCCATATCAGCTCATATATCACGAGTTACCCCCCTCGGAATATAATGATCTTGGTATCATGTAATCTACAGATATATACCTTCATATCTGTATTATCGACTTGTTGAAGGGGCTTTCAGTTTATCACTAATTAATTAATCAATTAAAACGAAAAGTCAAAATTTTACATATTTTCCAATATCAGCTCATATATCACGAGTTACCCCCCTCGCAATATAATGATCTTGGTATCATGCAATCTACAGATATATACCTTCATATCTATGTTATCGTCTTGTTGAAGCGGCTTTCAGTTTATCACTAATTAATTAATCAATTAAAACGAAAAGTCAAAATTTTACATATTTTCCCATATCAGCTCATATATCACGAGTTACCCCACTCGGAATATAATGATCTTGGTATCATGTAATCTACAGATATATACCTTCATATCTATATTATCGTCTTGTTGAAGCGGCTTTCAGTTTATCACTAATTAATTAATCAATTAAAACGAAAAGTCAAAATTTTACATATTTTCCCATATCAGCTCATATATCACGAGTTACCCCCCTCGGAATATAATGATCTTGGTATCATGTAATCTACAGATATATACCTTCATATCTATATTATCGTCTTGTTGAAGCGGCTTTCAGTTTATCACTAATTAATTAATCAATTAAAACGAAAAGTCAAAATTTTACATATTTTCCCATATCAGCTCATATATCACGAGTTATCCCCCTCGGAATATAATGATCTTGGTATTATCTAATCTACAGATATATACCTTCATATGTATATTATCGTCTTGTTGAAGCGGCTTTCAGTTCATCACTAATTAATTAATCAATTAAAACGATAAGTCAAAATTTCACATATTTTCCCATATCAGCTCATATATCACGAGTTATCCCCCTCGGAATATAATGATCTTGGTATCATGTAATCTACACATATATACCTTCATATCTATATTATCGACTTGTTGAAGAGGCTTTCAGTTTATCACTAATTAATTAATCAATTAAAACGAAAAGTCAAAATTTTACATATTTTCCAATATCAGCTCATATATCACGAGTTACCCCCCTCGGAATATAATGATCTTGGTATCATGTAATCTACAGATACATACCTTCATATCTATATTATCGTCTTGTTGAAGCGGTTTTCAGTTTATCACTAATTAATTAATCAATTAAAACGAAAAGTCAAAATTTTACATATTTTCCAATATCAGCTCATATATCACGAGTTACCCCCCTCGGAATATAATGATCTTGGTATCATGCAATCTACAGATATATACCTTCATATCTATGTTATCGCCTTGTTGAAGCGGCTTTCAGTTTATCACTAATTAATTAATCAATTAAAACGAAAAGTCAAAATTTTACATATTTTCCCATATCAGCTCATATATCACGAGTTACCCCCCTCGGAATATAATGATCTTGGTATCATGTAATCCACAGATATATACCTTCATATCTATATTATCATGTTGTTGAAGCGGCTTTCAGTTTATCACTAATTAATTAATCAATTAAAACGAAAAGTCAAAATTTTACATATTTTCCCATATCAGCTCATATATCACGAGTTACCCCCCTCGGAATATAATGATCTTGGTATCATTATATCTACAGACATATATCTTCATATCTATATTATTGTCTTGTAGAAGCGGCTTTCACTTTATCACTAATCAATTAGTGAATTAAAGCAAACAGTTAAATTTTACTTACTTTCCCATATTTGGTCATATATCACGAGTTACCCCCTTCAGAACATAGTCATCTTGGTATCATTCAATCTATATATATGTATTTTTATATCTATATTATAGTTTTGTTGAAGTGACATTCTGTTTTGGACTTATTAATTAATTAATTATGGTGAAATGTCAAAATTTTTTATATATTCGATTATTCAATCATATATCAGGAGTTACGCCCCTCCAATCTCAATCATCTTATTATGATTGAATCTCGAGATTTATACCTTCACATCTATATGATAGTCGTGTAAAAGTGGCTTTCACTTTGTGACTTATTATTTAATCACATAAAACGAAGGGTCAAAATTTTCCATATTTTGTTATATTTAATCGTATTTTACAAGTTATCCCCCTCGAATGTCAATCATCTTTTCGTCGTTTATTCTCTTGATGTATAGCTTCATATCTGTACTATAGCTATGTTGAAACGGATTTCATGTTATAGATAGTTAATTAATCAATTAAAACTAAAATTCAAATTTTGCATGTTTTCGAATATTGATAGCTTGTGTTTCCCCTATGTAATTATAAGGATCTTGATATAATTTTATTTCTTGTAATGCAGTTTTGTGTTTGCATTGTTGCTGATTTAAGCAACTTTTTAATTAATTGTTGCTGAATGAGGAATTAATTGTGTAGATATTAATTAATGACATTTTATGTGTAACTTTTTTTGAATTTCTGATGCTGTTTCTTGAGTCTTTTTGCATTTACTCTGTATCTGTTGTAGGTTGTTTGCATTGTCAACTTTTTTAATTTCAGTTATTCATAGTGTTGTAAATAGAAAAAAAACCGTTCGTATTTTTTCTGAAATGTACGTTTTTTTTAGAAAAAAAACATTGCCTCTCGTTTTTTTTCTAAATTTCGTTTTTTTTCAAATAGTCATTTGTAATGTATCTTACGTCATTTAAGCCTGAAGTATTTTTATGTAGGTGTAATTACCATAAAATGCAACATAAATTAAACACTAGATACTGATACGGTACAAATATTTTACAATTTATATGAGTAGCGTACCTACTAATAATCCGGGTTTCTGTACTGTTTCACCAATACCAACGAAGAAATAAAAGTATAAATGAACATTTGTTTTATTCGTGAAAGTAGGCCTTTAATAAGAACGAAAATAATATCACGAACAGTATAAAATGCAAATAACTTGTCTAAAGGTAAAAACTAATACTAATTTTCCTACTAACATTTTTCTGAATATCATATATAAATAATTTGTCGACTAGATATATGATATGCATTGCTGACTCTACCATATGTGCAACACGTGCACTTGCACTGACATGCAATATCTGTCATAAGTATTTTATTTAAAATAAATATTTCTTGTTGGAGACCGACTTCATGATCATGGTAGCTAAATTTACTAAGCCAGAGGTGCCCACAAGGGGGGGGGGGGCTATGACGCAAATTGCGTCATTGAAATATTTGGGGGGGTTAAAAATCTATATAAATATGCTTGAGTGTGTGTAAAAATTAATCGAAAAGATTTTTTTCATGGAAGAACACCTGCGGATAGACAATTGAGGGGGTGCTTCATGGACATGAGGGGGGTGGGCACCACTGACTAAGCTGACCTTCTATTTGAATACTACATTCATAAATTATGTTCAGGTCGCATTAGTTTAAGTCACATGATCAGTGCTAAAGCAAATGGTAAAATAAATCCCAGAATAAATTGCTTGATTGTTGTCAAATACAGGAACTCAATTCTCGAATGCCTGTCCCCTTTGGTTAGTTATCAAAGTTCTGATATGAAGCTTATCTTGTCTTTGTCGCAAATAAGATCGTTATCGTGGAAGGTGGAAACACTTTTTTTTTAAAAAATAACAGATGTAGAAGGAAAATCAAGAAATAAAGATAAAAGAACTAGTTGCACTATAATTGCAAACTGATATGTTGAGATTGAAACTCGATATTGAATTCTATAAAAAGGATTATCCTCTTTCAGATGTATTTGCTTTATCTTTCACTAACATAATAGATTAATATTTAAAGAAAAATACAGACACAACAATATTGTATTTGTAGTAAGTATTTAAGCCTTTCTGAGTGCGAGTGTAGTTTCCCTCCCTTTCGTTGTTCATGCTGGAGTAGCATACTTAAAATCGCGACTTTTAAGATTTGTTCTTTCTGGAGAAAGATTTAGGCGGCAAATTACGTCATTGCGCGGGCGACAAATTGCCTAGGGCCGGCCTGATGATATGTACACTCATGTCCATAATGATTGTCGCATATCTATAACTGTCTTCTTGTAAGAATATAATTTGATAATGATTTTGCAGGGTACTTTTAATACTGATGCTGTGTATATAATCGGAAAATGTATATTTGTGGTAAATTTCAAAGGAAAAGAATTATAAATACGAAAATTAGAAAGAGTAAAAGAAACTGTTGCTAAATGGACAAGAAAGTTTTATTTTCGTTTTATTGTTCTTATTTACTGCTGTTTTAACATGTTTTCCACATACATGTCTTTGCCGATTATACACATACTAACATTATAAGAAATACCAGGCGGATTCGTTATCAAATTATATTCCTACAACAACATATTTATAGACATGCGACAATAATCTTGGACATGAGTGTACATACAAGACATGAATATAGGATGACATAATTTGAAGTAATGTAGGGTGTTTCAAAATGAATATTACGGTTTTGAACAATTAACAATTAACTTACAATTATAAGTATTATCAAATAAAAGAGCAACTCAAACAGTTTTGTACACACGCATGCCATGCATTGTTTCCTCTGTCTGCCGTTAGAAAGAGCAAGTAGCAAAGATGGAGACTAGAGACCAGAAAGCTTTGTGTTTTAACTTTGCAAAGACTGAATCTGTAGTTACAGTGCAACCGTCTGTGTGAATTGAATGTTTTGTGCCATATGGCGGAAAGTTTATAGGCCTTTCTCACCTATTGACTCAATGTGTGCCATGTGACGAATGAAGCTCATATCGAACACTTGAAGCAAAAACTGTTTGAGGTGTTCTTTTATTTGATGTATTGTTTATAATTGTGCGTAAAATGTAATAAGTACTACGAAGACTTAATTCCCCCGATATTCATTTTGAAACACCCTGCATTTCTCAGCATCAGTATTGGAACTAAGATGTAAAAAGGAGAGATTGTGATTGTTTACAACAACGATATTATTATTAGTCAAGACTATAATTACTACAACAACATAAGTTAGTAGTCAAAAAAATGTAATTAAATGTACACTCGTAACCCTTTCGGACCCAGGTGGTCAAAGTGGCACATACGGGTGTGTCCATTTTTTAATCCACTCCTGTATGGTCAGTAATTAAGATATCGGTATATATATTTTTTGCCAAATATGGTTGGTCCATAGTTTATCATTTTAGTTCCTTTTTCTTCTGTGTGTCGAATTTCCCTCTCAAATTTCACCCCAGTCAAAAATTCGAGAATTTTCGATTTTTTTAATTACTTTGCTCCTGTAGCTTCATTCGTTGTAGAGAGACCTCCTTAAGACTTGTCAGGTAGATACGTCGGATGGATACCTAATTGTTGACATCAATTGGACGGGCTTGCGCGCAGTGTTACCAACTACAGAAATTAAAATCTCCTTAAATTTGGGCAAAAAATTCGAATTTTTTGTTATAAACCGTACCTATACGTCCGAATGCAAGTCAATTTACGCCAGTTGAACATTTGTTCTTACTGAACAAACTCGGGTACATATCGTTACAGTGGGGTAATTAGGGGAGGCACGAAAAATTCGGATTAAGGTTCTAACTCTTGATTTTCCCCTACTTTTCTCTTTATCGAAATATATTTTTGGTAATTAAAAGCATTGTTTCTTAAATATCGCCATGATACTTGTAGGATTTATTAGTAATGTACCAGTGTTTATTTTAAGATAGTTTTCGTCTGTCTGGTAGCAGTGTTGCCAGCTACGGAAAATTTTAATTCAAGATGTTAGGGGAAAATTACGTGTTTTGTCTATTATATCCCTCTTGTTGGCTACATAGGAAGGAAAGTACCAGTATCTGAAAGTCTTGTCTTTACCCTTCACAACGCACTATAAAAAGTTTCAATAGGATAGTTAGGGGAAGTACAGTTAAGGTTTACAGTAGACCTTGTTCTCTAAGTGGAAAGATAACTGTGATTTTTTTTAGGTAGACTGAAATATTCTTTAATGACCTGCTTACTTTATTAGATATCGCTACAATACTTATAGGGTATATTATAGAGATACCAAAGCTTCTTTTAAGATAGTTTGTGTGTGTCTGCTAGCACTGTTGCCACCTACAGAAAATTTTAATTTCCGATTTTAGGGAGAAATTTCGAAAAAAAAAACCTTTTGTCTCTATTATTTCCCTCTTGTTGGCTACATTCAAACAAACATACCACTGTCTGAAAGCCTTGTTCTTAGCCTACACAGCACACCATAAAAAGTTTCGGTAGAATAATTAGGGGAAGTACAGTTAAGGCTTATAATAAACTATGTTCTGTAAATGTTAAGAAAATTGTGAATTTCTGAGGTAGAATGAGATATTTAAAAAAAAAAATCATGCTTACTTTGTTAGATATCGCCATGATACTTGTAGGTAGTATTCTTGGGGTACGAAGGTTTACTTTCAGATAGTTTACGTCTGTTTCATGGCAGTGTTTCTAGCCAAAACAATTAATTCCCGATTTTAAGTAAAAAATTTGGCAAATTTCCCTTTCCCCTCTATTATTTCCCTGTTGCTCGCTACGTTGCAACAAATGTACCACTACCTGAACGCCTTCTCTTTAGCCTACAGAACGCACTATAAAAAGTTTCAATAGGATAATTAGAGAAGCTGTAGCCCCGGCATATCTGGTGGGTTTTGCTTCTGAGGCGTAAAAAGTGTCAAAATTTCATGTGTATGGAAACAGAGAATTTTTTCTTTCTCTCTTTGAATGGAAGTCAGCGACTTTAGGTTTTTACTGTACCATGTCAACGCACCAAAGAATGTTTTTAGGTGACTTAGACCCATATGGCAATAGTGGTGCTAGATACAAAAAAATCTTGAAATTCGGTTAGGGATTTTTTGTAAATTTTCACCCCTACATTTCCCTCAGTAATTTCCCACCCGCTCGCAACACTGCAATGTAACGTACACCAAAAGATAGTCACATTCCTTTTCTAAAAAACAAGGTTTTAACCATATCAATAGGGTAAATGGTTTTTGAGCAATAAGTCACTAACTGACAAAGTAGGAAAACGCCAAAAATGATCTGGGTCCGAAAGGAATAATCACACGATTTTGCTCGTATAGGTACAAGGAAACAAACGATTTGTAAGTTACGAGGGCTTCGACTCAAGTTCTATTGATTATTTCAATAATTTTCAACATAAATCAATAAATAATAGCTGTCAGAAAAAAAACAGACATTTGAAAAAAAACATGAAAAAGAACGATGTTTTTTATTGAAAAAAAACTTCACAGAAAAAAAACCGTTTTTTTACAACACTAGTTATTCATTACATTTAAATTTTTCTAATGATTTTTTTATCAGTTACTCAATTAATTATGTTGTTGAGATAAAGTATGCTTCTCGATTAGTTACATATCGCTCTTTTTGATGAAAGAAACTACTTTTTATTGAACAAGTAGTTGTGTCACACAATACAGGAAGTGAAGTAGTTTTCTCCAAATGTTACAATCTATTCTCTCCATTAATGCGCATAAGTAAGGTTGATTACGTATTATTGAAATGTGTTTTCAAATTCCAGGAAGGCGCGCTGGCTCACTGGTAAAGCGCGCACTTCTGGTGCGCGTGCGCAAAGTCTCTGGTTTGATCGCTGCCACGTATGTTTGTGGTAGATAACACCATACCACTGGATCTTCTGAAGGTACCCCCATTTTGTCCCACTTTCTGATTCCAACATCATCATTCGCTTGCTTTGATTATTGTCTCCCTTATATTAAAGGGCATAACGTTGGACGTTAAACTGAAGGATTTCATTTTTCTTTTTTTAAAATTTATTGCTATAGGTACAAAAGTTTCTTTTGCAGATATCATGATATGAATTGTATATATAAGCTCCCTTTAGAAACCCAATTTCTAACTCTTAGTCGTCTATATCATGGCCAAACTTAGTGTGTTCCATCCATTACTTTATAGATTTTGTCCCCTGTAAAGAGTGACACATTGACTAAAATATTTAATATATACAGGAACTTTTGGTAAATCAAACTTTACAGGGCATAATAGGGAATGACAAAGAGACATAATAGAATACATTCAGAGTAATATTTCGTTTAGTTATAAATAATTATATAATTGAAATTCTAATTTGCAACAAAGCTTAGTTATTGGAGCAATAAAAATAAATAAGTTAATTAATAAATAAAGTACAGTGTAATGTAGGTTTTTTAAAATTAACGTTATATTACATTTCATACATACTCTTCTACTTAATTGTACGTAATGACTAATGTTGATAAGCTATAAGTTGAGAGAGTGCAGGAATACACTTGTACAATTACTGAAGTATTATCAAATAATATATACCTAAGTTTAATCATTCGCTTTTAGGATATGATCCATTGATTGGGCTATTGTAAAAGTTCACTTTTAGTATTGGAGAGTAATGCAATAACCCGAACAATAGAATTTGTGTTGGCTTGAGAAAGACAAGGTCTCCTGTGTTAGCTGTGAAGGAACTTTCATCCATTTTACTACCTTTTCCCATCAACCACACATCGTCACCGGAAACCTAGAAGTCGGGTTCTTTATGTTAACGTACAGAAGGACTAAATGACAAATTTTTATTGCCTCCACTACTATGGAACTAACGTTTTTTTCATAAAAAAAATAAAACAGCAATAAAACAGATGTACAAGGACAAATTTTGTTTTCAAATATTGAAAACAGAAAACATTATCGAGCTCTGAAATGCATCTCATGTCATTCGAGTTTCATTTATATATTGAGGGGGTTTCGTATAAAACCTTACTTGTTTCTATTTGCGTACTATAACTGATTTATTTTGCTATTTTTAGACACTACTTTTTCGTTTTCTTTGCCGCCGCCTTTATTATCCTTTCCGTGTCTCTGTGTTTCATCTCCGAACATGAATTAAGTTATACATTATTATTATTATTATTATTATTATTATTATTATTATTATTATTATTATTATTATTAATAATAATAATAATAATAATAATAATAATAATAATAATAATAATAATAATAATAATAATAATAATAATAATAATAATAATAATAATAATAATAATAGTTTTTTGTTTGATGCATTAGCGGATACTACATGATTTTACTTTATCTTAGTTAATATTAGTTTTTATTTATGATGCGTCATTTTTATTCAAGTATGTAATCTAAGTTTATTTTGTGTTGATTTCTATGAGTTTGGTTGAATATGTCATGTACCTGCTGCCAGGCTGCACCTGTGGCTGTGTATGCTGTTTGCTGCCTAATAAATCAAATCAATATTATCATAAAGTATTAAAGGTAATAATTTATTAATAGTGTCTTGAAATTTATTTTAAATCGGCTAATCAAATTTAGTCATGATACAGGTTCAGTTTAAAAACTTTCAAGAGGTCCAAGTACGTCTTCATCCATTGTCCAAACATACTTTATGAAATACACGTATGCGGTATATACAGTAAGATAGCAGTATATACTATATATCGAGATAGCAAATCTACAAACATTACATACTAGATAATCTGATAATATAGAATTGTTTAAATGTTTCACTTTCGCTGTAACACGATTGACATTATACTGTATCGTTTCAACTGTACATTGTTTCACTTACGTTACTGGATTGCATTTAATTTTGTTATTAATTACTTACATTAATTAAAATAAGAATTTTTACAATCATGTTTTCTTTTTTTTAAAAAAAATAAGAAACAAGTTACAACAAATCGTGCTAAAAAGGAAGGAGATGAACTAAATTACATTCAAAAGATCTACTTATGCATGTATAGGTATGAAAATCATGAGGAGACTGTCATATGCAATCGCTTGACTTTTTTTCTTTTAGAAATCCAACGTAAAATTTAATATAATTTTTTTGTCATTTATACAGGGTGCGGCAGCGTTCATAGTAGGATATTAAAAACACACCATCAGGCAGTAACTGTAATTTATTTATTACCTCTTATGTCAATTAAAAGTTAAAGTTACTAATGTGTAAGTCATTATCCATTGAGTGAATTACTTTTTTAATATGACTCCTGTCAAATGAGGCCCCTCCTGCACAACACATTCATCTAGGCGGCGTTGGAAACTTTCCATAACTCGGCGTAACGTATTCCCTGTGACATTGTCGACGGCAGTTTTGATGCGATCCTTCAAATCAGGAATGGTGGCACAACGTGTTCGGAACACTTCTTGCTTCAGGTAGCCCCAAAGGAAAAAATCTGCACATGAAAGATCAGGTGAGCGAGGCGGCCAGGAAATGTCACCGAAACGGGAAACCTGGAATTGTCTGTCGCAAGAAACCAATGCCAATTCTGGCTGTATGCGAGGTCGCTCCGTCTTGTTGAAACCATAATTGTTCCACATTCACATCGACCATACCTAATTGGGTAAGAACGAAGTCTTGCAGCATCTTTAGGTAGCGTTCACTGGTGACAATTACAGCCAGACCGCTGTCAGCCTCAAAGAAGTAAGGGCCAATAATCCCAAAGGAAGCAACTCCACACCACACTGTGACACGAGAACTGTGCAAGGGCTTGATGTACAGTTCATGCAGGTTTACATCACTCCAATAACGCATATTCTGCTTTTTCACTGAACCACATAACTCGAAATGCGCTTCATCTGGCATCAGGATGGTGTGCAACATTTGTGGATTTTGGCGAAGGAGATCACGCATGGTCAAGCAGAATGTTTCTCGTGAAACCCAATCGCGAGGCCTAATTTCCTGAACAATCTGCAGCTTATATGGGTGAAAATGGAGATCTTCGTGCAATATTCTCCTGAATGACCGATCGAACATATGTACAGTTTGCGAATGACGACGAGCAGATCTTTTTCGGCTATGCAATATTGCAGCACAAACATTTTCCACGGCTTCTGGTGTCCGCAGAGTTCTTTCACTTCTTCCCGGTTTGCCACTGCAAACAGAACCTGCTGTTTGAAATGCACGTACCCACTTCACAATGGTTCGTCCATCTGGAACTTTCCCATGATTTTCCAAGTTGAAATATTGCCGAAATAGACGCTGGGTAGCAATAACAGAGTCGTTATTCTTGAAGTAAATTTCAACAGCAAAGGCACAATGCTGTGCACTTCACCGCTCCATATCACTGTCACACTCGAAATGGAAGCTCGTTAGTACACGAATGCGGCACGAGCTGGCGCTCATTCATGCAGTACGTCATTGTACTATGCAAGTCAAATTACGCTATGAACGCTGCCGCACCCTGTATATATGCACATATAATGTTATATGAAAATTGAAGAAATCATAAAATAATGCTAGTGGCGGGTAAAAAATTTTCCGATGATATAAAATACAAGTTGCAAGACTTACATCCCTAGTAGCAAAATCAGTTGGCTCAACGTTGGGAAAATGTTGGCGATGCGACATACCAATGGTGGCCCAGAGTCAGGTCTGGCCGCTTTGGCAACCATTTCAGACCCATTTCTCAACCTAACGAATGTTGGGCCTTCGTTTATCCAACCAATCCCCAACCATCTCTCAACGCTGGGCCAACCAAATCCCAATGACATTAAGATCGCCTTAAACGACCAGAGAATTGTGTACAAAGTTGAATGTCGGCTATAATGCCTTGTTTGTCAAAGCTGTAAGGAAGTAGTTAGCCTCAGCTGGTTCCAATTTTTACAAGCGCGGCATGCAGGCTCTGGTTCATCGTTGGCAAAAGTGCATAAAGAATGGTGGGAACTATGTGGAAAAATGAGTCTGTAGCTGAAATATTGCTCTGTTTAGCTGTGCTGTTGTTATTAATGTATCTCCATTAGTTTCCATGAAAGAAAATATGATGAATTACTTTCGAAACGACCTTCGTATAATGCTTGTAATAGACCTACATGGATAAAAAAATTGTGTTCACCTTAGAATATAATTAAATTTACTTCACTCACATTCAGGAAAATACTCAGGAAATTCAGGAAACTCGTATCAAACTACTAGTCACACGTACCTTGTTCAATATTTCCCTTCCAGCGGTGTAGATAAAATTTTTGCAAACATCACACACAGTGATGTTATAGACCAAGATCCTGCGAATTGGCCTCGTAGTATAAATTATTTTATTAGAACCACCCTAATCAAAAGAGGTCCTCCAGAGCAATTAACTGATCTTGACAACTGTCCCAGAGACAATTTCAACCGTAGGATCACAGGTAACTAACTGTAACATACATTATGTAATGGCAAAACTGTGTTCAGAAAGTAGTTAGTTTATTCAGAAAGTAAGAATGCTTTTTTCTGTTTTTGTTGGAAATTGTTTTCCACAAGTAAAATATATATTTCGCAGTTGATGGCTATAATTGGCACCTCTTTTCTGAGAGCTTTGGTTAGTCTTGAGTCGCAAACAAGTTGGATGAAGCTTTCGATAAGACTGAAGAGTGGTCTTACAATAGACGCAGAACACCAGAAAATGTTCAATGCCGAAGCACATTGGAAGAACGTAATAGAACGACTAGTTGCAATAATACAGTTTTTAAGTGAACAATGTCTACCGTTACGCAGAACATCAGATAAACTTTACACAAGTAATAACGGTAATTTTTTGAAACTGGTAGAACTCTTTGCAAAGTTTGACTGCGTCATGGCCGAACACATTAAAAGACCAATGGGAGGGCAAAATAAATACGATTATTACTTAGGAAAAGATGTCTAAAATGAAACTATTCAAATTCTTAGTGAACAAATTAAAAGTAAAATATTGTCTTTGTTGATAGCTGCAAAATATTATAGTATAATACTAAACTGTGCGCCAGATATTTCTAGTACGGAGCAAATGACAATAATCGTTCGTTTTGTACAAATTACATACAATACTGGAGAATGCCTTGTAAAAATTTGCAAACATTTTCTTGATTGATTTCATACCGGTAACAGACACCACTGGTCGAGGACTGACAGAAGTAATAATTAAACAGCTAAAGGAAATAAACATTCCTATCGAAGACATGAGGGGCTAAGGATAAGACAATAGTTCCAATATGGAAGCCAAACATTCACGTATTCAGAAGAGAATTTTAGAAATAAACTCCTGAGCGTTCTATATTCCTTCCAATAGTCATTCACTAAATCTTGTCGTTAACGATGCAGCTACAATATTTCAGTACGCCGTCTCATTTTTTGTATAGTTAAAAAAGTTTGACTTTTTTTCTGCGTTAGTTCAACATTGGGCCATAACTAAAGGAACATATTGGCAGTCTTGCTTTAAAACTATTAAGCACGCAAGGTGGGAGATCCAAATTGATGCTCTGACTTCACTTAGATATCAAATAGGGGAGATTATGATGTCTTACTTCAAATAAATAACGACAATAAAACAGATAGAATGGTCGCCCACGATGCTTTGTGTATAGCAAAGGAGAGTAACTTTACTTTACTCATTCGTTATCTGCTATGACTTTTTACTCCAAGTAAACATAGTAAGCAAAAATCTCTACAGCATTGATTATCATGTGTTGTATGCTGTTAGGTTACTTGAAAATATATGTGAGTACTTTGAGAGGAACAGAAATGATAAAAAGTTTCAATCTTACTTAGTTGATGCGATGGAGTTGGCATGAGCATTAGATATGGATGATCCACTGATAGGTAAGATAGTGCAAGCTCGAAGTCGAAAGAAGAAGAGACAGTTTCAGAACGAAGCAGAGGATGAAGTTATTGAACATCCATAAAAAGATACAAGATCGATTTCTATTACAAAGTTCTAGACGTGATTGTGTTAGCTTTAAGAAAAAGGTTTGAGCAACTTAAAGATTACAGCAAGTATTTCGATTTTCTTTACGTTATAAGTAATCTTGAAGATATGCAACATGAACTTTGGTCTGAAAAGTGGACTAAACTTGCCAGCATCTTAACACACGAAGAATCGAAAAATATTAACACCAGTGATTTCAAAGGCGAACTGAAAGTGTTAACTGCTATAATTAAGCCTCAAGGTACACCAAAAGAAACTAAAATTGAGGAACATGACTTTGCTCCCGACATCAGTATTGCACTTAGGATTTTGTTAACCTTATCGGTAACAGTGACAAGTGGAGAAAGACGTTTTTCGAAACTTAAGCTTATTAAAAACTAATTTACGTTCTTCCATATCTGAAACACGCTTGAGTGGTCCAGCGATGATATCAATAAAACTTGAATTGGTTGAAACATTGGACTACGTGAACGTGAGAAAGGAATTTGCTTATATCAAAGCAAGAAGCAAAGCAGTTAGTGTCTGATGAAGACAACGTTACGTTGTTGAAACTGTTACACTGGAATTTAGTTTTTAATAAACAAGTGTATATACTTTGGTCAGAAGTGTTTATTATTTCCAAAGCAAGAAAAGTTTCTTTCAATTAAGATATGTTAAATTTCTGTATCTCTGTTGTGTTTTAGTACATTATAAGATTTAAGCTAATCACTTAATTTTGCCGTAATATTGGAAACACACCTTGATATAAACTTAAAATTAAAATTCTTAGTCGGGACTAAAGCATTTTTTATTATTATTATTTTCTGTACGCGCTGCTGTGTATCATAGATATACAGCGAAATCGAGAATTCTAAACATTGTGTCACGTATGGAGTAAACATTCGAGAGGGGTAGTTCAATTTTTTGTTTACTTTTCCATTTCATACAAGTTTTTAAATGGGACATCTTTTTCATGACACTTGAACGTCTTCCGTTAAAATAAGGGTTCCAGATTACAGGGGCGGCATGGGAAAGTACCGCCCAGGGCGGCGAAACTGTTAGCGCCGGCCCTGCCATTAGCCAACGATAAAAGAAAATGGTCGAGTGGTGGGAAAAGTGCTTTTCTTAAAGCGGTTCCCCAGCATTTAGCCAACGCTAAAGTAACGTATTACTTAGTTGGGAAAACAGTCAATTCTAGTCTCGTTGCGTGAAGATCGGGAGATTAGTTAGTTAGCCAACCTTATATTTAACCAACGTTGGGCCAACGTAAGTTTTTCCGCTATAGGCTCTCACCAAACATCACCCACCCTTTTTACCAAATCCCACTCAATTCCCAACGGTGAGCCAATCAACCTTGTTACTTGGGATTATTGTTAGGAAAGTACTCTTTTTAAAGATCCTATACGCTGTTTAGTTATATCTTTTCACAAATATACGTATTATATATAGGAAACTGTAACTAAGCACAATCGATGAATATTTTTATACGACTAACAGAGGTAAGGTCATAATCCTAACAGATATTGCCCAGATATATTTATGGTAAAAATAGGTAGTTTTTTGATTCATTATTTCATTTCAAACACGAACGTAGCAAAGGGAGGGCCCTGGGAGTCCGTACTTCCACCGGAAATTTCTGATGTTAGTAGAAAGTTTTGTTTTTGTATGTTTCTCTCTCTACATTAAAATCTAGCTCATTTAAGTATTTCACTTAACCTGTTTAAAACAATTAGACCATATGATGATCGAGATTATTAATGACGTACCTAATTTATTATAAGCACTATTTTCGAGAATCGTTTTACTAGTAAAATTACGTACTACCGTTTACTTATAAATACACAATACCACCCTCAAATTAGCTACAAACATATTTTATTTGCTTCCAAATGCTTTATTATTATTATTATTATTATTATTATTATTATTATTATTATTATTATTATTATTATTATTATTATTATTATTATTATTATTATTATTATAAATAAACAGTCCTGGTCCAGAAACGGGCAAAGCTAGCGATTTCCTGGAAAGAATATATAACTCTTCTTCGATTATTTCAACGAGAAGAGACGATAAAAGTGTTTTGAGTCAATATATTAGACCATTAATCTACTCTCAATCTATTGTTAGTACAAACTAGCTAATTTCACCAAGTGCTTCAGCAAAAAAAAAAAAAAAAAAAAAAAAAAAACGCTTCTCGATATATCATACCATTTTTACTCTATAGAGATCAATATTGAAACCGGAAGTAATAATAGATTTTTAAACACTCTCGGCTTTGGTAGTATGTTACGGGTGGTTATAATTTTCTTAACTGGGATCCTGAATAAATTGCAAAACGTCGGTTATTACTACCTGTTACCTTTTTTGTTCTATGGCGATAAGCACTGAAACCTGCAATGGTTGATTTGAACCACTTGTGATTTCAATAGAGGGTGAAAGGGAGAGATAGTTCCTAATTTTGGTACCCTGAATCTATTGCAAAATACAGCTTCTCGATATGTCTTATGAGCTCCTTCGTGGTTAAGCGGTTAGCATACGCACCTTTGGCATGGGAGACTCGGGTTCGATTCATGGATTATGTTTAGTGCATCGGATTCCACGTTAACCATTAGGTCAACGTCTCATATACCCTCGCTGCAGAAAGGGGCATACTTTTCTATCTCGTTTGTTCTAAATAAAACCTCAGTTCTTGTTAACCAATACCTATTTTGTATTTATACGTTATTTAACGGCTCGTTGTTACAATATTCGTAATACTTATTCATAATTACATAAGTAACTTATTTATGTCAGTAGCGTGATCCCCCTTTGCTCGCTTTGCACGACCTGCCGCTATGTTGGGAACCACTGGTTTAAACTGCGAGAGAATTGTTGTTATTGATTTATGAATATTGGTCTATTAAAAAAGTGACCTTGTAACAGCACGGGAGCAGAAAGATTGAGTGTAGGTAAATTTGGTGTAGGAAATCTTGGTGTAAGAAAATTCGTTGCACGGAAAATTTGGTGTACAGAAAACTCGATGTAGCGAATGCTACGTGTAAGGAAATATTCGTTTAGTAGACTGTACGATGAATTATAAACATTGAAAATAAAGGAACGTATTAGTTTTAAGTTCAAACTTTGTATCTACTGCCTACTATAAGGAATTGAAAGAAATGTGATCGTGAAATAATGTGAATTCAAGATTTCGACAGATTTTAACATTTCATGACTCTCACATGACGAAAACTTAGTTTTCCGATGTCCGTCCGTGTGATTTAGCGAAGCGACCACCACCACCTATCGACATTTAATTTGAAACTTAAGTTGTTTTAGAGGGCGTCTTCTAGAATTGTCTACTTCCAAAAATAAATGTAGGTTACTGGAGGAATAAAGTTGAAAAGTGCACATTTTTCGAAAACGGTTACATGCGGGAAGCTTCCATAATAGTAATAAGAAATACAAATGCTCCACTTTACACAGTAGCTTGCAACCACTTTGGACAATAGGAATATTGTTCAATATTTAAGAGGAATGATCTATAATTTGTCATTTAGGCAAATAATTCTGAATCTCGCATTTGTTATGTATATATTATGCATAGTGTGTACTTTAGGTGTTTTTAGGACATAGTAAATATTATACTGAACTTCTTAATAATATTATTATTGCCTTTGTTCCTATTATTATCTCAATACTATCTCTACAACTATTATCTGATAAAACCATTCCACTTTATATTTTAATCCAACTAAGAATTTTTTATCCATATATTTTTTGCTTCTTACATATGTATCCTATATGGTCTATGGTGTACTATATGGAATGTGTTTTAAGTTGTTTCTATACATTCTGTTTCTATAACTATTCTCTGAACATCTAGTTGTGATTGTTTTATTCCTGACAAAAACTATCAGGTTGATTGTATGATGAAAACAAACTACAGTAATCACCCAGAAAAGACATATAAGAGATATCGGACCCAATACAAAAAATAAATTTTCTTTTCTTGAAATACGTAATAACATTTTATTCGGTGCATTTTATGCCGTTTTCTTTTTCACAATTTGAAAAATGAAATGAAATGAAATCTTTGAGTTTTACGTCCCACGGTTATGCCGGTTAGGCTAAAGGAGACGGTGATGATGAGTAATGAATGAAATGGTGGAGTGAAGAAAGTGGGAGGAAACGGGAGAACCACGAGAAAACCCACGCACACGGTGTTTGTCCACCACAGAGTTCACTTGGCGGGGGCTGGGATCGAACCCGGGACCCCTAGCACCAGAGGTGAACGCTCTACCACTGAGCCACCGCGGCCCGCTTTTTACAATTTGAGTTTTATAAGTTATCGTAAGCGGCAATACGCAATATCAGAGATGCAAATAAACACTCGCCCACTCGCCCACTCGCCCGGGGCGAGTGGTTCATCGGTGCCGGTGAGAAGCAGAGAAGGGAACTTGGTTTTTTGGATTATCTTTGTAAATATTGTTGTGCTGAGAGTTCTTCCTGTTATTTGAGGAGTATATTTAGCTAACAATTCTGATTACCGTCTCTCTGCTCAACTAAATGACAAACTGCCGCACAAAAATAATATTATTCTTTCCCACTTTATATTGCCTACAATAAAAAAAGGAAAGAGACAAAAAGTATTCGGTAGAGAAAGTTTGAACCTTTGCAGTGAGAGGCAGAGGAAGGGATAGGGACCCTCGGATCTGATTACAGATTCCGTTTGGTGGTAAGTTATTTGCAAGGCGGTCCAAACAATAAACTACATGTGTTCAATTGAAGAACGTTTGCCTACAATGAAGAAGATAAAAGAGGATTTCCAGCCATAGAAATATTTTTATTTCTCCAAGTGGCAAACCATCCATCAACATCTTTCCCCAGGTCAGCATTTTATTATATGAGAGGAACGAGCGAGAATAATGGCAAATGTCACTTCCGGAGAAACTAAGGTGAAATGGGTTCGCATAGAACTTTGAATAGTGTGTGTCTTTACATGTTTGCTAAAAAATTAGAAAATAACGATTACATTTCCTTAAACTGATCATATAGAAGAAATAATAGATTGTAACACAGGATGAAAACATTGTAACCATTTCAGTGTTAGTAATGAAAACATTGATGTTCTCAGCCAGTTTCAGAACAAAGTAAATAATAATAATAATAATAATAATAATAATAATAATAATAATAATAATAATAATAATAATAATAATAATAATAATAATAATAATAATAATAATAATAATAATAATATAGTAATAATAAGAGCAGCCATAAAGCATAAATGCAGTAAAAGCATAATGGAATTTTTCACCTATTGTTGGTACCATATCTGAGATTTTGACCACTTTACATGCCCAAATTTGCTTACCTTATAAACATAATAAAGCATAATTTACAAAAATAAAGCATCAAGCATAATGCTTAATGTTTTTGATTCCAGAACCCTGAGTATCTTTACAACAAAGAAAAACATGTTAATATATTAATGTGTCGAAGATAACAATTGTCAACAAAGACTGTCATCAATGCCGCAATCAATGTAAATCAACTATCAATTGCCTTCATGCGTAACAATGGAAAGTTTGAATTCTTCCTCTCTCTGCACCTTCCGCTCAGAGTGAATTTTTGCTTCCTCACAATGTTTTAAAAGGCAGGCAAGACTCATTGTGCTTATTCTAAGATGTCAAAATCAAAAGTATATGCATCTCAGACAGTAAGAGAATTCCCAACTGACCCTTTCAGAGGAGAAGGTGGTAATGTATTTTCTGCTCTTTGTTCTGAATTCATCAAATGTGAGAAGTCTACTGTGCAGGTACATGTTTCATCTTCGAAACACTGCTTAAGGAAAACTTCACAAAATGATTTGGTATGTTGTATTGATGTAATTTTGAGTGAGAAAAATGAATGGTTTCATATATACTTTTACTGCTTGTGTTATAAAAGCGAGTAAAATAAACCAAATATGAGATGCAAATGGGTAAAAATGAAATACAATTCAAGGATCAGAACATTAAGGACTGAATTAGGAAAAAGCATAATAAAGGATAACATAAGGAAATATAAAGCATAATCTACAGATGTATAAAGCATAAAGTTCGTTGCAATAATAATAATAATAATAATAATAATAATAATAATAATAATAATAATAATAATAATAATAATAATAATAATAATAATAATAATAATATGGTAGCCTTCCACTAAACAGAAAAAAAAATGATAATTATTTTTCTCACAACAAATTCCAAACTGATAAATTTAAAAATATTATAAAAAAATTACAAGCTTAAAACACGAAGGGAATAAAACAGAAGATATAACGATGAACACTACAAGTCAAGCATGATTCCTCTAAACACTAGTCCTCTCTAAACTGACTAATAGTACCAAATCCAACAACAACAAAAACGTAATCAATAAAATAAAATATTGACTTTTTAGCTTTGGGGTTAATTACTCACAGAGCTATTATCATCTTCACAGAAGAATAACTCGCAATATAAGATAAAGGTGAGAAAATGTGTAAAATTTTGACTTTCGTTTCAACAGATTAAATAATCAGTGATAAACTGAAAGCCGCTTCAACAATACTCTAATATAAGCCTATATATGAAAGTATATATCTGTAGATTGAATGATACCAAGATGATTGTGTTCCGAGGGAGGGAACTCGTGATATATGAGCTGATATGAGAAAATATGTAAAATTTTGAATTTTCGTTTTAATTGATTAATTAATTGGTGATAAACTGAAAGCCGCTTCAACAAGACAATAATATAGATATGAAGGTATATATCTGTAGATTACATGATACCAAGATCGTTATATTCCGAGGGGGGTAACTCGTGATATATGAGCTGATACAGGAAAATATGTAAAATTTTGACTTTTCGTTTTAATTGATTAATTAATTAGTGATAAACTGAAAGCCGCTTCAACAAGACGATAATATAGATATGAAGGTATAAATCTGTAGATTACATGATACCAAGATCATTATATTCCGAGGGGGTTAACTCGTGATATATGAGCTGATATGGGAAAATATGTAAAATTTTGACTTTTCGTTTTAATTGATTAATTAATTAGTGATAAACTGAAAGCCGCTTCAACAAGACGATAATATAGATATGAAGGTATATATCTGTAGATTACATGATACCAAGATCATTATATTCCGAGGGAGGTAACTCGTGATATATGAGCTGATATGAGAAAATATGTAAAATTTTGACTTTTCGTTTTAATTGATTAATTAATTAGTGATAAACTGAAAGCCGCTTCAACAAGACGATAATATAGATATGAAGGTATAAATCTGTAGATTACATGATACCAAGATCATTATATTCCGAGGGGGTTAACTCGTGATATATGAGCTGATATGGGAAAATATGTAAAATTTTGACTTTTCGTTTTAATTGATTAATTAATTAGTGATAAACTGAAAGCCGCTTCAACAAGACGATAATATAGATATGAAGGTATATATCTGTAGATTACATGATACCAAGATCATTATATTACGACGGGGGTTACTCGTGATATATGAGCTGATATGAGAAAATATGTAAAATTTTGACTTTTCGTTTTAATTGATTAATTAATTAGTGATAAACTGAAAGCCGCTTCAACAAGACGATAACATAGATATGAAGGTATATATCTGTAGATTACATGATACCAAGATCATTATATTCCGAGGGGGGTAACTCGTGATATATGAGCTGATATGGGAAAATATGTAAAATTTTGACTTTTCGTTTTAATTGATTAATTAATTAGTGATAAACTGAAAGCCGCTTCAACAAGACGATAATATAGATATGAAGGTATATATCTGTAGATTACATGATACCAAGATCATTATATTCCGAGGGGGGTAACTCGTGATATATGAGCTGATATGGGAAAATATGTAAAATTTTGATTTTTCGTTTTAATTGATTAATTAATTAGTGATAAACTGAAAGCCGCTTCAACAAGACGATAATATAGATATGAAGGTATATATCTGTAGATTACATGATACCAAGATCATTATATTCCGAGGGGGGTAACTCGTGATATATGAGCTGATATGGGAAAATATGTAAAATTTTGACTTTTCGTTTTAATTGATTAATTAATTAGTGACAAACTGAAAGCCGCTTCAACAAGACGATAATATAGATATGAAGGTATATATCTGTAGATTACATGATACCAAGATCATTATATTCCGAGGGGGGTAACTCGTGATATATGAGCTGATATGGGAAAATATGTAAAATTTTGATTTTTCGTTTTAATTGATTAATTAATTAGTGATAAACTGAAAGCCGCTTCAACAAGACGATAATATAGATATGAAGGTATATATCTGTAGATTACATGATACCAAGATCATTATATTCCGAGGGGGGTAACTCGTGATATATGAGCTGATATTGGAAAATATGTAAAATTTTGACTTTTCGTTTTAATTGATAAATTAATTAGTGATAAACTGAAAGCCGCTTCAACAAGACGATAATAAAGATATGAAGGTATATATCTGTAGATTACATGATACCAAGATCGTTATATTCCGAGGGGGGTAACTCGTGATATATGAGCTGATATAGGAAAATATGTAAAATTTTGACTTTTCGTTTTAATTGATTAATTAATTAGTGATAAACTGAAAGCCGCTTCAACAAGACGATAATATAGATATGAAGGTATATATCTGTAGATTACATGATACCAAGATCATTATATTCCGAGGGGGGTAACTCGTGATATATGAGCTGATATGGAAAAATATGTAAAATTTTGACTTTTCGTTTTAATTGATTAATTAATTAGTGATAAACTGAAAGCCGCTTCAACAAGACGATAATATAGATATGAAGGTATATACCTGTAGATTACATGATACCAAGATCGTTATATTCCGAGGGGGGTAACTCGTGATATATGAGCTGATATGGGAAAATATGTAAAATTTTGACTTTTCGTTTTAATTGATTAATTAATTAGAGATAAACTAAAAGCCTCTTCAACAAGTCGATAATACAGATATGAAGGTATATATCTGTAGATTACATGATACTAAGATCATTATATTCCGAGGGGGGTAACTCGTGATATATGAGCTGATATGGGAAAATATGTAAAATTTTGACTTTTCGTTTTAATTGATTAATTAATTAGTGATGAACTGAAAGCCGCTTCAACAAGACGATAATATAGATATGAAGGTATATATCTGTAGATTACATGATACCAAGATCATTATATTCCGAGGGGGGTAACTCGTGATATATGAGCTGATATGGTAAAATATGTAAAATTTTGACTTTTCGTTTTAATTGATTAATTAATTAGTGATAAACTGAAAGCCGCTTCAACAAGACGATAATATAGATATGAAGGTATATATCTGTAGATTACATGATACAAAGATCGTTATATTCCGAGGGGGGTAACTCGTGATATGTGAGCTGATATGGGAAAATATGTAAAATTTTGACTTTTCGTTTTAATTGATTAATTAATTAGTGATAAACTGAAAGCCGCTTCAACAAGACGATAATATAGATATGAAGGTATATATCTGTAGATTACATGATACCAAGATCATTATATTCCGAGGGGGGTAACTCGTGATATATGAGCTGATATGGGAAAATATGTAAAATTTTGACTTTTCGTTTTAATTGATTAATTAATTAGTGATAAACTGAAAGCCGCTTCAACAAGACGATAATATAGATATGAAGGTATATATCTGTAGATTACATGATACCAAGATCGTTATATTCCGAGGGGGGTAACTCGTGATATATGAGCTGATATTGGAAAATATGTAAAATTTTGACTTTTCGTTTTAATTGATTAATTAATTAGAGATAAACTAAAAGCCTCTTCAACAAGTCGATAATATAGATATGAAGGTATATATCTGTAGATTACATGATACCAAGATCATTATATTCCGAGTGGGGTAACTCGTGATATATGAGCTGATATAGGAAAATATGTAAAATTTTGACTTTTCGTTTTAATTGATTAATTAATTAGTGATAAACTGAAAGCCGCTTCAACAAGACGATAATATAGATATGAAGGTATATATCTGTAGATTACATGATACCAAGATCATTATATTCCGAGGGGGGTAACTCGTGATATATGAGCTGATATTGGAAAATATGTAAAATTTTGACTTTTCGTTTTAATTGATAAATTAATTAGTGATAAACTGAAAGCCGCTTCAACAAGACGATAATAAAGATATGAAGGTATATATCTGTAGATTACATGATACCAAGATCGTTATATTCCGAGGGGGGTAACTCGTGATATATGAGCTGATATAGGAAAATATGTAAAATTTTGACTTTTCGTTTTAATTGATTAATTAATTAGTGATAAACTGAAAGCCGCTTCAACAAGACGATAATATAGATATGAAGGTATATATCTGTAGATTACATGATACCAAGATCATTATATTCCGAGGGGGGTAACTCGTGATATATGAGCTGATATGGAAAAATATGTAAAATTTTGACTTTTCGTTTTAATTGATTAATTAATTAGTGATAAACTGAAAGCCGCTTCAACAAGACGATAATATAGATATGAAGGTATATACCTGTAGATTACATGATACCAAGATCGTTATATTCCGAGGGGGGTAACTCGTGATATATGAGCTGATATGGGAAAATATGTAAAATTTTGACTTTTCGTTTTAATTGATTAATTAATTAGAGATAAACTAAAAGCCTCTTCAACAAGTCGATAATACAGATATGAAGGTATATATCTGTAGATTACATGATACTAAGATCATTATATTCCGAGGGGGGTAACTCGTGATATATGAGCTGATATGGGAAAATATGTAAAATTTTGACTTTTCGTTTTAATTGATTAATTAATTAGTGATGAACTGAAAGCCGCTTCAACAAGACGATAATATAGATATAAAGGTATATATCTGTAGATTACATGATACCAAGATCATTATATTCCGAGGGGGGTAACTCGTGATATATGAGCTGATATGGTAAAATATGTAAAATTTTGACTTTTCGTTTTAATTGATTAATTAATTAGTGATAAACTGAAAGCCGCTTCAAGAAGACGATAATATAGATATGAAGGTATATATCTGTAGATTACATGATACAAAGATCGTTATATTCCGAGGGGGGTAACTCGTGATATGTGAGCTGATATGGGAAAATATGTAAAATTTTGACTTTTCGTTTTAATTGATTAATTAATTAGTGATAAACTGAAAGCCGCTTCAACAAGACGATAATATAGATATGAAGGTATATATCTGTAGATTACATGATACCAAGATCATTATATTCCGAGGGGGGTAACTCGTGATATATGAGCTGATATGGGAAAATATGTAAAATTTTGACTTTTCGTTTTAATTGATTAATTAATTAGTGATAAACTGAAAGCCGCTTCAACAAGACGATAATATAGATATGAAGGTATATATCTGTAGATTACATGATACCAAGATCGTTATATTCCGAGGGGGGTAACTCGTGATATATGAGCTGATATTGGAAAATATGTAAAATTTTGACTTTTCGTTTTAATTGATTAATTAATTAGAGATAAACTAAAAGCCTCTTCAACAAGTCGATAATATAGATATGAAGGTATATATCTGTAGATTACATGATACCAAGATCATTATATTCCGAGTGGGGTAACTCGTGATATATGAGCTGATATAGGAAAATATGTAAAATTTTGACTTTTCGTTTTAATTGATTAATTAATTAGTGATAAACTGAAAGCCGCTTCAACAAGACGATAATATAGATATGAAGGTATATATCTGTAGATTACATGATACCAAGATCATTATATTCCGAGGGGGGTAACTCGTGATATATGAGCTGATATTGGAAAATATGTAAAATTTTGACTTTTCGTTTTAATTGATTAATTAATTAGTGATAAACTGAAAACCGCTTCAACAAGACGATAATATAGATATGAAGGTATATATCTGTAGATTACATGATACCAAGATCATTATATTCCGAGGGGGGTAACTCGTGATATATGAGCTGATATGGGAAAATATGTAAAATGTTGACTTTTTGTTTTAATTGATTAATTAATTAGTGATAAACTAAAAGCCGCTTTAACAAGACGATAATATAGATATGAAGGTATATATTTGTGGATTACATGATATCAAGATCATTATATTCCGAGGGGGGTAACTCGTGATATATGAGCTGATATGGGAAAATATGTAAAATTTTGACTTTTCGTTTTAATTGATTAATTAATTAGTGATAAACTGAAAGCCGCTTCAACAAGACGATAATATAGATATGAAGGTATATATCTGTAGATTGCATGATACCAAGATCATTATATTCCGACTGGG
Organism: Thermobia domestica; assembly: GCF_964235325.1. Lineage (NCBI taxonomy): Eukaryota > Metazoa > Arthropoda > Insecta > Zygentoma > Lepismatidae > Thermobia > Thermobia domestica. The sequence goes on along the minus strand of NC_137461.1, from coordinate 113,440,750 downwards.
GTAACTCGTGATATATGAGCTGATATAGGAAAATATGTAAAATTTTAACTTTCCGTTTTAATTGATTAATTAATTAGTGATAAACTGAAAGCCGCTTCAACAAGACGATAATATAGATATGAAGGTATATATCTGTAGATTACATGATACCAAGATCATTATATTCCGAGGGGGGTAACTCGTGATAGATGAGCTGATATTGGAAAATATGTAAAATTTTGACTTTTCGTTTTAATTGATTAATTAATTAGTGATAAACTGAAAACCGCTTCAACAAGACGATAATATAGATATGAAGGTATATATCTGTAGATTACATGATACCAAGATCATTATATTCCGAGGGGGGTAACACGTGATATATGAGCTGATATGAGAAAATATGTAAAATTTTGACTTTTCGTTTTAATTGATTAATTAATTAGTGATAAACTGAAAGCCGCTTCAACAAGACGATAATATAGATATGAAGGTATATATCTGTAGATTACATGATACCAAGATCATTATATTCCGAGGGGGGTAACTCGTGATATATGAGCTGATATGGGAAAATATGTAAAATTTTGACTTTTCGTTTTAATTGATTAATTAATTAGTGATAAACTGAAAGCCGCTTGAACAAGACGATAATATAGATATGAAGGTATATATATGTAGATTACATGATACCAAGATCATTATATTCCGAGGGGGGTAACTCGTGATATTTGAGCTGATATGGGAAAATATGTAAAATTTTGATTTTTCGTTTTAATTGATTAATTAATTAGTGATGAACTGAAAGCCGCTTCAACAAGACGATAATATAGATATGAAGGTATATATCTGTAGATTACATGATACCAAGATCATTATATTCCGAGTGGGGTAACTCGTGATATATGAGCTGATATAGGAAAATATGTAAAATTTTGACTTTTCGTTTTAATTGATTAATTAATTAGTGATAAACTGAAAGCCGCTTCAACAAGACGATAATATAGATATGAAGGTATGTATCTGTAGATTACATGATACCAAGATCATTATATTCCGAGGGGGGTAACTCGTGATATATGAGCTGATATTGGAAAATATGTAAAATTTTGACTTTTCGTTTTAATTGATTAATTAATTAGTGATAAACTGAAAACCGCTTCAACAAGACGATAATACAGATATGAAGGTATATATCTGTAGATTACATGATACCAAGATCATTATATTCCGAGGGGGGTAACTCGTGATATATGAGCTGACATGGGAAAATATGTAAAATGTTGACTTTTTGTTTTAATTGATTAATTAATTAGTGATAAACTGAAAGCCGCTTCAACAAGACGATAATATAGATATGAAGGTATATATCTGTAGATTACATGATACCAAGATCATTATATTCCGAGTGGGGTAACTCGTGATATATGAGCTGATATAGGAAAATATGTAAAATTTTGACTTTTCGTTTTAATTGATTAATTAATTAGTGATAAACTGAAAGCCGCTTCAACAAGACGATAATATAGATATGAAGGTATGTATCTGTAGATTACATGATACCAAGATCATTATATTCCGAGGGGGGTAACTCGTGATATATGAGCTGATATTGGAAAATATGTAAAATTTTGACTTTTCGTTTTAATTGATTAATTAATTAGTGATAAACTGAAAACCGCTTCAACAAGACGATAATATAGATATGAAGGTATATATCTGTAGATTGCATGATACCAAGATCATTATATTCCGAGGGGGGTAACTCGTGATATATGAGCTGATATGGGAAAATATGTAAAATTTTGACTTTTCGTTTTAATTGATTAATTAATTAGTGATAAACTGAAAGCCGCTTTAACAAGACGATAATATAGATATGAAGGTATATATCTGTAGATTACATGATACCAAGATCATTATATTCCGAGGGGGGTAACTCGTGATATATGAGCTGATATGGGAAAATATGTAAAATTTTGACTTTTCGTTTTAATTGATTAATTAATTAGTGATAAACTAAAAGCCGCTTCAACAAGACGATAATATAGATATGAAGGTATATATCTGTAGATTACATGATATCAAGATCATTATATTCCGAGGGGGGTAACTCGTGATATTTGAGCTGATATGGGAAAATATGTAAAATTTTGACTTTTCGTTTTAATTAATTAATTAATTAGTGATAAACTGAAAGCCGCTTCAACAAGACGATAATATAGATATGAAGGTATATATCTGTAGATTACATGATACCAAGATGATTTTATTCCGAGGGGGGTAACTCGTGATATATGAGCTGATATGGGAGAATATGTAAGATTTTGATTTTTGTTTTAATTTTTTAATTAATTATTGATAACGTGGAGGCCGCTTCAGCACAACTATAATATAAATATGGTGGTGTATATCAGAGTATAAATAACTACTACGTTCTATATGATATGAGAGAGTTACGGGGGGTTGTTTATTTGACTTTATATACACTGGCAACCCTGAGATTTTTCTGTTACGGAGGTAGCAGATATCTGCTAGAATCACCGCGGTGACCATGGGCGTAATTTAGGGAGGACAGGAGCAATCGTGCCCATTGAAAAATATTCTTAATAAATTATGTACTATATGCTAACCAAGAACGTGAAATTATTATGACTACTTTATTCCTCCCTGGCAAAATCTGAAGTGACTCTGTTGCGCAAGGACACCGAACCTGAGATCCGGGCGGCCCGAGCTCTCCAATGCTCATGTGCCCCCATGTTACAATAGAAAGTTTATTCTTACTAGAACATAATTTTTCTTTAGTAAACTTCCTTTAACTTATATAACCATATGACGTATAACGTTATACTTTCTTACTAGAAGATAATATTCTTTAGTGAACTTCTTTTAACGCTATAATTTCGTAATTGCAGGGCCTGCCTTAATGACTATATATATATTGTTATGAATGTACAATATTTGGCATAATTTGAATTCAATTTGTCTTTAAATCCTCATTTATGCCTTCTTAGACACTTGCCTGCAACAAGATACACATCTGAATGCCTTCCCCCCAATTACAAAGAAATCGTCGCCCTTGCTGCTGCATGCGATGTTAATCTAGAAATCTCATTTCATTCATAATTATAAAAATACCACGTTATTCGAGATTGGAACAGTAAACTAAAAAAAAAAATATGTATTATAATAATCTGAAAGTTGATCGTTGATTCGTACAGAACAAAGACTAAATGTTTTGGAAAACAATTAATGATAATATTGGTACTGTTACGTGTTTACCAGATGAAGGAGTTTCGTTTGTATGGCATGATATTTCCTCAATTAATATTGAAACCGGAAAATTTATACCAGTTTCGATTTTGGTACTTCCACAACAATTTTTATGGAGGTAGTTGATAAGTACTTCAAATTGTATGTCCGTAGCCAAACTCCCGCTATAAAAATTGTTGTGGAAGTACCTTAGGATTCTGAAACATGGATGTTTGGATAGGGCACGTACTGTATTAGTTCCTAAGTGAAGTCTTGAACTGACTACGGTAGGTCTCATGGTTTTGAATCTATGGACCTTTAAAGTTCATTTTTTCCATGTTTTCGGCAGCCTATAACTCCAAAACGAAGCATTTTGTGCACCCAGGTTGATCCATACTTTTTGTTTTATCTTGGTGTCAAGAATCACCTCCCAAACGTTGTCGGTGTTGTTTTGAAACACCCTAACTCTCACCTTTTAGTAGAGAGTTAGGATGGAGATGAAATGTCTTCTGCGGACGCTTGGTTAATTGCAGGAAACAGCTTCTTGCTATCTATTACCGTTTTTGCTCTATAGTGATCAACGAATGAAACTGGAAATAGTTGATTTCTACCACTTCCTGTTTGAATATCAACCTCCGTTAACAAACTCAATTTCTAACTTTTGATCTCTACATCCTGGCCAAAACTGAATGTCATAGATAAAGTAGTTTATGGGACATTTTTGTCTTCCGTTCAGGGTATATATATATATATATATATATATATATATATATATATATATATATATATATATATATATATATATAAAGTTTTGGTAAACCAAAGAAGTATTTGATGTAAAAAGATAAATGGAGAGAATTATAGAACGCAGATGTTCACTATAACTATGACAAACCGACTACCATATCATACAGAAATTACAAATAAAATCGGAACATCTACACGTAAAAATAGATACGAGCAGCGCTGTAACTTAGATTTTTTTCTGGAGGGGCAAGCACTAATACGCGTATTTGGGGCCCCTAGAAAAAGTTTTTTCTAATTCTTGGGCTCCCTCTTTCCATCTTTCTCTTATTCTTTATGGGCCCCCGGAGCCTGTAGACCCTCTCGCACGCAAGGTCTGCGGGGTCGTTAGTTACGCCTCTGGGCCCTTTCCATACATGACAAATTAATAAAGGGGACAATATTGACAAATCTCAATGCCATACGAATAAATACTATTTCTAGGATTCCTAATAGTATATATTTTTTACTAAAATGGGCCCACGATTCATTTTTGTTTTATTTACCTTTAAAATTAGACTTCAGAGATTCAAATCTGGATTTCTTTCCATAGAATCGCTGTTATGTATCGGAAAATTCTGGGAAAAAATATCATAAAGATAGCTATCACGGAGAAACGGTATGAAGGGGAATTGATGCCCATAATTTTAGGAGAGTTTTACTGGACTATAATTCTGGACAAGAGGGGCATTCAGTACGAAAGAAAGAAGTACCGGTAAGACGTTATTTTCAAATTATGTCTATTCATTGTAAACACAAACGACGTAACTTGGATATTTTCTTGAGGGGCAACAACTAATACTCCCCTAGAAAAAATATGTATTTAGCGTTCCCTACAAAAATGTGAGATTTACTAGGAGGTGTTAGAAATACAGTGGGAGAAGGAAAGATAACTTTAGATGTGATTAGGAAGACGAGGACAAACTGGTTGAGAGGGTATCATGAGGGATATGCTATAAAGTATGGTAGCAGGAAAAAGAGAAAGGGGAGAAAGAGACTGCTGGTGATGACCGGTACTAAAACAGAAACAAGCAACGTGAGAACAGTGAGGCTAGCTAAATACTGTGGTATATGGAAACTTTTCAGTTGCGACAAGTTACCTGTCAATAACGGAAGGATAGTTATGATGATAATGACTATGATTACTTTTAAACTATGTTTGATACAGAAAAGTTAAACAGATATTTGAATTCAGCTCTCACATGTCTGTAAGATTCACAACTTTTTTCTCCAGAAATAGGATCTTCTTTTCAAACAGTGTAATCAGAGTACAATAACGCAATTTCCTATCTTGTTTCTTTTATTGTTGAGAGAACTCCATTATTGGGAGCATACTTTAAAAAAAAGTATAATTAAATGTTTTAAACAATGAATAAAACATTATTAAAAATTGTGCGAATTAACCCCTGAATATATATTTGACTTGTTGTTGAACAAGGTTTGAATATTCCCCTCTTGAATTTAGTTGAATTTCTTGTGCTTTTTGTCACCCCTTGCAAAATACATTGGAAAGGTTAGGAAAACGTGCTGCGATCAGTTGACAGTAGTCCAGCGTTTACACTCGTCTTAATATTGTCTGATAATTGGAGCCACTAATAATACAATTCCTTTTCAACCAATGTTCCAGTTTCTCTTACTTTTAAAATTATAATTAATCTAAAATTGTTATTCTCTTTCCTACTATCTCTAATATTTCTTGTTCCGGTAAATGAACAAGAAAATTCTGAAGTTAATAAAGCATTTTCTGAAATGCACATTCTTCGCACAGAAAGAATAGATTTATTGGAAATACTTGAAAGGTATACGTGAACCCGCTATTACACCTTTTAGAATACATGTTTGAATCGAAATAAAATTATAGATAATTAGGATCTATCTCCACCCAAGTGCTCACTATGTTCAATAATTCATTTCAAAAGAGTGTAGTCCTTACTCTTTGTGAAATATTTCAATATTCTTTTCTTCCCTTTTAGTACACTCATTTGAATCAAAATGGAATGATAAGACTTAAGTCAATGCAAATGCTATATTCCTAGAAGTAGAATTTTCGAAAACGCTGGGAACGTATCCAATAAGGAGTTTGTATATCGAGTTTTTTCTTTCGTAAGATGGGATACTCTATTTATTTGGCAAACCTTTTAATCCCCTCAGGATACGCAGTTTAATTAAAGTTTAGGCAGTTTAATGATAAAAATCCTGCCTGAGCCAAGCACTATGTTCAAAAATTAATTTCAGGCGGATATAGGGTGGGGATTTGTATAACAGATATATCTATATCTATCTATCTATATATATATATATATATATATATATACACACACACACACACACATATATATATATATATATATATATATATATATATATATATATATATATATATATATATATATAACATTGGTAATTTTGGACATATTTCATCTTTAAGATTTCTATCTGAAAATTCTTTCAAAATTCAAATATTGTAAATAACTTTCATAATGTAGAAAAGAAAACTTCATTTCTCTTCTCTTAGAACTTTGGACTTGAACTTGATTCCTCTATGCTCTGAAGGGTCCACATTAAGAAGAGAAGAGAATACTGGATTAGCTTAGTACAGGTTAACTTTCAGTTGTTAGGATTTCTTTGTGCTGTGACGACTTCTTGGATTCTTGACGCTATTGAGTTCGTTTATTATGTTATTAAATTTATTATGTTAGTTAATTATAATTAAATATAGGCTAAAAGGTTGTTTCTTTCTTAGGTTTGGCGGAACGCTGAACAAAATTGGACATAAGAGGAAATATGATTTTCACACCTCGATAAAATTAAAAACCTAATATGACAATTTTGAGCCACTTGGTTGTTATCATAATACACTGAGGCGAAAGAAAGCGAAGTTCTGAACGATGACGTAGTACATATTTGTGTTTCTTGCTCACTGAATCTGCTGATGCTGCTAAACAATGCAATGGTGGCAAGATAGCGTTGTATTATAAATATGATATCATCTCCGCTGAAAAATAGAAATGCTATAGGATTCCAGACATGACATTTACTATTAGAAAGAAGTTCTTTGTTGAACTGTTTTAACTTTTACTAATTTTGTGTTACACACTGTGCGAATTAAGTTATTGATATTGGGGAGAGGGAGATAAAATGACATAATTATACCTTCTTTTCCCCACTCAATAAACACATGATTATTTTTCAGTAGTAATTAACGAGGAATTTATTAAGTCAATTAACTTATAAACAACAACTGAATTAACTAACCTAACCTTTGCGAATGTGTCTCAGTGTAGAATTGAAAGTATCTTACACTGTATATGAAGAATATGACACATCATCTATTCTTGGCTTCGTTACACGTAGTTAATACGTCGCCATCCAAATTTACCTTCGACGACAAACTGGGCAAAGGAAAATATTGTGGTAGCCGTGAATATAAAATTAGAACAAGCCAAAAGTGAATGGTTTAGGTCTTCATTTTTCATTTAGGAATACAGTTACCGGATTAAGATTACATAAAAGGAGAAAATTCAGTGGAGCTTGACAATATACTCATTTTCTTTTTATCACTAAACGTGGTTTGGAACTGAAAGCAAGCATCCTCAGGGATTTACCGTAGAAATATCAGTTAGGGGAAAAATACTTGAAAGGCCTTGAAAGCATTATCAACAGTTGTTTTACCTGTATGTAATTCTGTTCCAACAGTATTGAAAACTGTAAATAAACATGTGAATAATGAGTTTCAATTTTGCGGGAAAAAATCCTGAAACACTAAGTTCAAATTTCACCTTTGATGGACCACAACTCCGGAATCAATTCATGTTTCATATGTATGAAAATAATTAGACGCATGTTTAAGCGTTTTTTTTTTCATATTTGACGTAGAAAGGAAGAAAATGGTGTAGGCGAAGGAAAAGGAATGTGCTTACAATTATTATAATGTTTATATTATAATAAAGTGGTCACATCTCAGAATTCATACACGGTAGAGACATGAAATATTTATATTTATGGAAAATAGTTAAATGCATGTTTTTTAGCGTTTTTATATTTGTCGTAGAACGAAAGAGAAAATGTTGGAAGAAAGATGGGTGGGTTTTGCAAATATTGTAGTAACCCGATTCTAGCATATATGCGTCAATTCTAGGTGTGTTCCGAAGATCTTCAAGGATTGGTAAGAATGAGAGCAACCCAACCTCTGCCCTGTCCCCCACTTCTCCAGAAAAGAACTCAAAATATCACGCAAAGACATACGTTCTGTGGGTCTTCCTGTAGTGGAATATTTCGTACGTCGTAAGAATTTTCTTAACAAGTTTCCCGTTTCGAAGCTACGTAATACGGCCAAGAGAGAAATTTTGAAGAGGTGGATAACCAGCATAACAACGATGTTTACTCAATTTCTCTAGATAAATATCATTATTATTAAATGACTTCCCATCTTCTTCGAGGTGGGGGTGGTGGGAGATGGTGAACCTACCTCACCGATTGTGATTGCAGTGGATTGGACCAGAATAAAACCAAGTGATGATGTTTTGTTTCTTAATGATAAACGTCCACCAAAACCATGGACACACTTCTGCATCCATAGCGTAAGTTAGCATAGAAACAATGTGGCATTAAACAAAGAAAAAGGCCAATATCCATAGTTATTATCATTTTTATTCCTTTTACAGAAAAGTACATATACAAACTAAAACGATTATAACAAACAATAAATTAATTTGTCTTATTGTTGTTTATTAAATTCCTTTATTGTTACAAGCTATTTTCCAGTTTGTTTCCATAGTTTGATTAATCACTTCTCAAGAAAACAAACTGATTTGAACAATAACAAATATTTATTCAACACACAAATAGTTCATATATATATAAATCATTATCATTATCTGAACAATGTTGCTTACAAAATGCATACACAACATAAAAGTTTTCTTACGGAGCAGAAGAGATTAACATGAAATAATCCATATTTGTATGTGGTGATGCAAGAAATCTTATTGTTTGATCTATCTAAGTGTGATGTCATGTAGATAACAATAGCTATTTACACATATTGCTATTAGAGCAGTAGAACAATAACGAATAACATTACTTTCGTGTATTATTATTATTTTAAAAAAATCACAACTAGCTGGTTGCTAAAGTTTTAAGCAAGCAGTATTTTTTTAAAAAATGTACAAATCATGAAATAATGTTGAATCACCATTGCCATTGATAATTGTATTTAATCATACAGTTATTAATAATGATAAAATACTGAATCAATTAGTTTTTAAAATAGAACATTCATTAGAAGATCTATTTCATCAGAAACAATAGATTTTAATGAACAACTGACAAAAAAAACGTACTATATATCAACATCGCCGATTTCTCTGTAACTTTGGGGGGAAGCATTCATAAAAAAATACATACAACAATATATATAACAATAAAAATACATATTCATAAAAATACATGGGGGCCCACATGAGCTTTGTGGAGCTCGGGCCCCCCAGCCCCCCAGGATCGGTGCCCTTGCTATATATCCACATCTTATATTAGATTTCGTAAATTGCTTTGCAATTGTTGAACCAGTTGAAATTCACGTTGAGCATGAGCGCTCGCAGCCTTCATGTATTAAACTGTAGGCCTCGCAATCTATATATACACGCTGCCGATAAAGAAAGTATATATAAGTCAATCATTTAACCTCCAAGTCTTAGATTCGGTCAGATTTTCGATAAAGAGCGCTGAAGACTCTATTGCTTTTTTTTAAACCTTTCTTTTTAATATCTAGGTAAGGTGTAATTGTATATGCATACTTTGTTTCGGATTCTACATTCAGTTCCTACCCCATTGCTCTGCCAGAAGGCCAAAATATAAATTTGTAATTCAAAGAGTTTGAGTCATCGTACCACTTTCCCCACAGGATGTCATATACTCGCTCCTTAGAACCAAATCACGACCGGCCCAAGGAACTAGGATCAGAACCATCTACAATTCAAATATTATTCCTACAAGAGTATCACATATTTTGTTACGCTCTGCTAGACTTGTGTCACACAGATTGAACTGTCCAAAAGGAAAGGAAAAAAATTATTGTATTTGTGTACCCTAAGGAATTAATACTTCAAATAATAAAAAAAGAGGAATCTTTAAATGGCTTGGTCGCCTTTTCCGCCTTCTCCATGGATCCGCCAGTGTTTCTACCTTCTATCAAAAACAATAGATAAGGCTCAACTCTTTTCAGTTCTCTTCGAAGTCTTCCTTTTTGAGATCTTGGTAAATGCGATCCATCCCCATAACAGAATATTCAGAATTTCATCAAAGTGGGAAGGGTACAAGCATCCAAATTCATATCGTTTTGGCACATCCGGCAGTTTTGTATGCATATCTCAATATCGTAAAAGTTTGTTTCTCCCATAATATCTTGTTGAAGGGAGGATTATAAACCTGGACCCCTGCTTAGCGTACGCTATGGCTTTCCCAAGTTTCCGTTCACCTGCCACTGTAGAGAAAAAATGGGAGTAGATAGACTAGAGTGGTCAAATGGCTGGGGTCCAAATTTAGGGAAGCGGCAAACTTTCTCAGACCAGTATTTTTTCTTCATACTTGTTCTTCAGTAGTGACCTTATATATCCTCTTGGTACTCAAATTAACCATTAAGTGTATTAAGTGAAATTTAAAGTTATACATGTATCATTTCATTTATTGTATACATAAAAATTTTATTGCACATATTTTTAATTTTTCCTCTCCCACTTAAATAATAATTATTCACTTCATTTCACAGCTTTTTTTTTTTTTTTTGTATTCAGGGAGTGGCAAAAATGGAATATGGTCCTGATCAAAAGTCAGATACTTCCTTGTTGTCCTATGAGCATTACGACTTGAAAGAAATAAATGTAGTTACTGCTAAATTGATGTGCTTTTATTGTAAGATATGCATTGTAGACAATGTTAGAACAAACGGAAACAAAAACAAAGTCTCATAATGATTTTTGAAAGTATGATATATATATATATATATATATATATATATATATATATATATATATATATATATATATATATATATATATATATATATATATATTAAATCATTATATTTAGGACTGAACTGCCCAGTGTGTCTTCCCTTTAAAATTTATTTAAAAACGAAAATTTAAAATAATCTTCCTAAAATATTTACATTAATTTTCTGGAATAATACACAAAACAGTTCGATATTGCCGGGCCACCGCGGCTATTTTCTCTAAATCAAATACGAAATTAAAATAGCACTTCTGTTTCAAATACCTCTATTTCAAAATGATGTGATAGTTAAAATTATACATAGGAGTACACATAGTATGGAATATCTATAGCAACAGGCTCTTACAAAGGGTATTTGGAGGGCACTGTGACCAATTGGCATGGCGGCTTCCAATTATCTGTATCGCCGCCTTTTTAATATCTTTCTCACAACTTCAGGCCTTTCTCCCAATATCTTTATTGCCACTTTTTTTATGCCATTCTCTCGATATCTGAACTGCTACCTTTTTCATGTCTTTCTTTCAATATTGGGACCACCTCCTTTTTAATAATTTTTTCTCAATATGTGTAACACAGGTTTTGCATGAATTTCTCCCAATTTCTGTAACATCATCTGTCTTATGCCTTTATTCCAATATCTGTACCATCGTCTTTTTCATGCTATTCTGCCAATATCTGTTCCATCGTTTTTTCTTGCTTTTTTCTCAATACCTGTACCATCATCCTTTTAAACCCTTCATCTCAAATTATGTACCATCGTCCGTTTCATGTCTTTCTTCTAATATCTATACTACGCGTACCACTCTTTTCATGACTTTCTCCCAATATCTGTACCACCGCCTTTTGAGGCATTTCTCCCTATATCTGTACTATCACCTTGTTCATTACTTTCTCTCAACATCTGCACACCGCCCTTTTAAATTCATCACAAAATTATGTTCTATCGCTCTTTCCATCTCTTTCGCCCAATATTTTATCACCACTCTTTTCTTTTCTTTCTTTATATAATATCTGTACCATTGCCATTCTCCCAGTATCCGTGTCATTGCCTTTAAATACCATTATCTCAAATTCTTTACCACTCCCTTTTCCTGAATTTCTCACAATATCTATAGTACAGTCCTTTTATATCCTTTATCCCAAATTTTGCATCACCACTATTTCCGTGTCTTTTTCCAAATCTGTACCACCATTCTTTTCATAACTTTCTTCCAATATCTGTACCATTGCCTTTTTCATGTCTTTCTCCCAATATCTATACTATTGCTTTTTAAATTACTTTTTCTAATATTTATACCATCGCCTTTTCATACATTTCTCCCAATATCTGTATCACCACTTTTTTTCCAATATTAGTACCATCGGCTTTTCATGGAGCTAATATATTCTGATTATATTTTGCATCTATAACGAAATGCACGTTTATTAGCACGCGTAAATATTGTCCCAATTGCAGAAAGACAATCGTTACAATCTACGAAAAATTTAACTGATAAAGGGAAATTTTTGTGTCTATGGTGGGAATTTTTTTTAATCTACAAATGGTTGATGGTGGGAGCTACTAAATTCTTCCATCATATTGTTTGTCCGGGAACTTCAGTTTCTCGAAACCGATTTGGACCAGAATTGGAATGAAAATGATTTACAGTCTACCTGCTTGACCTTTCGGTCATGGTCGAGACCGAAAGTCGAAATTGACAAATATATCAAAAGCAACGTCTTGATATTATCGTGTGGTTTTTTAGAAAGTGCTAGACCAAATAAATGCAAGTTATTGTTCATAGAATAGGCATAGCCAGAACTTCTTATATGGGTGCGCACAAACGTAATTGAAACTTATCTATACACTCACTATAACGTTTTCATGAGCTCATTTTACTGGATTTTAAGTGTATCAAAAATAAGATATGTTATTTCAACGAATTGAAAAATTACAGCTAACAAAATTTTAGAATTCACAACAATTAAAGCGAAAGTAAATCAAACTATTGTATTTGAGTGTGCACAGCCAGAACCCGTACCTACACGTGCGCCTATGTGAAGATACATATGTTCTGAAGTTATTAAGAAAGTAATATGTTACAAGTTAATGTGCTGTTTGTGACTGTATGTGGAGGACAAATTTATCTGCCAACACAACGAAAGTTACAAAAGAGGGTTATATCTGTATGAGATCTTAGACGGGAAGAAACTCCATTTGATAAAAAAAAAAAAAAAAACCTTCATCTCCATTTTTAATCAACATTGTTTACATTTTCCACTTATCATAAAAATCCACAAATTTTAAGAATAAGCAAAACAATGTTTTTTCTTAAATTTGTTGACTTTTTTTTTTTTTTTTTTTTTTTACTTTTAAGATTATATGTTTAAAGTTCAAAGATTTAACTTATCTTACTTACTACAAAAGAGCCAGTGCTACATGTTCTGAAGCGAGCAACAAACGGTTAGGATTTTGACAAATCAAGGCACTCAACGTCTCACTCACACATCACTTTGTAGGTCAAGAGCACTTTGGCAACTTCGCATTGAAACTTCTCACCATTTAGCAATAATGACTTAAATTAATCCGATTGCTGTCAATCGATGATTGGAATTAGCACGTGCGCACGTGTTCTAGTAGAAACTATTTAATAAAAAAGAAAGTGAGGGAAATGGATCAAGGTATAAACGACCCCTTACACAATACTATGCTGATTATGTGGGTTAATAGTAGGTTTCTACGTATGAAGACATCAATCAGATACAGGCATGCTTCCGTTTTAATTTAAGGAGTTCACGAAAGAAGTCATAAAATTCATTCTTGATCGAAACTTATCGAAGAACATTTGAGTCATTTAGAATCTTTGGTAATCATCAAAGAGTACAGAAATGTAGAGGATCTACTGATATTTGTGTATGTAGAATTTCAAGTACAGAAGGTCATTAAACATTTTTTTTTATTTTAAAAAATTGAGTTTTCTTTGTTTCATTATTTTCAAGTTTCTTTCTCCTGAACTAGGAATAACAGATTACACGTTCGTACACACTTTACTTACTGTATAGTTCATTTTAATCCCTTTGCGATTCTACTTCTCTTCCTTCGTTTAAGACATTTTTCGATAACATTTCTCCTCCTCCTTTCAAGACATTTTGCGATACTATTTTTCTCTTTCCCTTTAAGACATTGTCAATTATAGTGATAAAATACGTCCCTCTTATCCCAGTAATCAATTAATGCAAAGATAAAGCTAGTACATTGTTGAGTATAGCACTTAATCTGCAATTTCGCTTGACCTGAATAATCGTTTCTTCAGTTCCACAGTATATCTGTAGCTATTACATATGCTACATACACGTCTATAGGAGTGTTGTTAGCAGGAGTAGCACTGTGTTCGTGATGAATATTAAAATCATAACTATGCCGAAAGATAATTATAAACATAGGCGCCAACTACCTGGATGCAGCGGGACTCAAGCACCCATTTGAGGTATTTAAAAGATGTTGAACATCCATTGATTTTTCGAAGTTCGAATTAACTTCGAAATTGCATTTTCATGCGGTGAATAATAAAAAGAAACTACTAGATGTAGTGCATGTAATCCCAGGTTAACTTTAAATAGCGATGCATATGTGTTGAATAGTCACTTATCACTATACCTGTTTCAGAATCATCAAGTTGACGGCAAATCGAGGATCGAGCAGCTATATAACCTTACATCGATAATAACAATCCGTGGGTATAATTTTGTGTAATTATTTCTTTAAAGAACTTAGTGTTTATGTTGTTAATTTATGTATTTTTTAAAAATATAAAATGCTTTACATAAATTACAAGTCAGTTGAATCATCTACTAGTTTCAATCAAATTATCATAAAATGTTCTAAAGGTTCGACTGCAATCATAATTTTTTAAATAATTTTCTATCTCCTTATTTTGGCCAATATTGCTAAACACGTTTGAAATTCACAAACAAAATCTTAACGTTTAGGAATTTTGTTCAGTATAAAGTTTGGGAAATCGTGCTTTTTAAAAAAGTTTTTGCAAGTTAAAAATAATTTCACGGTTCATTTTATTTCAATAGCTCTTGATAGTCTTTCTCGCTTCCCAGGAAGAACTTATTTGGGAACCACTGCTCTCTTGGATCTACTAAAAATATAAATAAATAAATAAAAATAAAATAAAATAATAAAAAGTATATTTGACGTTAGTGCCGACGTCTGAGTACCCATTGAGAAACTTAAAAGTTGGTGCTTATAATTATAAATGCAAACTCAAAATAGCTTACAAAATGGAGGCTCTTCTCTAAGATCATTCCCCTACTTTTTTGAATTTTACTGATTAACTTACAGATAATGAAGAGTATAAAAATGTAGAAAGCAAGCCAGAGAGTATCTATGAAACGCTATTCATTAACTAATAACTCCTTTCAAGACTTTTCGTATATTGAGGCATCTCTCCTTTTGTCCAGGAGAGTTGCCCCGACTTTATGATTTATAAACGAAAAGCCAATATGGACGCTCAAACGTGTAACACTATTCTTAAATATCCCTTCAGTAAGGTGAAGGCACCAAACAAACTTTTCAAGACGTTTTAAATCACTTTACACAGTTTTATGAAATTTACCATTTAAGATCAAACCATAACAAACGATTGCACCTACCTTTTACTTGCTATATTTCTTTAAAAATGCAACACAAAACAATGACACTTTATATTTTGTCCTTCTTCCTCACAACTGAAATCTGTAAGTGATCGGTGCTGCACTTTGGTTGTTAAAGACGAAGTTATGACGGCTGGGGTATCTCTCCTGGCGAGGCATCTCTCCTGGAACTACCCTATACATTTGAGTGCCCAACAATTATGACGTTATATAATGAATCCTCAAATTTCTGATCTATAAGAATAGGTTTGGAAACAGTTGTTAGTTTGTTTAACATCATTTTGAAGTTACTATATGGCTTACTATATATATAAAATAGGAGTAAACTTAGCGAATGGCCCGAAATGTCCAGTGGAGAGACAAGGGAAGTTACTAAATGTTAACACTGCGAAATTGTTGGTTGGATTAGAGTTTAATGTTCCTTTCAGCCAGGGGTGGATCCAGGGGGGCGATTGCCCCCCAAAGAGTAGCTTTCTTATTTTATATATAAATAAAACCCATCCCAGAGTTTGGAGTTCTTGAAAGTAGTTCTAAGTAGCAATATTACAACTCGCCACACCCTCAGAAGTCCGTCCTGGATCCGTCCATGCTTTCAGCAGCGAGACTACATGAGAGTGGGCCTACAGATTAATGTGGAATCCAAACTACATGAACTCCCTCCGGGAATCGAAAGCGAACCTCTCGTGCCGAAGGCGTGTACGCTAACCACATACCATATACAAAGGAACTACTGTAAAATTGATATCAATATGTTTGTATACTTCGAAATATTCGGATTTCACGTTAAACTGTGAGTCCACGTCCCATATAGATTTGGTGCTGAAACGGACCCTAATTTCTCATTTACTACATTTGTTTTCATTTCTAGTTTAAATCTCTTAATTTATAGAACTTTTTAGATCTAGATCTATCTTATTTTTAGGACTTTTTGTGAAACGTGTGTTGACCATTGAATCTATCGTAACGAGGACAAATACTTTAACCACTGACGTTATCATAAAATCACAACCAATCTATCTAATCTAATTCAAACAACTAGTTTGACATATACGGATTTACTGTACACTATTGTAGCTAATACAGCATTTTTGAAGAAGTTAAATGAAGCTACAAACTACGTATGTCACAAAAATTACATGTTTAAAATTCCCTCGTTACCTAAAATTGAAAAATACAGTAACCGTATTCTTGACCTATTTTAAAAACAAACAACTTAGTGTTACTTCAAGCACAATCAGAATCGAGTGTAGCAGTGAACTCAATGATTTATAAGCTGACTGAGACATTGATTACATAAGGAAAAAGGAAAGACAACAAGCTTCATTCCAGTGATAAAAGCACATGACCGCTGCTCTAATATAGTTCCAGAAAGGAAGATGTTATACTGTGTCATATCAGCTTGTTCAAAGAAAAAGCTAATAACAACAATTATATAATATAGATAGTAATAACTGAAGTTTAATATTTTGTGTTGTTTCTGTTTTGCGATGAGTCAATTTTGCTCAACGGCAAATTTCCTGAACCCATCATATTGGGATATCTCAAACTTGCACGATGACTTACATTTTGCCTATTAGAACTTTGAGGAACTGGGAAATAACTTATAGGTTTAAAATTCCTATGAGCATTCCAAGAACCATGTACGGGGGCGCAATTGATTCCTGCTCGCTTCTTCCTGATATAACCAGCATCATCATTATTAGGAATATTATTGGTATTGATGTCAAACGAAAAGGCACCGCCACTATATTGAGGAGCGATTTCGGCGTTTTTGTAAGAGGAATAGGGACTGTATGATCCATACTGATTTCCATACCGTTTGTACGATTTATTATAAAGTGAATTTTGACCATTTCCATAAGGAAACGGAGAGCCGTATGAGGTTTCATTTCCGCTTTCGGAAATGTTGTTAACAATATCAAACGAAAAGCTTCCGCCGTTGTAATGGGGCACACTTTCGCTACTTTTTTGAGAAGAATAATGTCTGTACGATGATCCATGATGACTTCCATAAGGGCTGTATAATTTAGCGTATGATGATGATTGACCAGTTCCGTAAAGACCATATGACACATCATCTCCGTTCCCATGATTCGAGGACGGTTTCGACTGGTATCCTTGTCCATACCTATAATGATACGGTGATTTGTATGGCGATTTTTGATTGTTGTCGTAATCGTGGGGTGAACCACCATGATCAGTGGCGTAGCTTCTATGTGGTGAATGGTACGTAGAACCACTCCCGTATCCAGAATAGTTGGGGTTGTAATAAGAAGATCCATAGCCATTATTATTATTATTATTCCATTCTTGGGAAGAAGAACCATACCAGGCACCTTGTCCATATGTAGTCCAAGGGTAGGAGCCACAATCATAATAAGAATGAGGTTGATAAGTTGGTGATGTAGTAGTGGGAGTAGGATATGGATATGATGGCGTTGGATAAGGATAAGTTGACGATGGAGTTGGGTAAGGGTAAGGGTAAGATGTTGGCGGATAGACTGCTTCTGATTGAACATGAAGTGAAAATCCTCTTCCAACTAATTCGTTATCTGAGTAAAACGTAACGATGGCTATATTTCCTTCTGTTACGAGTACTGGTGACTGTTGAAGAGTGCCACAAAACCTGTAAGTAAAACTGACAGTGAGTGTAAGCTGGAAATAGAAGAGTACAATATTTAGCTTATATTAGATTGCAATATTTAGATTTCAATTTAGCTTGAATTTATATACACTATATATATGTAAATGTTATGTTACTCATTACACCATGACACTATTTTCTATATGAATGTATTGTATTCTGCTACTTTAATTCAATCATAGAGATAGAGCATTACAATGTGGTTGAAAAATCTGACATAGCTGATGACTACTATTAATAAAAAGTTTCAGGCAGCATAAGAAATATCAGTTCTCATCCCAACATTGCGTACTTTACTCGCCAGCACGGACATTTTGGAGATCTGCTGCACATATCTTAAAATCCAAGCATGCACAGTACCTACGGCAGGTGCGCAGCGTAAAACCAGAGGAGTCTAAAGTGTTTTTCTTGGGGGGAGGAGGTTAAATACGTCTGTGTAGTATTGAACCTGTATTATTCTGCACCCAAAATATGATAAGTAATTATTAATTACTGCCACCCATATTTTCAGAAAAACATGATAGAAATAAATTATTTTTAAAAGGAAAAAGTAGAATACAGATGAGATGTAAAATCAAATCTTCAGGTTGCACCAATAATTTGTTTGTTACGCAAGTACAGTTTTGTTAAGAAAATGCACAAATATTAGTTGAGTTACGGAGTTGCGGGAGCGAGGTTCGGATCTAGCAGACCTCCCACGTGGGTGCGTCCCTGACCTCTGGTATTATTTACAATATTGAACTCAGACAATGGAGTTATTCTAATAAATTATAATTATTTTGGCTAATGAATCAAGATTTACATACCCCTTAATAATAATAATAATAATAATAATAATAATAATAATAATAATAATAATAATAATAATAATAATAATAATAATAATAATAATAATAATAATAATAATGACAATAACAATAATAATAAATATTTTTTAAGCTTCAATCTCGCACTTAATCAGCGATCAACCTACGGTGATTGTATCATACATATTATGCATAATGAGCATTTTATTTAATAAAAAAATTGAGATGCAGCGAAAAGGTCATTTTATACTGAAACATTAATTAAAAAGAAACAAAATCTTTAAAGGAAGTTCGCCAAGGCCTATTTTATATTAAAGGTATCCCGGCAATTGCCTGATGGGACTGAAAAATTACCAGTTAGGATACCTGCTATGAAAAGTCAAACCTGGGGACTTCCAATTACGAAGCGCCGAAGTTAAACCTCTAAGCCAAGTTCGCTAAGTAAAGTGATCAATTAATTTTGAAAACTTTTACTGCAATTAATTTTGAAAACTTTTTATTATTTTCATGAAGAAAAGTGTATTTTCTACTATGGTTGAGAACTATCCCTACTACACTTTTAATCGATAATTAATAGTTCATGATAATTATTTCTTCTCATATTTATACAGACTATTCGGAGTAAATGTTTCATTGTAATAAGAAATTAAATATTTTAATTTTTGATAATTTTAACATGTTTTTAAAGACATAATTTTGAATTATAATTATTTTGAATTTTGAATAAATAATTATTTACAACTATTCAAATAAACTAGCATGCTCGTATTAAGAAACATTTTGGAACAAAAGACTTCTTTAACGAAATGACAAACAAATTTAGAAAAAAAGTTTTAGAGCAAATTATGTGATTTGAACTGATAATTATCAAGAAGAAGAAACAGGTTAGGTTACTAGGTAGGTAGGTAGGGTTACTATTTCTTGATAAACGTGTATACCCAAGTTACTAACAGAAACTGTCTGCTCCCTTCACTTTACATATTTTGTGTAGTT
The DNA here is from genome assembly GCF_964235325.1 of Thermobia domestica. Taxonomy (NCBI): domain Eukaryota; kingdom Metazoa; phylum Arthropoda; class Insecta; order Zygentoma; family Lepismatidae; genus Thermobia; species Thermobia domestica. The sequence goes on along the minus strand of NC_137461.1, from coordinate 113,420,644 downwards.
TTTCTATCTAGGCCTTTCTTTACTTATAGGATGATGAATATCTATGTGTATTAGGAATGTGCTAGCTGAACATTATGACAGAATTACGTGTTATTTCTTTTTTTTTTAAAAAAAAAAGCATAAAATTGCTATTCCTTTAAAAATTTCATTGCGAGTTTGCCACGTTTATGAGAAAGGAACTTAGCTATAAATTTGGCAATGAAAATTTCAGAGGTTTCTTTTAATAGTATATCTTTTTATTACAGTTTCGGCTTTGGTCAGTTGGAGTTTTATTAGTAATCTTGAATTTTCCAAAGCTCCAATAATTTACAAGATGTTTCTTTTTTAATTGTATTGTAATTAGCACATTTTTATTTTTTCCTTAATAATATTTTCTTTCTTTGAAATACTTGTTTTCTTCTGTTGCAATTTTCCAAGAAAACGTGAAATTTTCTCTCATGAGAATAAGAAAGATCTCTATATATGTACTTTTAAAGACATTTTAGACAGAAGTGTACATGTGATTTCAGTTAAATTGTAGTGTCCTTTCGTAGTAAAATTGGCACGTTTTCTGGCATCGGACTGAATTCAAGATAGCATCCTTGCTTAGATAAAAAAAAAAAAATATAATAATGGTTTATTTGATTGACTTATTTATACGAGTTTAAAGTTTCTTTTCCGAAACGAGTCTATAGAAAACGGTACCTAATAACTAAAGTAGAGTTTGAACAAATACTCGAATTATCCATAGCGTGCTCCGAAAGGGTTATGAAAACGGGGACTAGTACATACTGAGCCTTATCTTTACGTCCCCCATGGGACATATTTACCTGTTCAGCATTGGGGTGGGTGTTGGGGTATGTACCACACATCTCATACTCAGATGTCTCAGGCATGAAATGCATTTAAGAGTGATAAAAGTAAGGATCAACTTTTCAGAAACAGCATATATGTAGATCAACAGAGCAACAACAAAGACTATTTTCGTGCGTTTCTAATTTTTCGAAGTAAGTATGATTCTTCAATGAATTTCAGTAGGGTAAGAACCCCGAATATGAGACCTTAAAAGTTAAGATGCCATATACTGCTTATTTTTAGCATAAACAAAACTGTTGTTACTTTAATATATTCTATGGAATGGCTAATTTACGATACAAACTATTGCAATTCATAAAAATATAGGGGCTAACAATAAAAAAATTATATTGAAAAATGTGACCAAAGTTGCTACACTGCCATTTTTATGAGGGGTACCTAATACGAGACCCCGGCTTTTTGTGTGCTCTTAAAAGAGTTCTTTTATTAATTCACCATTGAACACGTCTTTAAGCCAAATTCTGTGATGGCACAAAAATAGAAAACGTTACACTTTCAATCTAACTCACTTTCTTCAATTTTGGAATATACGCACTGTAAAATTTTACACTTTTTGTGCACATAAACTGCAACGATTTTTGATCAGTTCTTTTAATGTTCAAATATGTACCAAATGAGGAGAAATGTGTCCAAAATGAAAATACAATGCCAACGAAATCACTGGCTCTATGTACATGACTAAGTCTAAGAGACTACTTTGTGAATACAGAAATGTCGATACAAATGAGCTCCTAATATAAGACCCAATATTACTATACGGGTCACATTATGAGATCGGTCTCATATACTGAACCCGTTAAGGGTCTCATATTAGACATTCGACCGATAAACAAATGACTAACGCCATCTCAAACATAAGTGGAAGAAAACCGGTAACTAATTACATGTTGCAATACGCATATTCACTGGTATAAAAGAAAGTAAAGATAGAATTAACATCAATTTACCTTCTCCATTTTTAGAACCAGATGTGTGCACGTTAAGAAAACTTTGTAGGGGCGCTATTTCTTCCAGCCTCCACTATACTAACAACTCTCCACATAACGAGCTCTCGTGACTTCCGATGCTGTGGCGGGCTATTTTCTTCTGTTTTAGCTCGCTTCCACTAGATTGCAGCTCTTGCTTCACAAGATAGGTAAGATTCTCAATTTAGGTCCCTATCCTCATATTAGGGGTTTTTATCCTATTTAGAAATCATGCAACACTATACAAAACATGGAACTGTCTTCAACGGAAAATGTAATTGAATGTAATTGTAATGAAATATATATTAGTATATACGAGGTATATATTAAAATACTATATAGCAATATAGTATTTTCCTTCCTAAATGAGCGATAAAATGCAGACAGTCAAAAGTATTGATTCATTAGATTAGAAGTTTGATTCAACCTCTGAGTTTAGCTGATTTAATGAGCTGTAGAACATTCCCATCTTCTATCTATATAATTTCCCCATTATCGTGAGCTGCCGTGTCCATAGGCTTAGTAGTTACTACGAGTACTAGGGACCGGATTTTAAGGTGCAAATATGTGGTAAAAAAAAGGGAATAAAATGTGCTGAAAAATTATTCTAACAGGATATCTTTATACAGTTACGTGAACATTCTTTATTCATTACACCAGCAAATATTGTTTAAAAAACTTGGCTTTAAACATTTGACATAAATTGCAAAATTGTTTTATTTATTCTCATAAACTTGTACGACATTCAACATTCTTGCAATAAAATTGTGGTTAAAACCAGCTCGGTATTAAAAAAAAAAAAAAAAAAAAAAAAAAAAAAACTAATTTAGCAATATTGTGGCTTGAGAAACGTTCCATACTACTGGATTTTCAGAAACTGGTTATACTTTATTATACACAATATTTCTATGGTTTCGAATGTTAATTTCTGTCGCTTGGAGTTCAGGTGATCCTTAAACATTGCTCGACATCGATGGAAACCAGTGATGCATATCTTGTAAGCACATGGATAGGAAGTTTAGTTGACTTTGCAAAGGTTTCTACGTCCTGATTGTTTCGCAAATTCAGTTCAAATTTGTCCCTAGCAAATCCGTCAAGATTGTGTCTAAATTTATGGATTATGTGCAAACCAGATTGAAAATAAAGCGTACTGTTCTGTCCAAATTTAAAAAAAAACAATAAAGGTGCTGAAGACTAAAAGAAGTTAAAAAAGGGGAAATTTTATTAATTTAGCAAAAAAGGTGCAACATTCACGAAACAGGTGCAACAAAGTGCCTTCATTTCAATTCGTTTTATGCCTGGAAATATATATTTTGAACTTTGGTTGTTTAACAACTACATTTTTAGGAAAAGTGCTGCACCTTAAAATCCGCTCTCTAGTTATTACTAAGCACTGTTGGGCTTTCCCTTTATTACAATGCATTTATTTTAAAACTTTTTAGTATGCAGATTGAAATATTTTGATTTTCAGATGCTCATATATTATAATTGATTGGCGATAAAGATAAGAGTTCCAACTTTATTTATAAATGCACTACTAAATGATGTAGAATTTATCACAATATTCCCCTTTACTTTAACTTTACTATCTTTCAGAATCTATTTGGTTCATTATTCAAACACTTATTTATGGTTGGGTTAATTGTAGATTTACCGTCTCTTTCACCACCGAGGCTAAATAAAACGTGGTCCTACAGTTTAGCGTGGAATCCAAACGCTCACTGGGAATCGAACACGGCTCTCTCACGCCAAAGACGTGTACGTTAACTATATAGATACTAATTATACTATATCGACATGTATAAACTTGTATTTATCATCGAATCTACAGCACAAATTTGAGAGTTACATTTGAATTTTATTTGATCAAGGAAATTGACTTTCCCCTGAAGAATTGTTTTATACTTAAAAGAGTAATACGCAGAGACAACACTTGTTTCGAATCTCGCCTTGTGCTAAAATCAAAACATTTGATCCTATACGCGCTTTGTGGAATTCGAGTCAAAATGTCTGTTTCATTTCGAACTTTGGAGACAAGATACTAGAGCTCGTGAACTGTCTCGTTTTATCTTCAATGTCTCGAGAAAATTTAGTCTACATTTAAAAATTATATCGAAAGTAAATTAACTTAGAAAGAATTATCTACCTTAGAATCAATACCAGCATTTTTTACTTTAAAAGAAGACCACGTATAAACTTATTACCTTTCGAGATCAAGCTTTATTAGTAACAAATAGTGTGTGCATCATTGTTAGAAGTACTGTGAGTCACTCTTACGTTATTCTTAGGAGCATGCATGTAACCTTTATTATTACTGGTGATGCTGTGCATTGATAAAATAAGCGATCTTCTCTTTCGCTAGTTTCAACCCCAGAACTATAGAAGTATGTTTAGGGATGCACATGAGACAAGTTGAGTCGAAATTTAAGATTGTCTCTACTTATCTCGAGAAAATGCTGTCTAGACTCGAAAATATATTTTTGTCTCGACTTGTATCTCGGCTCGACGAGTTCAGTCTCGAATCGTCTCGAAATTCAAGACGAAACGTATCGAATTTCGAGTCGAGACAAAGTATACGATGTTAAAATGTAGGAAATTTGCAACATTGGGATTAACTTACAGTAAATCTTACAGTTCTAACAAGAAGCAACAGATACTTGGATAGGACAATAGATATTTGATGAGACAACATTTTTCTGGCTTTTGAGTTGTCCGACCTTGAGGTCAACAAATATTTTATGCTTTGTGAAATTTTAATGCTTTGGTGATCATCAGTCGCGCCTCTATTTCTCTACAATTTTCAAAATTAATACTAAAATTTCTGTCCTATTTTCGATTAATTTAAAGTATACATGCCTCCTAAAACTGCACATATGTGTTGTTTAAGCCAGACATTAATACGAAAGTTTTCTGAACAACAAAATTGTAAATTTAATGTTGTTAAATTTCTTGCTCAAGGTAAAAGGAGAAAAACAAACTCGTGTTTCCAGTTCATAACAATTAAACGACACATTGCGCAGTTCGGATACATTTACCTTTCTTTTCATTCCATTCAGATCAAACCGCTTTAGATACCGTATAGTTGTATTTGTTTACGAAGAAATAATTGCTCAGTATCCAGGCTCTAATTACAACCAATGTTGTTAAGACGCGAAAGCAAGTTTCATGTGATATGTAAACAATTCATGTGGATAATTCGAGTACGTGCTGATTAAACTCTTTCTAGCACTTCCGCTGTTTATAAACCATTTGGAATCGAGTTAAAAAAAAAAAAAAAAAAAAAAAAAAAAAAAAAAAAAAAAAAAAAAAACAGATGGCCAATTTACAATCTGGACTTACTCGGGCTCAAGCTCGCTATTCTCACCGTAGCTCGCGTTCGCTGATACGTATCAATGAGAATCAAACTAACACTCGCAGTATTTACCTAACTGTATATTACGCGAACTTTCATTACCTTACGAAGATACGGAAATCCATTAAGCACATAATCACGTCACGTCTACTAATAACCAAAATTTCAGTCGGCATTTATTGTTTTTTTTTTCTTTAGAAGGGGAGGAGGGGGACACATGCATTGAATAAATTTAGAACATTACTTTTGATGGAAATAATTTTTCGTCAGCAGTAACATTGTCGTCAGGATTGCAGTTTCTCTCACAGTCGTAAATTTCGTTTGCAAGTGTTGAGATCGATTAGTTGGTTACTTTGGAATTTAACGTTCCTCTCAGCACCGACACTATACGAGGCGTGGGCCTACAGCTTAACATGGAATCTGAAGCTGCATGGGCTAACATCGGGAATGGAACTCAGTCGCCACCTAAACATATAGCCACGAGGCAGCTCTATGTCGGCATCGAATATATATATGTATATATATATTGCCAATACAACCAAGGATATTCATTATATATGGTGGTGAAAAAGCTGGCGACACCTACTTGCGACATTATACTAAGCACAGTCGTATCGAAATTACTTTGTAAAACAATCTGACATGAATATCTTTGTAGCAACTTATGATCTATATATTTTCAAGTCTTAGGAGGTACTTAACAATAGTCTACTATCACAATTTTTCCCAAAATAGTTCAGGAACGAAAGAGTAATATTATAATTTGTTTGTGTAATGTTCTAGAGAATACAGAATACTTAGTTCTTTACCTAAGCCGTAAAATCATAATTGAATTGAAAGCATATTCTTTGAGCATATCAAGAATACAAACTTAAAGTAAATAGTATTTTCTAAGTTCTACATAATTCAGTAGAGAAATTTTATGATTTTTGTTTTACTTTCGCAATATTTTTTAAAAAATGTGGAAAAGCGAAAGCACAACTGATGATCATCCAAACATTAAACTTCAGAAAGACTAAAAGAAATTGTTGACCTTAAGAGTCTTCATCCCGGCGAAATTAAATTACCGCTAATTTTACATTAATTATGTGATATCTTCAAATAGATAAAAGATAATCGAAATGTGGAACAAGAGCGCCCTAGACAATATCATTTTATATGAGAAACTGTTATCACGACTCACTTATCTGCTTTCAATTTCGAGCCATTTTGAAAATCGGCATTTATTTTCGCGTTTCTAAACAGCTGAAAACATAAAGCCACTAGGTGACTTGTGATAACGGTACCTCACGCAAAATAATATTGTCTAGGGCGCTCTTGTTCCACATTTCAATTATCTTTTTATCTATTTGAAGATATCAGATAGTTATTGTTAAATTAGCGGTATTTTAATTTCGCCAGGATGAAGACTCTTAAAGTCAGACAGCTGAAAGAGATTGCTTCCGTTGTGAGATTTGCTACATGCTGACCAAAATGTTTCAAATTTCTCACACTTCAATTTTTTATTATGTATTTTATTTCGTATTGTTTTTGTTAAGATTATCTCGTATATACGATTACAGTGAACTAAACGTTAACTCTTATGCCAAGACTAGAAAATTAACTGAGAGCTTTAATGAATGGAAGCATCCTAATTTTGCTAGTAACGTAAGAAACTCATTATTAGTGCAACCCACATTATGCTTTATTTTAATAGAAGACGACAAACGTTTTTCCTTAAAAATATGGATTCGATACCTGAAGAAGAATAGATTTAATTTAAGGTTTATTCTTCTACCGAAACCGGAAATAGTAAGAACTACTAGAACTTCAGGTTTCAATATTAAAGCGATAACTAGAAACTTTTTTTTTTTTTTTTTAATGTGGATTCGGCATCAGATGAACAGGTTCCATCTTTCACATCTCTCTCTTTTCCAGCCGGTAATTTGATTTCACTACTTTCGGTTTCAATATTTAATTAGCGTTATTTCGAAGTGTACAGAGTTTAACTAAGTGAAACGATTAACTTACTTAAAATAATGCTTCACTATGCTTTTAGAATTAGTTTTCTCTGGATTCTTGGATAACTAAAATTATGTTCAGAGTAACAGCCGTAAGTCTAAAGTGCTCTTATACTTTTTTGTTTCAGAGTTGCTCTATTCATAATTATTTTACTCAATAATAACATAAATCAGTTTATATCATAACTATTGAGGCACCAACAACATTTCAGCCAGCATCCTTTATAAGTACCTACTCTATTTGTTTTATATACAGGGTGATTCAATAAGAACGTACCAGGCCTATATCGCAGCTAATACTGCACGTAGAGCCTTCAAACAAAAAAATTGCACTACCAAATCGTATGTGTAGAATATAATAAAAATAGTAGCGTTACCAGTGGCGTCTCGTGAATACCTCCAACGGAGGGCAACTTCAAAATTTGAAATGGAAAGTGGTATAACTGTTGCAATCGTTCGAAAGGACATTAAATGTCATGCAACTTTTAGAGAACAAACTTTGTCATAACCTTTCCCATTTAGCCGATAGAGGCGTTGTTGCAGACCTGTATCTGACTACCCGTAGCAGCCCTTTATCTCAGCTAATAATGCACATAGATCGTCAAACAAACAATTGAATTACCAAATCGTATGTGCAGAATGCAATAAAAATAGTAGTGACACCAGTGGCGTATCATGAATATCTCCAATGGGGGTCATCTGCAAAATTTGACATGGAAACATGGGTTTGTTGTGCCTCCATTGAAACAAGCGCACAATGGGAGAAACGTCGAGAGGAAACACCTTGGCATATTTCTTCCTTGTTGGCAGTAACACGGTCGCATTATTAGGTGAAAATCAAATGGTGCGAGGATGTTTCCTCTCGACGTTTCTCCCAGTATGCGCTTGTTTCAATGGAGGCACAACAAACTCCTGTTTCTATGTCAAATTTTGCAGAAGACCCCGTTGGAGGTATTCATGAGACGCCTCTGATGTCGCTACTATTTTTATTATATTATACACATACGATTTGGTAATGTATTTTTTTTTTTTGAAGGCTCTACTTGCAGCATTAGCTGCGATATAGGCCTGGTACGTTCTTATTGAATCACCCGGTATATATTACTTACTTGTTAATAAAAACGATTTCTCCTCTGTAGTCACTATAAACTTGTATGTTGTCATATTCGCAGTCAAACACACCAGGCTGCACTTCAACGTCCAAGAGTTGCAACATAAGTCTTCTTCCTGGACGACCTCGGAAGACTAAAACACAATTCATGTTATTTTCGTAATTTCGGCCCATAAAGAAACTGAAAGTGTTGTAGTCACCAGGGTAAATGTAGAAGACATCGGAGCAATTGTTGGTTGGAATCGTCTGATTCTTCTGTTGTGTTGTTGATGGAGGGGCAGGTTGTGCTTGTCCCCACACAAGGCACGGAAATATAAGTATCAGCAAATGATGCATTCTGAAAAGTTAAAAGTATTATTGTTTCCAGGGTAAAAGAAACAGGTAGAAATGTGAATACATTAATAAAAAGATATTTAAAATTACTGTAAAATTTAAGTGCTATAATAGATGTAGATTGTTATAACTCAATGGTGCCATGGTTTATTTTCTCGAAACTACGTATGATAATTTACTCTCAATGACGTCATTTTGTTGTGCTCGATGAGATCTATCGATTTATATTTGTTGCACAATATTTTCACATTATACTATAACAATATTGTATATTTAACACTTTTTACCTTAACTACCACCTAATGTAGTGTTAATTCAATATCATATAAATAATTTAGACATGAAATTTGATGATTGGACTGTTTATTTAGAATAACAAGACACATATTTAAGCATTTTGTTGATATTTGATCTGGAAGAAAAAAAAATGAAGTGGGAAGGAAGTAAACAGTAGACAGAAAATATCGTGTGGGACTACAATTATTATAATAGGCTACCCATACTTCGGAAGCTCTCAAGGTTAGCGATTTTAAATTTGGTGTTTGAGTCCTCCATTTAAAATAATCAAATATGTGCTTCGTCCTTTTCTTCTTTGATACATTTGTCATAGAAGAAAATAACTGAGAGGAAAAGGGTAGGGTTACAATTTTTATAATAAGATATCCATATCTCGGCATCCCATTATAAGGTTAGAAACATGAAATTTGATTTTTGAACACTTCATTTAAAATAATTTAATAGGTGTTTCATCTTTTTTTTTGATACATTTATCCTAGGTAGTGCTCTCAAACGGGTCGGGTCAGCTCGAGTCGGGTCGAGTCGGGTAGTGTCAACTCGGGTCGGGTCAGTCGGGTCAGCTCGAGTTGGGTTGTCGGGTCAGGCTACTCGGGTCGGGTTGTCGGGTCGGGATCAGTCGGGTCAGCTCGGGTCGGGTTGTCGGGTCGGGTCAATCGGGTCAGTTCACTTTGGTCAACTGAGTTTAGGTTGAGCTTAAACTCGGCTGGAGTCGAAAGTTGCTGTTTTTCACTAGCTGCCTAATTAAAAATAGCAATTTTCAATTGATTTTATAGAAGCCATAAATCTATTTTGAACACTTGCAGGTAGTGTTTTTATGGTAAATGCTTATTTTTGTACTTGTGTGTACTTTAATTTTTAAATGTGGAAGATTTTACCAATCGATTGTAATATTAATATCTACGCCAATATGGAGTATGGATGTAGAACAAAACTAGAAGTTGTTTAAGCAAGGCCATAAGAAAGATTGGATATGGACGACCAAGCCCAAGCAGAGCCGCGGTAGCTCTGGTGCATGGTGTCCATGGTTCGATCCCAGCTTGTGCTAAGTGGGCTTTGTGGTGGAGAAACGCCGTGTAGTGGATTTTCTCGAGGTTCTCCTGTTTCCTCCCACTTTCTTCATTCCACCATTGCATTCATTTCTCATGGTCTCCATATCTCTTAGCCTCGGTGCAGAATCGAGGGACCTTAAACTGAATATTTCATTATATTTCACCAAGCCCAAGTACATCGACACAAGAATAAGATAAAGATTGGATATACAAGACAAGTGCATAGTAATCTTGCTCTTGGCCTTGTTTTGGTGATCACGAAGTAGCGATGAGCATATTTTCTTGCTTTCCGTATAGTACGAAAGACCATAATCAAAATCACACTTGGTCTTCATTTGTACCGATGAGGCGAGCATTCTTGGCTCTTGTATAGCATGAAAGTCCACCAAGACTACGAAATGCAGGACCAAGACTTGACTGTGAAAGACAAAGAATAAGACGCAGTATTGATGACCAAGACCCAGAGTGCGAATTGTTTGAATTTCATTTGTTGGGCTGAAAGTGGTGAAATAAAATTAGTACTTTATAATTAATTATCATGCTGAATTTTTAAATTTTAAATTACAAATTCATATTATGTATTTTCTTACTTGCAACTATATATACTGTAAAATACGTTTTAATTACCGAGAAAGAAAAATCAAAGTGGCACGGGTCCCGGAATCATAAGAACCTATTTTGGAATGAAAGTTGAAGGGTTGGAAAAAATCATAGGTGTTCTCCCGTTTCCTCAACCCTTATCATTGTAGTTAAACGATTTCCTTTTGTCTCCGCCGAGAGACTCTTGCTACTGCCTTCCGAGAAGACCCCCTGCCGTCCGAGCAGGTGCGAACATTGACCTTGAATAAAAATTTCGTAACATAGAACTAAAGCAAGAAAAAAATAAATTTCTCCCACGTCGGACACTGGTATCAGTTATAAAAAGAAATAACCAAACCTCAAAAGTGCCAAATATTCATTAAGATGCATATACAAATACCCCGGCTTGATCTAGCTAGTGGTTAACGTGTAAGACTTCAGTACACGTGGTTCGGGTTTAATTCCCAGTGGGAGTGCATTTTGGCGTTCACCCAGTGTTGTGATCATAGTGCTCTCAAACGGGTCGGGTCGGGTTAGTCGGGTCAGCTCGGGTCGAGTGGTCGGGTCGGGTTGTCGGATCGGGTTATTCGGGTCGGGTCGGGTCAATCGGGTCAGCTCGGGTCGGGTTGCCGACCCGACCCGTTGAGAGCACTAGTCCTAGGTGACATTAGGTGAAAAGAAAAGGGCTGAGGTTGATTTACTATTACAAATGATTAACTAAACATAGTAATGATAATAATAAAAAATAGTACAGATGAAGTGTAAGATCAAATCTTTAGGGTACATCAATCCCTTCTCTACTAAATAATTATAGTTTTATTATGAAAATGTACAAATGCTTGTCGCGTTACGAAGTTTCGAGGGGATAACTGACCCGGTGGGCCAACGCGTGGGTGCGCTCCTGGTGCTCGTACTACTTAAATTTAGCGTAATGTTAATGTGTTTCTTACAGTTCTCATGTTTTTTTACTTTCTCAATTAAATGTCCCAAGTATATTACACATTCCAGGTTCATTTCTAATTTTCTTCAAATTAACAGGCAAGGAAAGCGAAACAATAATACGCTGTTATTTTCACTTCCCAGTCAGCCATTTAATGCTTTAAATTAACTTTGAAGTTTTTAACACATTTTAGTTTACACCTCTTGATCATAGTTAACTTTGGTCGATTACAGTGAAAGTCAGAATTATTCGTACACCGACTGCAAGCTATGATTAAAAGCCTGTAGCTCTGACTTTGTTGGAGATAGCGCATTGAAACAACCGGCACTGCATTCTCCATTAAGTGCTTTATTATTTACAAAAAAAAAAAAAAAAAAAAAAAACTTTCCGTGAATGCGAATACATAGACAAAAATAATGGCAAAAGAAACAAAAGTGAACATGGTTTTGATGTGTCAAAAGCAGGATGAAAAAATCATGATTTTAAAAAAAACATTTTTATTGATTTTTTTTTATTTAAATCGATTTTTTTTTGGATTTAAATCAAATCTTTCTCCTCGTATAATACAAGTCACGAATTAAAGAAAAAGCATTAGGAATTAGTATTAAATGCTAATTATGCCATTTAAGTGAAAATATTGCAGTTGAATTTTGAATTATCCCCAATCGTTAACCTATACCAATCCCAAGCAATATTTCTTAACCCTTTTAAATTATGGCTCTTTTTAAAGGTAAATTATAGACTTTCAGTCAAGCAGCTACAGCATCATCCCTATTTATCCTAGGATCATGGTACATACATCACTTTCTTTAGAATAGAACAGCTTTTGAAGCGGCAACATTTACATTTCCCTATCATGTCCCTGAAACGGGAAATTTTGAAAGGAATCGGTATTTCTTTTTACTTTTTTTAAAATGATCTCCTCTGGATTCTCCTGTGTTAACGCACACATCTCAAAATCAACTGGGAAATACTAAAATGTGTACTAAATGTGTGTACAAAATTTCAAGCTTCTATCTTGAGTAGTAAGGGCGAGGAATTTAACAGTGAGCTAAGAACATTCCCACAATGCCCCAGATAACCCAGATGTAATATAAAAAAATCCTCAGAATCCCTATTTATCCTAGGATCATGATTTATACATTATTCTCTTCAGAATAAAACAAACTTTCAAACGGTACCCTTCAAATGTTTTCATCATGTATCTGGGGCGGGTATATCACCAAAAAAGGAATTTTCTGTTAGGAATATCTTTTTTAAAGACATTTTACCTCTGTGGACTCCTCCCTCTGTTTTAAGGCAGAGATCTGAAACAAATCTGAAAAATACTAAGGAGTGCACTGAGTAAATGTGCAAAATTTTAATCTTGTAGGTGCAAAAGTATTCTAAGCTTGCGAAAAATAATATTCCCCAAATACCCCAGATTCCCGTATAAAACAGGATCTCAGGTAATAGTTTCCTGAGACATCCCTATTTATCCTAGGAGCATAGTACGTACATCATTTTCTTCAGAATAGAACAGACTTTCAAATGGTACCATTCATATGTCTCCATCTGAGGCGGGAAAATCACGAAAAAAGCTATTTTTGTTAAAAATATCCTTTTTTTAAACATTTTTGCCCCTCTGGACCCCGCTGTTTCCACGCAAAGATCTGAAAACATCTGAAAATTATTAAGGGATGCACTGAACGAGTATGCAAAATTTCAGTCTTCTGAATGCAAAATGTAACCTGCCAAAAATAATAATAATACGCATAACAAAAAATATCTTTTTAAATTAGTGACGTCATCACACACTATTCCTCAACGCAGAAAGGCGTGAAAGCATATGTAACGTGTTCTAAAATGTCTCTAGTCTTGAAGAAAACGAAGTAAAAAGCCTTATTGGTACTTTTTTAATCGAATAATGAAGATTCTATCTTATCACCTAAAAATAGGTGATATAATTTAAAAGGCTAAGCATTAAGGAAAAAAGTACAGCAACGTTTATAAAAATGACACTTTTTATCACAAAAGTTACTGATATTTGGCAGGGGCCTATTTTTAAAAACTCAGGACTAGCTTGCACCATGAAATACATAAATTTCGCCTAAAATTATAAAATTAACAAAAAAAAAAAAAAAAAAAATTGCAGAGGAGTAGGACCCTTCTAAATACGCCCTATTATCTGGGAACAAACAAACAGACACGTACAGAAAAGAATTTTCGTCTTAAATGTTGATGGTGATTTCCCCGTTGAAATAGTTAACGATTTTAAAACCCAAACCCAATGTTACGAAAAGAAAAAAGAAGGATTGCTCCCTTACCTGTTCAAAACGGGATTTTCCATAATTATCCTCTGCATGACATTTGTTTTCTTACTATACTGTACATATGAGTCTCATTGTATTATGATTATTAACTTCCGTAATCGAAATAACAGAACAGGAACGGGATTTTACTTATTTTCACTTTATTATTTCGGAATTTGATTTAAATCAACGATTTTTATTTTAAAAAATCAAGTGATTTAAATCTTGATTTAAATCGTGATTTAAATCAGACTGATTTAAATCAATCCACCTTCGACTCAAAAGTATTTCTACACTGAAATTAAAGACAAAAAAGTCTAGCTGTTCGAGCCGTTAGTAGTATGGGCCTTACTATAGGACACTTTTTGGCCCCTGGGTCCCTGCCTCCGGACCCATGGTCCCTGGCCGGGGTCAATAACCTAGGGGTACATAGGACCACCCCCTCTAAATTTTAGCAGGGGTACCTTGGCCCACCCCCTAAATTTTGGCAGGGGTACCTAGGACCACCCCCCTTAAATTTTGGAAATTGCCAAATCTAAAAATTTGGTATGGTAGCCTAGGACCACAATATGTACCTCTATCAGTATTGGGGGTCTATGTCGTTCCCTTTCATGGGTAAAAAATTGCCAAAAATTCACATTTCGGAGGTTTTTGACCTAATTTATCCCCTTGGATGAGGTGTCATTACCCTATATAGTTATATGGGCGTATACAGGGGTCCATTACCTTTCATAAGACATGGGTATATTAATGCACCCATTGAAAAATTTGGGAGGGGTACCTTGGTCCACCCCTTAAATTTTGGAAATTGACCAATTTAAACATTTGGTATTATAGTATAGGACCCTAATATGTATTATGATAAATTTGGATGGTCCACCTCGTTCCCTTTTAGGGGTACAAAATTGCCAAAATATAAACGTAAGCAATACGTAGTACCACGTGTTTGGTTTTGACCTAATTTATCCCCTTGGATGAGGTCCTATTACCTTATATGTTTATATGAGCGTATACAGGAGTCTATTACCTTTCATAAGACATGGGTATATTGGTGCACCCCGGGAGGGGTACCTTGGCCCACCCCTTCAATTTTAGAAATTGCCCATTTAAACATTTGGTATAATAGTATAGAGCCCTAGTATGTATCACTATAAATTTGGGTGGTTCACCTTGTTCCCTTTCATGGGTACACAATTGCCAAATTTTAGTACAACCACGTGTTTGGTCTTTTGACCTAATTTATCACCTTTGATGAGGTGTTATTATCCTATATCGTTATATGGGCGTATATAGGGGTTCATTACCTTTTATAAGACATGGGTATATTAATGCACCCCCAGGAGGGGTACCTTGGACCACCCTTTAATTTTGGAAATTGCCCAATTTAAACATTTGGTATAATAGTATAGGACCCTAATATATATTACTGTAACTTCGTTCCCTTTTAGGGGTACAAAATTGCCAAAATATAAACGTAAGCAATACGTTGTACCACGTGTTTCGTTTTTTACCTAATCTATTCCATTGGATGAGGTCCTATTACCTTATACGTTATATGGTCACGTATGGGGATTCATTTCCTATCATAAGACATAGGTACATTTGTGCACCCGGGAGGGGTACTTTGACCCACCCCTTTAATTTTGGAAATTGTCCCTTTTATATGTTTGGTATTATAGTATAGGACCCTAATATAAATTACTATAAATTTTGGTGGTCCACCTCGTTCCCTTTCATGGGTACACAATTGCCAAATTTTAGTACAACCACGTGTTTGGTTTTGGCTCAATTTATCCCCTTGGATGAGGTCCTATTACCTTATATGGTTATATGGTCATGTATATATTGGTCCATTTCCTATTATAAGACATGGGTACATTGATGCACCCTTTAAATTTTTGGAAGGGGTACCATGGCCAACCCCTTAAATTTTGGAAATTTTCCAATTTGAGCATTCGGTATCATAGTACATGCCTCAACATGTATCATGATAAATTTGGGTGGTCCATCTTGTTCCCTTTCATGGGTAAAAATTGCTAAAATATAAACATAAGCAATATGTTGTACCATGTGTTTGGTTTTTGGCCCAATTTCTCCCCTTTGATGAGGTTCTATTACCTTATATGGTTATATGGTCATGTATATGGGTTCATTTCCTATCATAAGACATGGGTACATTGACGCACCCTTTAAAAATTTGGGAGGGGTATCTTGGCTTATCCACTCGGTTTTAGAAATTGTTTAATATATGCATTTGGTATCATAGTACAGGACTTCAATATGTACCACTATAAATTTGGATGGTCCACATCGTTCCCTTTCATGGGTAAAGAACTACCAAAAAATCAAATTTCGGAGGTTATTGACACCTATTTAGCACGTTATATGGGTATGTACAGAGGTTTATTACCTTTATATGTTTATGTTCCCTTTTAAATTTGGGAATTATCAAATAACAAAATTCGGTAAACGTTTTCTAGGACCCATTGGTGTTCCTCTTATGACCAAATATTCAAAATTTAAAGGTTATTGACCGGCTTTATTATTGAATAAGTACAGGATTTATTACTTTTTCATAAGACACAGGTGTATTTGTGTACCAATCTTAAATTTTGGGAGGAGGTACAATTCTTATTGTCATATCAATAATTGGTAATTGGATAGTATCTCATTCATTGGGTAAATCAGTATGATCACGTGATCAGTTATTAACCTATGATGGGATTAGGAGTCCAGAACATTGGTACATTGAAACTTTGTAGGATAATTTGAGAATGCGTCATTGGTTTTGATTATTCCCGCCAAATATAAACGTAAGCAAGACGTTGTACCACGTGATTGTCCTTGATGAGGTAGTGTACAGGGATTCATTTTCTTTGTTGTGGTACTTCTTAAGTTTGAGTACACACACTTTTAGAAAACAGTTGGTTCTACTCAGGTAAACAATTGACGGACATTATTGACCTTATTGAACATATAATGATATGATTAATTCTAAGACTTAGGTATATCAAGAGAAGTATTCTTTAAATTTGGGAATGGTGATAAACAGAATTTTAACATAAGGCGTGAAATTTGAAACAATACATTGAACTTTAGTCACAGCTCATAGTCTAAGATCATTGGTGGTGATTGATTTGAAATCTGATAGCTAACCCTATTGAATCTTATGACTCATAGACGAAAGGCAATACATGCTACAACAGTTTGAAATTTAATCATAAGGTGATGTAATCTGACACTAGCAAAGTTATTGTTAATGCAATTTGATTGGCTGATCACTATCTTTCCTGCAATCTGATTGGTTGATCACTATCTTTCGTGCAATCTGATTGGTTGATGATTTTCAAATCTTTGCTGCATTCAGTTTTAAGTTTTGTTTAACATTTAAAAATCTTGGTTTCGTTTAACATTTTGCACTCACTGATAAATATGATCAAAACCGTTTATTTGTTAATCGAATAGTTAAAAACCGGATAACGTTTGACGGTTAACCGTGAAACGTAAAATTTTTTTTCACTTTGAAAATTTTTTGTTTGAAAGTTTTTGTTTCTGAATTTTGTTTGAATTTTTTTTGTTTCAGAATTTTGTTTGAAATTTATGTTTCAAAATTTTTTGTTTGAAAATTTTTTTTCAAATTTTTTTGTTGCAAAATTTTGTTTGAAAATTTTTTGTTTACAATTTTTTTGTTCGAAATTTTTGTTTTGAAATTTTTCGTTTCCAAATTTTTTTGTTTAAAATTTTTTGTTTCGAATTTTTTGTTTTGAAATTTTTCGTTTCCAAATTTTTTTGTTTTGCATTTTTTTTTTCAAAATTTTGTTTGAAAATTTTTTTCGTTTGAAAATTTTGTTTCCGAATTTTTCGTTTCAAAAATTGTTTCAAAGTTTGGTTTGACATTTTTTTAAAGATTGTGCACTCATTAGTAAAGAACAGGAACTGTTTAGAACTAAAACCTCTGGCAACATTATGGTGCAATAATACACGTCAGAACATGGGGGTTTGTTATTGAAATGAAAAAACACAATTCATTGAAATGGATCATTTTATTACACTCCACATACATCCATACCAGATAGTGGTTCTGGATATTGTCGATACAATGTATTTTGAACTTCTTGCACTAGTTTGTCTTTAGCATATAATTTTAATTCCAATTGAAGTCTTTTAAGATCTATTGCAATATCAATTGGTGGAAACTCAATGTCCATTTGATCACAAATAAACTGTTTATCAATACAGGTATGCACCCACGAACGATGTTGACAACCATCACAATATCTAGATACATGTTGTACAATATGCATAACATTTTTCAAAATAGTACTTTTTCAGGAATATACTTGTTTTGTTGCACACTTCCACTGCATGTTTAACACACTGAAATACGCTGATGAATTTGTTCCATTCCGTTTGTGTTAGATACACCATATTGCGAGGGACATGGAATGTACTCTTTTTACGTAACAGCACCATCTTCTCTTCGAGGACTGTACGCAGCACCACTTCATGATTTGAGCCTAATGATTTGACTATGGTCACATTTAGCTCATCATGAAAATAATCGTTCATTTGGTCGATTCGTGAACATAATATTTGCCATTCTTCACAGGTCAGTTGTACACCAAATTGTTCTGCTTTGCCCAATCGAATTACTGGTTCAAATGTTCTAGCACTGATACCAATAATCACATGTTTTGTTTGAAATATATTTATTGGATAATAGCTTGCGAAGATGAACTCTTTATCGTTAGAAGTACACATCTTTCCTCCTGAAAAGCACTTGCTCAAATGATTTCGTGGGATGACAGTGTATTGGTTGATTTATAGAACTACGGCTGACGTCATTGGAAAGGAATGTGCTGACGTTTGAATTCATGGTTTCATCACAGTTGCTGACGAATCTGGCTGTGTACTAAATTCAAATTGATGACTTCGACCCAAGAATCCTTTGTAACATAAAGATACAGATCCAGTATTTAAGAAACGCAGCAGTTCTTCTTGTTTTGATGCTTCCATGGGTAAATATCTTGCTGGTAAAATTATATTCTTATCATTTTCAAGCTTCACTACGATTCTTAATCCAAACTTTGTAGGGATCATTTGGCTAGCTAAGATTCTATAAGGTACATTCTGTTGCAAATCAGTAATCTTGGTAAATGATTTCATCACATCACGTGTGTTTAGAAACTGCAGACAAGTAGCCATGATGACGTTATCATGAATACTAACTCGAACGATGCTTATATATGATGAAAAACTGATGACGTTGCATTAGCATGTTCTGACGTGTACTATTGCACCATAATGTTGCCAGAGGTTTTAGTTCTAAACAGTTCCGGTTCTTTACTAATGAGTGCACAATCTTTAAAAAAATGTCAAACCAAATTTTGAAACAAAATTTTTGAAACGAAAAATTCGGAAACAAAATTTTCAAACGAAAAAAATTTTCAAACAAAATTTTGAAAAAAAAATGCAAAACAAAAAAAATTTGGAAACGAAAAATTTCAAAACAAAAAATTCGAAACAAAAAATTTTTAAAAAAAATTTGGAAACGAAAAATTTCAAAACAAAAATTTCGAACAAAAAAATTGTAAACAAAAAATTTTCAAACAAAATTTTGCAACAAAAAAATTTGAAAAAAAATTTTCAAACAAAAAATTTTGAAACAAATTTCAAACAAAATTCTGAAACAAAAAAATTCAAACAAAATTCAGAAACAAAAACTTTCAAACAAAAAATTTTCAAAGTGAAAAAAAATTTTACGTTTCACGGTTAACCGTCAAACGTTATCCGGTTTTTAACTATTCGATTAACAAATAAACGGTTTTGATCATATTTATCAGTGAGTGCAAAATGTTAAACGAAACCAAGATTTTTAAATGTTAAACAAAACTTAAAACTGAATGCAGCAAAGATTTGAAAATCATCAACCAATCAGATTGCACGAAAGATAGTGATCAACCAATCAGATTGCAGGAAAGATAGTGATCAGCCAATCAAATTGCATTAACAATAACTTTGCTAGTGTCAGATTACATCACCTTATGATTAAATTTCAAACTGTTGTAGCATGTATTGCCTTTCGTCTATGAGTCATAAGATTCAATAGGGTTAGCTATCAGATTTCAAATCAATCACCACCAATGATCTTAGACTATGAGCTGTGACTAAAGTTCAATGTATTGTTTCAAATTTCACGCCTTATGTTAAAATTCTGTTTATCACCATTCCCAAATTTAAAGAATACTTCTCTTGATATACCTAAGTCTTAGAATTAATCATATCATTATATGTTCAATAAGGTCAATAATGTCCGTCAATTGTTTACCTGAGTAGAACCAACTGTTTTCTAAAAGTGTGTGTACTCAAACTTAAGAAGTACCACAACAAAGAAAATGAATCCCTGTACACTACCTCATCAAGGACAATCACGTGGTACAACGTCTTGCTTACGTTTATATTTGGCGGGAATAATCAAAACCAATGACGCATTCTCAAATTATCCTACAAAGTTTCAATGTACCAATGTTCTGGACTCCTAATCCCATCATAGGTTAATAACTGATCACGTGATCATACTGATTTACCCAATGAATGAGATACTATCCAATTACCAATTATTGATATGACAATAAGAATTGTACCTCCTCCCAAAATTTAAGATTGGTACACAAATACACCTGTGTCTTATGAAAAAGTAATAAATCCTGTACTTATTCAATAATAAAGCCGGTCAATAACCTTTAAATTTTGAATATTTGGTCATAAGAGGAACACCAATGGGTCCTAGAAAACGTTTACCGAATTTTGTTATTTGATAATTCCCAAATTTAAAAGGGAACATAAACATATAAAGGTAATAAACCTCTGTACATACCCATATAACGTGCTAAATAGGTGTCAATAACCTCCGAAATTTGATTTTTTGGTAGTTCTTTACCCATGAAAGGGAACGATGTGGACCATCCAAATTTATAGTGGTACATATTGAAGTCCTGTACTATGATACCAAATGCATATATTAAACAATTTCTAAAACCGAGTGGATGAGCCAAGATACCCCTCCCAAATTTTTAAAGGGTGCGTCAATGTACCCATGTCTTATGATAGGAAATGAACCCATATACATGACCATATAACCATATAAGGTAATAGAACCTCATCAAAGGGGAGAAATTGGGCCAAAAACCAAACACATGGTACAACATATTGCTTATGTTTATATTTTAGCAATTTTTACCCATGAAAGGGAACAAGATGGACCACCCAAATTTATCATGATACATGTTGAGGCATGTACTATGATACCGAATGCTCAAATTGGAAAATTTCCAAAATTTAAGGGGTTGGCCATGGTACCCCTTCCAAAAATTTAAAGGGTGCATCAATGTACCCATGTCTTATAATAGGAAATGGACCAATATATACATGACCATATAACCATATAAGGTAATAGGACCTCATCCAAGGGGATAAATTGAGCCAAAACCAAACACGTGGTTGTACTAAAATTGGGCAATTGTGTACCCATGAAAGGGAACGAGGTGGACCACCAAAATTTATAGTAATTTATATTAGGGTCCTATACTATAATACCAAACATATAAAAGGGACAATTTCCAAAATTAAAGGGGTGGGTCAAAGTACCCCTCCCGGGTGCACAAATGTACCTATGTCTTATGATAGGAAATGAATCCCCATACGTGACCATATAACGTAATTGGGATGTCTTATGAGGCATATATTATTAGTTGCATCATGGGATATAAATAAATTGGTTTCTTTATGATGTATATTAATTGCATGAATAAGATCCCGTATATTGTTATAATAGCGTACAGGGATCGTTACAACCTTCAACGGTTCCTGATCATTACTACTTGATGATTTGTAATATATTTTATTGTTTTCACTGTTAATGTTCAGCAAAGAATGTGGATAATGAATCTCTACAATTGCCACATCCCATTTCTGGCGAAACTCTACACGTCGTTGTAATTTCGTAATATATGAAGTCAATGTATTTTCTGGAAAATAATCCATGGAACTATTACTGGGAAGTGTAACGTAAAAATCTTGATCAGGTTCCATTCTTCTTCTTCTTCAATGAAGTTGCAGGGATCCACGAATTGAATGAGGAAGGATATCCTTTCCACTGGACGAGATACTCCTTTCTGCGACCTTTTGTTCTTGTACGTAATATTTTATCGATGAGGAACGTCGAAGGGAGCGGCACTGGTTGTAATTCTTCTTTGTAGAAAACACCATCGATGAGTTGATGATTTAAATCCTCTAGTCGATACACTGGTGGGTTTCTTGGTACAATGGCTTTTACTCTGAATATTTCCCAAGTCCAGTTCTCGAGGTAACCCTTGTCAAAGATACGTTTTGTTTTACTTATACGAACAGTATCACCAACAGATAAATCCGTATCTTGTTTTGAACGTTGTAGCTTTTTGTCGTATAAGTTATGCCACACCTCCAGTAAATTGTCCTGAGAAACGTTTGCAGGTGCCATTTTAATACTGGAATGCCGACTTTCATTGTATGCTTTTACAAGTAAAGGCAATACTTTGATGTAATTGTATGTTTGATATTTGGTAAAGTATTTCCACATACGATGTTTCAATGTCTGATTAAATCTTTCTGCGATGCTGGCTTTAATATCTGGATCCTTTGTTGTAACATGTTGCACGTTGTGTTTCCTGAGAAACTTTTGTACTGTCTTGTTGGTAAATTCAGTTCCTTGATCACTACGTAGCACAATTGGTTTCCTTTCCTGGAAAATCATTTCAAATGCATTCACTATATCCTCGGCACTTTTTGATTTTAGTGGTACAGCCCACCCGTACCGACTAAACACATCAATCACTGTAAGAATATAGCGGTAATTGTCATTATAGTTTTGAAGTGATTGTAAATCATTTAAATCACATTCCCATTGATCATCAATATTGTTGACAAGATAAAAATCTCTACGGAAACGACGACGTACAGGACGATGTAACGTGTAGGTAGGTTGTTTGTTTAACCAAAGTTTTATTTTGGCTAGAGGTATAGATTTTCCTGTGGCTTGCCATAATTTCTTTGCAGTAGAAAATGATGCAGGGTGTGCTGGATTGTAATAAATGGATTTCAACTTTTTGTTCATGGTTTGTACGTTGACCATTGTGGAATGATACGTTTTCTTTTTGGTCGGACTTCTAAAACATCATCATCATCATCATCTTCTTCTTCTTCTTCTCCGGAAGAAAATAATTCAGGTGCCGGTTTTGGTGGTGCAGATCCTTCAGATGCTGTTGTACTATTATGCTTGACAATATAGTTTAATCTTCGTGGATTACCAATCAATTCTTGAGGTGTGTTTGACGATGCAAGGTAGTTGCAAAACAATTCCCAGCCTTGAGGATTAGAATGTTTCCTCGGTCGAGTCACATCACACATTAAATCTACAATATTGGATCCATGTAGTTTATTGTCGTTGATGTACACTGTTCCTTTATTATCCCACGTAATTGCGTCATCTTGTTTTAAACGACGGAATAGTAGTTCGGCTTTCTTACGATACATTTGTGGTATTGCGGCTAAAATTTCTTGTTTCGTGCTATCGTCAACATTCGGAACGTCACCATCAGGTTTCATTGATGTAATTGTAAGTGGTATTGGTTCTTCTTGTTTACGTATCACATAAAGATATTTCTGTAATATTCTATTGTACTGATTCCATTTTTCTTCATCACTTGGATACGATGTGTTCAATATAGATTGCATTTCACGATCGAAATTAGATTCTCGATTTTCACTCACACGGGATGATGATGCATGCATTCGTTGAAGCATTTCTGGTGGCACTAAAACCATCTTCTTGCTATGTTCCATGATGTTTATTGTTTAAACAAAATACTGGATAACACACTTCCTACAATAGGTGCAAGTAATGCAGGTAAGAATCCTCCTTGTTGTACGGCTAAATGTTTCTTCTTTTTATCCAATGATTTTGTATTGTCTACGAGATAACGGAGCGTGTTCTTGTAACGCTTTAATCTTGACTTCTGCGCACTTGTCAGTGGAACATTGCCTTTTAAGACATTATAACAACATTCACAAATACTATGAATTAATGAAGCGTCTGCATTGGCAATAATAGCTTTACGCAATCTTGGTTTAGCTTTGTGCAGAGCACGTAGCAAATCAGCGTGTTTCACTGTAGGAGACATCGTGACAGACTAAGTCATTCTTTTCACATGCAAAATAATTTAAACATGTTTTGTTGGTACGTAAACATAATGATGCAAATCGTCGGGAAAAATATTTGTACGAAATCGCATTTCATCGGGTGTATCTTGTTTAAGATCCATCAGTAAATAGCCATGTGGATTTCTTGTTGCGTCTGCATAACTTTCTTGTAGAAACAGTGGATGCTCAGGCATGACTTGATAACTCATATGCTTGATTTGTGACTTGTCACGTGGATTTTTAAACAACACCAAATACGAACAATTTAAACTCATATTTCTATTTGCTTTACTTTGAAGAAATACATTTTGTGTTATAAAAATCACACTAATATTTCGATGATGTGATCCTTTTGTGAACATATCAACAGTATCACTATTCACTTCTAGCATATGGTCATCAATAATAATCAAATGTGGTCCATCTTGAGGCTGAAAATCTTTCATTCGTGGAAGTCCTTCGTGAAATTCTACTGGAACCGGCATTGTTGCATACACGTCTTGCCATTCTGCATAATACCAGTATATCTTACGAAATTTTGCATTGATCATGGTTGGGAGATGTGAAAGTAATCGCTTCACAAAATACGTTTTTCCACACCCACTAGGCCCTGCGAGAATACAGGTAAATGGATGTTTCCACTGTGTATCCATGATGAACACTAACACCTTGTTTCAGAAATGATGCGTATTTAAAGCGAGTACAACAATTCTTACACTCACTGGTGTGAAAAGGAAAAATCCGTTCATCTGTTTATTGAATAGTTGAAAACCGTTTATTTGTTAATCGAATAGTTGAAAACCGTTTATTTGTTAATCGAATAGTTAAAAACCGGATAAAGTTTAACGGTTAACCGTGAAAGTTGATCATTGTTTGATTTAAATTCTAATTGAAAATTTTTCGTTTGAAATTTGTTTTGAAATTTTCGTTTCAAAAATTTTGTTTGAAAATTTTTGTTTCAAATTTTTAGTTTGAAAATTTTTTCGTTTCAAAAAAAATATTGCTTCAAACTTTTTTTGTTTTCAAAATTCTTTAGTTTGAAAAAAAATTTCGTTTCAAAAATTTTGGTTGAAAATTTTTCGTTTCAAAATTTTTGTTTGAAAACTTTGTTTGAAATTTTTTTGTTTGAAAATTTTTGAAAATTTTTCGTTTCAAATTTTTGTTTTGAAAATTTTTTAGTTTCAAGATTTTCGTTTAAAAGTTTTCGTTTCAATTTTTGTTTTGAAAAACAGTGGTTTGATTTTTTTTAGTTTGAAAGTTGCAAAAAAGAATTAAATGCCATGAATCTTTCCTATCAAAGTTTCCACCTAATTCCTAGAGAACATTGACCAGGGACCTCGTCGCGCATCAAAACCAAATCATCGATCACGTGACCGTACTACACCCGAGGGGTTATACCAAATTGAAAGGGGATACCCGTCCATACCTTATCAAATAGGATACATTGAGTCAATAACCAAACACGTGGTTGTACTAAAAAAATTTTGGCAATAGGACCACCGAAACATATTGAAGTCCTTCACTATGCTTAAATTGGACAATTTCAGTGTACCCCTTGCCAAATTTTAAGAAGGGTGCAACAATATACCCATGTCTTATGATAGGAAATAGATCCCTGTAATCATATAAGGTAATAGGATCTCATCCAAGGGGATAAAATGGACCAAAAAACCAAATACGTGGTACAACATATTTCTTACATTTATATTTTTGGCAATTTTGTACCCCTAAAAGGGAACGAGGTGGACCATCCAAATTTATCATGATACATATTGAGGTCCTGTACTATAGTACCAAATGTTTAAATTGGGCAATTTCCAAAATTTAAGGGGTGGGCCAAGGTACTCCTCTCGGGGTGCACCAATGTACCCATGTCTTATGATAGGTAATGGACCCCTATACATGACCATATAACTATATAAGGTAATAGGACCTCATCAAAGGGGGATAAAATGGACCAAAAACCAAACACGTGGTACAACGTATTGCTTACGTTTATATTTTTGGCAATTTTGTACCCCTAAAAGGGAACGAGGTGGACCACCCAAATTTATCATAATACATATTAGGGTCCTATACTATAATACCAAATGTTTAAATTGGTCAATTTCCAAAATTTAAGGGGTGGGCCAAGGTACCCCTCCCAAATTTTTCAAGGGATGCATTAATATACCCATGTCTTATGATAGGTAATGAACCCCTGTATACGTCCATATAACCATATAGGGTAATAATACCTCATCAAAGGGGATAAATTAGGTCAAAAACCCCCGAAATTTGACTTTTTGGCAATTTTTTACCCATGAAAGGGAACGACATAGACACCCAATACTGATAGAGGTACATACTATGGTCCTAGGCTACCATACCAAATTTTTAGATTTGGCAATTTCCAAAATTTAAGGGGGGTGGTCCTATGTACCCCTGCCAAAATTTAGGGGGTGGGCCATGGTACCCCTGCCAAAATTTAGAGGGGGTGGTCCTAGGTACCCCTAGGTCATTGACCCCGGGCCAGGGACCATGGGTCCTGAGGCAGGGACCCAGGGGCCAAAAAGTGTCCTAAAGTAAGGCCCATACTACTCCGTTGTTCACATCGAACACCCTCTGGCTGTTTGCAAAGCTAAATACAACCACAGGTCAGCGAAATATCTTTCAAGTTCAAAGAGTGATTCAAGACGAAAGACGTTACGGGTCGAAAAGGAATGGAGACAACAAAAGCAGGAAGAAAAGTAGTTATTGTATAATTCTTCATAACGACTGGAAATCTTTACAGGAGGTATCAGATATTATCGGAAGACCACGTTCGACCTTGCAGTCAACCACAGATCGATACTGCGAAACAAACACAGTCAAAAACATGCCGTGAAGTGGACGTCCCGAAAGATCTTTGAACTATGTGAGCGTATACTGCTGAAAGAAATTAAGAAGAACCAAAGAATCAGTGCTCCGCAGATGGTGGCAGAAGAAGCCAAATCATGTATGTTAGTTTTGGAAAGTACTGTTCGTCGTGCGTTCGACAAAGTTATAATGGGCGTGTTGCTCAAAATAATTTTTTTATTTCCGAGGTGAATAGGAAGAAGCGGCTCCGGTTTGCAAAAGCTTACAGATGTGGCTTTCTGGGAAAAAGTGACATTCTCAGACTAATCTGCGACCAACCGTCAAGTATGGAGGAGTGAGTACTAATTTGGGGATGCATAAGTGCTTCGGGAGTAAGGAAGATGACAACTATCAACGGTATTATAGACCAGCATTGGCATTGACATCTTCGTCTTAATGCTGACCAAAATGGCCTGGAAGACCACTTTATATTTCAACAGGACAATGATCCTAAACATACGGTACACAATAAAAAGCTCTGGTTACTACTATACAATGTGCCAAAACAACTGGCCATTCGTTCTCAATCGCCTGACCTCAATCCGATTAAACATTTATCATACATCTTCGAAAAGAAACTTCTTAAGCGCAGCATTACGAGTAAACGTTCTTTGCAAACTGCATTTGAAGATGAATGGGCTTCTATGACAGTCGAAGACACTCGACATTTGGTGTATTCGATGCCGAAGCCCTTATAACTGTGATTAGGGCTAAAGGGTGCCTGACCAAGTATTGAATCATGCACAATCATTTTCTTTCTGGATGTTTCGTAAGTGTACGAATACTTTTGACACATCAAAACCATGTGAATTTTAATTCATTTTGCCATTATTTGTCTATGTTTTCTCATTCATGGGTCGTTTGTTTTGTAAATAATAAAGAACTTAATGTAGAATGCAGTGCCATGTATTTCAATGCTCATCTCTAACAAAGTCGAAGCTACAGACATTTAATCATAGCCTGCAGTCGGTGTATGTCCTAACTTCTTTCTAATCTTTCACAATTCGTCAATACACTAAATAATAGAGGTAGTTAGCAGTCGCTCAACAGAATTATCTACACAATAGGCTAATGATAAGATTTGTTCTACAAGAAACCTTCCGAAAAATACTTCGGTGTTAAACTGGCCTTAGACTCACTAGTATTGAGAAAGTATTTTTTAAAAAAAACTTAATACTACGAACATAATAGGATATAATAGAGGATATAGGAAAGTATTCGGCGTATACCCACCTAATATTTTTATAGCTCAGTATATATTTTGTTTAATTCAGAGATTAATAGAGGCATAAGAGTGAGTATAAGTTATATTTTGGTCTTCTCACACTATCTTTTTCAAACTGGCTTATAACAAATAAGTAACCAACAGCAAGCAAGAACAATAATACGCCGCCGGACAAGCAGTGTCGATAGGATCGGTAGAATCACAAAACCTTTGACTCTCTTATCATGCTGCTTGCCATTCCTGACTACTGCCAAGTTGCATAACCAGAGGTGTAATTACACAGGCAGAACCTTTGGGAAACTATTAAGTGCCATCACGCCACTAATATAATTATTATCATAAACTTGTTTGATCACTTACTATTACAGGATAGGTCTATAATAATTACCTGATCTGAATTCTTCCACGTTCGTTACCGTAGAGCTTTAGATCTAAGAATGACATACATTATAATAATTATAGATAGACCCTATGAATACCACATGTTTACTTTCATTAATATTAAGAACTCATTCTTGGACAAAAATATATATCGATATATACATTAAGTAATGCATCGGGTTAGGGATGAGCCCTTGGCCTTTTGCCAGTCCAGCAACTCTGTAATTATGCCTCTGGTATCACCTCCCTTTAACCTTCTATTCAAACAGGAAGTGACAGAAATCTACTACTTCCGGTTTTAACATTTGTTGCTATAGAGTGAAAACAGTAATACAAGACGTTTTCTGCAATCAGTTAAGCATTCCAAGAATATATTTCATCTTCACTCTAATCTCTCTTCTAAAATTGGAAGTGGCACCTTTCGGTCTCAGAAAATATGACTGCATACGAATCAAATTCCTTCACGTGGTGTACAAATGACACTGTTGCTTGTTTATTGTGTGTCTTGAGTCAGCACACAAGAATTTGTTCTCGAGTGTCATTATGTTCAGCTCAGTGTAATATATCAGCTTATGTATGTCTCACCATTGGACAATTTTTGTTGTTGTTATACACCAATAATTGCTATAGAATTTTAACAGTGTAGTAAAAATATAAATGTATTCTATTCATTTAATACAGTGAGAGTTGGTATCTTATAATATTTTGTATACGTTCAAACACTACATTTAAAGAAATACAGTATTCTTCGTTTCTAGCTCCTTCCTACTGAATAGTTAAACGTTTCTCCACTTTTCGTAGGAGATACTGGTTTCTAAAAGAATGGATAGATGTTTTCGGATTCCAAATTTGGATTTGATTTGCCTTTAGTGTTCCTTTCAGCAACTCGGTAATATGGCACGTTGACCTACAAATTAATGTGGGATCCAAACTACATGAGCTCCCGCCTAGAATCGAATCACGTTCTCCTGATCCGAAGATGCGTATACCTTACCCACATAGCCACGAGGGAACTCAGTCCCAAATATAACTGAAAAGAGATATTAAACTTCAAAGGGAGAAATAAATTGGGAATCATACACTTTAGTATTCGGTGAAAGGTTGCCAGCATTAAATTATCTGTCCTCCTGCAGTCTGCAAAGAGCTGTAGATGGTGAACGTTCAACCAGTGACGTACACAGAGTTTCATCAAGGGGGAGGTTCATTCCCACGTTCATATCACTGTTTTCATACACACATATTAATATGACAAATGTTTCTTTATCATATCTTATTGAATGGTGGGTTTAAACCTTAAACTATTCCTCTTAGCATACGCTACAGCGTTTATCTGAGTTGTAAGTTGTAATCACGCCTCACAAATATGTATTTGACATGCAAACGGAGGGTTTCTGCAAGTAGTCACTGAGTGGTTACTGCATGTGCTTTCTGACTCTACGATGCGATTTCCGATGAAGGCACATTTGGTTCAGACCACATTTTGAACATAGTCATATACTAAAGAATCTCGTTGAATACATGGATCACTGTAGTGTATAACACATTCAGTGAAATTTTGTAACTTGACAATATCAATAGGGAGACTTTTTTTTTGACATACTCAGCAATACCATCTAATTTACAATGTTGTCGAACCAACATGAAGTTATTATTTTTTTTAAAATAGCACTACGCCGAGTTATTACATATTTGAAATCTTTATGTTAAAAGAAAACTTACAATATCAGGTTTATTATTCAGTGTTACAAACTAATGACCCTATAGCATTGCATATATCAGTAAACATTTCCCGCCTTATGCAGAGTCGTTCTGACGTACGATTAGCGTACTAAAAGCCTGACTACTGCAGGAGATATACGTTAGTCGAACTCTTTAATATGGCACTAATCACTCATCAAAACAACTCTCCATAAAGCCCCCAAAGTTTAGAGGCCTCTACAACAGTAATAACGTAAGTGACATCGACGTATCAATGCACATCTCTGGAACGCGTTTACATTTCAGATCACTGGAAACGACATTATGATCTTTGTGTTTATAGAAAACCATCTACACGATTGAATGTGATACTTGTTTCAACACTTTTAAGAAATAAAATCTTTTTAAATATATATATATATATATATATATATATATATATATATATATATATATATCAGGGGCGGATCCAGGACCGACTTCTGGGGGGGCGGTGGGTTGTCATATTGCTACTTCTAAGAGCTCCAAACTTTGGGATGGGTTTTATTTATATATATAAAATAAGAAAGATTCCTCTTCTGAGGGGGGGCGATCGCCCCGATCGCCCCCCTCTGGATCCGCCCCTGATATATATATATATATATATATATATATATATATATATATATATATATATATATATATATATATATATATATATATATATTCAATCATTTGTAACTTTGTTACCGACATTCAGGTACTTTCAATATGCATTGACACGTTCGTCTCACTTACCTAATTACTGTTGTAGAGGTCTCGAAAATTTGGACGTTCACGGATTTTTGTGACATTGTAGCGTCCTCAGTTTGCAAAGTTGAATAATAAATGTAGTATCATAAGTTTTTCTTTAGCATGTAAATTTGAAATCTGTAGTAACCTGACTTATTGCTATTAAATAATACTAAATTTGGTTGATACAAAGCTGTTAATCGGATGGTAATGCAGAGTATATCAAACAATGTCTCCGTGTATATTTTGCACGTTACAAAATTTCATCGAATTTTGTCTATTACTTTAATAATTAATACTTTTGTTTTATTTCTAAGTAATAAATATATACTTATTTATTAATATTAAATAAGTCGTGGTAGTTTCAATAATTTAACATTATCTTCATTAGACGTTCTAGCAGAAGTATCTTCACATTAAATTAATATTGTTATATAATTTCAATTGTTTCATTTTATAAATGTTAAATTCTTAATATATTGTGAAGATATTTGAATTATGAATCTTTTGAATTCAACAATCTTTTGAATTACAAATTATGAACAAATACATAAATGATGGAATAGATTGTTAGAATAGAAGGGCAATAATCAAGGATATGAATAAAATATTAAAAGAAGCAATAAATTATATAATAGAACATTGATTTGAGAGGAAACTTCAAAATAAACTGATATTTAAAATAATTTAAAATAATAAAAGAGATGAAGTGAAAATAATAATGATTATGAAAAAGCAGTTATACTAAAAATTTAAAATAAAACAGTAAATTATAACAATACCTGATTGTTACGTATTAAAAATGTAAAATTTTTAAAATGAAATAATTAAAATAAAAGCAGGGAGTGCAGCGGAAGCGGCTTGTTCATGCAAACACTCAAAATACTCTAAACTTAAAGAAGACCATCATTTTATAGTCTTTGCTACCGAAACAACAGGTGTCTTCAGCAAAGAAGCAATTGATTTTTTTGAAGGAACTAGGAGCAAGTCTGACAGCAAAAACAGGAGACCCGAGAAGCTAACAATTTTTACTACGACGTATAAGCATAGCCATACAAAAAGGCAATGCTGTCAGTATTTTGAGTTTCTTTCCTTCTTCCCATAAACTTGAAGAAATTTTTTACCTCAGATAGAACACTTTAACCAGGCATAAGGATAACACGCGTAAAATTAGATTAATAATTATTGTAAAAACTGGAATCGACTTGAAAATGTTACATGTAAAAAAAGAAAAAAATCACATTAATATTTTCAGCAGTACATAACACATGTGAAACACTACTACGATTTGAAAATGATTTTTTTACTCTGAAATGTCTGATTTCCGTCTGTCTTTTCTTAAATTCATGTAATATTAATACTAACGTACTTCTGTTTTATTGACTTATATATGTTATGATAAATATTGAGATATCTCAATAAAACGATAATCATTAAAATTATACAACAATATTAATTTAATGTTATGAAGATATTTCTGCCAGTTAATGTCTGACGAAGATAAAGTTAAGATCTGACGAGTTTAAATGAAAAGTTTAAATACCATTGTTTTTTTAACTATGGGGGATTCAGTGATATGAACATCTTGTTACAATAA
Organism: Thermobia domestica; assembly: GCF_964235325.1. NCBI lineage: Eukaryota > Metazoa > Arthropoda > Insecta > Zygentoma > Lepismatidae > Thermobia > Thermobia domestica. The sequence continues at coordinate 113,388,087 of NC_137461.1, read as the reverse complement.
TTGACATTACCATTCTTCCCCTTCCAAGTAAAATTACCATCGAATCCTTCCTAAGCACTATCTTATATCACAAATTCTATGTATTGTCTAATTTCAATTTTTTACTTTAAGCACTTTGTAGTACGCAAAACTAAAAAAAAAAAAAAGTCAGAGTTCTTCAAATAGAAACAAATACACTTTCCGAAACAAGACATCACTCTCACGACATCTTTTCGATACGAAACAGCTTCAACTTTTTTTTATTATATGCGAGAAACCCGTGTTCGACTATTGATGCTATAAAAGAAAAAAAAGATATTATATTAAATGATGTAGATCTTGAAACAAACATACGAATGATATTTGAGAATGAATAGAGTATCTGAACTTTTCATTACCAAATTTCTACGTATGAAACTGACACAAAATATATATAATAAATTGGAAAAAAAGGTTTATGATGTGCGAATTTGCTTTAGTAGTTTTGTTACTATATGAGGTAATGAACGAATGATATACTTAATGTCATTCATAGAAAGATCAGAGCTTCAAATTCACACTTTGCTGCTGATTAAAAGAAGCATGGATGTCAACGAAGTATGAATGAAATTGTTCACCCCAGAAATGCATCGTAAAGTCTTACCTGTTGAGTGAATGGTCTTCTACACGCATGGGAAGTACAACACAGACTGAAGTAAGGATACCAGCAGATTATCACTTTTGAAATTGTTACGAGCAATGCGGGCAATCTTTTCAGTGAAAGGAAACAGTGATTGATCTTTAACATTAAAAACGTTTTTCAGAACTTAAAATTTTATAGTCACTTGCTAGTTTCTTCTGTCATTCAAATATAGTACCAATCGATGTAGCTTCTAAAGAATAGTATTAGTTGTTTGGTTTCGGAGATCAATAGAAAAAACTGTCTTAGAATGATATATGATTTCAAACATATAGGCTACAGTAAATAGGTATGTGTATATAATATAAATTAATCATAGTCTGAAATTAGAATATGGGATTCTTTTACCTATCACTCTTAACTAGCAGGCTCAATATTTGACTTAAGAAGTTGGTCAAGTGCTATATATGGAATATTGGACTATATTGTTCAAAGACTTTATATTACGGAAGTTAGAGAAGAAATATTTAGACACCTTCAAAATGTGATGTTGCAGGAAAATGGAAGGAGAGAGAAACAAACGAAGATGTTTTAAAACGTATAGGAGAGAAGAAGACACTTCTAGCCAGTATCCATAGTAGGAAGGCCAATTGGATTGGACACATCTTGCGAAGACATTGCCTTCTTTATACTGCCATAGAAGGAAAGATGGAAGGAAAACGAGAAACAGGAAGAAGAAGAACACAATTAATCGATGATTTGAAAAATAGAAGAAAATATTGAGATTGAAAGAGGAAGCCGAAGATCAAGAAGTGTCGAAGAAACTTTTCCAGGCCCAATTCTAAATAATAATAATAATAATAATAATAATAATAATAATAATAATAATAATAATAATAATAATAATAATAATAATAATAATAATAATAATAATAATAATAATAGTAATTAGTCTCAGGACTTGTCGAAGGGCAGAATACTTAATAATTATAATTCTTTTACTTGATCCAACATAAAAATACAATGAGGATTAACCAGTTTTAAGCAAAAATTGGTAACTTGTTTTAAGTTAAAACTTATTCCGTTTTTATAATTATACCGAAACTCCAATTGAGCGGATTAATGAGTTTTGCACGTATTCTGGCTATGCAGAAAGCGGATAATTGGAAAAATTGACAAAAGTAGGTTATGTTGTGAGATTTAAAAGAATCTCTAAAATCGCCATAAAGTAGTAGGTCTAATGTATGTTGAAAATAAAATGACTTAATTTTCAATGTTAAAATATTAAAATACGTATTATAATTTCAATTGATTACAAAGTATATTTTACTAGAAAATATATTTTTTTCAATTCCAAGACTGGGCAACCTGAAACAATAAAGCAAATAAAAGGACCTTATTAAGGATTGTTAACAAAATTTATTTTCCTCAAGATGTTTAACAGGATTTAAGAGAACAACACCTAGGATTTATTGAAGAGATCTTTGAAGGTATATAACAATCCTACAATATTATTGGAGAATAACGAAATAAAATCCAAAGACGAAACATGAGTGAGCATAAATGTTTATGTGTACTTTTCGAGAATAATGATTTTTTTTTATGAACCTAGGAATTGATACTATACGACAGCAATGGCCAACCTTTATAAGATTAAGGGTTGCTTTTCATTTCAGAAATCACTGGTGGTCTACTTATCCGATTACTAGCCCGCTAGATGAAACCATAAAACAAGAAGAGTGACTGACACAGAGAGTATGACTCAGTGATGCCAACTCGTGAGAAAAATCCCATTTTGTGGGATTTTTTGACATTAATTTCTCGAAAAGGGATAAAGGGAATTTTCATCGCAATTGGTAATAAATATGGAATTTTTCACCGATAGCAAGAAACTTCTCTACGGGTGGAAAGTAGACCAATGACTCCTCAATAACCTTTAAATCAGTGTTAATTGGCAAATTTTGTTACCGGAGAATGCATCCTAATCCAGAAGTAACTCGTGATTCTCTAAAAACAAGCTCCAAGAAATGTAAATTATACTCTTGTATTTTTTTAAAATACAAAGAATGTAATTAAGGGGAAAGAATAAAATGTAAAATGATAAACAACCAATTTCGAAAACGTTCTACACAAAATGACAGGAGAAAATATTCTTCTACTATCCTTAGCTCATTACAATGTGACGACAGAAAGGAATAACATGAATACTAAATCTTGACTATAAAATGTCCTTGTTTTCGCTAACATTTTCAATTGTCTCTTTTAATTAAGAAAAGCTGCTTGATAAACGTAGAAGTTCGGAATTTATGAGTAGTTTTCTCATATTGAAGAAAAAATATGAAATACAATAGTTTCACTTTTCATGTTGTTTTTTTCTTCGTAATTTTGTAATTAGTATAACACGGAAAATTCAAGAGTAAAATGGGAATTTCTGCCCCTCGAGATGAACTTTTTTAATGTTTGAGGTTGGCATCACTGGTATGACTCAGACCAACACAGGCTATGTTTCATGACTTAATGATCAACGCGTTGTCCACTACTGCTCTACGATAACCACAACCCCTATTAAAATGAAACTTGAGTAAACACTCTTAATTTGACACTAGCGAAACGACAGCAAATATGTTTAGTAACATATAGCTTAATATTATAATTACTCCATAAACATTAACTTTTATTTAGTATCTTATAATTTAAAACTAAACCCAAAATAATCAATAAATGGCAACGAGCTAAACATAATGATAAAGGTAAATTATCATGCACAGTTTCCGAGAGAATGGAGAATAAAAGCAATTTCTATGGTGCCGAAAAAAGTATGATGTTCATTGCCGATAGTAAGTTGCACTGACAAGTGAGACAGATTATTGATTTATTGTGTATATATTAAAAGTACAACTTTTACCAGTGACGCAAATATTACTTGTAAATAATAATAATCTTTGCAAGTGTATTTTAGTTTCATGAACAGATTTGAGCATTTCGTTATACCTCCTAGACATAAGACAAAAAGTCACTTTGAAGCAATCAATTAATTTTCAGAGGATGATAATAATTGATGATGGTTGCGTGGCATAACAAATATGTCAAAAAGTTTAAAAGTGTTAAAAAAAAGTATGACTTTTACATTAAAATTAAGCCATCTTGTGCAAGAATGTTCTACATTTCATAATTTTTATATGGAAACTATAAATATAATAGTTTACACACACACACAAAGTACCGAGTCTTTTTTGTAACTTTTTATTCAGTTACCTACAACATCGTGTACCAAATACTTCTTCCAACACTCTTATCAAAGCTGCAAGAAAAAAATATTCAAATTACTGCCTTCTTCATTTCGAAATTATTGTATATTGTATAGAGTATCTAACTCCTCCACACTTTTCTTGACGTCCATGTCACAAAAAAAATATTATGTCTAGTATTAAGTTACTGTAAACAGAAATCTGTGTGATGATTAGTTTTTTTTCTTACAAACATATGATTTTGCTACATCAGCTATCAGAGGCATGTGCAACGTTCACACATTTGATTGTTCTTAAGTTTCCCAGACAGTCGTCAGCAAATGGATGCGGGTAGATGCGGGCAGATTACGATACAATTGTATAACAATATCAGTTTCACTTTCTTCCATTTACTTTCTGCTTTTATTACGCGGTTATAACAATTTAGATACACTTAATTTAAAGTGTGTAGACCATTGTAGCATTCACAGCTAATAGCAACAAGGACAAGATGAGGAACGACCGCAATTTTAATTTATAAAAGGAGCGGAAGTGAAGAAAATAAACTTAAATGTGTCACTAATGCTTACTTAGTTATTTATAAATGTTTCAGTTATATATATATATATATATATATATATATATATATATATATATATCAAACCAAACCACTTGGCGTAACTGCCCGATTTGTGGGCCTGAGCCGCTCCACGCCATCTGTTAGCGATTGGTGGAACTACGCCCAGCCTAGTGACCAACATGTGATCAGTGCGCCGCGTCGCCCTATCGCTAACCGGCGTGTCGGGAGATTTCTAGGCCTAGTGGCCGTCATGTCTTTTATTCGCGTGACTCCCCAGTTAGCCTCACGACGCCGAGGGAATCGAACCCGAGACCACGCGGACATGAATCCAACGCTATATCTAACCACCAGACCACTGTGTCTCCATATATACCTGTACCACATTTACAGAGACTTTAGTTTGTTTCTAAAACGATTTTCAAAGTAAAAAAAATATCAACATCTGACATAAACTATATACAATGATGCCAAAATGTTTGATGTAGATCAAAACATTTAACCTTTTCGTTACCAAGCCGATTATTTAGAAAAATGCAGATTTCATAAAAAGAGTCCCTTTTAAAAGTTCCAAGCTCAGGACCTACTTACTATAGACTTATGAAAGAAGACACATGAAACACAGAGAGGAACAGTGTGACCTACGTTGTCCACTCATGCTCTAAAGAATTCAATCCTCTAGCAAATTCAAAGCTACAAATCTCGCAGTTCAAATAGACAATCAATTTTTTTAATATTTAGGAAACTTAACTAAAGGTTCATAAGTTGCTGAACTACTTGTATAGCTATTCATTGGTGTTAAGGTATATAGCAATCGGCATCTCTATTACAATAACACGTAAACTGTAACTCTGAACTTTTTACTTTTACTATGAACAGTACCGACACCATGTGACACAACAGTAAAGTTATTGCGTCCACCCAAGTCGATGGTGATATTATCACTGCTTCACTGAGCAATATATAAATTACTTATATTCTCCACTTTAAGGGTAAACACATTCCTCTACTCATTACAGTCACACAAGTGGGTCTTATTAGATTGAAGCGCTACTTCGTCCGTCCGTTACTCCACACGATAACTCTTGAATAAGGGTGAATGTTTGAATTATTTTGTACAACAGACAGCTAGAGTGATTTCTCGGCCGAGCTTGTTAATAGAGTTAACCCGTTTATATCTTAATGGATAACGGTGGCTAGGTGGCTATATCACATGTTCTATTATTGAAACAAGGAACTCCGCCATGGCCGGTCCCAAGGTCGTGCTGACAGAGAAAAGAGACTCAAACCTACATGTGCTGGCTATCGTCAAATGCCCCTTGTTTAAATTGACGTATGCGGATCTTGAGACGATTAAAAACACCGTTTCCTGTTCTCGGCTCTTTCTCATAAAATTCAGATCGACATGTGATTTGGACATAAGTGGAGGTACTGATGGTTGGTTCTCCCTAATGTAGGCGACAAGAAATCACAAGAGGTTGGCATCCTCGTAAATGGATCAATGACAAATACCATTGGAACTAAGAGTGTGCGTGATACCTCCCACTCTGTCGTAGTGGGCAGTGAGGCAGGCTATTGTAGCCGTATTGTACGGGCAATGTGCGGTAAACCTATTCCGTAAAATGAAGTACGCAGGACCTCATACCCTGTCATCCCTACCGAGAGAGGAAAAATTTCGGGATTATCCCATATTAAAAGCCATTAATCGCTATTCCTTATTGTTTTTTTTCTTTTACGGCGATCAAGGTTGAAACCAAAGGTCGTTCATTTCAACCACTTCCGATTTGAGTAGAGGATTAAAGAGGGAGATGGAAGTATATATATACTTGAAATATTGTATCGATTGCAAAAAAAAAAAAAAAGTTTATCGCTATCTATTAGCGTTTCTGCTATTTGGCATTAAATATGAAAATCGGAAATGATTAGAGGTTCCAGTTAGAATAGGAGGTTAACGGAAAATATGAAATCTAGTTATGGCATGCTGAATCAATTGTCTGTGTCTCGATAACATCTACCGTCTTTGTTGTGGGAAAACCAGAAGCAGTAATGAATTTCATCCATTTTCGTTTTGGAACAGTGTTGAGGGCTGTGATGATATTCTTTTGAAACTGAATCGATTACAGAAAACCGTTTTTCGCTATATATTACCATTTTTTTTCTATGGTGATAAATGTTGAAACAGGAAATGATAAATTCGTATCACTTCCGGCCTGGACACGTGGTTAATGGAAAAAAGGAAACATTTTCCTGGGAAGCTGAGTCGATTGCAAAAACTGCATCTTGATATCTCTTACTGTTTTAAACTCTACGGAAATCAGTATTGAAACCAAAAGTAATAGTAAATTGGAATCACTTTCGGTTTTGGTTAAGTGTTGTGGATAGTCATATTACTTCGTTTGAGATAGTGAATCATTCACGAAAAATCACGGCTATGTGTTAACGTTTTCGTTCTATGGCGATAAACGTTGAAAGCGGAAATGGCCAATTCGAACCTCTTCCGGTTTTAATAGAAGGTCAACGGAGAATATGAAACCTATTGTTAAAACGCTGAATCGACTGCAGAAAACCATATCTCGATATCATTTACCGGTTTTGCTCTGATGTTTGTTGACTGATAGACGAACTGACAGACAACTGTTCTTAAAATTTCCGACATTTATGCATAGCACAGTTTGGAAGTTTATAAAACATATATAATTGTGGAACACCAGAAGTTACACATCGCACCGTTAGATGCCACCAAACATTCTCTAAGATGATTTGAAGTCCTACTAAAAATATACTATACATTATCCAAATTTTATCACTTTTTGCGTAGTTTATACTGAAAAAAATTGTCATCATGTTATGTATATGTGCAAATCTGCAATGTGTAATGGAGTGTCGATTTTGATCTAAACCTGCAATGCCAAACAATAAGGTCATTGATTAATCTTAGGAGAAAACAGAAACCAAGTTTAATTAATATTGGATTTTTTTTTTTTTTTTTGCTAGACTTATCGTGTACAGAGAAACATGCGGAGGAACAAACACAGAGCAAAAGCTTGCTTATTGTGCGCAATATATCTACTTTCCTTATCACTGTAACAGGTTTAGTTAGTATCGTGAAAGTCCGACTGACTATTGATCAACACCTAGGCCAAACTGCTTAAGCTAGAAACTTGAACTTAGACAGGGCCTAGAATTTGTGACGCAAAGTCTCACTAAAGAAGAATTTTTGAAAATTCGGCGGGAAGGAGGAAAGAGGAGGAGGCAATTATTATCTTAAAATATCCATATCTAGGACGCTCTGAATGTTAAAGACATGAAATTTGGTATATGGACTTCTAATTTTAAATAATTAAACACGTCTTTAAGCGTTTTTTTTTTAATATTTGACCTAGAAGGGAAGAAAAGAAGATGAGAAGGAAAAAGGGGGTGCGAATTACAATTATTATAATAAGATGTCCATATTTCGAAATCTTTTGAGATTAGAGACATAAAATAATTAGACATGTGTTTCACCATTTATTGACACTTGTAGTAGAAGGGAAGAAGAAAGGCGAGGAGTAGAAGTAGGGGTACAATTGTTATAATTGGATGGGCATATCTCGAAATGTTTTAAGGTTAGAGAAAGGAAATTTATTTACATCTTTCATTTAAAATAATTAAAGGAGTGTTTAAGCGTTTCTTCATAACTGTTATAGATGGGAAGAAAATACAGTGGGGTTACAATTGTTGTAATTGGTTGGTGGTGGGAGTTGCCCAATTATTATAACATGTCCCATTTAGAATCTCTTAAGGTTAGATACTTGAAATTCAGTATTTGAGGCGCCTGTACCAAAAGCCGCCAAATCCACTTTTTACTGAAATTGAGTTACATATCGCTTGTTATATGTTTGATCTGAACAAATTTAATGGAAACAGAATTTTGTTTAAAAGCTTAATGTTTCATACTAAAAAAACTAGTTCAAATATGGGACTTTGTACACGTGTATATGGAGCTTCAGTGCACATTTTGCGAGATTACTCGAAACTAAGCGAAATGGATGTGGCGGATTTTGATACTTTTAAGTTCTTATTTAAAATTTTAGACACGCGTTTCACCACTTTTTGCATTTGCCGTAGAAGAGAGAGAGAGAGAAAAAAAAGGCGAGCAGAAAAAAAAGAGTGTGGGTTTCAATCGTTAAAATAATATGACCATATCTTGAAATTAATTAAAATTAGAGGCATGAAAATGGGTATTTGGGCTTTTCATTTAAAATAATTTAGGATGTTTTTCAGCATTTTTTTAAATGTTTCTCTTACAAGGGAAGAAAAAGGTGAGAGGAAAAAGGATGGGTATTGTAATTGTTAAAACAACATGACCATATCTCGAAATGTTTTATGAGTAGAAACCTGTTAACGCCCGATGTATTTAAGTATTTTTTAATGTTTCCCTTAGAAGAGAAGAAAAAGGAGGGAAATAAAAAGGGCGGGAGTTGCAATGGTTAAAATAAAATTGCCAGATTTCGAAATTCCTCACGATTAGAGGGCTTGAAGACTGGTGTTTGCGCTTTTGGTTTAGAATAATAAAAACATGTTTAAGCGTTTTTTGATATTTTCCTTGGCAAGAAAAAAGGGTGAGAGTGTAATTGTTAAAACATGATCATATCTCGAAATCTCTTAAGAGTAGAGACTTGTTAATAAGAGACGTGTTTCAGCGTTTTCCGAGGTTTCCCTTAGAAGGAAAAAATGGAGATTGCAATTGTTATAATAAAATGGCTATATCAATTTTTTTAAAGATTAGAGCTATGTTAGAGATATGAGCAATCCAAGGGTGTAGGGCGAGCAAATACAGGGGTCTAGGAGCGAGGTCCCCAGTTAGCCAAAGGCTAGTTTCATATAGACACAGAAAATTGCCTTCTGTCAACGAGTTTTGTAATCGTTCGGTATGAACATTGGCTAAAAGAACCTGGATTGCATGCATATTTTTTAACTAAAGACAATTATTTAACAGGTATATTTACTAGCATTTTATCTCCTATTACTAAACTTAATGTTCTACCAGGAAACTATCTAAATTACTACCATGAATTACAACAACGGTTAGATACATTTAAAATACCACAATCCTAATTCTTAATAACGTAAGTTTGATACTTTCAAAAAAGGAATAATAAAGTTTCTTTTTTAAAATAAATATATTAAGAACCAGACATATATTAATTTTAAGCGTAATAGGTGTAAAGTCAAGCTCATAAATTTACAAGACGAGAGGAGCTTCTTAAGAATCAAGGTGAAACGAGTAAGAATTATTTGAGAATCGTAATGAGACGAGATTCCAATAAAGAGCCATTTCCATTTTCCACTGAATCCTCCCCCTTCCCCCCCTTCACACACACACAGCTGTTCAAAAAATTAACATCGACTAATCAACGTAGCTTTTCGTACTGATGAAAAAGATACCTTAATCATCAAGCTGACTCAACGCTGTCGAAAATTATCGCATGTTGAATTTAACATTAGAGGATATGGCCAGAAGTACTTTTTTTTTCGATTTTAAAAGAACGGTAAGAGATAGAAACGCAGTACGTAGGAAGTTTTCAAGATACAATATCAAGGTACATCTAATGATACTAGAGCGGGTTTCTGGAAAGTTTCGGAACATTGCTTAAATCGAGATTGAATTTGCTGCAAAATCAGTTCCAATATTAACACAAAAGACAATTTGATGCAACATTTGCTTGAAAAGTACGGTTGAAAAACGATTGTAAAGTAAAAACAATTGTGAGGTAGAAAAGAAGCAATTAAATGAAGAAATATTTAGGGATGGTACCGAGTCGGAGACTAGTCTCGATCTCGTCTCGGACTCGGCACCATCTGGAGAACTACATATAATGTAGCCGAACCCAAACTATCACTTAACTCAGTGTGATGTCCTTATTCCGTTAAAAAAAAAAAAAAAAAAACTCGATTTAGGGTCTGTTGAAAAATTTTGTGGACTAATTATTCTATTGGACAAGATCGCAATCATTTGATGCATTTTTTTGGGATAATTCCTAAAACTCTTGCTCAAAATCCCAAATTTTTGACCATTTTTTGACCATTCCTAAAATTCTTGTTTGTGTAAATAAGATACGCCTACTTTCAAACAACTCCAGCAAATTCAATCCCGATTTAAGCAATGTTCAGAAACTTTCCGGAAACCCGCTCTAGTACCATTACATATGCCTTAACACTGTCTCCTAGAAACTTCCTAAGAACTGCGTTTCTATCTCTTATCGTTCTTTTAAAATCGAAAAAAGGACGTTTGCGGATATACCCTAATGTTAAATTCGACATGAGATAATTTTCGACAGCGTTGAGTCAGCTTGATGATTAAGGTATCTTTTTCTTCTGCACAAAAAGCTGCGTTGATTAGTCGATATCAATTTTCTGTATAGCTGTGAGGGGTTTTCAGTGGAAACTGGGAATGGCTCTTTGCTAGATGAAGAGAAAAATGTCCTTTTCTCATCTTGTCTCGTGCGCAATACTACTTCAAAACAGAGGGGATTCTTTTATTACCAAACAATCCTGCCCTCAAATATTACCGAAGTAAGCCAATAATCACTATCGATTGCTCTTCCCTGCTAAATCCCATAAATTCTTTCCACTAAATTTTCTTATTTGTTCATATTCAGTACATGGAGCCGAAGCGAATGCAATATGAAACTAATACTATTAGGACGGCCGCGCATTAGCCAGAGGCAGGACAGACAATCCAAGGTAAATTGTGCAGAAGAAAAAGAGGCCTGAATGCATTTACTGTTTGTCTCAATCAAAATGTTGGAGCAGGGGACTTTATCTAGCATGTGCTTGAGTGAATATGTAATACGAGGCTTTGTTACATTGCCCACAATACTGTACCATGGGTAGACTGTTCTATCCTCTGGTCAATGTGTGGTCAGTCTTATAATCCTATTTTGTTTTCAAAAATTAATTTTCTTACACAGTGGAGTTATTAAAGGCTCTGAGAAATGTTTAAGCACTATCAGGATGGATTGATTTAAATCAGTCTGATTTAAATCACGATTTTAATCAAGATTTAAATTACTTGATTTTTTAAATAAAAAACGTTAATTTAAATCAAATTCCGAAATGAATTAATTTAAAGTGAAAGTAAGTAAAGTCCCATTTCTCTTCTGTTATTTCAATTATGGAAGATAATAATCATAATACAATGAGACTCAAATGTATGTAAGCACAGTATCAAAACGAGTATCATGTAGAGAACGATCAGGGAAAATCTCATTTGAACGGGTAAGAGGTGAACCCTGCTTTCTTCTCTTTGTAACACAGGGTTTGAAAATTTCTATTCCAACAGGGAAATCACCATGGACATTTAAGATGAAAACTCTTTCCAGATAATAGGGGCGTATTTAGAGGAGTCCGATCCCCTATGCGAAACAAACAAACAAACAAAAAAAAAAGATTTTAAAATTTTAGGCGAAATTTATGTACTAAATACATAGAAGTTCCTCGGGATCGTAACACGACAAATTTTTGATGCGCTAAAATATGAATAATACTTTTGATAAAGTGGATACTTGACCCCATTGCAGAACACGCCGCGATCTGCGATCAGAGATGGAGTGGGTCAAGTTTTCTGAGTGGGTCAGTGGGTCGTGGGTCAACAGCATGTGACCCACTGTGACCCACCACCCACCGTGACCACTGCGACCCACCACCCACCACCCACCGTTACCCACTGCGACCCACCATCCACCATGACCCACTGAGACCCACCGACACAGTATGATCTACCGACCCACTCTGCTCACTGCTTTGTAGACAGTATCTTTTGAAGACTGGTAAATTTGTCTTCATTTTACTTTCAAGACCTTCATTTCCCTTCCTTTTCCACTTATTTCTGTCTACTTACCTGAGGTGAGTATATCTAACCAAGTGAAAAAAAGAACTTCAGGCACTTTTGGATATTGATATTTGTAATTGTAATAATACCAATAGGACTTATACTACTACTTGGCTTTCGAGATCTGTGAGTTTTTAGAGGGGCTAACTACTGGAAAAAATACATTTTTGAATCACTGTAATACATAAATTATTATATAAAAAATTGAATGTAACTATGTGTGCCTGATCATCACGATCAAATTGCAAAGCCAAATGAAATTACTTTTGGTATATAGTTAGGCCTTAATCCAACCTGGAATATTATATTGCTTTCATTTAATGCATAATATCCTAAGGAGGTAGTGAGGATCCGAATTTTTGCGAAAAAAAATTAGTATCTCGAACGCCGTTAAACTTACGGAACTGAAATTCAGTGTATTAACTCTTTATTGAAAATGAACAGACTGTGTCCTAGCATTTTTTTTAAATTCTCCTTTATGGTGGGGGGGGGGACTTTCTATAAATGGAAAATTGGTAGTAAGTTGGTTTGTAAAAATGATCAAAAACGATCGATATTATTTAAGAAAAAATCATAAACAGAAAGTACAGTGCTTGGCTTCATATATATATCCATTGCTTTCTACTATAATAATTGCTGAAGCTTATGTTTATTATATGGAGAGCTTACAGCACAGGGCAATCAACCCATAAATTTGTGAGAAAAATAGGCATAAAATTTGTACTGTAAGCTTAATTACACGGAAATTCTAAGTTTGGATTGTACGCATAATTATATGAAAAAATTTACACTTTTTTCCCCTTTACGTTGGTCTACTTACCTTGATTTGGAACTTTCAAATTTCATCCTTATTTCCACTGAAAAGTATCGATAATTCAACAAGGAAATAATTATACTATGATAATTTAATTGAAATTCATCGTAATTTGGCACATGGCAAACAGCAGTGTGGTAATTGAAGGGGAAGAAGGAGGGAAATTCCCATTCACCTCTGGACACTTTCCAGGAACCTCGTTCCTTTTCGCTTTCTAGACGGGGGAGGAAACTTGGAAATGGCATGTGTAATTTTACAAATTACACTTCATGTGTAATTACAAAAATTAAATTAATAAACAAATAAGAAATCATCAGTTCATCAGGCTTTAATTGATAATTTATTCACAAGATTCCCTATCGAAGGCGTGGTAGATGAAGTTTCTGTTCTCCATGAGTCGACATTGCCAACTGACATAGTCGATATGGAAAAGATGTTGTATGGTGATAGAGAGATGATACTTCTTGCTGAGTATTACAAAACAGATCAAGAAAAATCGTTATCAGACTTAAGTCTAACAAGCAGATTGTCGATGAGGAGTTGCAGAAATAGGGTAGAAGTATTATAAATTTCCACGACAGAGTGTGTACGGGGATTTCCCCTTATGAATTTACAGATGACTGATATTAGAAATAGACTAAGTGCTCAAATATTGTCTAACTTGTTCATCAATGTTAATGGCCCACCGCTAGACAAGCTCAAAGTACACGAGCTAGTTATTTCCTGGCTGAAGGATAGACATCATTCCGCTGCGGATGATTTACCCCGAAAAAGTTACCAACAGGAAATAAACCCGATTTCAGATTTGTTTTAAGATGGAAAATTACGAGTTACGGAAAATGTATACTTGTATTACTAATGGCTTATTTGTGTTATTCAACTTTGTACCAAATTTTTAGTAAGTCTCTTCTTTTCTTTAGGTAAACTACTTTGAATAAATATTCATAATAATCGCAATTATGCATATTTGTAACTTAAATTTAACATGGTGTTTTAGTGATTACACAAATTACAATTATGAGCATACTTTATGGAGATGCTCTCACATAGGGTACCCGAGCACCTTTATGCACTATGAAAAACTGATTTTTCAAGTCTTTTGTGAGAAAAATACTGTGAACTGAGAAACCATAACCTGTTCCATATTGGACAGGGGCATTTTCCTGCGAATAGAAGTTTCTTTTGGAATGCGTTGAGAAATTAACACTTGCAAGAATACTTTCTTAGTACAAGTATATTTTAGGCACACACTAATTTTCCCCCCACCTCGGACTGTTTCAATTTCCTCACTGACAAACACTTTACCATTTGATATTGTAAAGGTCAGATCCACCGTTCTTGTAACAGAGTGGTGCTTGAGCGATTGATTGGAAATTCAAACTCCGATTAGTGACAATTTCACAGTCTTGTTTTATTAAAAGTGTAAACTTATTAGTCAGTACAGAAGAGGCCGTGGATCGTGTTCAGAGTTGATTATGATGGATTTTGGTGAGTGTCACGGTGGGTGGGGGTCATGGTGGATCACAGTGTGTCACTATGGGTAGTGGGTCATAGTGGGTCCCGGTGGGTCATGGTGGGTGGTGGGTCATAGTGGGTCCCGGTGGGTCACGGTGGGTGGTGGGTCATGGGTCAGAGTGGGTCATGGTGGGTGGTGGGTCAAGTTTTCATTGACCCACGGCAACTCTGTCTGCGATGTGATCGCAGAAAATGTGCAGCGCCTGTGCAGGAAAAATTGTCAGAGGAAATAAAATAGCCAACAGAAAAGTATAACAACGTGCCTGCTATGTATAGATGTCTTAAATGCACGTACAACTCGCATTTGAACTGTTTTTCACGTCACATAAAGCATATATATATATATATATATATATATATATATATATATATATATATATTTTAAACAATTCCAAGTGTTTCTTCTGCTGGAACTGATCATCTTGATTTTTTATTTTTTTTTATTTTGGAATTCCTGCAGAAAATTTTTGACTTACAAAAGCTCATCGCATAAAGACAAAGAAAGTTCTGCCATCGGCTAATATATAGGATCAGAAAACGATATTCACGAAGAAATTAAATATCGACTAAAAGCAGGGAATTCGTGTTATTATTCAGTTCAAAATACTTATCGTCGCGAATTCTGTCGAGGAATTTGAAGCTTTAAAAAATATAAAATGATAATTATCCCTGTTGTGCTGTATGGTTGTGAAACATGGTCGCTTACACTGAGGGAAGAACGCAGACTGAAAATATTTGAGAATAAAATCCTGAAACGAAAATTCGGGACCAAAAGGAACGGAAATGAGGAATGGCGAAAACTTCATAACGAGGAACTAAAAAATATATAGGGTTTACAAAACATTGTTATGGTCATGAAGTCTAGGAGGCTCTGGGGGACAGGTCATGTAGCCAGAATGGAAGAAAGTAGAAGCGCTTTCAGTTTTAACTGGAAATCCAATCGGAAAACGACCATTAGGAAGACCTAGGCACAGATGGGAGGACAATAGTAAGATGGATCTCGCAGAAATAAGAATACAAAATAGAACTGGATTCAGTTGACTAAGGATAGAAGTCAGGAAGATTTTGTGAACAAGGCATTTAACCTCCGGGTTCCATAGGTCGTAGAGTTAGTTAATTTCAGGCGAAATTTATGTACTTTATATGTATTTCGTGCCGCTAGCTAGTTCCAATTGCTTAAAAATATGCCCCTGCTAAATATCAGTAACTTTCGTGAAAAGAAAAGTGTCATGTTGATATACATTGCTGTACTTTTTCCTTAATGCTTAAAAAAAAACATTGTTTGGGATTGAAATAGGTTAACGATTGGGAATTAATTCAAAATTAAAACCCAATACTTTCACTTAAATGGCATTTATTTCTAATTCCTAATGTTTTTTCTTCAGTTCGGGACTTGTATTATACGAAGAAAAAGATTTGATTTAAATTTAAAAAAAAAATCAACAAAAATGATTTTTTTAAAAAAAAATCATGATTTTTTCCACCCTGAGCACTATTGGATACAAAATAGTCATCTTAAGTTTTCTGGATCTTCAGCTAACCTCTTTGCCTTTACGTAGGAATTTTCTGTATTATTACTGTCTAATTATCAACGGTAGCACCCTCCGTCCCTCCTAGTTTTCATTCCACTGTAACTTCTATCACGTCTCTCATGATCCAGTTCCTTATCAGCTAATGGTCCAACTATTTTCTCGTCCTCTGTTTTATTACACCTAATATTTTTGTTTTCTTCTCTACTTCTCCCAACTCTTTCTCCTAACGACCAGGTACTTCTCTCATTTCTTCTCCAGACCTACATTTCAAAAGCCTTGAGTCCTTTTTCTTTTTATAGCTATTGCTTACTGTTCATGTTTCTTCTCCATAGAGTACGGTACAAAATCCACACAAAAATATTTTATGAATATTATTTTTAACTTTTTGTTCAAGAATCCACAAAACAGAGTTTTCTTCTTGTTAAATGCTTCTTTCGCTATTTCTATCCTTTATTTTATTTCCCATTCACATTTCATGTCCTCAGTAATAATACTACCCAGATGTAGTGTATGGAAATTATGATTAAAAAAAAAAAAAAAAAAAAAAAAAAAAACTAATTACGATTTGGGGAAAACATTTGTTCTTGAATAAATTCCTTCCACAGATAAATAACGATTGAGTTGCTATAACAACATGATTCTTTTCACGTAAGATTATGTCATGATTATTACATTAGTATTTAGATCTCAAAGTAAATAAGAAACGTTAGACCAAGATAAATAACTTGCTATCACATAAACAAAAAGGTCAAGTGCAAGTTAAGAAAACACCAAAGGATAAACATTATGTTTTGTTTTCGTGTTTTTGCCCAAACTTGTGCTGTTTATTACTGTGTGTTAAATCAGCGAACATGTAATATGTTACATGTACTTCCAATGCTTGTATCCTGTTATGGAATGTATTTTGGTATTTTACCTTCTAGTTTTCATTGTCATACAAGTTGACTTCTATGACATAAACAGCACAGTTTGGTAAACATATTGATAATCAATTTATTTAAAATTAAGAATAATAAAAGATGGAGTTAATAACCCTTTTCAATGCAATTGTTGACCATCATAATAAAGTTAATGGAATTTGCAGTTCGTTTTTTTTTTTTTTTTTCTCCAAGGGTGACAACACATGAGAATAATAGTAACAATGGTCCGATATATAAAAAGGAGTTTGAAGGTCTTTAGGCTTCATAAGAATCGCATCCGTCGCAGACTTTAAAACAAAGAAGAGTTGTTTAGTGTTAGTGGTTACAAGAACAATGGGTGCAAGTATCTTGTCATTGCTGTTCATATGTGTTTTCCTCATTGTGAAGGTAGGATATTAGTTTTCTCAAACAAAAAAACAATTTGTACTGTTCTTCGCTTACATGTATTACAAAATTGTAATATTGTGTATTGTACAAAATGTTACTTATAATTTTATTCATCTAATTTTATCATAAAATTAATATAAATATCTAAAACAGACGTATTAACTTTATATAAGTGTATTTATTCATATTTCACTATGAAAATTGATGAATGAATATTAAAGTTCATATGATTTCTATCAAAATAGCACAGATACACGCTGGGTTATAAGTAGGATTTCCAGATGTCCCAGTTTAGCCGGGCTAGTCCCGGATATTCATAATCTGTTTCGCCTCCCAAGAATTGTTCGGGACTCCAAATATCCTGTCTAAATTATAAATTAATATCATTCGTGCAATATATATCAGCTTTTATTAAATAATGGAAATCATGGATTATCAACTGATAGAAATAATCTACTTTTATTAGTAATGGATACTCATCTGCTAGGAACAATCTACTCTTTTATTAGTCATCGATAATCAACTGATAGGAATAATCTACTCTTTTATTAGTCATCGATAATCAAATTATAGGAATAATCTACTCTTTTATTAGTCATCGATAATCAACTGATAGGAATAATCTACTTTTTTATTAGTCATCGATAATCAACTGAAAGGAATAATCTACTCTTTTATTAGTCATCAATACTCAACTACTAGGAACAATCTACTCTTTTATTAGTCATCGATAACCAACTGATAGGAATAATCTACTCTTTTATTAGTCATCGATACTCAACTGATAGGAACAATCTACTTTTTTATTAGTCATTGATAATAATTAACCGATAGGAATAATTTACTCTTTTTTAGTCATTGATAATCAACTGATAGGTATAATCTATTTTCTGTCACACACTTCTGGTGAGTGTTTACTCATTATTATTCAATTAATTGTGATACTTCAAGAAACAAATGCATGACTACAAATATACTATACATTTTCAGAATGTTTCCGGAGTTTCTAGTTTAAAAATATGGGGGTCCTAACCATAAGCGACTTGAGAATAATGTTTTTGAAATGAATTATTTATGTCGCATGACTAATGGACCACGCTGTATTTAGACTTAACACACGGAAGTTGTAAGAAATCGTGGTCCTGTCATTCAGTTCTCTTTAAGGCGAGATAGTGTGGTGGAGAATGATTTATGCTGTGAGATTGATCTTACATGAAAGTCTCTACATCTACCAATTGGATCTTATTCTAACCATGTTCATGCTTCAGAGCCCACATTAATAGTAGGTTTAGTCTTTCGTCACTTAGATGTTGCAGAAAGAACGTATAGATAGAAACCCTTAGTTACGAAGGTAGATAGGTAAAAAGGTCCATTTTCTCTATGTAATCCACATGTATCTGCTAATAGTCTAACAAAAGACACTATTTTCCATGTACTATATGTGATAGAAGAATTTTACGTACGTATTACACATATCAGAAAGAGATGGGACAGCAATCAATACAGAAGAATGCATTTTAAAATATAAAGTAGCCAGCAGAAGTAGGTAGTTATAAACATTACTTCTTCTCTCTAAAACTTCGGAATGTGTGAACCATAATTTGAGTAGCGTTCCCATCAGTGTTTCTTCCAGACAGACTATCTAAGTGCGGGATCTAGATAAATTAAATTATATTACAAGTCACTCTTGTGCAGGGCATGTTCTTTAGCACTTAATATCTAAAGAACGATCGTCTATGTCTATGTCTTTTCTTCGGCCAGTCATGATAAAGTCCGGATTTCACAAATTTTCAGTATTTTTTTATGCACCACCAAAATAGTGTCGCAGCGCACCTCCTCTCACATTTTTGCTTGCCCTTATCCTTGGAATATTTTCTGAAAGAAAGTCTGGTTACCATAAAATATGAAGCAAATCATATCCTTTTTAAAATAGAAAAGTAACTACTCTAAGAATTGTTTTCATTTCAAAGTTGGGCTCACTGTTCATTATAGGTTAAAACCATCTTAATTAAACTATCTAATTGTTTACATTTTAATTTTTTTTTTTAGTGCGACCAATAACCAGACGCGCAGCCAGAATTTTTCTTGGGAGGGTCAAAAAATGTTTTGGAGGGAATTCAATACATCTATGTATTATTAAACTTGTGTAATTCTGCATCCTGAAAGAGGATAAGTAATTATTAATTACTGCCACCTATATTCTCAGAGAGTCTGATAGAACTAGATTATTTTTATAACGAAAGGAATAGTACAGATGAGGTGTAAAATCAAATCTTTAGTTTACATCAACCATTTCTATCTTAATCAAATATAGTTATGTTAAGAAAATGTACAAATGTTAGTCGAGATACGAAGTGTTTTTTTTTTGGGGGGGGGATTCGGACCTGGTGACCCCGCGTGGATTTGTCCTGCCAACAATCATCCCAAATTTCATATTATATTCTTGATACAATTATTCAGACTTCATTATAATCCCGCAGGTAGCGATGCCTACTAGCGTTAGGCAACACACATTCCAAAATTTATTACCATAAATATTTAATAATATTTCCTGATTACTGTAACACACTGATATGTTTGCTGTTTATAATAAGGAATTCTTATTGTGCTCGTAATATTTCTATTTCTACAACCAACATTAGAAATGTCTTAAGAAAAGTTGCATAACATTCCAGGATAGCATGAGACACAGACTGATATGTTTCCCTTTTATAATTAGGTTTGACCAAAGCAATTGTAGAGGTAGATTTTGTTGATTACTGTGTATATAACTAACTAACTAACTAACTAACTCTATGGCCTATGGAACCCGGAGGTTCAGTGCCGCGTTCACAAAAGCTCTCCACTGACTTCTATCCTTAGCTAATTGCATCCAGTTTCTACTTTGTATTCCTATCTCTGCGAGATCCATCTTAATATTGTCCTCCCATCTGCGCCTAGGTCTTCCTAATGGTCGTTTTCCTATGGGTCTACCAGTCAAGACTTTGAAAGCGTTTCTACTTTCTTCCATTCTAGCTACATGACCTGCCCACCTAAGCCTCCTAGACTTGACGACCCTAACAATGTTGGGTAAACCGTATAAACTATGTAGTTCCTCGTTATGAAGCTTCCGCCATTCCCCATTCTCGTTCCTCTTGGGTCCGAATATTCTTCTCAGGATCCTGTTCTCAAATACTTTCAGTCTATGTTCTTCCCTCAGAGTACTGTGTATATACTGTATTCATCCCTGAATATAGAGCGGTACTGTAATAAGGACGGAACACGTAGCTTATGTGAAATGCATAGAACTTCCGTTATGAAGTTTGTTGGAAAAAGGAATTTTGAGCACGCAAAGTAAAAAAAAAAAAAAAAAAAGGAAGATAATATACAGCTGGTTCTAGGAAGATCTGGGTTTTGTTTGAGTGGCGTTGAATATTTTGATTTCTTAAGGCTCACAGATGACGAGAAGAACCCTAAAAGAGGGGTAGCGGGGAAAGGTCAAAGACACGGTCAAGTCCATTTTCGGTTTTTGAGGTGTGGTCTATACTTAGATGTCGTCTGCTACTCCGGGTAAAGTCATATGTGTGCTATTCCGTGGTGTCATTTGAAATCCCAATGCGAAAAGTGGGAGAGCCCATACCTACGTCACACTACTTCTGCTAGGGTTCTTCTCGTCATCTATGAGCTTTTTTTTTTTTTTTATATACGTAGTTAATTACTAAACATCTGGAACGTAACACCTCTTTTTATGTAAATTATACTACTATACTTATCTTTGCTGTGTCAGTATGTAAACAATAATCTCTCAATTTGTATATATGTCATTATTGAAAAAAGAATACGAGTCAGAATAGGGCAGAGAAAAATGTGATCGTGAACAAAAGTTCAAATTTGATATCTCAACAACGGATTAATACATTTCATAGGCCCTACATGCCGATTATTATTATTATTATTATTATTATTTTTTTTTTTTTGTATGTATTCATCTGTTCAGCAGTCTGTTCGTCCCTATAGGTATTAACTACTATACCAATAAGAATAATGATTCACGCTTCAAGCATACACGTATGAAGAAAATGTGAGAGGCACGGTGGCTCAGTAGTAGAGCGCTAACCTCTGGTGCGGGGGTCCCTGCTTCGATCACCGATCACTACCGTAAGCTTGTGATGGACAACATCGTGTTTGTGAGTTTTCTCGGTGTACTCCTGTTACCTCCCACTTTCTTATTCTACCAATTCTTCCATCGTAATTCAATTGCCTTAACCATTCGTCTCCCTTAGCTTAAAATGCATAGACTGAAAAAAAAAATCATTTCATTTTTCACGTAAATGCGGCTATGTTGCAGGCTATAGAAAAAAATATGTATTTCTTGTTTTTCAAGTATATAAGCTGCTCTCTCAATTTGTGACAGTTTTGTGGAAAAGCGTGGCTTCTTATAGTTTCGGATTTGCTCATTGATTTGAACTCATTAAATAAAATCAGTCCCTACAGATATAGGTAGTAATGTAAGTTGTTTTTCTTATTTTCTCGACAACAGCTGTTGACATGGCGCAATTGGGTTTATTTCCGAGCGGCTACTTGAAATCATGTATGGAAATTTTATATAACCTCATGCACCAGGCTTTAAAATTGTAATTTAAGGTGCATCTTTCAAGTTTTCGATAAAAGTACAAGAAATTTTAATCAGACAAAATGAAATATGGATAAGTCTACGATATCTTCAATTTTATAGTTGGAATTGTCAATATTTTCTTCTTATTATTATTATTTTGATTCAAACTATTGTTTCTTAAATTTCCTTGGAGGGAGCTTAAACCCTAGTTCCCCCCAACGAATGCGCCGCTGACTATAGACTAAACATAACAACTTTGTATTGTAAGTAAATGGTTCGTACGGAAACACATTCTGACAATTAATATCCCCTAAAGATCCATGATGCACCCCACCCTGAAGTGCGTTCTACAAAAGCAGTCTCTACCTTTAAAACTTCCACAATGGTCGTAACCTCCAGTAACACCCTTCTCATGGTAAGATGATAGTTTTTTTAAAAAATGTTCTTGTATAGAAGTAGCTATTATACCTGATGTAAATTACAATTTTCTTGCACCCTAAATTTCAATGACGCACTACTGTACATCATGAACTTGTTTCCTGTGGGCACCTGTAGTTAAAGCATTTGAGTTGCGTTTGAGCTTTGTAGTTCACGCCCTTATGAAGGAGAGGTCTTACTATTAGCATGGGCTTCAAACTACAAACGGGGTTTGAATTTACTTGTCAGTGCAGTTGGCGGGTGCCATTACGGAGTAGGACGATCCTCGGCTCACTATCTGGGGCTCCATGGTCGTAGAGACCTACACGGGCCGAATTTTTCGGCCCGAGTCCAATCCAGCCCGAATATACCTAGGCCCGGCCAAGCCCGGGTCCGAAAAATTTTGGGGATTTTTGGCCCGAGCCCGGACCGGCCCGATAAGTTTTTTTTAAAATTCTTGGCCCAAGCCCGGCCCGGGCCCGATAAATTTTAAAAGTTTCATTTTGTAACATTTTTCACGGGCACACTTCTTCGATGTTTGACTTTATTCTAATTATCGTTTAACAAAAGTCAATAATTATTAAAGAATTGCAATTAATCGGCTCCAGCCCGGCCCGACCTGAAGAGAAATCAGTGTCTGCCCGCCCAAGCCCGGCCCGGCCGAAAGAAATAACAGAGTTGGCCCGCGGGCCGAGCCTGGTCCATGCAGGTCTCTACATGGTCGCTATATGGATAGCGTATGTGCTTTTGGCACGCGAGAAACCGGGTTCTCAGCTGAAGCTCATGTAGTTAGGATCCCAAGTTATAGGGCTCATACAGTATCAGTTTTAACTGATCAGTCCAACTGAGCTAGAAACTGACTTAACCGATCGTACGATGAACTGAAATGATAATGTGTGGAGTACGGTCAGTTAATCGAGTTCAGTCCTTCAGTTCTTTCAGTACAGTTGCTTCAGTTTCAACAGACGTTCAGATGCTCTGTAAACTGTGCTTCTAAGTTCCTTGAAATTTCAAAGCTTTGGAACGTACACTTGCTCACCTCTATTCCTCGATTTCTTGGATTCGTTCACTTTCCGTTGTTCCTTCCTAAATGTCGACCGTAGGATGTTTATTTTTTTAAATAACAGTATCGCGTGTCGTCTGAAGTTCTAACTCTTTTAATTTTGTAACACATCATACGCCTCCCCTCTTTTATACCTATTCGCATAATGCACATGTTGCATGTCCTTAAGTTCGGGATGAGCACAGTAGGCTTCAATAAAAGCCAACAATGCTTCACTTTTACTAGCTGCCATGATGACAGGACCTGAACTGAGACAACTGTGTGTTTCCTTCAGTTAATAGCACAGTTATCGTAGTAAAAGACGGTTCGTTTGTTCAATCCAAAATAATTGTTCTTCAGTCCAAATAACCGCATGAAGAACTGACTGAACTGAACGAATTTCTTCAGTTCGCGCAGTTTTTCCTTTAGTTCTGACTTCACGATCAGGTTTTCCTTCAGTTAAACTGATAGTGTATGGGCCCCTTTAAACTGTAGGTCAATGTATCATGTGACCTCGCTCTTGAAAGGAATGCTAAACTCAAATCAGAACCTTCAAGACACCTGGATTACAAGACCATATTATCGGTTACTAGCTCTTAAAGAATTTGGAATGAGTGTAGAGAGCAGTGTTTCTTCCAGACCTGTTTTTTTAGGGGGGGGGGGTGCACTGCCTCCCCGGAGCTCTGAGAGTGCCCCCCGGAGGAGACCAAATTAATACTTCTACAATATAATAATAAAAAAATAGAATAGTTGCAGCAGTGACCTCCCGGAACATTTTTTTCTGAAAAAACGACTGTAGAGAGGTACAGGAATTACTGTGATATGTAGCTGTAGACTAACCGACTCAGATTCCATTTCTTATTACAAAATACGCAGAATGAAAATATGTTAGCATTGCCTAATCGAGGAAAGCGTATGAATCTCTCTTGCACTGACATATTTTAGTGCTTTAGTGCAACGTATTTATTGAAGCGAACTTCAAAGAACTTTTTATCACTCGGCATGATAGAGGCTTACAGTTGTGTGTGTGTGTGCTTCCGGGTATTTTTGTATTGCATCATAACTTTTTGTAAAAATAGACTTTGATGAAATGCTAGGACCCATCGCGCTAAACGTTCTCGCACATATTTCTGTTATTGAATCATGTCATGCTTCAGTTATTATTTACATACGATAGAAATACGAAAATAATAATAATAATAATAATAATAGACGTGTTTCCAAAACTTTGTTCGAAGAACACTCACTCTCCAAGAGCAAATTACCCCTTGTGAATTTTGGGATGAAAAAAAATATTTATGCCATACTGTAGGATCGTTAATCAAATATTTATTTATGAAATAAATAAATAAATAAATAATAACAATAAACAGATCTTTTTTCGATAAAATTGCCTGGATAGAACTCATCCCTAGAGAATAAACTACCATTTAAAGGACATTTTCATGTAAAATGACTTCTTCCGTATTATCTATTTTTTAATGAAACACTTGTTTATGGAATATGAATAAATTTGTCTGAGTCGTTTTTGAAAAAAAAAAATGTCCGGAAACAACTTACCCCCAAAATTAAACTATCTTTTGTGGACATTTTTATGAGAAATAACTTAATCCATGTTGTAGGACTATTAATGAAATATTTATTTATAAAATATGTACAAAGCCTTCGGAGTCAATTCTAAGAAATCTTCCGAAGAAAACTCAGCCCTAGGTTTAAACTGCTTAATGTAATTTAAAAAAAATGTAAAATGACTCCCTATTGCACACAGTAAAAAATGGTTGCGTTAATTCAACTCAATTTTAACACAAGGCAGTGGTTCCAGCGTGACTACTACTATGCGGTGTTAGTTCAACACATACCCCGCGGTGTTGGCGTTTAACACAGGGGGTGTGTTACGTCGTTAGCACACAATCGGTGTTGAGCCGTGCCGTAAGCGTTAATGAACGACAAAATTACTCCTTCAAAATATGTTAAATCGCCTATATGCTAAATGTGTTTACATTATGCTGAGTCTAAAAAAAAAAAAAAAAAAAACACTTTAAACAAGTAAAGTAAAAAAAAAATCAGTGACGGGGAGGGCACGAACCACCAACCTTACGATTACTAGCCGCGTGCTCTTCCAACTTGGCCACAGAAGCGATGAAGGAATCGTCGCTTGTAGAGGGATAAATTATTGAGGTCTTTTCAATTTGGCTAATCAGAGTGTTCCTTTCAGCCGCGTATATTCGACGATAACCGTTCGGGATAAGATAAAATCTGCTCGCCATGTAATTTTATAACAAAATGACGACTATGTATTTACTTTATTTTATAGTTCTTCCATATTCACTTTCAAATGATGGGCGACAGTTGCCATCTAATAAAGTTGATGCGTTTGTTGCTTCTAGTGCACAATCGCTTAGAAAAAGAAGCAATACATGCATCAAATGTGGGAGATGAAATTTTGCGTATACCTGGATTTGTTTAGTATTTTTTTCTACTGTGTTTATCTGTAGATTCAATTAATAAGCCTTTATAATTAGATGCCCAACATGTTTGGCAATCACGCAGAAAACAACACCGAAGATTCTACACTTGTGTGAATTTAACACACAGGTTGTGTGTCATTTCAACTACCGACATTTGACACACAACTCCAAATGGAGAGTGAGTTGTTCTAACCACTTGTTTGTGTTATATTTTAACACAATCGTGTTAACACATAGGCATGTCCTTGAAATAACACAACGATTTTTTACAGTGTAGCTTTGTTATGGGAGTTTAAGTGTAAACTATCCCTTCTGGGCTTATCTTAAAAAAAAAAAAAAAAGACTGATACTATGTATATTATAGGGTGTTAATGAAATATTGATATACAATAAACAAACAAAATCGTCAGAGCCATTTACGAGAAAATTAAATTGTTTAAATTTCCGCTCTTCAGTAAATTATCCCTTTTTTTTAAGGATGAGAAGATAATTCGAAAAATCTTTCTGAAGAATCATATAAAAACATTCCGCCTTATGCAGAGTCGTTCTGACGGGTGATTAGTGCCATACTAGAGAGTTCGACTAACATATGTTTCCTGTAGTAGTCAGGCTTTTAATATGACGCTAATCATACTTCAAAACAACTCTGCATAAGGCCCATTAATTTTAAATGTCGAACAATATGGCTTTTAGGCGAGTACACATCAGATGAACGAACAGACGGGCATCGAAGTATCACTTTTTTGGTATGTAGGGGCCATGAAACGTGTAAATCCGTTGAAATTCCGAATTTAGTTTTTCTCAGGATGACCATACTTCTTCCTCTCTTATAATCATTCGAAAGTAAAAATTACACGGTTTTAATGAAACAGATTTCCGCTTTCTTTGAGAATCATTTGATAATCATTTCCATTGCTTCGATTTGAAATTGTTCAAGGATATATAGTTTACCCTCAATGTAAACGAAGGTCCATTTCCCACTCTATGACCCACTAGCTAAGGCATAGAGTTTACTCTCAACTTAAACGAAAGTCCATATCCCACTCAATGGGCGACTAGTTAAGGCAGAGAGTTTACCCTCAACTTAAACGAAGGCTCATATCGCACTCCATAGCCGACTAGCTAAGGCACTAGCTTTTCATGTGCGTGGTTTTGAGTTTAAAGTTACTTGCCTCAGATCCATTCTCTAGTAGTGATTTTGGATTTAAAGTGTCGATTCTGTTTCAGGTAGCTTTGGTGCTAAAAAGGGACGGTGAACCTAATCAACCGATAAATAAAAATCCCATTTTAACTCTCGTAAATACTACTACTACTACTACTACCAGAGCCGTATTTATAGATTGGCCAAAATGGGCATAGTTTGATACATTTTCTCGGATAACTTTTTCTAATCATACCAAATGAACCATAATTTTAATACTAAAATTAAAAGTTATAGTCTATATTACTTGTATTTTATTGTAATTATTTAATTTTTTTTCACGTGAATATTAGCCTAATTATTCACTTCACTGTTTCAAATTTTCTGCACCAGTATTTATTGATTAAGGTCTTTCTGATTAATTTTGCTTTAGTATGTTGTTTCTGTATAAAATGAATACGCTTTAGTTTTGCACCACATTTTTTTTTTTTTTTTTTTTGAGTAAACCTGTATGTAACCCTTAGCTTTATTCATGTATAATAATAACGACAAATTTGATAGGTGAGAAGAGGACTGATATATTACCGTGCAAAGATATATATCAAAAGGACAACATATTCATATTTTATTTTATATCTCTATTGTAGATGTAGTATATTCTATTGAGGGAATGTTCCAGTCATAAGATATTGGTATTTGATTATATCAGTTTCTAAAGAAATAAAACAAACAAATAAACAAATAAATAAAAATAAAAAAATATTATTCGTGTGCTCTGGTATTAAAAATGAATATTCCTACAAAATTTTTAGAATACATGTATTACAACAGTTACTTTCTTAAACTCTGTTATTCCTAAAATAAAGTTTCTATCAAATTCTAATAGTAAAATTGCTTATTTTAGAATAAATTTAATGATAGCCAGTAAAGGTACCCAAACTTACTAAAATTACATATTTGCATATTTGTAATTACATATTTGCATAATTACATATTTGATTATTAACAAATAAGACACTTGGATCAACTTATATCTGAAGTATTCATCTTTAAAGGAGAATTTTTATGGCGGAGGAAAGTCCAGGGACAATACATAAAGTTTCGGTAAATATTTTTTTTTTAAAGTAATCTTTCTCATTGTATCAGTATTAACTTAACGTCAATATTTTATAGAAACTTCACATACATATACACACATACTACTTCCGCTTATGTTATATTACATAGATAATATAAAATAGTGCTCTGGAGCTGAACAATTTTTTCAAGCATACTTTTGTAGAAAGATGAGTTCAAGCAGTTACATATTTAGTCGTGGTGCAACATTTATTTCAAGCATGACTTCAGTCATAAAGAATCAGCATATGTCCGGCTGCTCTTACTTGTGGCCATAGCCCTGATTCCAGGTCCTATGATGCGCACGAGACGAGATTTGGGGTGGTTATGTCGGGTATGGGAGGTATGTGGCCCGATCTCCCTCACCGTGTGCGTGGATATTTACGAGGTTCTCCCATTTTCTGCCACTTTGCTCAGTCAACCATTAACATCCACCTTATCATCGCCTCCAGAGTTATCTTTTGGCCTCGGAGCATAATTGCAGGATATTAAACTTAAAAAAAAAAAAAAAAACTAAAATAAAAATAAAATAAATAAATAAAAATAAAAAATGGGGATATATCGTCTCGAAAACTATATTTATTTCTATTGAAAGAGCTTTATCTCGTCTCATGCCTCGACAAAAAAAATTCAGTCTCGTCTCGTCTTGTAGGCAAAAGTACTTATAATAAGTAGGAAATACATTTTAATATAATTTTTATATTAGCTGTAAGCACCCACCCTTGACGGGTTTAAATTCAGAACTGGATTAAAAGGAAGAAGAATGCACTTAAAGAAATATCCCCACAACCATTTCATTGCCCGGGAATTTATCCTTGCTATTATGTAAGGCCACATAATAAATTTGTAATATTGGTTGAATACTTGCAGGCAGTGTTGAATTCAGACATTTTCACCCGGGGGGGAATGTGAACTCCTCGGGGGGATTGTTTTTCTGTATTTTTGCAAGAAAGCAACATATTTAACAATTCCATTCACATGCACATCTAACCTAATATTGAGACTAATTGCTGATAAATATTCAATGTGAGATTATATTTAAAAGAAAAAAAAAACAATCGTTTAATTTTATCTAAAACATTAAATAAAGACTAGCAAAAATATTTTAGACTAAACTTTAACTGCTATTTACAGTAGCTATTTTAGTTATTTTTTCCCTACATTCAATAGTTCCTGTTTGTTACTAATGTAGAAGTTTTTTAAAAAGATTTAAATTAACTCAAATATTTTTTGGGGCTAAAACAAACATACATAGGAATATCTTAACAGAAAGTAATCATTCTTTCTCACACTTCTGATTCTAAATCAAGTATATTAGCCTTGGTTTCTTCACTGCATATACATCAATAGTTTAGTTTACGAAATCTTCAGCAGGATTAGTGCCGTGTCGTGGAAAGTCAACGCTTGGGGCGAGAGTATACGACGGCACCCCCGTACATATGAGTGAGGTCCACAGGCCAGCTGCGAAAGGTGAGAAAATTTTAAAAAGTAAACCCTGCTTTTCCTTGATTTTCAGCATTTTTTATTACTGTTTTCCTTTTATTTTCTATATGTGCACATGCCCACATGTGCACATGGTTTCATTATTTCTTTTTTCTTTTCTTTTCCCCCCCCCGAATCATGCGCCCCTTTCTTCGGTGCCCGGGGCCGTCGCTCCGCTTGCCCCTCCTTCAATAGCAATCTTTCACTTATACAGTATACTACTATTATATTGATAAATTCTATATAAATCTCTAACCCAGGAGGGATAACTGCTCCTCCCTGATCCCTCTAAATGACGCCCTCTGAATCTCACCCTTTAACTGACTTATTTTTAGTTAAAGAAAGGTGTGTCTACTTTAACAATCGTAAAACACATTTACGTCTGTTACTTCCGATGCGAGAAATGAGATTTAGACGCTTTATTTCAAATAATGCAAGAACTGTACATTTTCAAGAACGGAAGTCTGCTGATATCAGAGGTCATATGGAATGATCGAAAGATCTTCCCTATCTTTCTTTCCTATCTCAATCTGTGCTAGTGCTACCTACTAATATATAATAAAGGGCGAGAGTTTAGTACCTACTAAAATACAATCCTTTCTTCAACAGTTGACAATTTCATGTTCTGTCAAACTCGGTCATAGCGTTAAGAAATACAGGTTTTATTGACTATTTTGGTATTCTATCTTAGATGTTACATGTTTAATATTTATATAGAATGGGTCTGCGTCATTTATATGTATAATGAGAGATCGGATTTCGTCTGCATGTGCACGGAAAGAAAAACAAATAATTGGGGGAAGTAATTTCTACATTTGTGACTGAAATTTTGGGAGTTTCTCCGGGGGGGAATGAATTTTCTTCGGGGGGGACATTCCCCCCGGGCTACCCCCTGAATTCATCCCTGCTTGCAGGACATTCTTAGAAAAAAAAAACAAACAAACAAAAAAAAAAAAAACAGAAATGTGCATAGATTTTGGCCAATCTTCTCGAGCCGAAAAATAGGAAGAACGATTTCGTACGCAATTTGATCTGGTGAAGATTTGTCTATGTTCGAAATTTGGTAGCCCTAGATGACTCATTTCCATACGGAAATCTGATGATAGACACAAACATTATTCTAAAGAAGTAACTCTTAAATACAAGTATATCATTTTAGCCTTAATAGTCAAGTACTTCATGATTACTTTATTTTTAAGGAATTATTATTCCACTAAAAAGATGCTTAAAATATATTTTATTTAAGAGTGCTCTTTTTAAATAAAGGCAAGTATATTTTAAGTTTTCTCCAAACAATATATAGTGAATAATGGCTGACAAATCTTGTAATTATTTTCTTGTTAAATTACAGGGAAGATTGTTAATTAGAGTGCACTACAGTAAATACACATATTTTTATCAATAATTTTCATATCAGTAATTTTTGTCTCGTGTTTCAGATTATAATTTTGCAAATATGTATTGACAGCGGATTAGTTAATAATTCCATATAATTTTTCTGACAAATCTTATTGCATTGTGAAATTTGCTGTAAAGAGTGTGTCAATGATATAATGTCATATTTCCACCTTTAATTTTCTAGGTGTTTAAGTTTAAAATTATTTATATCTTAAATTATAAATTTGAGTCCTGCTCAATGATCTAGTGAGTAGCGCATGTGTCTTTGGTGCTGCAGAGGATCTGAGGTTAGTTCCTGTTGCAATGGGAAAGCACTCAACACATTATGGTGATTTGAATTCTACCATAAGTTGTAGATACATGTTTCATGTAGCTTTGGTGAGAAGAGACGCTGAGCTACAATAAACAAACGTAAATAGGGATGCACGTGAGACGAGACGAGAGTGAAAATTTTATGCGAGACGCGAGACGAGACTAAACCACGCGAGACGAGACGCTAGACGAGACTCGGTTAAGTCTCGCACGAGAAGTCTCGCGAGACTTCTCGCAGTCTCGCAACATTTATGAATTACATTTAATTGTATATTTAGTGACTTTACATTTACTGAGTTTTCTAAGTTGAGCGTTAATGCCTCCAGGAAGAAAAAAGTGATTGGGGTAATAGACATTTTATGAGATTTATTATTATTCAAGGTTGATTTTCAGAATTAAAGCCTTCTTTAGTTTCTAAAAAAGAAAGGCTTTGTAAATTGGAAATTTATTACAGCATCAATTTAGGACTTTATTTTGCGACACAAACACATACATGCGGGCGCGCACGAATACATGAACTTCTGTTTTTGGTCTGAAAAGCGAATAAGACTCCTTATTGCTGCGAAATGTGATATTTCTGTTGTTTCTGTCTTTTTCACATTACTACTAGCGATTAATATTCGGGGATGGCGGGGAAATCCCTCCTCGTCAAAGTTTAGCCCCGGCCCGGCTCGCAGAAATAACATGATATTTTTACATGGAATAAGTATTTTCTTTCTATATATTTATAAAAAACATCCCCCTCTAATTCGGAAGTTTAATTCAAATACTGGTTTGGTAGGATGGCCCTATAGGTTTGGTGGGAGATGGTAGGAATGGCCCTGTATCTGTCAATAATTTTATTTTCTAGATCTGGCAACACTATATAAGTTGAAAGCGAAAGTTGATAAAATGCGATAATACAACATTGCTACAAGCGCAAACGAACCGAAAGAATTGGGTCGTATTGTGTTGTGAGGAGTTCTTTTGTTGTCTACAAGCGCTTTTGGTGGTATAAAAACATCTTTATAATGGAAAATCACGCTTCAAACAAACGACCAAAACGTGTAAATGTTGATGGTGGCGACGATATTTTAGAAGAGCCAAATATTGCTGGAGACCTCTAAGCTGGAAAACAATGTTGGATCCAGCAACAATTTATGCTGGTTTTGCTGTAAATTATGCTATTAATTTGACGAAAATTAATAGTCCAGCAATCAAATTCCAGCACAACTTTTCTTTTAATTTGGAGCGGAGGGGACACAAGTTCGGATACCATGTTGAACTCTAGGTTCCGTCTCCTTAGGATGTTATGAACATTCATCCCATGGAAAGCAATGGCAAACCACCATGGATTCACCTCGCCAAGGGACTTTTAGGTCAAATACCTGCCTTCGGACAGAATATCACATCATCATTCATTAACAACCATAGAATAACACATTGCAAAATTTTGACCCAGAATATATGCGAGACTGCGAGACTATGCGAGAAAGTCTTGCGCGAGACGCGAGATGAGACTCAAACTTTTATGCGAGATGCGAGACGAGACTTCACATTTGCGAGACGAGACGAGACGCGATACGAGACCAACATTTGAGACGAGAGTTTTCCATTTCTCGTCTCGTCTCGCGTGCATCCCTAAACATAAAATATGATTTTCCAATGAAATGACCTTAGAAAGTTAACGTTACTCTGAAATGAGTATATTTAGAGGCGATTCTTTAAATGTATCATCTGTATTTATCTTTGACATGAGTTTGAAGGACTTTTCTTCTATGATTGCGACCAAGCTGAATCAGCTTTTCGGATCAAAATACTTTAGACATTTGCTCCATTTCAAGGATAGAGTCAGACAATCAAATAAAGTAAATCTCAGTAAAAGTAGTTATTATTGAATTTTTCACATACGTAGCTTGCTTCACTTTCATATCATTAACTAGAGCCATAGGATCTAACTGAGCGGATAGATAGTTAGTAATTCTGATATACCAGTGGTGATGTTGACCAGAGAGCTTTCATTTAAATCGACCAAAAGCTTTTAAGTTAATTCAAGTTGTAAAAACAAAAAAACACACACACATATATATATTCCGAGCCGCGTATTTAGGCATTTTATACCCCTACGACGGAAAACATTTTGTGTTCATCTTCCATTATTCGTTCGTATTCAGTACAGTCTTAAAAATGCGAACTTGTTTGCTAATATTGAGCCACCAGAATTAGGGCAGGACATACACAGGACCCATTGCATGAATTATGCTGGCAGCCATCAATATGTAATAGCCTCAGCTCCCTGTAGCACCAGTGGCGTTGTAATAAGAAAAGTAGTTAGCGCTGTGACAATTACATTATTTTCAGCATAGATTTCTCTTAAAAAATTTTCGTAGACAGCTTGTTTTCCCGTATACTAAACTTCAATCTCGCATTTTCAATATGCCGCCCCTGGAAATTTGCCGCCCGGGTCCTTGTATCTATAATACGCCTGCATAAATGACTCGTTACAATTTATTACACACTTAGATTACGAGTGATACGTGTGTCACTGTTAGGAAAAGACATACAACAACAACTGATACAGTCTTCTACGTAAAAATATTTTAATAGTATATATACACATAAAATATCTGTTCTAATGAAATAAAGAAGCTATTATCATTGGCAACGAACGGCATAATTTTTAGCATAACAAAAATGATTTTCTTCCTCAATTTTCTTTAAGAAACTACGCATCAGAATTTAAATTCAAGCACCTTATTTCGTTCAGTTTAACGTCATCTATGGATACATATTTGATTCATCGTTGGTTAATATGATAGTTAAACAAAAGATTTAGCTTAAAAGTTGATAATAATATCGGATATATTTCAGTAACTCATTCATACACATATATACTGTCGCCTGCTACAGTCATAATGCGAAGTTTGATTAAAGTATACTTTAACATCCATTAAAAGCTAAGGGATATAGCGATGTAGGGATATAAGGATATCCCTGCTAAACGATAAACAAAGACTCATAAAGTACTTCGTGTGGAGTATTGTACTGTATCGTTTAGAAATATGGACATTGCTCGAAAATAAGGATGGAAGTTTACGAAATGTAGATATGGATAAGAATGGAGAGAATTAGTTGGGTCGAGCGGATAACGAATCAGAGGATGTTAGAAATCGCGGGAGAAAAATAACAATTTTAAATATTATTAAGAAGAGGAAAAGACATTGGTTGAAACATTGGCTAAAAAGGTACAAGGTATGGTGGCGAGAAAGAGAGGGAGAGGGTGAAGGAACCCACATTATTGGACAATATCAAAATAGAAAAATCGTAAGTAGAGACGAAGAGGTTAGCGGAAAACCGTGGAGTATGGTAGCTTTGTCAATTGCGGCAAGTGCCAATAACGGCAGAATACCTATGATGATGATGATGACTAAACGCTAATAATGCTGTGCAATTTGTACACAGAGAAAGTGTGAAATCAGTGAAGGAAGTTGTTGAACAATGGTCAGGTTTCATCTCAGCATTCAATCACTGTAACTGAGCAGGAAAACTTGAAAAAGTCTTAGTGACTATCATGTACAATGATGCAGAATTTCAACCAGGAATATTCCTATGTTGGAATTTAGTGTCTCTTTTTCAACATCGAGGCTATATGAGACCGCGTCACCGTAATGTACCCAAATTTCAAGGCTTTCCCTTCGGGAATCTAATCACTTTTAATTCGCCTCAATCGGGACATTTATCTCCATGAGCATTATGGCGGACAATTAAAAATCCATCCATGCTCTATACCTAGGGACTCGAACCACTTGAGCTTCGTCTCACGATCGCCATTTTAACTCCTTAGACCGCTTAACTACACCTATCAGTTGCAACTATACAGTGGAAAGGATAAGGTAACTTATACGAAGGAAATCTTCTACGTTTCACCAACGTTCACTGTCTCTTTTTGTCAAACTGATGTTGTACATTGTTGAAGCAGATGATTCTTTCTCTCACTAAAGAATCCCAAACTATACAATTGTCTCTAATCTCCGACAAAACACACACAATGTCCCATAAAAAATATGAGTAGATTTAATAAATATTCAGGGAAATAAGTTATACGTGCTTGCGTGTTATTGACTCATTTCAACTGCAATCAATTGATCATCATAGATATTCTGCTATTATTAGCAGATTACTTGCCGCAATTGAGAAAGTTTCTTGCTCCACTGTCTTCCGCTAACCACTATCTTCACGTACGAATTTTCTGTTTCGACATCATCCAACAATTGTTGCCTCCTTTGTCTCCTGCCTTTCTTTCCTAAAACCATACCCTCTACCGTATCTGTCATGATACAGTTCCTTCTTAGTCAATGTTCCAACCAGTTTCTTTTCCTCTTCTCAATAATGTCTATAACTGTTCTTTTCTCCCTCACCATATCTAACACCTTCTCACTAGAAAATGCTCCAGGATAATTCTCGTTAGAAAGTGTTCGATCTTTGATTTAATAATAATAGTACATTTTCTTTAAGGGTTTCCGATCATCCCCTCTGCAAGAAGTTACAATCATTGAAGAATCAAGTAATAAATTTATCCTTCTATCCTCCATCTATTTCTTTTAGAGTTCCGTAATATTTTTTTCCAAAATTTACTTTGTTTTTGTACAATATAATGTACATTTTCTTTGCCTCTTTTCCAAAATTCCCAGTGCTTGATACTGAAATCAATCAAGAGTGAGCAATGAATTCAGCTCCCTCAGGTAGTATCGATTACTCTTCTCTAATTAAGAAAAAATGTATTCCACAAGAATCCCCACCTCCTGCTGAAATTAAAAAAAAGTATGTCCGAGATATCTTTCGTAAAAAATATTTTCCTGGAATATGACGTATACTTTGCGAGGTTGCATATTCATCCCCACTAACTGGATTTAAAAGGAATCGAGAACTAGAGTCAACCTCCCTCTCCCCGAGGTTAAAAAGAAATGTTTTACGATAACTTTTTTAAAATTATTCGATTTTAAAACAATATTTTGTGTGTGTTTATTGAGATTTCCACATAATCCGCACTCTTGCAGTTGAAGTCAAACTAATTTCAGGACTCTTACCATCACCCACTCCGAAATTTAAATAAAAATTATCTTCTAATTTTCGTGAAACACACAATTTTGTTGAATATGGTCTATTTTTCTGAGATTTTTTAATAGTCACAATTGCTTGCATTTGAAATGAATCAATAATAAGGGAGCATACTTTCTCCAACTTTATATAAGATTCCAGAATATTTATTAAATGCGCTCAAATTTTTATAGAACACTGTGTTGTGTTCTGTCAATTATTAGAGAGTTGCTCCTACTGTTAGGGGTTGAAATTAGTTAGGAGGATCACTCACTTGAAAAATGCATTGTATTACAAGTATTGGAAGATTGTTTTCCAAGTACATTAAACTTGCAACATGAGGTGGATTTTACCCTTTTTTTTTAACCTCCTTTACCCTGATGGAATGTAACCTCAAACAAAAGGGATATTTCTGGAAGTGGAAGGAAGGTACATACTAAGTTTCATCAACATCAGATAAGTTTTACGAGAGCTATTGAGAAACAGACAGACTTACACGCAAATGACAACTGAATCAAATAGTAGAAGCTTCGCTAACACTCGCTTCAATAGATCTATTTCTATATAAGGAAACTACAATGCACAACTTTGTAAATTCATATTGATTTATTCACCCTACTTATGGAGCTGGCTTTGGTGTCATTTTGTAATAAAAGAGAGATATATTTTAAAAACATTTTAATAGACTTAATGTGAATTCCATAGACAATTTTGGAGACATCCTATCTGAAGTCGATTTCATGCCAAATACGCAGCACATAACATGTGTAACTTGTCAACTTCTTTTGTCTTACTGAACATTCGGGTACAACAAAACATGTATGCCACTCATAAATGATAGGTCAACTGGAAGGATCTTTGCCGTATACAGTGTTTTTTTCCAGACATGCTTTTGGGAGGGCACTGCCTCCCGGAGCTCAAGAGTGTCCCTTCCCCAGAGAAGACCATAATTGTTCTTCTATTATATAATAATAAATAGAATAGTACATGTGAAAATAATATGTGCCCCTCCGAATACTAAGTGTACCCCCGGACCATTTTTTTTCTGAAAGAAACGCTGGCCATATATAGCTAGTACGAAAATTTCGTTGCACAATTGTTGCACATCAAAACACAAAGCAAGCGCGCTCGAAACCTGTGAAGCCAGCCATCTTTGTTACAACTATGCTATTTGGTACTATATAGACTGACCATGAGTCAAGACTTGATGAATTTTGCTACAAAATGAGACCAAAGCTATCTCTTTAAGTAGTCCGAGTAAATTTTATGTATTAGGGCAGTAGTTATATTTCGACTAACGAGTTAAGTCTCGCTCATTAAAATGGTTCTATATCAGCCAAAGTAACTCACGACAAAAATTAGCTCAGTTGAATAATACTAAAAGGTGCCCCAAGTAACTACAAGTTTTGAATGCCTTTATAATATACAATGTAAGGCAAAGGTATCTCATAAGTTTGGAAAGATATGGTGAAGTTAATAAACAGATATGGTGAAGGTAATAACTTAATAACTTAAATGATTAGAAATAAGTTGGAAATAACGTCAGACGTGTGTTTGTAGTGAAAAGCATCCCTAAATGCAGTGGTGCTATTAAACCGGTTCGCACCCGTTAAAATATTTAAGAGTTAGCAGAACCGTTTGTTTACCCAGATGTAACAGTAAGTTTTACCCAGTTATATCCAGGAAAAGTAAATTTTAGTTTAACTAATTTTGCTTTTAGAAATTCTTACAGCTACAGGGTTAAACAAATGGGGCCTGATGCGGAGTCGTTCTGAATTGTGATTTGTACTATACTAAAGAGTTCGACTATCATATTTCCTGCAGTAGTCAGGCCTTTAGTATGACGCTAATCATGCGTCAAAACGACTCTGCATAAGGCCCATGATCTCAGAACAAGGTACAGAGCGTTCAAAAAGTCTCTATACACTTGAATTGTCACATATTCAAAGTAGCGAGAAAATTATTTTACTCAAAATTTATTATATTTTATGGCATAAAAGCACTATGTACAGGGCGTAGCATACACACACACATTTTAACACACATTTTCACAGCAAATGTTGGAAATGTCCCCCATGAGCCTCCAAACATGTTTGCACACGTTTCTTCTTGTTCTCAAATACTCTCACAAGTTGTTCATGTGGAATGCTATGAGCAAAATCTCGAATAGCTGTTTCGAGTTCTTGGAGCGTGTGGGGGTTCCCTTTATAAACCGAATTCTCTGCATAATCCTAGAAGTAAAAATCCGGAGACCAAGTCAGGAGACCGAGGTGGCCACAATCCCTTTGAAATTATTCGATCTCCAGAAACCTCTTGCAGTGATCTCATGGATTGGCGAGCTGTATGTGCTGTAGCGCCATCTTATTGTATCCAAGCATTACGAATTTCGTCTTCCGTTAGTTCTCCCATGAACTGGTGAATAATTTCACAATAACGAGTTGAATCTATTGTTTGTCTGAAAAATATGGGGCCGACTATTCTTCTTCTGGATATTGCAATCCACACCCCTACCTTCTGGTCATGCAGAGGAACTTCATGTATGACATGTGGGTTTTCTGCACACCACAAACGTGAGTTATGGGCATTGACGTAACATGATGAATGGAACCAGGCCTCATCAGTAAAAAAAAAAAAAAAAAAACAACAAAAAACAACATTATCCAATACATCGCCAGACTTGTACATAACAAACCGTGTGAAGCATTCACAATACTGCACTCGTTTTACACTGTCGGGAGGAAGTAATTGCTGCACCACTCTCACCTTATACAGGATAAGACACAGTTTCTTACGAACCGCCTTTTGTGCCGTACCAACAGTTATTGCTTCTTCCTGGGCAAGTTTTTGAAGTGGTTTATGGGGGCTACGTTGCATTGCATCCGATATGTGTAGCATTTTTTCTTCATCGAGCACTGACAGTCTACCACTTCGATCATAGTCCATTACCGTTCCAATGTCTCTAAATTTATCGATCAGTGCCCTTACAGTGTAACGATTCGGAACAGGTGTATCCGGAAACCTAGCTGCAAACTTATCTTTGACTGTCTGTTTGTACTCACCTTGTTCACGGAACACATGTTCAACCAGGAATATTCGTTGTTCCAAAGTTAACACCATTGTTTCAGAGACCGCTAATTAGATGCAACAATCACTTCAAGGTCACTTTGCCGACTGGAATCTAAGAAAGGAACTTCACGCTAGGCGATAATATAGCAGTGTTGCAAACCTTCGCATAAAATTTTATTTCATGTGACTTTGAATGCGACTTTGACTTGCCACGATTCAGGTGTATAGAGACTTTTTGAACGCTCTGTATAAACGTTTATTTCTTTATAATACTCAGATATCAAGAATGATATCTGAGCGTTATACACGGGATCACATGAGTGTAGTGGTGAGCATTATTTATATTTTAAACACATATATAGCATTATCAACACTTGTCGATTCATTGTCGGATTAAGGCCTTTCCACTACTTTTTGACAACCATCTATCTTGGGTAATTCGCTTCCAAGACATTCACAGTGTTACCAAATTTCGTCACATCACCTTGTATTAGAATGCTGCGGAGGTTGCTACTTATCGTATCCAGTTAACAAAAAGATAGAATTATATCTATCTAGTATCTCTCCTCTCTCTCTCTCTCTCTCTCTCTCTCTCTCTCTCTCTCTCTCTATATATATATATATATATATATATATATATACGTAAATACAGGACCGGTCGTTAAAAAATTAGAATAGCACCACTGCCTAAATGTTTCACATGTCCTCCTCCTGTTAAAAATTTTGGATCTAAATTCAAGATGACCACCATGATGGTACTATACAGTAATAGAACGGTTCTACCTTTATTAGCCCTATTCAAGATATGGAGTCATTCTCTTTAGTCGTTCTAAACTTAGAATATACCTTTACCTCATATTATATATATAATACTGTTTAAATTAATACATACGTGTAGCAATTTTATATTTATGTCAATTTTATAAAATTGATATGTTATTTTGTTCTTCATCTTTCAGCTAGAGGAAACTGAAGCTGGACCCACAAGACATTGTGTCTGTACATCTTTAGAATCTAAGTCAGCTGAATCATCCCATTCTCCCGGAGAACTAATACTTCAGGATTCAAAATTTGCAAAATCAGAAGTAAAACATAAAACAAAACCTAAAGTAAAGGTTAAAAAGAAAGGCAGAGTAAAAGATAAGCAAAAAGTGCAGGTGAAAGTTAAACCTAAGAAACTTCCTCTATGCCCGAAGGAGAAAAAAGTTAAAACCAAAGTTAAACATAGACATAAGGAACACGCACATGGATCTGCAGAACTTGAGCTCAAGCGGTCAAGCCTTTTGAAACGTAAAATGGACAGGGAAGCAAAATTGAAAGTAAAGGTAAAGAAGTCGGAAGAAGAAAGGGAGAAGTCTCAAGAGAAATATCAGTCTAAAAGTGAAGAGAAAATTGAAGTGAAACATAAAGATCAACATAGCATTGAAGTGAAACATGAAGATCATCATAGCATTGAAGTGAAAGAGGAACATTCAGATGAAGTGAAAAGTGATGTGAGTAGTGAACATAAAACTCATGGACATGTAGATCACGGACATAAAACGAAATATGGACTGAGGAAAGTGAAAGCGAAACGTAAACTTAAAGCGAATGTTAAAGAGAAACGTAAAATTAAAAAAGAACGTAAGACTAAAGTTAAATCAGACTGTAAGTCTAAAGAGAAAAAAGAGCGGGGAGATAAAGTGAAAAAAGAAAGAAAACATAAAGTGAAGAAAGAACGCAAACTTAAATTAAAAGATGAACGTAAAGTGAAAGTGAAGAAAGAACGTAAACCTAAAGTAAAGAAGTTAAAAGTGAAGACACATGGAGACAAAAGTAAAGAGAGTCTTGAAGTGACAAGTGAAATTAGTAGTGAAGTGAAACATGGTTTAAGTTTGGAGCATTCACATTCACATTCATATGAACACAGAAGTCAGGAAAATGAACTAGACGTGAAATTGAACAAGGAACATAAACATAAAGTAAAGAAAGAACGAAAATTGAAAGTGAAGAAAGAACATAAACACAAAGTGAAAGATGAACGTAAACACAAAATAAAGGAAGAACGTAAAGACAAAGTCAGAAAGGAACATAAGCACAAAGTGAAAAAAGAACGAAAGAGTAAAGTGAAGAAACTAAAACATGATCACAAAGAGAGTTTTGAAGTGAGAAGTGAAACTAGCACGGAAGTGAAAGGTGATTTGAGTATTGAACATTCACATTCACATTCACATGAACACACAAGTTTGGAGCATAAACTAAAGTGTAAACCTAAGATAGTGAAATATCAAGTGAGAAAGGAACCAAAAGTAAAAAAGGAACGAAAAAATAAAGTGAAGAAACAACGAAAATTCAAAGTGAAAGAAGAACGTAAACACAAAGTGAGAAAAGAACGTAAACATAAAGTGAAAAAAGAACGTAAACACGAAGTGAAAGAAGAACGAAATGATAAACAGAAAAAAAAACGTAAATTGAAAGTTAAGAAACTAAAACATTCTCACGAAAGTAAAGAGAGTCTTGAAGCTAAAAGTAAAATTAGCACCGAAGTGAAAGGTGATTTGAGTATTGAACATTCATATTCACATTCTCATGAACACGTAAGCCAAGAAGATAAACAAAAATGTAGACCAAGAATAGTGAAATATAAAGTGAATGAACAAAATAAACATAAAGTAAAGAAAGATCGAAAACTCAAAGTGAGAAAAGAACGTAAACACAAAGTGAAAGAGGAACGTAAACACAAGGTAAAAAAGGAACGTAAACACAAAGTGAAAGAAGAACGAAAAGTTAGAGAGAAAAAAGAACGTAAATTGAAAGTGAGGAAAGAACGGAAACCTAAAGTGAAGAAGATAAGAGTGAAGAAACTAAAACATGATGACGAAAGTAAAGAGAGTCTTGAAGTGAAAAGTAAAATTAGCACTGAAGTGAAAGGAGATTTGAGTATTGATCATTCACATTCACATTCTCATGAACACATAAGTCAAGAAGACAAACAAAAGTGTAGACCAAGGATAGTGAAATATAAAAGGAATGAAGAAAATAAACATAAAGTAAAGAAAGATCGAAAACTCAAAGTGAGAAAAGAACGTAAACACAAAGTGAAAGAAGAACGTAAACACAAGGTAAAAAAGGAACGTAAACACAAAGTGAAAGAAGAACGAAAAGTTAAAGAGAGAAAACAACGTAAACTGAAAGTGAAGAAAGATCGGAAACCTAAAGTGAAGAAGATAAGAGTGAAGAAACTAAAACATGATCACAACAGTAAAGAGAGTCTTGAAGTGAACAGTAAAATTAGCAGTGAAGTGAAAGGTGATTTGAGTATTGAACATTCACATTCGCACTCACATGAACACACAAGTCTGGAAGATCAACTGAAATGTAGACCAAGAAGAGTGAAATATAAAGTTA
This sequence comes from Thermobia domestica, assembly GCF_964235325.1. Lineage (NCBI taxonomy): Eukaryota > Metazoa > Arthropoda > Insecta > Zygentoma > Lepismatidae > Thermobia > Thermobia domestica. The sequence goes on along the minus strand of NC_137461.1, from coordinate 113,345,145 downwards.
ACAAGCAAAACAAACATAAAATAAAAAAGGAACAAAAACTCAAGGTGAGAAAACAACGTAAACACAAACTAAGAAAAGAGCGAAAACTTAAAGTGAAGGAAGATCGTAATTTCAAGGTAAATAAAGAACGGAAACCTAAAGCGAAGAAGATAAGAGTGAAGAAAGTTAAACATGCTCACAAAAGCAAAGAGAGTCTTGAAGTTAATAATGAAATTAGTACTGAAGTAAAAGTTGACTTAAGTACTGAGCATAAAGTTAGACAGTCACAGAAATACACAAGTCAAGAACATAAACTAAAACATAAAGTAAGAAAGCGAATTAGACCTAAAGTGAGAAAGGTGAAAAACGAGCACAAAATTAAGAAGTCTAAAAGCAGTGAAGAACTAGAAGTTAAAAAACGTTACGAAACTTGTTGCGAAAAGTGTGAACGCAAACACAGTCGGAAGCTAAAACTGGAAGATGAACGCAGGCACAAGCATAAGCATAAGAAACGTAAATATCTCAAACTTCGAGATTCTAAAGAAGTGAGAATACGGAAGCCCAAACAGAAAAGTAAAGTAAAGTACATTAAAGTTGATAGTGAAGAGAAACATAATCATCATGAACTTAGTAAAGAGAAAACTAAAACTAAATTTGAGACAGAGAGTGAAGTGAAAGTACGTGAAAAAGAAAAACTGGAAGCTAGTTTTGACGCTGAAATAAAGAAAGAAATAAAGGTGGACCACGAACATGAATGTGAACATGAGCACGAGATCGAACACGAATATGAACATGAGCATGAACATGAACATGAGCAGAAGTACGAACATGAACATGAACTTAAGTACGAACATGAACATAAACATAGCCACGAACACGAAGATGAACACAAACACGAAGAGGAATATAAACAGGAACACGAACACAAGTACGAACTCGAGCACAAGTACAAACATGAACAGAAGTATGAACATAAGTACGAACATGAACAGAAGTATGAGCACAACTACGAACACGAATATGAACACGAACATGAGCAGAAACACGAAGACCAACATGAGTGTACGGATGAACATAAAAGTGAAGAATTTGGAGTAACAGCTGAACATAATGCTAGATTGTATGATGAACATAGTGGACATGACACAAGCACGCAAGGTAAGCTAAAGAGCGAACATGCTGTTCAATTGAGAATAAGCCCAAATCAATAAGCACAATCATAAAATTTAATTAATAAACAAAAAATATACCTAAAGGTAAAAAAAACTAATATTTAAAAGCAGTAAATTAAAGTGGAGATATTAAAAGGTAACTACGAAAGTGAAGTAGAAAGTGGAATAAAGGGTAGAGTAAAATTTGGAGTGACAAAGAAAGTATTTCGCATTTTTTATAAATATGAATTTAGATTTTCTACAGTAAATGTGTGGGTATGTAAATCGAGCATTATGCAAGACATCTAAAACACACTGTAAAATCGCCACGGCAATATGGCTTCATATAGTAAAGCCGTATATATATATATATAATATTATATATTACAATAGGAATTTTATACCATAATAATGAATTAAAAAATAGGTAAGTTTTGATAATATGATGTTCCGAATGAGATTGGCCAAACCTACTACGGTGCACAATGAATCTATCAGAATAGATAATTGAGGAACGTACATTTTATCAGCTCAGGCAACGCTAATTTCGGTTATAACAACGAACTAACTAATTTTCATTACGACTATTCATTTCACAACTGCTATTTCATTTCGACTTGTAATATTTGATGTAAGTACATTGGGTTTAAATGTGACACCCAGTTACTTTAATCTAAAAAATAGAAAAAAAATAATAAGATTTGTGTTATAGAGGGTACTCTGATAATACGGGGTATCTGTACAGGGTATGCACATGTAGAATGTACATGTGCTTTTATGCCAAACCGGATTGCCGATGTTCACTAGTCATAAGTAGGTACTAATAATATTGTGTGTGGACATAAGTAAATAGACACCCGCGTGGAAAACACCGGTAAATGCTAAAGACCGATGAATATGACGTAAATAGACGATTGGGCGCACATGTAGTAAAATATGCAAGGCACAGACGTTACAAAAAGCTGAGCGAGCATAATTGGGAATTAGAAGTGTGGTAGAAGTCAGAGCACTATCATTGCTGTATTACGTGTACCGCTAATAACTGTTGCAGGATTAAAGTACAGTTCTTGAACTGAAAAATAAACGTAAGTTCATCCAATTTTAACCCAATTGAATCTATGCCATTCAACGTCAGATCTTAGCCTATCAACTCCCTTCGCAGAATTTACAAGAATTAAGTAACGTCTGTTCTGAAACAGTGCCCATGCCTCCAGCCAATTACCAAGGTCTCATTGTTTTCATGCTAAACCGCATTTCAATAGTCGTATGAGCCTAAGATGAATACCAGATAATGGGTAGGTGGTCAGAATGTTCCAGTTGGTTAGTGTATATTGAAGCTGCCAAAGACCAGGTGGCCATTCTGCAGAATAGTCAATCACGCGAGTAGTGACGTGTCAGTGGTTCATTGGTACTCTGCATAGCTAGACGGTTTTCACAGCAGACTTGCCCCTTCTCAATACTCCTAATATGCGTCTGGGAAGGACATTTTTCTTCTATCTCCAATTGACGGGACGGCGATCAGAGTGACTATGGCCCCCATGTGATCATATGAGTATTGGATAATCGATTCTATTGGAACAAGTTTATGTTCTTCTCGCATGATTACCTTTAACATTTAGCATTGGATATTTATAACCTGTTGTAATGCTTCTAGTTTATTTAAAGTTTAAACAAGTGAGTTAGCCGATTACAAGAAAGAAATCATCCTTCACTGGTTTTAGCAAAACTTCATTATAAGTAGACACCACATTTACTTAACATTCAAGAAATTAGCATTTGGGGAGCTTAACGTCCTACGATTATGTACCGAAGTTACAGAAACAGAGGTAACGACGTGAATGATAATGGTGAAAGGATGGAAGTGGAGGAATCGGGCTAATCTTGAAAAAACACGCATACGTTTTTTTGTCCACTACAAAGCTCATTTTGCATGAATTACAATCGAACCAGGGGCCTCACGCGCCAAAGTTAAACAATTTTTACCATTGAGCCACCGCGGTCCTAAGAAATTGACATTTAAGAGTTTTATTCCATATAATTGTTAGTAATTATTGTTCTAAATAGATCAATTAGTGAAATTCTGAGCTTAAAATTGACTAAGTTGAGCAATTAGAGAAGTACTGAGCTTAAAATTGCCTAAGTTGAGCAATTAGTAAGATTCTAAGCTTAAAATTGATTAAGTAGAGCGATTAGTGAAATTCTGAGCTTAAAATTGATTAAGTTGAACAATTAGTGAAATTCTGAGCTTAAAATTGATTAAGTTGAGCAATTGGTGAAATTCTGAGATTTAAATTGACTAAGTTGAGCAACTAGTGAAATTCAGAGGTTAAAATTGACTAAGTTGATCAGGTAACAAGGTAGGTGGAATGGAATAAAACAACGTTGGCAGTGTACGATTAGTTATGAATCCACGAGTAGTGTACGGTCTACCCGCAAAACGGTCGATTGCGTCTTGTTTCCATGTCACCACTGACTTCCGTCAACGCTATAGCTGCTACTTACTCCTTGCTCTCTATGAGAGATTTATTGTGAATTCGAGTAGCAAACTGTGACGTCATTAAATACACAGCTGTAAATGACGGAGATAAATCCTGAAATATCAATACTAGCAGTTTCCGTAATATTTAGTTTATGCACTTACCGGTAAAAAAAAAAAAATCGCAGGATGAACTCTTTATAACTTACATAAGCAACATCATGTTGTTTTCTTTTATCTATAAATGGATGACTCCAGTCACAGGTGTCCAAACTTCTTATGTTTTCCGGCCTTCGCCCACTACCAAGAATTCTATAATCTAGTTTATCACACTGATATACAAGTAGTTAGGAAAATATACTTAGGTATATAACATGCATGAAAGAAAGACGGAGCTTTTGAGACTGGAAGGCGTAAAATCTGCGAAAGACATAATGGTTTCTGCTATTTTGAAACGTACAAAGTATGTCTTATATAATGTCAGTACCTGAAAAAAAAAAAAAAAAAAAAAACTCATAATCTACTTGAAGGAATGCGCCTAGTCTAAATTCACTGCAATTGATAGTGCTGTACTTTTTGAGGCATTGAACGAAAGTCTCAGTGGTCCCAAAGCTCAGAAACTGTAATTTTTCTGCTACGGTCTGCTAGAATGTATAACTTACGCAATTAAAAAAAAAAAAAAAAAAAAAAAAAACATACAGTTTTGAGGAAAATGTATGTAACAAATTTCAGTTTTTGAGCCCTTTGTCAAAGGTCTTAATAAACCCAAAGCTTAGAATTTGATAATATTTCTACTATGATCTATCCAAGTAATATTTTATATAACCTTGAATTAATAAACACATCGGAAAATAAGTTTTAGTGAAATTCACTAGAAAGTATATGGTTCCATTCTTTTATAATGGTTTCGAGAAACATTTTTAGTAGGTTACCATTTCTAAAGGTTTTGCGTGTTATGTTGACCTAACACCTGAAAAATATTCATCCAAAAAATATATATTAGGTGATTATTAAGTAGAAAATTGCTGCATTTCTAAGATTTAAATTCTCAAATTTGTTAATGATCCTAGTATTTACTTAGGTTTAGATCAAGTGAAATTCCTGATTTTTTCTTGTTGCTGGATTAGTATTAGAATGCTTGCTTTCCTCACAACTTGATCAAAATCACAAATTAAAGATGGAACTAAGAAAAACAATTCTCAGATTCGTTTTCAAAAATTTTTAACTTTTAAATATGAAAATAGTTTCCAATAAGTAAACTAGTTTATTTGTTATTTCTGTGTAGGTTATAAAATCTTTCATTTTAAAATTTTTAATGTCAATATACTTATGTAATTTGCAATATTAACCACAGTCTTTACAGTTTAAACACTTATACGATGGTTTTATTTCGGGCGTGCCTTTCCCCAGAAACCGAGTATTTTGTCTAATTTTCATATTTTATCATAAATTTACTTGCGGATAACTTGAAATATATTGATTTTACTCTTTCGTATGGTTTACTTTACTTATTCAAGTTTAGAGTCCCATTTCAGAACCGAGGTTATATAAGACGAACCTATAACATGGAATCCGAACCACATGGGCTTTCGCCGGGAATCGAACCAGAGTCTTCCACGCCAAAGGCGCGCACGCTAACAGCTTAGGCACGAGGAAACTCGAAAAGGAAAAAAGAGACATAATATAGGCAACATGAAAATGAAGAAAGCAAAGAAGTTATAACGTCAGAAGTCGACTAAATAAGTAAGAAAAGTCTTACCAAGCTATTATTATTATTATTATTATTATTATTATTATTATTATTATTATTATTATTATTATTATTATTATTATTATTATTATTATTATTATTATTATCACTTTCACAGAAATAATGTACTTTTGTTTTGTAAGATTGTGAGACGATCGCAGTGGTATTTTCCTGATTTCTTGTCTTCTGGTTGTGAAGCAGTTAACAGGTTTTACAACAGGGCTATTTATAGAACATTATAGCAATATTTCTTAAGTTTTTCCAGTCTGGAACCTACTTTGGGCAGTGTTAAACTTATTAAACGAGATCCCAAGAAATATGAAGAGAAAAACACTCTAAAAACTAAACAGGCATTTTTAATGCTTAAGAAATGAGTTAATTGTTGATATTATTATTATTATTAGTAAGGATGGGAGATTGTATTCAGTAGTGATTAACTTAAGTCGAAATCAGCGCCGTAACTTAGATATTTTTCTGGAGGGACAAGCATTAATATTTGGACCCCCTAGAAAAAGTTTTTGCTTTTTAATTCTTTGGCTCCTCTTTCCATCTTTCTCTTACTCTTTATGGATCCCCGGAGTATGTGGGCCCTCCAGCACGGCAAGTTCTTCGGGACCGTTAGTTACGCCCCTGCACCCGTTCCATACATGACATATTAATTAAGGGGACAATATTGAGAAATCTCAAAGCTATACGAATAAATATTATTTCTAGAGCCCCTAATAGTAGACATTTTTAATGAAATAGGCCCACAATTCATTTTTGTTTTCTTTACCTTCTGTGTGCTGTTTTGTCTATGTAATGTAGTGAACCTGTCTGATGCTTCATTTATAATTTCATGTTCATATCGTATATGAAGTAAGAAAATTTTGTCAAAGTGGGCCCCTCTCGAACGGCAGGGAGCTTCCCTGAGGGACAGCCCTCCCTGCCTCCCCACAAGTTACGGCCCTGGTCGAAATAAAGAAAAGGCATGAAACTTCTTTGTGTACTTGCTTTTTATTTGGGTTCAAGAATATCACTTCTTTTACCTAATTATATTATGAAATTGCAAGAGATCTTTATTGTCTCACCCACAATTTCAGAATATTTATCTCATTTTTACATCTCCTGAAATTGTTAAGCTATATACAACAGTTCAATCTAACCAAAGAATATTGCGAAGAATCAAACTTTCCCTTGAGGCTCACCAATTGATCACGACACGTAGCCTGAGAATTGATCTAGGGAGTAATTTATATTTGAAAATATTAGTTAGCTTGTGTAATCGAATATCTATATAATGTAAGGCCTTTCTGTTTCAAGTGTGCCCCCTGCTGGCGCTGCTGTCGATGTGTATTTTCCCGTTCCTTCTTCGAAAGAGGAGGAACAAGTTGCTGTGGCTGAGATCTATTAATGGTTGAATGTTGATAGACTTGCCACATCGAACTAGTTCACAGGCTTCGCTGTGTACTGTCTTGTTAGCCATTTTAAGTAGCCTACGATCTTCACTCGCCAAAACCAAATGACTGAATGACAAATTGGCACGCATCCGAGTTCATTCACTTCTTTCCCCAAAGCAAAGGGAAAGTTTCTTTCAGATGAGGTTGCCGGGGGTGGGGCTGAAGTATGTTTCACATATTTTCCGAGGGCACACTTGAAATAAAAAGACCCTAGAATTCGATCGTTGTTGAGTGAAAGAAATGGAATTCTTCTGCGTCTACTTTTTGTTGCTCCTTATTCTGTTTTATTAATTTATTTTAAACATGATTTTATCTATTGTAGTGTCCACGTTTTATAAAATAAATTACGTCCTATTGAAATTATACTTCGAAATATTAATATTCCTGCAAAAAGTTAAACGGCAGGAACATTTTTTTCCTTTTAGGAAGAAACTAAGATTTTGTAAATGTTCGGTTTTTGGTTCTAACCCTTCAATAGCTATGATTTTGGACATGTTCGGTTTTGGTATTAACCCTTCAATAACTATCTTCAGTTATTTTTCCCCTTTTTTGTGGGAGAGGAGAAATAAAAGCTCTTGTTTAAAACAATGAAATACTATTTTATTTTGTCGGAATCGTGTTTCTATATATGTGATAGAATTACGAAATTAAACCATATCTGTTCTTTGTCTACCCGAAATTATCAAAGAAAATCAAAAGTGGCAGAATTCTACTTAATTTCAAGTTTTAAACTGTAAATATAAGTAAAGCTAAAAAAAAAAAAAAAATGTAAGTTTTTTTTTAAATCTCACATTGTGTTATTTTTTAAAAGAAGAAACATCAAAAATGACGAAATAAATACTTCATACGTATAAATAATATTAACAAATTACTAAAAGCAGGAAACTTTATTCTCTTCTTTTAAGCACTGGTATGCCATCCCGTCCCTTCTTTTTAGTTGGCACGCTGTTTATTTTCTGTATGTTATGAAAAGTTATCACTACATAATTTCTAATCTTTAATCAAATCGTTATTGTCCTGTACTCAACGGCAAGGTAGCATCATGGATATTTTGTGCTTCGCTTTGTACAGTTTTGTGAAAAAAAATCCTGGTCACCCATGTCTGTTTAGAAAATTCTGTACTCTTGCCCACAGCCGAAATTAAATATCACAGTGCATTTTTCTCGTGCTTTTAGAGTCAGAGTATCAGAATCTCCTACGTGCGGTTGCCAGAATATGGCCAAGATTTTTTGGGAACAAGACTGTACAATAGATGAATGAACAGAACTCCCAGAATGACATTGTCCTTAGTGCAAAATACTGTTTATGTTCTTTTTATTGATGGTAGTGCTTATTGTACGTTGTACTATTTCGGACACATTGTTTTTCCTATCAGCTGTGGTTCTAATTGTCTTTGGCGTCTCGGTGGAATTATTTTTCACCACTGTTATTTGTCCAGAATGATCTCTAATGGACTGACAAGTAAGATGAGGAAATCAATGACATCAAGTTGTCAATGGGTTTTTCATGACGAAACTGGTTCTATCAACATTATTGCTTATTAACAATTGTACATTTCAAGCGTATATTTTCCATAGAATTTGCTCAAAGAATTTCTATTATTTTGGTACCATTATTTTAGACATTTAAAAAATAATAAATAACTAATTTCTTTTGTCTGCTTTTCAGCGTAAGCCAAAGAGATTGATGGAAAAAGTTATCAATTCTCTACTTCCAGAAGCTCTTCTGATTGTGCGTGGAACATCAAAGCAAATGGAACACGCCTCTCAAGAAGGATATCATTCCCTATCAAGCCAGCAAGAACCAACTGAAAAATGTGATCATCACCAGCCTAAACAGCAAAAGACAAGCCATGAACTAGTTCTTGCAGAGCATTCTCAGTCAATCACAAAATCTCAGAAACATAGTGAAGTTAGTGTTCCCAAGTCTCAGCACGCGAAAATTCTTCTCCGATTTGTTCCTAGGCTGAAAGCCTATTTATCTTCTCCTGAATGTACGTGTTCAGAAGATGAGATGAAGAAAAAGACTGAGGCAGCGAAGAAACTTATTTCATTATTGAAAAGATTCCGTGAGAAGCTTTCTGTGTGTCCACAAGATCACAGCGCTACGTAATACAGTAAAACTTCTTTCAGTTGAAAATATACAGTTTTATATATAGAAAATTTAGTTTACAGAGAAGTGTTAAAGAGTTTGGGTGTACATAATGAAATGATATAAGTACATATTTTCTTCAATTCGTCCAAACTTTAAAAGGCGTCCGACATAAAATAGAGTTCAACCTCAGAGGTTTTACGGTATTATTTGTGTAGGCATATCAGGTACTATAAAACCAAAGACTGGTTAACTTAACTGTAAATAATTATATGAGAAATATAATTTATAATGTAAGTAATCAACTTACTTTGTAATAATGGAAAATCAATCCTGTATTGAGTTTTATATAGGCATAATAGTGTAACACAAAATCTGGTTTCAGAATGGACTATTCAGACGACTATTTCTGTCTTTCAAATTATGTAAATAATTTTCTTTGTAATAAACGTTTCTATTTCAACATTTAGCTGTCATTCTAAGAGTTGACTCTTGGGAAATATAAAATTCTTATTGACTAAAGCCATATAATATATAGTACTACGGTTAGTTTCACCAGACTCTTATCAAGAGATTTAATTGTGTTGTATTAATATAAGTAAAATACTGAAGGTTAGAAGAACACCTTAAGGCATGAGCTGGGTGCCCATCTACTCCAATCACTTGGGTACAATCATCTCGCATTGACAAATTTCAATCAAATTTACTATTCTTCGTCCCAGATTTACCAATCTCCTTTCAAAATTTTCATTTTCCCTCAAAATGTACCCTTTTCCCTCAAATTTAGGATTCTTTTCCAAAATTTACTGTCGGGGCCGGTGGCAGGAGGCGATCAGAACTTTTGCGGCCACTGGTGAGGGAGTCCCACCACAGGTCACGAACATAAAAAGAGATTATTAGCGACAATATCTCTACCAAAGGTAGCCGAAATCAAGCTAACAGAATAGTTAATAAAGGACCACGAAAGGTCTCAAGAATGTCTGACTTAGAGGGTTGCCTGACATTAAAATGTAATGGAGCTGAGCAGTCTATGGGGCTCGGCAATTTACTAGTACGGTAGGGAGGAGGTCCGTCCTGTTCAAACAATGTCCGACTAACCAGGCTGTCGGCAAGGTGAGTTGATAGAGAGAGAGAGAACAGGATGAGTGCCTATGTATGACAATAATTAATTACAAAGTTCAAGCACGAGTTTACGAGATTATAAGGGAGCCTTGATCCATGAATGTCCCGCAGGTAATTGCCAGCACTTTAGGGCAGTGGCGGCTCCAAAGGGGGGTCACTAGTTAACGTGAAGCCCACACAACAACGAGATTAATTAGCACTCCAAAATAATAGACAACTAGGACTCGTGCAAAGAAATAAATATTTGTAGCGGGACGACAACTTAATAATTAGGCACGTATTATACAACAATGAATTTGAAAATAAAGCTAATGCAATGGAGACAGGATTATTAACACACTTAATGGACCTCAAATACATAAAACTTCACAAGACAAGGTCAGGCTTGGCTATACTTAAATAATTCAGCCTAATAACAATTTAATCGATAAAACAATAAAATGGAAGAGATAGTTATCGCTAACAACCTTAGTTGTAGAATCACTTTACACAAACACTGAAATCGGATATTGGGTGCAAAGAAGTAGACGTGATTCTGAGTCGATGCGAGGAATCAAGATGCACAATTAAAATCACTAAAACAATTTAAATCACTCACCTCGCAATTCAACACCTACACAGATGAAAGAGTTCCAAGTGGCCTCTGGAGATATCGTCGAGTCCTGTATAAGTCCAGTTGAGCTTAGCGTGGTAACAAGATGTTCGTTGCAACCAAGAATTCCCAGAAGATGTCTGTATTGGTTCGAGCGGTAAAACCAACAAGATGCTTCCACTTCCTACGGAGAGTGAAGTTCTTTCTCCAATCGGAATTCTCACGGCGAATGCAGGAATAGTACTGGAGTCGCAGAACACACACAGAAGGGTGATGGTTCACTCAACTACAGAAGATAAAGAGTTCGGTCCTCAACAGGCGTGACTGGTGTAGTGGTTCACGTAGGAACCAGAGAACGAAAGAGATGTGATAATAATGACTTCGACGAACGGCTTCTTCGGAGGTACTTTCTGAGAGAATATGAGTAGGTGAGGTCGTACTTTGAAAACTTTAGATAGGCGTTTTAAATAACTGGAACGCCGAGTTAGAATAGTATGAGTTTTATTGTAAGTTGCTTTTGTACAGCGCAGAAGAGTTGTTAAGCAATAAGTTGTTATACATCAGAGATAATTTTAGATGACGCACAAGTCTAGTGGCGTATGCGTGAAACTTGAGAGGGGTCAGAATATGACCAATGATAAAAGAGAAACAAGGGCAGTTCAATGAAGAGATTGAATTACGACTGCCTGCAAGTAGTAGTAGTAAACTTACTAGAAACAATGTTCAGCACAGTAACAAAGTTCTTGCTGTATTGCACACACGAAATGAAAACAGAGATGGTCCTTGGTAGGAGAACGGAGATGACGGAGTTCTCCACTAACACAGTGTAATAACACACTCTGGTAATGCACTAAGTTCTTCTCTCTATGACTCTAACAAAGTCAGAGAAGAAACGCAAGTCCGGCGGGCGAAGGACAGAAGCCTGAGCCCGAAGAGTGGGCCGGAGCCCCCGGCGACGAGCACGAAGCTCGTGCCTCGTAGACACACAATGATTTCCCCCTGAGAACAGCTTGTACAGCTATTTTGTATTCAGGGAGTTTATTCACACGTTACGTACGTGGGAGTATAGTAGGGTGGTATCTTCCCAAAAAGGGCGGATACTCGTGTGCAATGAAATTAGTCTTTACGTTTAGATTGGGTATTGATAATCTAAACGACTATTTAGGGTGTTAACTAGAATAGTCACGCATGCGCGTTATTACAAACAGTATAAGGCTTTAGCGTCATCTGGTACATAATATCCAAATTAAAAGTCAAAGGTTAATTTGATATTACAAAGAAAATCAAGCTTTATCCAGATTTTACAGGTTTCTTAATCGTTTCACAATGATACCAAAAATACAAGTGTTCCCAAGACACTTATTTTATACGGTGTCAAAATAGACATATTTAGTATTTTCGAAGTGTCAACTTCGGCGCCAAAATGTTAATTATACGTCTACCATGTTTTTGAGAGCATCTGGGCTTAAACAGAGGACAATGAGAGTATTCAGAAAATAACATCAGACTCTCAGATAAGACACAAGGGTTAGATATTCCCTTGCACGTGCAGCGAATCGAAGGTTATAGGTTACCAATTCAGATCTGTTTCTCAAGATGCAAAGAGGGGAGAAAAAGATATGAGTTTCCTCTTACGAGAAAACAGCTAACTTTAAGTATTCGTCTGGCTTAGTTATTCCACAGAAAGAACAAAATATAAAGAGAGAAATTTAACATTGACTAATACCTGCAATAATTACATGGCAATAAAGCAATTAAAAGGTTTTTAAATAGTAATTATGAATTTAATAACAGTAAGAAAAGCAAAAAATTAGGTCGGCCCGAAGGCGCCTCAGGTCGGCCGCTACAGTCCTCCCGCGTAAAATAAAAAAAAATAGACGAGGGAACTGAGGAATATTTTTTTTTTGACTACTTGGGCTTAAATTTTTTTTTGAAAAAAAAAAATATTAAGTGGCAATATTGTTTTTAAACTTTAGAGTTGGCAACACTTTTTAATCTTTAGGATTGGCAACACTGCTTAATACTCATACATAGATATATTCAATTAAAATTTCTTAGTCCTAGTTGGCAACACTTACTAATTCTTTAAGTAAAGTTCATAAAGGTAAAACATTTTTGTTGCTTATACCAGCGAATATTATTTTATACACAATTATAGCTAAATAATCGAAGTACTTAAATCCATAAAGTAAAAACCCATTGAAATAATTATATAGTATTAGGTAACACCATAATTAAATAATATGACACAAAAGTAATTATATCAGTAGTACCGAAGTATTCACTAGAATCCCAAAATAGCTTAAGTATATATATATTTTTTTTTTTTTGTATATAAGAAGATATACAATTATCTAAAGGTCTAATACCTATGTCATACTCAAACAATTAAAAAGTTAAAGAAATGTTTATATATATACATCTATAACTAGAATTAAATATGAGAACCCCAAAATTATTATTAAACTACGTTAATAAACAAAGTTATCATTAGACTACCAATTATTTAGATATAAAATCTCGATTGTGAGTGAATCACAAATTTAAGAAATTACTACATGGCTCTACCAATGGTTATATACGTATAATACAAAGAGTTCCCTAGTTGGTACGATTTGTTCCTACATATTTACAAAACTAAGCTTTGTCTATAAAAATATACAAAGACTAACAAGGCCAATACAACATGATTTCATATAACTACTTTATACCTCAATTATGTACAGTACACATTTGAAATATTTTTTTTTTACTCAGTTTTTATAGTTATTATTATTATAATACGAGTTCCTATATATACAAAGGATATACCTATATGTAAAGGAGATGGATGACCCATACTAAATTAATATAGTTAGATATTAAACCCAAGTAACATGCAATTATGCTTTACAAATCAATTATAACTACAAAGGAAATATATATAGATAATAAATATTTACACGCATTTTTTTTTTTACTAATTTACAATCATTTACGGTAGTTGGATTCTTCATCTCTCTAGACATTCAAGGAACTGCACATGTCCTAAACGAAAGTTCCACTAGGTATATATATATAGAATTACTAAATTTAACAAAGGATTTGAATGACTTCTATATTATTAAAAAGTACAAGAATCAACTACTTAAAATTCTAGGGATTATACACACTACATAGAATCGCAAGACTACCGTATACAGAGTATAACTACATTAGTTAATGAAGTATTTAATTCATGATTTTTTTTTATTATTATTATTATTATTATTATTACTATATGTAAATTTTTCTTTTTCTCTACGTTTTGTTTTTGGATACATTAATTAAAAATTTACACTTTATCACTTACTCCAAAATTGTCAAAACAAACCATTAGTTACACGATAAGAAAGGGAGCCAGTTTGTTTTTTTTTTTTTTATTATTATTATTTTCTTTTAGTCTTTACCAAAATTGGGTTACTGGGACTCCCTGAGGTCGAAGGTTATCCACTACCGGAGGGTAGTTGGGAATTGACACTCAGATGTTTTCTCTTCTTTTTTTTTTTACTACACTCCACGCTGAGGTCAGGGTGGTGTGAAGAAAAGAAATTATACTACAGCCCTGTCTGGTAAGGGTCTGGTTTTTCTTTTAAACAGAGAACGGCCAAAAGAAGAATTTCTATGTTTTCATACAAGCTTTCGAATGAAATGAAGGCTGATTTCTTTTAGCGCGAAAGGGATAACTAGAACATATATATATTCTTTAAACACTTTATAACATTCATCCCTTAAACAATTAGAATTCAGTACGGGACAGCGTATGAAGGTTTCAAAATGAACCCTTTTTAAATAGCATTCATATGGAACACGACTCAATACAAGGTGTTCATAAACTAGATGGCAATTTTATAGTTACGTCTAAAAATACCTGAATTATAATATGACGCAAACGACCAATATACAAATCAATTATTGTCTAAACTTTCAACATTTTCATTTAACAATATGCCAATTAACGCGTGGTTCAATATTATTGTTTAGTGACTATTGTCACGCAGTTGAACAGACGCTTAACAAAATCAATCAAATAAATCATCTCAATTTATAGAATGATCTACCACAATTAATCAACGCAGTTGAACAGACGCTTAATAAACTTAATCAAATAAATCGTCTCAATTTATAAAATGAACTGCTACAAATAGTTAATCGATAAGAGAGGTAGAGTTACAATATAGAATTTTAAATCAACATATATTTAATTGTACTATTCGCACAAAGGTACTTCGATTTTACGTCATTTTATTAACAAAGGAACCAATATAACTGAAGTACTGACGTTTAGAAATTAACAATGAATTTAAATTATAACTTCAGGCAATTATCTTGTTGCCTTACTATAATAACAACTACCTTTTACAGTAAAATATTAATATCATTCAATTGGTAGATCTTAATTTTTGAACCTGGATATTCACCAAAATTCATATTAATTATAACATATAGAAGATATCAGAATACAATTATCATATGCATTATAACGCATAATATATCAAATACCATTATCATATTTATTATAATGTATATTCACGTTAGAATATTATTAGAATTACAGCTTAAAATGTCTATTCCTGGTAAATACAATAATCAATATATCCAAATGATAAAAATAGAATGTGCCGCAACCTTATAGAAATACAATCAAACGGGAATAGACTATAATTACTTAAATACATTTAAGAACAATTAATACAATTCAACGAGAATTCCTTACAGGAGACATGATGTCGACTCTTAGATACAAATTAAGTTGGCACTCGGACGGCAGGAGGCAAGAGAGGTATAATAAAGATTACTTTTAGCCTATTATCTAATATTAACTCATATGACCCTGGGACTTACATTTACTTCGCATTTATTAATAACTTTAACTTTGAGGAATTTAACCGCGTATTTACATTTTAGAGACCTTTTCGAATATCTATACGCACAAAAGAACGATTTATCATTTCAAATAGGAGACAAGAAAGAGTTTATATGCAATTACAAAGTGATCAATAATGCACTTATTTACTAAACAGGGCGGCTGTATTTGACATTTAGGCCCGATAAGAATTTTATTCTAGAAAATAACTCGATTCCTGGACTTGCAAAAGCATTTCTTTTACTCATGATATTATAACATCACTAATTTACGCGGAAGCTACAAAACATAACAATACTTGATACATTGGACAAGCGAATTTAATTATCTCTTCGGACAACCTTAGATTTTCTTAAGGACTCGTGCTTGGACTCATTAGGGAGCAAGAGTGCTCAAAAGGATTAGGTCTACACAAACGCACCTTTGATTAGATTAGGCACTCGCGAGCAAGAATATTTATGACCATTTAAATACAACATTAGCTTCCATACATATCATTACCATCTCGAAAGGCACATAGTTAAAACTTTAACACCATAGGGTGTCTTTCGAACGAAACACTGGGCTTCCTTCCGAAAGAACCAAACATTCTCTGGTCGTTCGTTAGTAAACAGAACGATAATAAACAGCTGCGGGACCTAGGGGTCCATAGCGACCTGGGATGTAATAGGAGGGTCCCGTACCTTTAAGGGGGTAAGCCTTCTCAAAGATCCGGCTTAACTTCCTTACAATTACGCGGACACACCATTATACAATAAGGTCGATATAACAGAGGATCAACATTAGAGATTGCGCGATTCTCAGCTAATACAAGCGATAGAAACAAGCGGCAATTCTCTGAAACGACCAATTTACGCTTTGGGGCTGATAATTGTAGTTAATTATCACGTTTGATGGAATTGGTACAATAAGATCGATTCAACGGAGTATAAACATCAGAGATTGCACGATTCTCAGCTAATACAAGCGATAGAAACAGGTGGCAATTCTCTGAACGACCAATGTACGCTTTGGGGCTGATAATTATAGTTAATTATCACGTTTGATGGAATTGGTACTCTTTTTAGGAAAGGGAATTGACACATCCTAACCTAATCTAGACTCCATGAATTACTGCTGGAACAAGGGAGAGGTATGTTCACTGTCTCAATATTTTCCGACAGGGTGTCTCCCAACGATACGTTCCAAAATTAGATAGCTCGCTAAAATTTACAAGATAATTATACAACTCGAGGCATTAGCGCTCGACAAGGAATAGCAAAATTAATAACAATACTACAGAGCACGGTTTTACGTCCTGAACAAATGAAATTATTAACACAATGACTACGGTCGAATTTATCGTGACCGGAAAGTGATAAATTTATCGATAATTCAACTTCTAACATAATGAATAAGAAAAGATTCATTGATTAATAATGTCTACTAATAAATTATTTAAACGTCTCCTTAATTAATAACAATAGTAAGCACAAACGGAATTGTTAGGATTAGTCTTTCTACTACATTAAGTTCACGTATTTCTTCCTTAATAAAACAGCCTTACACTGGCAATTAAAATTTACAAGAGCTTTATTCAAATTACAAAACTTTGATGCCATGGACTTCAAAAGCAATAACGCATATCCTAATAATTTACGCTCTTATCATTCAATCAAAATACAAGGGACTTCGCGGTCTTAGAATACAGGGTACTATACTTCAGGGGTGTCCCACATTAGTGTTGTCTTTATTCAAACACGACTTAAAATAATAAAATAACGAGTTAGGCTTAATATTACAACAACTTATTAAGAATGGTCTCTACTTAAAACAAATTACTAAACTGAATTTATTGCCCTTTTAAACTTTCAATCTTGGTATACTTAATTCTCTCATAATTAACAAAAAGCACGTCCATTCATAAACAATAAAATTAAACTGGCCTCCAAGAAACTTTAAAATAATTTGAAAACTTCAAAATCACAGTAATGAATCTCATTATGAACTTTTACTGAGAAACGAAACATATTAAGGCTTTAGTTCGCATAGTTCGTGTAAGGAATCTCTTTAGCACCTAACATAATATTTAATTTACCACTAACGCTGAGAAGCCAGTCGGGGAAAGATCAAGAATTTACCCACAATCAAAGAACTAACAACGCGTGAGTATAAGGACTCACAGAATGAAAATTTCAAAATAAATTTCAAAATTTCAATGATGTTTGTTTTGACTGACTTGTTCATTAATCACACAAGCAGAATTTGAATACTTGGAGTTCCTACACCAGCCTTGCGACTGATGATTCTTGAAATGAATCTCGCGAAAATCCATTGCAAGAATCGAACTCAGAATACGTTGAGAAGCTTTGAATACAGAACGGAATAGCTTTCATCTCGATAGGTGAAGAAGAAAGTATCCGTCCCGCATTTGGCGCCATAAACCTTCTCAAGGTATTGTGTTGATATTTTTCCCTACAGTTTCTTTTTTTTTTTTTTAATACTAACGCATTACACAACCGAGGAACACTAACCAACACACTTCCTTTTTCTCGCTTTCTTTTTCTTTTTCTTTTTGTTTTGTTTTGCCCAGCTGGGGAAACTAACAGAGAACAGATGTTTTCTCTCTCTGTTGAAGAAAAAGGAACGAACTATTCTTTTGATATATGGACTGTTTCTTTTTCCTTCCCTCATTGACTTCTCTTGAACAAGCAAAATGATAGTTAAGCTTTCAGGGTAGAAGGGGGCATTTGCCCAACGCAACATATCAACACAAAATGTTTACTTTCAAGCAAATTAATAGGAAACCTGTCCTTTCAATTAACACAATTTAAACATTAAATTATACGAAACTCATTTAGAATATAAATGTGACCCTAAGAAAACTACTTAACACAAATGAAAGTAATAATATAAATAACTCCTGCTTTGTCATTTACAAAAGCAACATAGGATTCTATAATCAATATCAATTAACACATTATTAGATGACGAGCTAATGATCGAATTCCACTGCTGAACACCAAATTTATGTCGGGGCCGGTGGCAGGAGGCGATCAGAACTTTTGCGGCCACTGGTGAGGGAGTCCCACCACAGGTCACGAACATAAAAAGAGATTATTAGCGACAATATCTCTACCAAAGGTAGCCGAAATCAAGCTAACAGAATAGTTAATAAAGGACCACGAAAGGTCTCAAGAATGTCTGACTTAGAGGGTTGCCTGACATTAAAATGTAATGGAGCTGAGCAGTCTATGGGGCTCGGCAATTTACTAGTACGGTAGGGAGGAGGTCCGTCCTGTTCAAACAATGTCCGACTAACCAGGCTGTCGGCAAGGTGAGTTGATAGAGAGAGAGAGAACAGGATGAGTGCC
Organism: Thermobia domestica; assembly: GCF_964235325.1. Lineage (NCBI taxonomy): Eukaryota > Metazoa > Arthropoda > Insecta > Zygentoma > Lepismatidae > Thermobia > Thermobia domestica. Next base: position 113,326,307 of record NC_137461.1, on the reverse strand, counting down.
TATGTATGACAATAATTAATTACAAAGTTCAAGCACGAGTTTACGAGATTATAAGGGAGCCTTGATCCATGAATGTCCCGCAGGTAATTGCCAGCACTTTAGGGCAGTGGCGGCTCCAAAGGGGGGTCACTAGTTAACGTGAAGCCCACACAACAACGAGATTAATTAGCACTCCAAAATAATAGACAACTAGGACTCGTGCAAAGAAATAAATATTTGTAGCGGGACGACAACTTAATAATTAGGCACGTATTATACAACAATGAATTTGAAAATAAAGCTAATGCAATGGAGACAGGATTATTAACACACTTAATGGACCTCAAATACATAAAACTTCACAAGACAAGGTCAGGCTTGGCTATACTTAAATAATTCAGCCTAATAACAATTTAATCGATAAAACAATAAAATGGAAGAGATAGTTATCGCTAACAACCTTAGTTGTAGAATCACTTTACACAAACACTGAAATCGGATATTGGGTGCAAAGAAGTAGACGTGATTCTGAGTCGATGCGAGGAATCAAGATGCACAATTAAAATCACTAAAACAATTTAAATCACTCACCTCGCAATTCAACACCTACACAGATGAAAGAGTTCCAAGTGGCCTCTGGAGATATCGTCGAGTCCTGTATAAGTCCAGTTGAGCTTAGCGTGGTAACAAGATGTTCGTTGCAACCAAGAATTCCCAGAAGATGTCTGTATTGGTTCGAGCGGTAAAACCAACAAGATGCTTCCACTTCCTACGGAGAGTGAAGTTCTTTCTCCAATCGGAATTCTCACGGCGAATGCAGGAATAGTACTGGAGTCGCAGAACACACACAGAAGGGTGATGGTTCACTCAACTACAGAAGATAAAGAGTTCGGTCCTCAACAGGCGTGACTGGTGTAGTGGTTCACGTAGGAACCAGAGAACGAAAGAGATGTGATAATAATGACTTCGACGAACGGCTTCTTCGGAGGTACTTTCTGAGAGAATATGAGTAGGTGAGGTCGTACTTTGAAAACTTTAGATAGGCGTTTTAAATAACTGGAACGCCGAGTTAGAATAGTATGAGTTTTATTGTAAGTTGCTTTTGTACAGCGCAGAAGAGTTGTTAAGCAATAAGTTGTTATACATCAGAGATAATTTTAGATGACGCACAAGTCTAGTGGCGTATGCGTGAAACTTGAGAGGGGTCAGAATATGACCAATGATAAAAGAGAAACAAGGGCAGTTCAATGAAGAGATTGAATTACGACTGCCTGCAAGTAGTAGTAGTAAACTTACTAGAAACAATGTTCAGCACAGTAACAAAGTTCTTGCTGTATTGCACACACGAAATGAAAACAGAGATGGTCCTTGGTAGGAGAACGGAGATGACGGAGTTCTCCACTAACACAGTGTAATAACACACTCTGGTAATGCACTAAGTTCTTCTCTCTATGACTCTAACAAAGTCAGAGAAGAAACGCAAGTCCGGCGGGCGAAGGACAGAAGCCTGAGCCCGAAGAGTGGGCCGGAGCCCCCGGCGACGAGCACGAAGCTCGTGCCTCGTAGACACACAATGATTTCCCCCTGAGAACAGCTTGTACAGCTATTTTGTATTCAGGGAGTTTATTCACACGTTACGTACGTGGGAGTATAGTAGGGTGGTATCTTCCCAAAAAGGGCGGATACTCGTGTGCAATGAAATTAGTCTTTACGTTTAGATTGGGTATTGATAATCTAAACGACTATTTAGGGTGTTAACTAGAATAGTCACGCATGCGCGTTATTACAAACAGTATAAGGCTTTAGCGTCATCTGGTACATAATATCCAAATTAAAAGTCAAAGGTTAATTTGATATTACAAAGAAAATCAAGCTTTATCCAGATTTTACAGGTTTCTTAATCGTTTCACAATGATACCAAAAATACAAGTGTTCCCAAGACACTTATTTTATACGGTGTCAAAATAGACATATTTAGTATTTTCGAAGTGTCAACTTCGGCGCCAAAATGTTAATTATACGTCTACCATGTTTTTGAGAGCATCTGGGCTTAAACAGAGGACAATGAGAGTATTCAGAAAATAACATCAGACTCTCAGATAAGACACAAGGGTTAGATATTCCCTTGCACGTGCAGCGAATCGAAGGTTATAGGTTACCAATTCAGATCTGTTTCTCAAGATGCAAAGAGGGGAGAAAAAGATATGAGTTTCCTCTTACGAGAAAACAGCTAACTTTAAGTATTCGTCTGGCTTAGTTATTCCACAGAAAGAACAAAATATAAAGAGAGAAATTTAACATTGACTAATACCTGCAATAATTACATGGCAATAAAGCAATTAAAAGGTTTTTAAATAGTAATTATGAATTTAATAACAGTAAGAAAAGCAAAAAATTAGGTCGGCCCGAAGGCGCCTCAGGTCGGCCGCTACATTACCATTCTTTCTCCCAAATTCACCATCTGCACCCAAATTTTTCATTCTACCCCAAAATGTGCCACTTCCCCTAAATTTTATCTTCTCTACCCAAATTTACCAATATTCCCCAATTTTTCATTGTCCCCAAAATGTACCCTTTCCCCCCAAATTTAACATTTTCTCCCCAAATTTACCATTCTTTCTCCCAAATTTACCAATCTCCCCCACATTTTTCATTTTATCCTAAAATGTTACCTTCTCCCCCAAATTTGGTATTCTCTCCAAAAGATTCTTCCTCCCAAATTAATCAATCTACTCCAATTTTTTTATATTTTCTCTTAAAATATGCCTCTTCCCCCAAATTTAGCATTCTCTCCCTAAATTTACCATTCTTTCTCCCAAATTTACAAATCTCTCCCAAATTTTACATTCTACCCTAAAATGTTATCTTTTCACCCAAATTTGGCATTCTCTCCCCAAATTTACCATTCTTCCTCCCAAATTCACCAATCTCCCCCAAATTTTTTTTATTCTCTCCTAAAATGTGCCCTCTTCCCCGAAATTTAGCATTCTCTCCCCAAATTTACCATTCTTTCTCCCAAAATTACCCATCTCTCCCACATTTTTTATTCTACTCTAAAATGTTACCTTTTCATCCAAATTTGGCATTCTCACCTCAAATTTACAATTCTTCCTCCCAAACTCACCAATCTCGCTCCAATTTTTCATTCCCAAAATGTGCCCTTTTCCCCCAAATTTAGCATTCTCTCCCCAAATTTACCATTTTCCCTCTCAAACATACTAATATCTCCTATAACTTACAATTCTCCCTCTTAATATTTGTCATTTCTCGTCAAATTTATCATTCCCCCAAAATGTATCTTTCTCCCCTGAAATTTACCATACCCCAGTTTGATTGTTCCAATTTCAACGAAAACTCATGTCCCCCGAATTTTCTCATAGGACCAGCATGCTCTCTAAAACTTGCCCTATGTGGACAACCTTGGGTGCAATAATGCTTTAAGATTGCAAGTAGGAAACTTCGGAAAGCAGTAGTGAAACGTAGCCTTTTTCTTGTGTATCATCTTGAATTTTATTATCCTTATTATAAAAACCAAAATGTCTCAGTATGTCAGATACGCTTTTAAGAGTTTACAGTGAAACTAATAGTTGTCTCTATTTACTCTGCCTCCTACTTTGGCAGAATTTGGATTTGGATGAGGATTTAAATTTCTGAGCTTTCGGCATGTATGGCCATTTAGCTCGTCACATATGAGAAATGACGTCCCTCGGCGAGCACACTATCCGGGGAAAGGGAAGCGGACCTCGACCTATAAGTTAGGTGTGAATGAGGAAGACCCAGGAAAACCTTAGTCAGGGTGGTTGACCTGAAAAAGTGTTTTACACTGTTTTGACCGAGTGCCCCCTAGCGACTACGCTACGCGGGGCCGCTCATGCCTCGTTAGCATGTAGACAATTTTCAGAAGAGAAGACTGCGTGGGGGAACAACTAGAATTTAAAAAAAAAAAGTTTCAGTTTTAGGTAGTAGACTAGAAACATCCTTTCCCAATTATGTTTTACTAATTTTTCAGGTAAGGTAACACTGAAAATTAGTCTGTTTTACACTGAAAATAAGATTGAAAATTAATCAGTGTAAAGGTAAAAAAAAGTATAAAGAATATGAGTTGACTGTTTATTAATGATAAAAAATAGAAAGCAGAATGACTTAAACAAAATGATCTGTGGAAACTTTGAAGCTGGAACGTAGACCAGGAACTAAAACAAAGATAGAGATTTCGAAGAAGAAGGAAGTGTTTTGTACTAAGTGACTGAACTCATGAAGTTTCCTTTCATGAATTCGAAACTGCTACTCATTTAACCTGAACCTCATAAAATTAAAATGAGATTGAGCAACAACGAGACCCAATTCATGATGTGAGTGTGATGTTAAGTTGATCATGTGAGTATATGGTCGAGTGTGAGCCAAGCCGGTAGCCAGCCCAAAAGTGTAGGGGGGCGATCCAACAATATTATAGTTCATTTGCAAGCCTACCTTGAAAATTTTAGGGGCGCCAGAAAAAAATTAGGGGGGCTCCCTCCCCTAGACTCCCCTTGGATACGGGCCTGGTGTGAACCCTGGTGTTGCCCAAGAGAGGAAAAATTTTTCATCTTGTCTAGAAAATTAGATGAGATTCAAGATGAGAAATATATTTCTAAATTCGAGACGAAACAAGAAACGAAACAATTCCTCTCTACTTTTAGAGACGAGACGAGAAAATTCACGACTTGTCTACTGGCAATACTAGTTCATTTAAGTCTTAAATCTCAAACATTGTTTTAGTGTTCATTACACAATACAAAAATTATAAAATGATGAAGTGATATTTAGGAACACAGTGTTACTAAACAGCGTTACTAAAGTTCAAAGATGTGCTATTTATATTACACAATATACTACAATATAGATCCGTAGCCAGGACACTAAAGCAGAGAGGCTGAGACTATTTTTTGAGGGGGTTGACTGAATGCGCTTTACATTCGTCATACACATCTAACGAACTACTGAAAATTACAGGGGACTAGAAGGTCATAGGGGAGCTAAGCTTCCCTAGCCACTCCTAGCTACGAACTTGCTCCAGTAATACATAAAAATATCGTATATGTGTATTTATATCCATATTTGAAAAAAAAATATGAAAATATTAACGGTTTGATATTAAAAAAATAATCCTAGGAAAATATAATTGATTAATAAGCAAAATCATTAAAATTACAATTAAAAATAAAAAATTCTGCTGGCATGCAAGGACAATTGTCTTTAGTTGCGAATGCTAATGCAAAATTTAATGAATAAAGTTAAGGGCACTGAAAATTAATCTATAGGGTAGTTCTAAACTCAGTACCTATTTGTAATAATGCATATTTCAAAAAAGTAAACAACCTGTTACAATTTTATTTCCATTGAATACATTGTTAGGGTGTACCATCTGCTCATTATGTTACATTTCAACTTATGCACCAGCATTTTCCTTACCCTTCTAGAATCTGTTAGAAACAGATTCCACGGCTCTTCTTAGCATCTCAACTGAAACATTTACAAACACTTCACGGATATTTCGTTCAAGACTGTTAATATCCCTCGATTTCAGCTTGTACACTTTTCCTTAGTCCAGCTTAGTCGAAGACCAATAATGACAATTGTGACGGTTCGCAAAACCTCCGACGTGAAACACAGTTTCATTAGACCACAGGATATTGTCGTAAAAAAAAAAAAAAAAAAAAAAAAAAAAAAACTGTATAATCATCTCTCCAACCAAGCATAATCCCACAAAATTCCATTAGCCTGTCATTCCATTTTCCATTTGTCTTTTTCCATTCATGAAAAAGTTCATGAACGTAAGGTGGCTTCCAAGGTCGAAAATACAATTCACTATTTAAAATTGTTGTTAAGTCCTGAACAACATGCGCATTGTCTTCCGATTTAGATGTTGATAGCAGTCAAGACCGACTTGCATCTAACATATTATCAGTTGTCATTAATTTCTTATAACAGTTTTTTTTTATTGTCTTAGGGTTAAGCGTTGCATTCCTACCTTGCTTTTGCTCCACCACCTCTGCATTTGCACTGACCTCCAAACTTCACACCTGGTGGCAATCATAGCGCTGTCATCTATACTGTATACACCAGTCATTTTGCGGTTTTCCCTCGATCAACTTCCGAAATCATAAATGGTAAACCTCACATTAGTAAACAATATTACACACCAGCTAGAGCTGATGCTAGTTTCTAGGATAATCTAAATTAAAAATAGATATTGAATTTGCAACCACCCTGTACTATTATGAAAAGGTACTGTTTTGAAACAAAAGGGATAATTAATATAAAGTTAAATTAACATATCATAAAAATCAGAATTATTCATCTTACGTGGTTTCTGACGAAGAAATAATTATTCTTAAATCATCACATTTTTTAAACAGCAATAAATTAAAAATTAATTAAAGTAAAATTTAATTGACTAAATTACAATTTTAGGACATTTTTATTTGATTAATTTAATTATTAGTTTGAAACGGATTCATTGTAAACCTGATTATACAGGGTGTGGCACATAAAATGAAATGTAATGTATTGAATATGATTAACTACAACACATAAATGAAATGTAATGTATTGAATATGACTACTCACCTTCACAGCAGCCTTCACAGCAGGTGCTGAAAGTGTCCTCCGCCCACTTCAACACACATGTGAGCACGATTGAGGAGATTCATATATACCCTTGTCAGTTCTTGTGTTGTAATGCTATTGGTGACATCCTGGATCCTGGTCTTGAGTTCTTCAATTGTGTGTGTATTTGTTTCGTATACTCTTCCCTTTAACAGTCCCCATAAGTAAAAGTCACACGTGGACGAGTCTGGTGACCGAGGAGGCCACAAGCCTTTGCTGATTGTCCTCTCTGGTGTAAACATCTCATGCACAAGGGACAATGATGCAGCTGATGTGTGGCATGTTGCACCGTCCTGCTGAAAGTAACATAACTGACGCTCCTCTTCGGTAAGTGTGTATAAAACTCCTCCAGGATTCCCATATACACGTCACTGTTCACTGTCGTCTCAAAGAATATGGGCCCAATAACGCGTGTGGCGGAAATGGCACACCAAACACCAATCTTCTCATCATGCAAGGGTACCTGGTGGATTGCGTGTGGATTTTCTGTCGACCAATACCGGTTGTTTTGGGAATTTACGTACCCAGACAGGTGGAACCACGCCTCGTCACTCATGATGAGCATTAGTGGATCCAAGAAACCACTGGCAACATTGCTCAACAGCCATGAACAGAAATGCACCCTCTTCTGCAGGTCAGGCTCCTTCAGTTCTTGCACAACACTTATCCGGTACGGTTTTAACTTCAGTCCCCTTAAAATACGTCTGCAACGTCTCTCACTCGCATGAACCTGTTGACTCAATCTCCTGGTTGACTTTCGAGGACTTCTTGTCATTATCTCCTCCACCTGCATCTTTAATTCAGGTGTGCAGACAGATGGTCGTCTGTTCCTGGGAGCATTTTGAACCGATCCTGTACGCCGCCATTTTTCAATCAATTCCTGAATGGTGCTTTTTGCTGGCACAGAACGTCCTGGAAATTTCTCCCGAAACAAATTCTTTGTTTTCACAAAAGATCCAGTGAGAATGAATCCTTCAACAATGGCAACACGCTCGGGTATCGAATATGGCATTATCACACACTGACACTCACCCGGCTTAACACAACGAGGCCTTTTTCTCAACTGGTTTCGACAAGTTTCACTGGCTGCGGCTGCACGTGACTGCTGCAGGTCACGTAAGTCGACCCAACCTCGACACGCCATCTCTTGGTAGGAAGGTAGATTATTTAAGTGTTGCCAAAAACACAATATACCAGAATATTACGACGGGCCGGTTTTACGTGCCGCACCCATTAAATTAAGAAAAATAACAGGGCGTGAATTTTGTATTTATATAAGTCAGAAAAGAAGACGAGAACAGTTTTTCGAGAAGTGAGACTAACAAACATTATTTTTCGTCTCGTCTAGTCTTGTGGGCAGGGCCTGCCCCAAGCAATTTGCCGCCCCGTGCAATGAAATAATTTGCCGCCTGCTTTCTCGGGGAAAAACGAATCTTGAAAGCTAGTATTTTCAGTATGCCACCCTATCATGAACAACGAAAGGAAGGGAAAAAAACTTCCACTCAGAAAGGTCTAAACACTTCAAATACCTTCTTGTTATGTCTGTTCTTTTTTTCTTTATATAATAATATATTATGTTAATGAAAGATTAAGCAAACACACCTGCAGAGGAGACATGGTAATCCTTTTTATAGAATGCAATAGCGAGCTTACCATTCACCTCATGCGGTAATCTCAATACATTAGTTTGCAATTCCAGTCCAACAAGTTCTTTTATCTTTATTTCTTGATTTTGCTTCTACATGTGTGTTAAAAAAAAAAAAAAAACTTGTTTCCACCTTCAATAATAAGGGACTTGTTGTATCAAAAACAAGACTAGTTTTCATACCTAAACTGTGATAACTAGTGAGCGGATTTTAATGGACAGCACCTTTTCGAAAAATGTAGTTGTTAAACAACCAAAGTTCAAAATATGTATTTTCGAGCATAAAACGAAATGAACTGAAGGCACTTTGTTGCACTTTTTTCGTGAATGTTACACCTTTTTTTTTTTTTTTTTGCCAAATTAATAAAATTTTCCCTTTTCTTTTACTTCTTTTAGCCTTCAGCATCTTTCTTGTTCTTTTTTTCTGTTTCTTTTTTAATTTGGACGGAACAATATGTCTTATTTTCAATCTGGTTTACACATAATAGATATTCTATAAATTTAGACACAATCTTGACGGATTTGCTAGGGACAAATTTGAACTGAATTTGGGAAACAATCCGGACGTAGAAACTTTGGCATTTGCTTACAAGATATGCACCACTGGTTTCCATTGATGTCGAGCAATTTTTAAGGATCACCTGAACTCCAAGCGACAGAAATTAACATTGGAAAACATAGAAATGTTGTGCATAACCAAGTATAACGAATTTCCGAAAATCCAGTAGTATGTAACCGTTTCTCAACCCACAATATTGCTAAATTAGTTTTTTTAAAACACCAAGTTGGTTTTAACCACAATTTTATTACAAGAATATTGAATGATGTACAAGTTTGAGATTAAATAAAACAATTTTGCTATTTATGTCGAATGTTTAAAGCCAAATTTTTAACAATATTTGCTGGTGTAATGAATAATGAATGTTCACGTAACTGTATCCTATAGCACTTTATAAATATATCATATTAGCACTTTTTTGCACCTTTTTGAATAATTTTTCAGCACCTTTTATTCCCTTTTTCCTACCACACTTTTGTACCTTAAAATCCGGTCCCTAGTGATAACTAAATAAATGGAACAGGTGTTCGCTACTGTTCGAGAATTGAGTTTCTTGTATTTGACAACAACCAAGCAGTTCATGCTGGGATTTGTTTGACCATTTGCTTTAGCACTGTTCGTGTGACCTAAACATGATTTATGAATGCGATATTAAGAGAAATCAGATTGGTAAATCATCATGAAGTCTGTTTCCAACAAGAAAGATTTATTTTATATAATATCAACATGCACGGCAGTGCAGGGCAGCTAAGTTCCGCGAAGAAAATGAAAACTGTCTTGCACTGGCGTAAGCATGTTACATGAACAAGACTTTTGGATAAAATCGACAATTTCGAGGCTATGTAAAAAGGATTCTATTAAGGGTAGAAACACGAGATTTAGAATTTAAGGAGATATCCGAGATATGTGCTTATATACAAATCTCACATTCCTACTTTGAACCATATTTGAGTACTGGACCCCTAAAATATGCAGTTTTCAGACTCACTGACTCACTTATCAAACTGATCAGGTACTTCCCAATGAGATAGAGACGTGAAACTTTGCATGAAGGTACCTTATAATGACTCGAGTATAGAAAAAGTCCGAAATGTGAGGAATATGTTATGGAAATTTATATGGCCAAAAAAATGTCCTTAGCCAAGCAAGAAATCGTTTCACTCACTTACTCATCAAATTGATTAGATATTTCCCAATGAGATAGAGACGTGAAACTCTGCACAAAGGTATCCTATAATGACTTGAGTATGGAAAAAGTCCGAAATGTGAGGAATGTGCTATGGGAAATTTTTTATGGCCAAAAAATGTCCTTAACCAAGCAAGAAATCGTTTCACTCACTCACTTATCAAATTGATTAGGTACTTCCAAATGAGTTAGAGACGTGAAACTTTGCATAAAGATACCTTATAATAACCTGAGCACGGAAAAGATCCAAAATGTGATAAATGTGCAATGGGAAATTTCTTTATGGCCAAAAAACTGTCCTTAGCCAAGCAAGAAATAGTTTCACTCACTTACTCATCAAATTGATTATGTACTTCCCAATGAAATACAGACGTGAAACTTTGCATAAAGGTACCTTATAATAACCTGAGCACGGAAAAGGTCCAAAATGTGATAAATATGCAATAAGAAATTTCTTTATGGCGAAAAAGCTGTCCTTACCCAAGCAAGAAATCGTTTCACTCACTTACTCATCAAATTGATTAGGTACTTCCCAAAGAGGTAGAGAAGTGAAACTCTGCATAAAGGCATCCTATAATGACTTTACCATGGAAAAAGTCCGAATTGTGGGGAATGTACTATGGGAATTTTTTATGGGCAGAAAAACTGTCCTTAGCCAAGCAGAAATCGTTTCACTCACTCACTCACCAAATTGATTAGGTATTTCTCAATGAGATACTTACGTGGAACTTTGCATAAAGGTACCATATAATGACTTGATCGTGAAAAAAGTTTGAAATATGAGGAATGTGCTATGGGAATTTTTTATTGGTGAAAAACTGTTTTTAGCCCAGCATAAATCGGTTCATTCCCTCAGTCGTCACATTGATTAAGTAGTTCTTTATGAAATAGAGACGTAAAACTCTGTATATTGGTACTTTATAATAACTTGAGTATCGAAAAGATCTGAAATTTATGGAATGTGCTAAGGGAAAATTTTTATGGGTGAAAACTTTTCTTAGCCAAGCAGAAATCGGTTCACTGACTGACTCACTCATAGCGTTGATTGGGCACTTCCGAATGAGATAGAGGGATAAATCTCTGCAGGAAGGTACCTTATAATGATTTGATTGTAGAAAATGTCCGAAATTTAAGGAATATGCTATGGAAATTTTTTTATGGGTGAAAACTGTTTTCTAGCCAATCTGAAATCGGTTTACTCACTCACTCATCACATTGATTTGGTACTTCCCAATGAGATAAGACGTGAAACTGCATAAAGGTATCTTATAATGACCTGAGTATGGAAAAGGTCCGAAATTTGAGGAATGTACTATAGGAAATTTCTTATAGGCGAAAAATTGTCCGTAACCATCAGATACTTCCCAATGGGATAAAGATGTGAATGTCTACACAAAGGTACCCTATAACGGCTTGAAAATGAAATTTGAGGAATTTGCTATGGACATTTTTTGTTGGCAAAAAAACTGTTCATACAATCAGAAATCGGGAACGATTCCGTTATTCAACACATCATGTGCATAGTGATAATGTCAATCGTCCGAGTGGTCGAGTGGGTGCCCTCCTCTCTGGTCTATTGACTATCACGTGTGCCTTTGGTGTATGAGGTCCCGGGTTCGATTCCCTGTGGAAGAGCCTTTTGAACCTTTACTGTCTCCGTTGTTTCTGTATTCGTGTCCCTGTCGTTCTAGGTTAATAGAAAAACGAGCTAAGCTCACTGAGAAAAATCCGTTATCCGAACATCGGTAGGATATTGTAGAAATATACGGGATCATTATGTTTACTACAGAAATCAATACTTAGCATACGTTATCCATATGCTACATACGTACTGCCCTCTTTCCCGCTTAGATGTTACACTATGTCGTTGCAGGATGTCTGACATCTAACACTGTTCCGTACATTACGAACGTATACGTATGTTGCGTACGTCAGCTATAAGTTACATACGTCCATTTGAATGTGAGATTCTGATAGCCTACATACAGTTCTTTCGTTAGTGCGGAAATTGCGTTTATTCGGAACACTTATATGGAAAGTATACATAAAATATACTTTTTCAGTTATACGTTTAATGCATGTTAAGTCAAAAAAACTATAGGATTTACATATGTAATCTACGTTTTTACGTGCGCCACATGCATTTTTGTCAGTGTGCAAGTAAAAGAAGTGAAACCTAGTAATAAGTAGTTAAGCAAGTTAATGAGGCACGTTCTGTGAATCGGTTAACTTTTAAAAAAACGTGGGCTAAGGCACGTACATACTACCGTAAATTTCGTGGTTGGAAACCCATACAAGGAAAGCCAATATTTTTTCTTTTTTCGGTGAATATTTTTCCTTTATTGCAGTCATTGGTATTAAATAGATGTTGAAACTAATTTGATAAGTAAGAGAATGTAGAGGTGAAGATATTTAGAATTAATAAAGTTTTCGAAGAAACGAGAAATCAAAGTTTTCACTTTTATGTGAGACTAGCAACAAAATATAACCGATTTCATAAATATATTGGTATCACGAGTTATATCATGGTTATCACAGTCGTTATGTAAAAATGTTCTTGATGCTTCGTGTTTATATCTGTGAACAGTGTGGGAATCTCTTACGTATCAGTCTTTTCTTTAACAGTGAATTTCGTGCATTTGTTCTTAATATTTCTTGATTTGCCCAGCTGGAGGAGGCATAGAGGTCGTGAATGGTAGCAAGTGGAATTTTACACCATTCCTCGTGCACGGCATCGGCCAGTTCTGTGAGAGAGGATGGAGGTTTAAAATCGTCGCCGGTGTCGTGTTTCCAAGACGGACCACTGATGTTAAATTATGTTGAGATCTGGGGATTGGGTGGGCCAGGGGAGGTGTTGAACTTCATCCCGATGTTCCTCAAACCACGCTGCAACAACGCCAGCTGTGTGAAATGGTGCATTATCATCCTGGAAGATGGCGTCATTGTCCGGGAACAACATCCGAGCCATAGGATGCAAGTGGTCTCCTAAAATTGCGACATAATCGTTGGCAGTGATTCGTCCGCTAAGTGTGACCACAGGACCCAATGAAAACCATGATATGGCGGCCCACAGCATCACCGAGCTGCTGCCATGTTTCAGAGTTGGGCGTAGACACTGCAGATCATAAGCTTCTTTGGGCGTTCTCCACACATAAACACGGCGCATGGTTGGGAATAGGGTGAAGGATGACTCAACCGACCATATCACATGTTTCCAGTCCTCAACGGTCCAAGTGGCATGGTCGCGGCACCATTTGTGGCGTGCGAAAGTGTTATGGTCCCTGATGAGCGGTTTGGCCCGTGCAACACGACCCCGTAAGTTCATGTCATGTAATTTGCGGCGGACTGACATTGTCGAAACAGGGTGGGGGAGGTGCTGATTGAGTTCCTCCGTCACGACTGTACTGCGCGACAATGCGCTTTAATACCCGGCGTGATCTGTCACTCATGATTTTCTTCCGCCCACTGTTCCGCTTCCCCGATGTGGTTTTCCCGTGTGTTGTGTAGATCGTCATCACCTTCGACACTGTCCCACGCGACACACCTAACACAGTAGCCACTGCCCTCACACTCACTCCACATAACCGCGCACCAACAATTTGCCCTCTTTGAAAATCTGAGAGGTCTCCCATTTTACACTACCTCCGTCTGCTGCAGCCACTGGACACTGCTGTTCAACTGCGCATGACGTAGTATGGAGACCGACCTAACACACCACCACCAGCGGTCCGGTGCTGCGGGCGGCACGACACCACTGCCAACCCATACATCTGAAGTGTTGCCAACTACAGGTGTTTCTATTTTTCTGATCACCATCTGTATATGTGCCTTAGCGAAGTTGATATTCCTAAGGTTGGTGGTGGCCCCAAACCCACCACACCCACCACCATTATTCACAAGGTTCCATAACATCATTTTCCTTGACACTTCGCGCCAAGTTCCAGTGTTCGTTTCAGATGCAGTGACCAAGAAACTTGTCTCATCCATACTCATGTCAACACTTTTTGAGGCTGACGAACTTGGCTGCACTTTTTGCACCTCTGGTGTTTTTGTTCAGATAGTTATGACATATTTCGCTACCCCTCGAAACTTACCGTCCCGTGCAAATGCACGAGTTGCACACATGGTAGAGTCGGCCCCGCTTGTGAGCAACACTAGGGAGCATCATGTTGGGTTGATCATGTGTACGTCAGGTTGAGTGAACATGATGCCAGACTTCTTGAAGTTAAAATTGTATAACTCAATAATCGAATAATGTATTCTTGGAATAGTCGTTGTTTGAATGTTCGAATAAAGTTTTTATTCGAACAATTATTAAAACATGGAAAACCAATATTTGAATATTCGAATAATACATAAAGTATGCTAATAGTTTTAACAGCACTATCCAAAGTAGTGATATAAGCATAAAGTTGAGTGGGCGTAACGTTAGGTCAAATGCAACGAGTATTTCAATATGCGTATACAGAGATATCTTTATTTGAGTTTAGTATTCCTTTTACCAGCGAGCCTATATGAGACGCGGATCCACAGCTTGACGTGGGATTCGAAAGATATAAACTCCGGTCGAAAATCTAGGGATGGGCACGAGCGAGTTCGAGCGAATTTTCATTGAAACTCGACTAGAATCGAAACAGACATCTTTGAGATCGACTCGAGAACTCGGCTCGAAAAAATTTCTCCAACTCGACTCGAATTTGACTCGAATTTCGAGGCGAGTCGAGCCAAATGCTGTGTGTAGTTTCAAGTACTTTCTTCAAGTATCCTATATAGACAATATAATTATTATCAATGATACTACTACTACTATAACATTATTATTATTATTAAAACAAAAACACCATGTATAAACATGAAAGATAAGTGATTTGTATCTGAATACTAAAAACTATTTGACTGCTGACCTCGGTAGTCGTGAAGTCTAGGAGGCAAGGACATCGTTCACTAAGTTCTGGGTTTGAGTTCCGGAGGAGCAAGTATCCGGGCCCGAACCAAAAATCGTTAACAGTTAGAGAGCGCCGGCCACACATGTTCAAAACTGTTTGGTCCGAGTTTAGGGTTCTCAACGGCTCGAGCAGCTCGGCTCATAGCTCATTCCCTATCGAGCCGAGCCAACAGTTCACCCACCTAAACCGACACGAGCTGAAACAAACCGAGCTGATGGCTCGCCCCAACCGAGCAGGCTCGAGACGGTGGCTCACCTGAGCCAAATTGGTGCCTCATCTCAACCAAGCCAGCTCGAGCTGTTCGCTCAGTTGAACCGAGCTAAGCCGGTTAACATCCTTAAACGGGTTGGGCTTCTGCTTCGGCTCAAAACTTTGACCGTGCAGGTCTCAGCCTTGGTGGCTAGTATATACTTACTGTATGTTAGTGCTCACGACATTTGAGGCTGTCTCATTATAAAAATCCATTGTCGTCTTGTTAATCGAGAGGAGGCGAGATGCTAGTAGTGTCTCACCTCGTGAGCAACACTAAAAATATTCCACATTACTGCTTACATTTCTCATAGCTTTCGCTTTCCAGTCTAATGATTTCAAAACGAGTTAAAACGAACTAAACGAGCGAGCCATTTTTCAAACTCGACTCGACTCGAAACTCGACCTCAAAACAGTGACTAGACTCGAAAATAGACTCGAATTCGCTTCGAGTTTTGACTCGAGTCACTGTTTTGAGATACACCGTGCCCATCCCTACGAAAATCGAACTCGGGATCTCTTGCTGAAAGTGCAAACGCTATTTGCTTAGCTACGAGGGAGCTCGTGTATTCAGAGAATACAGAAAATCAGGTGGGTGTAACAGAAAACCAACGAAGTTACGGGTATAGTGGGGAAGAAAACTCAATAGTAATGATGATTATAGAAACAAAAAGAATAAACCAGTTAGGGCAATAAGAACTTGTTTATAACTTAAAATATATTGTATGAAGAGAAGAAAGAAAGAACGGGGAAGAAGACTGTAGATAATGGACGATATAAGGGGGGATTTTTAACCTTGGAAACAAAAGTATTAATTGAAGACCGCATTCTATGGAGGCTTCGATTCTTGCCAAAGCGACCTGCAATAATAGTAGAATGGTTACGCTGACGACGCCTGTGACTAGCATAAGTGCTATATCATATTCCTTTGTTGTTTGTTGAAGTTAGCTTATCTTTTCAACATCGAGGCCATCTGAGACTTGGACCAACAGTTTAAGGAACCACTGTGATGCGTTCAAATTTCAAAATTCTTCACCGAGAAGTCGACCCGGAACCCTGTACACCAAAGACGCGCGCGTTAGCTGACTAGAACAGCAGAGAGAGGTAGCTAATGTTTCTTTAAAATATCAAGTTTTCGCCGATTCTAGTACATGTAGATTATAGAAAATGAACTAATCATATCGTTATATCTTTCTGATATTTTTGTTTTGAATTAATAGCTAAGCTAGACTCCAGTTTGATGCTAATTTAGAATAATATTAATGCTTTAAGTTAAAAACAACAAAAGCATTTTATTTTCTTCATGTTTTTCTATTATGCTGCTGTAAGAAACCTAATAGTTCAGATCGTTCCTTTGTAGCTAATAAGTGTGGTCCTGGCAAGTATGATTAAAACTCGAATATTTAATTGTTCAAATTTTCGAATAATGTATTATTCAAACCATTATTTAAATAATTGTTCGAATTATTAAAAACGAATAATTGAATAGCAGCAGAAAAATATTAGAATAACGAATATTTGAATAATTTTAGCAGCACTAGTCCTGGATATGATCCCTGGTGGGATATTAGACTCACATAAAAATCCATATTGTAGTTTGGATCCTACTTTGAGCAATAGATCCCAATCTCCTGTAGCCTCGGTGCTGCCGAAAAGCTTCTTATAAACCAATCACTCATTCGAAAGTTCGTCACCGTGCGTAGTAACTCACGATACAAGAATTTTTTAGTCTCTTATCGAAAACGAGAAGAGATTTGAGACCACACAAGACATAGGACAGTTTTCATCTCGTTTACAAGACTAGAATCGAAATGAGATGAGACATTTCATGTGTTTCGTAAGGAACACTAGTTTACCTAAGGTTTAGGTATTAAAAACTGTTTTTAGTGTTAAATAATTCGTAGTATAAAACTTATAAATGGACAAAGTGATTGTAGGAACATAATGAAGAGCATTTGTCAACGCTTAAACGTAAGCAAATCGTTACACATTATACTCCAACAATAAATATGGTATTAAATGTTGTTATATCACAACTTCATGACGTGATAACGTCTAGATGAAACTAACCTGTTGCGTTCGAGGTGTCATTTACCTATGTGCGTGCTCTAACACCGGTTTCATTTACTGTTAAAATACTGTCTAGACCGTTATATAGCGCACGCTTGAGCAGATCATTCACATTACTGATAAAAACAATTATTTGCATTGTGGAACATTTGGACTGAAAAGGGGAAATTCTGATGTTCTGAAGAGATTTTGTGTTGCTTTAGGTTGGCAACACTGACCTGAGATCAAAGACAAAGTTTTACCTTTTCCAATCTCGAAATACATGTCGAAGTTGCTAATTGTTTATCGTCAAAACAAACACATGTGTGTTCTAATTGAATGCTCCCTTAGGCTTGCCATCTAATAAGACAATACATTTTTTATCTTTTCTGTTAGTAAGATGCCGTGACCTAAGGAGAAATATTAGAACTAAGTCTTGCCTCGCATCCACTAACAAATTTCATCGTCTCCAGGATTAATAGACCCTTAATAAAAATACCACATGGATGTCACTGTATGCAAGTGGTTAAGGAAAAAATAAGTGCAATAAAATTGTACATAAATTTACAGGACAAAATGAGAAAGACTTTCCGAGAATCGAGAGACAAGACTTCTACAAAACTTACGACACAGAACCAGAAAATTTTATTTCTTCTCTTGCATTGTCTCATGGGCAATACTAAGTGTGCCAGTCTTTGTGAGAACACTGTGTCCGCTTGATGCTGATCGGATGAAGGGAAGGGGGTCAAGAGGGAAACATCTTTCTATACATTTACACTACGTACACTCATGTCCAAAATTATTGTCGCATATCTATAACTGTCTTCTTGTAAGAATATAGTTTGATAATGATTTTGCAGGGTACTTTTAATACTGATACTATGTGTACAATAGGGAAATGTTTATTTGTGGTAAATTTCATAGGAAAAGAATTATAAATACGAAAATTATAATGAGTAAAATAAAATGGTGCTAAATGGACAAGAACATTTTATTTTCGTTTTATGGTTCTTAATTACTGCTCTTTTGAGGTGAAATTTGCCACATACATGTCTTTGCTTACTATACACATACTAACATTATAAGAAATACCGGGCGAATTCATTATCAAATTATATTCCTAGAACAACATATTTATAGACATGCGACAATAATTTTGGACATGAGTTTACATATACACTTTATTCAATCTAATTATACACTCCAATAATTTCCCACATTTATATTTTTTCACATTATTTACTTCTTTTATTTTTATCCTTTTCCTTATTTGTTTCTGTTCACTTAGTTTGCCCTATTTCACTGCATGAGTTTCTTTATTTTGACCTTTCCCGACTTTTTGATATTTAATTTCTCTTATAACTTTGCTTCTCACATTCTATTACTTTATCAATATCATTGTCTTGCACTAGTAACGTACGCTAAATTTCAAGGAGAGAAAGGGCAAATTCAAGCATACAAAATCATATCGTTTCATGACAGGTGCGTTTGTAAACATATTTCAATATCGCATATTATGTTTATTTTCTATATTATCTCGCTAACGAGGACATTAAATTAAAACCCGGAATCTTTTTCGCTGTATAGCTACGCCACTGTTTTGTGCACTTTTATTACTAGTGTTAATTTCTGGTTAAGGGTTTTTTTGAAGACATTTGAGAAATTCTTCCGTAACCGAAAATTTAAATAGAATCTCTTTCGTTTTCTCATGCACTAAGCTTGCAAACTGCTCGCGACAGATTCAATAGTTCCTCATGCGTCCGCTAGATGGTAGAACAGAATACATATTTATCCGTTACAGCTTGTATAATGCGTTATCTAGTGAGATACTCAAAACTACATACTGAAGTGAATGAAATACGTAATTTTGTAGTTAGGAATGATTTACACTTTGTTATTGTGCACAGCATTGATGCTTGAATTTCTTATTTATACTAAAGTAGTAATTAGTTTCCCGATTGGAGAAACAATCATCCATTATCGATTGTAGGTATGGGTGCCGATCCTGGTGGTGGTGGGGGAAAGACATTCTCCCCAAAGTTTCTAGGGCCCACAGAATGCGGATTTACTTGGATCTTTCCTTGGATATATGTAGTAACAACATTTCAAATTTAGCCAGAGGAGGAGGCAAAATTGCCCACCGACATAAGAGATACTTTCTTTTATTAGTATATTAATATATTATAGTACCTATATTAGTATAATAATATTAATATAATTATAGTATTAATAGTATACTAGTATACTATAAAAACGGATGTGTTTGCCAAATTCAAGGGAAAATTGCCCCTGCCATCCCCAAATGACTCCGCTGAATATATGACAATGAGAAACACATGCAAGCCTCCACCCTAAAAGTTGTATAGAAACCTGCGGCACTGATTGTTTCAAACCTTTATTATGAGTACATGATTATTATCTTCAGAATAAGGTTGCACGCTATACCAACCCACAGCATCATGTTCGTATGATAGCATCTTTATTTAGGTTTCTTATCTTTTAAATATCCAGCTGTCATAGTAATTATTTGCAGTGTTGACGTAATAAGATGTTCCTAGGTCTTCGTTTCATGCAACACAACATGTAAGAAACAACTGATAAAGCCTCATGATAATATTCTCCTTACGAAATGTTGACGCAGTCTTCGTCAAGAAACCTAGAAAACTCCGCGAGAACTGAGCCAAGTTTCGGTCCGTGACAACGGTTCACCATTCCCACTGAATGACAAAAGAGGAGAACCAAATTCTTGCACGGATGCAAGTTACGTCAAGGGAATATCTGATAATACCTGCACGGTATGAATTGTTAATCCTAATGTAGTATAGTATATAATATATATCAAAGTGATTGTAGCTACTCAAAATCATCTAAAATAATTGCTAACCAACTTCGGTAGAATAAAATTGTATTGAAAAAAATATATCATTAAGGTATTTACCAAATTTCAATTCTTAATTAATTACGGGCTTCATAGTGCTCATGCAATGTATACAATATGGTACCGGCGTTTATAAATCGTGATAACAGTTACTGATTCATTTAATGACGTCACGTGAATATTTCCCTGCTATCGCAATTATAACACAGTGATTCAACATACCATAATCAAACACATATTTCCCAAACTGTAGTCATCAATTTATAACGTTAATTCTTCCGTAACATTCCCTGGTTCCAAATATATTGAATATTTATAAAGTACACGAGATTACAATGAATCACACAACACAGTTATGCACCCGTGTCGGTTCTTCCATACACTGAGAGAATTTCACACATTCAGACGACGGTCTTCAGGGCCATTAACTGTGTCATCCCGTGAAACCATGAGATCTGCATTTTCATCTTATCCATTGGTCAGATTCATCAAGCAACTATCATGGTGTATATTATTTCGTCTTCAGTAGCACGAATCTTATTAGTAGTATTAAAAAGATATTGAATCGTGCATTTACTAATAATTTACGAACACGAATTAGTTTATTACGGTAGACAAGTGAAATGGATTTAAACTCTACATATGATTTTCTCCACTGCAGAAAATATGACATATCAATTATTATTATTAAACTGGTCGGTGGGCTCATAGCTCGGTCCACTGTACACTATACGTTAAAATCATGCCTAATTTAAAATCTAATTAAAATAATTTT
Source organism: Thermobia domestica (assembly GCF_964235325.1). NCBI lineage: Eukaryota > Metazoa > Arthropoda > Insecta > Zygentoma > Lepismatidae > Thermobia > Thermobia domestica. The sequence goes on along the minus strand of NC_137461.1, from coordinate 113,305,393 downwards.
AAAAAAATATTTACTCATTATGTTTTAAGTTAGCCCACCAAACACCACAAATACCATGCCATATTTATGTAGGTATTCAGAGACTTCATTATACGCAACATTAGTTTTAATTCCTCAATATGGCTCCACATTCGGAGCGCAGGTAGCGACATCTATTAGCGCTACGAAGGCAAGCAATAGTGCAGGTAGCGACATTAATTGGCATGTCTTTTTATTATTAAGAATTAGCGTGGCACACACACAGGAGATATTGCATTTTATTATTGGGGCTATTGTACTCATACCTTCAATGTGTTACACTTGCTTAACTGCGTGAATACATCAGCTGATTCGTCGGGGAACCGTTGACAATGCAAGTCTTATTTTTGCTGACAGGATTCCCTCGTTGATGTTTTAATTTCTATCAACGTTGAAAATCCTAGTTCCATAGTTTATTGGTGCTTTTCCCATTGCAACAAGTAGCGGTGTCATCTATAGGGTGTATGCCACGTGAAGAAGTTTGCTTGGTATTCCCTAAATTATACCAAATTCCTAAATTAATATTGAAACCGGAAGTAGTAGTACATTTGTTCCGGTTGTAGTAAAGGGATTAGAACAGAAAAATAAAATGAATCTTTAAGATTAACGTCTCACGATTATGTCCTTTGGACTCAAGATTAAAACAGGTAAATTACGGTGGAAGACTTGGTGGAATGATCATGTGGGTTTAAACGGGAGTACCCAGAGAAAACCCACGGACGCGATGCTTTCCAACATTAGAATAGAGATAGAATATGTTCTTTAGACGTTTAATTGATTGCAAAAAAAAAAAAAAAAGACGCTTCTTACTATATATTACTGCTTTTACTCTATAACGGTCAACATTAAAACCGGAAGTGGTTGGTTTGTGTCACTTCTGGATTCCAAGAGGTTTGAAAGGGAAGATACGTATTCCTAGAATGCTAAATCGATTAAAAAAACTATTCTCCCTTTCTTTTAACGTTTCTGCTCTATGTAGATCAATTGAAACCGGAAGTTGCAGTGGGTTTTACCACTTTTGGTATAATTAGAGAGTAGAAGATGGAGAAGAAATGTGTAGGAGATGGAGATGGAAATCTTGGGACGCTTATTCGATTGCAGGTAATAGCTTGTTGCTGTTTATTACTGTTTTTGCTCTATACTGATCAACGAATGAAACCGGAAATAGTTGATTTCTACTACTTCCGGTTGGTGGATCACTTCCGTCAACAAAATCAATTCCTAACTTTTGACCCTCTACATACTGGACAAAGTTGATTGTGAGCCATCAAGTAATTCTTCAGATTTTCTTTTTGTTTTACGGACTTAATGATATATATATATTTTTTTGTCTAGGATAAATATATAATGGAGTTTGGTAAACCCAACTCTTTAGAAAGTTTGGAATTTACGCATCCGGATGTAAGCTTTACTGTTGCTACACCAAGGATTGGAGAAAAAGTCTAATTTGAAAAATTCTGTCTAGAAGGCAGGGCCGGCCCAAGGCAATTTGCCACCCCGTGCAATCCTATCATTTGCCGCTCCCTTTCTGTAGAAAGAACAAACTTTAAAAGCCAAGATAGGATTGCACCATGAAACCAAAAGCTATTCCATCATGAACAACGAAGAGGAAGGAAAAAGCACTCGCACTCAGAAAGGCTTAAATACTACAAATATAATCTTGTTGTGTATGTGTTTTCTTTAAATAATAATTCTTCTGTTAGTGAAGGAGAAACAAAGACACCTGCATAGCAGGGCTGGATTAACCTATCTGGAGGCCCGGGGCTAGAAAAAAATTGTGACCCCTGCCGATTTTATCTAATACATTTCTGTGAAAGTACAGTAGGAAAGTTAAGGGAATATGTTCCATATTTTTGACCATATTTTATTTTATGATGATGATTGTATCTTCATGATTATTGATAGATAGCTAGTTGAGATTTTGATCAGAGTGGAGGCCCGGGGCTATAGCCCTCCTAAGCCCCCCTTTGACCCAGCTGCAGAGAAAAATTGTGATCCTTTTTACAGAATTAAATATCGAGCTTCAATCTCAATATATAAATTTGCAATTCCAGTGCAACTATCTCCTTTATTTCTTGGTTTTCCATTTACATCTGTTAAAATTAAAAAAAAAAAAAAAAAAACTTGTTTCCAGCTTCAATGATAAGGAACTTATTTCTGACAAAGACAAGGATAGTTTCCATATCATAACTCTGATAACTAACTAAATGAAACAAGTGTTCGTTACTGTTCCAGAATTGAGTTCTTGTATTTGACAACAATCAAGCAATTCAAGCCGGGTTTGTTTCGACCGTTTCCTTTGGCACTGTCAACGTGACCTTTAGCTAGTGTGACCTAAACATGATTTATGAATGTAGTATTCAAATAGAAGGTCAACTTAGTAAATTTATCTACCATAATCATGAAGTGTGTTCCAACAAGAAATATTTATTTTAATAACAGTTATGATAGATTCTGCCGCCCCTCCAAACTTGCCACCTCGTACAAATGCACGTGTTGCACATATGATAGAGCCGGCACTGCTAGAAGTAATTGATTGACTGGGAGTTCAATGGAGCATCAGAAACAAAGCTATTTGTTTCTTCCACAATAAGATCAGCGTTCTCAGTTTTACTCTTTGAAGAACTGGAAGTAAAAACTAATTAAAAATCAAACTAAAGATTAGGATTCAAAGTATATGTTGATCTTTCCTAAAGAAATGTAAACATCCTAAAGTCTTTATAAGTTCTTTAGAAATATTCATTTTAAATATATAAGATAAAACTTGCCTCACAGTCAGCAAGGTTCATTTCAGTAAGTAGAACTTATTACAAGAGGAATTTGTTTAAAGAAAACAATTCACCATTTTATATACGTTAATGTCACGTCAATTATCTATTGGCAAGCAAAGAAACTATTCATAAACTGATAACAGGTTTATTTTCGTCTATCATTTTGCAAAGATGCAACTCACAGAAACGTGAGAAATAATTGAATTAGATTAAAAGCGAAAGAACAGAAACTGGAATTCCGCTCTTCTGAAATAAGAAACGTTATCAATTAGCTGTGTCTTTTAATATCAACAAATCCGAATGGATAGATATGATAAATAAAATGCTGTATATAAGATGTTTCTAAAGACCTGAAAAAGCTAGTTAATCTGGTATTTTGTATGCAATTAGCATGTCATTCGTTTTCTAAGTGGTGAATTATGGCTACCAAAGTCTTTTCATTGCTTTTCATTATAGTTTTCTTTGGAATTCAGGTAAGAAATTACCGTAAATTTCAATTTAAAAATTATTAAAAAGGTCATTAAAAATTATTTAAAAAGTATTAAAAGTATCTCACTCACCAATGCCTAGGCCTTAGACAGGAAACTCCTTTTGTAATTGAAAGAAGGGGTTAAAAAGGACGTTTTGAAATATGTATCCTAATAGGTTTTGAGTTGATTTTGACTTTAGCGTTCCTTTCAGCACCGAGGCTGTATGAGACGTGGACCTACAGTTTTAACATGGAATCCAAACCATATGTGTTCCCACCGGGAATTGTACTCGGCTCTCCCACACTAGAGGCGCGTACCATAACTACTTAGCAACGAGGGAGCTCCAGATCCTAATAGGGAAGAGGGATCTTTTTGGGGGTGGTGCTATGATTTCAGCATCTGATGGATTCATGAGATTAGGGAAATGAAACTCGACTTATAAACTTTTCGTTAAAAATTATTAAAATTTGTGTCTGCTTTTCGAAAATTCCGCCTTTGAGGGGAAAAGGAAAGTAATTACCAGAATTTATACTTTTAGACCTATAGCCATAAACTAAAGAACATCAAGATTTCATCTAATTGGAGGTACGAAATTCGTACCATAAACTCTCAAAAATAAGGAAATAAGAATTTTATTGTTTTAGAAAAAAATCTGTTTGTAAAGAAGGAAAGGATCAATTTCTTTTAATATTGAAATTTTCGATTTGTTATTGAGAAAATGTCCAGTCCTCCAATATGAAGATTCGCTAAGTTGAATTTGTGAAATTTAGTGTACGTATTCTTAATTAAAGAAAAAAATGTGATTCTCTGTCTCAGCATTTTCGAAAATTACCTTCTAAAAGAAAAAGGACATTTTTTTTATTCCTGAAGATTAAATGTAGAAGACAATATCTTATGAATGTTTCCATAACTGTGCTCTCTCTCTCTCTCTCTCTCTCTCTTCGTTAATAGTTTACTCTGAAGTCCACGAATGAATTTAATTTACTTCAACATTGGCCGAAGAGTTGCTGGATTAGTGACCTAGACTCAAGACTTTACAAACTTCTAAAGCACGTCTGTCATCGTGAAAAAGAAAATTGAAGAGCGTTTCGGAAGGAATTTTACTAAGGGAAACACAGCTTGGCGGGACATTATGGACAAACGATTACCTTGGTTTCATATTGCTTAACTGTATTTCTGCATATTGGTTAATTGGTCATGGAAATTCCTTGTGTAGACGAAAGGAAACGATCTTGAACGTAACATCAAAACCTAAATTATTCCGTGAACATGAGAGAAAACAAAATACTTACATAAACTTATGTTTACTCAGAAGACAGTTTTTCTCTCGTCGGTTCAATAGTATACCCTGTCCGCTGCTCTAGTGATTATCGCGCGCTCCTTTTATGCACAGTGTTAAGAGTTGGGTGAGTGAGCATTATGGTGGTGGTGATGGTTTGGATTTCACCTTGAACCTTCGATAGATCCATGTCCACGCCATGGTGCTGATTGCTGATAACAGACGCTGAAAATTTTGTTAACACTTTTCTCTTCGGTGCTTTGTCATAGCTAAGTGGCTACCGCAAGTGCTTTCCGTCCATGTAGACCCAGGCTCGATTCTCTATAGGGATATACTATGTTGCAGCAGATCTTAGTTTTAAACATTGAAATCTCACATGTCTTCGTGCTCAAAAGACACATTAAGCTTTAGTCAATCCACTATTATTATTATTATTATTATTATTATTATTATTATTATTATTATTATTATTATTATTATTATTATTATTATTATTATTATTATTATTTTTAGAGTGTTATAAAGAAAACGTGTGATATTTAAGAAGCGTGTCTCTAACCTTTTCGAGATTATCGTGTAGCAGGTACGGTACTGTGCTTCAGTCGCCGAACAAATTTCTTCTGACCTAAGCGCCAGTTCTGAAAACCAGGCACTCCAATAATACAAATCCAATTTGATATACTCGTATAGGTCTAGATGTGTCGGTCTTTAATTAGCGGCCCTGGCGACCTGGAATTTTCGAGTCCTATTCCACATCATTATTGTAAAAATTTATAGTGGATTAGTAACGATTGCTACTCGAACTCCAATTTTACATGCTCGATTCCTCGATGTGATTTTTTTTTAAAAAGATACTATATCTAGAATATTTCAAATATAATTTTATATTTATTTGTCTTCCCATACTTAAAAACAATTCAGTTACATTTATTTTTCACTGTAGTGCTTTGACACATATATACAGAACAAGTGAACGAAAATTATACATTTAGTGAAAAGATAGGAAGGAAGAGGTAGACGACCGTGCTGGTTAGAATTACTGTAGAAACTCGATGTTTCTCACTTGTATGACAAAGTTTCGTGCCCTCTGGTTCACAACAGGTCTAACTTAATCGCAGTTTGTCTGGACCACTCTGGGTCACTGGGTTAGGTGGTTCATAAACGTCAGAGTCACTCTGCGTCTGATGAGTTACAGATCTGAGAGCTTCCGGGTCAAGGACCATGAAGTTCAAGACTCATTCCATTACTGTCATGATTACTAATCTTAACTAGCTGAAATGCTTGTTTTTTGCATAGTGAGGATAAGGTTTATGCAGAATATCTTCATATAAAGAAATGGGTGAAGTGTATAAATAACGAAGAGCAAACCTTTAACCTCTTCCGTATGTAAGCCCTTATAACAAATATGCAGATGCATACTGTTGATATTAATTTAAAAAGTAATCGGGTAAAATAGCTATTTGTTTATATCAGTACTCTCTTTCTCAACAAAACTGCTTCAGTTATTGCGGTTCCTTTATCTATCTTATTCAATAGATGCTTCAAGGAAGGGTATTATCCCACCAGTTGGAAACTAGCTCACGTGACCCCAATATATAAATCAGGACTTAAAGATCATGTATCCTCCTATAGGCCAATATATCTTCTTTCTGTAATATCAATTATCTGCGAAACAATAATCAAAGACAGGCTACTTAAATTCACCTCACCTTACATCCATAGTTCTCAGCACGGTTTTCTACCGAAAAGCTCAAGTCTCTCAAACTTAAGTACTCTTCTTTCCTGTGCAATCAAATGTATGAATAACAATACTCAATTAGATGTTATCTACTTTGATCTCTCGAAGGCCTTTGATTCTGTCAGTCACATTCATCTTCTTCATAAACTCTCCAGTAGATTTAATGTACATGGCAAATTTCTCTCTCTAATCACAAGCTACTTGAAGGACCGTAAACAGAGAGTTGTTCTTTCAGGGGCGACTTCTTACCCCCAACCCGTGATCTCAGGGGTGCCTCAGGGGAGTGTGCTTGGGCCTCTGCTGTTTGTCCTGTATATGGATGATCTCTACACGCACTTATCTGCTCAACCTAGTGGCCTTTTGCTTTTTGCTGACGATTGTAAGTTATACAGAGAAATATCGTGTCTCCATGACACAATTGCTCTACAGAAAGACATAAATTACCTTACAGGTTGGTGTGAAATGTGGCACTTGAAACTCAACAGTAAGAAATGTGAGAGTATTACTATTACTTTGAAAAAGTCTCCTGTTCCCTCCACATACCATATCAACGATTCCCCTATCACACATTCTGCTAGTCATAACGATCTTGGTGTCATCTTTGATTCAAAACTCACCTTCTCTGACCACATCTCCTCAATACTAAAGAATTCAATGCACATGTTGGGACTTCTTTATCGATTCACCGAACTACGCACTGTTTCTTCATTAGCAACTTTTTATAAGACTTTAATAGCGCCCAAGATCGAATACTGCTCTCCCATATGGGCCATGGCAGCACCTACACATCTCTCCAGACTTGATTCTGTTCTCAATTTCTTCATCGCTATAGTCCGTTTTCGTGTTCCTGCACTTCGAATATTATCTAAGAAGGAGCTCTTGCGACATCTTAATATTCACACTCCTGAAATACGCAGAATTATCTCTGACCTGAAATATCTACATAAAATAGTTAATGGAAGCTTAAGATCGGAAATATTACTTCAGGAACTATCCTTACGTGTCCCTTCCCGCATCACTCGGAATACCCACCTATTCCATCTTGCCCGTCCTAGGTTGGCTGTTATACAGAGGTCTCTTTTTTATAGAATACCAAACTGTTATAATCAAGTAACAACTGATGTAGACATTTTTCCGAGCTACCCAGTGTTTGAAAGAGCAATTAAACGAGCTTTGACGGAATAGTTTTACTCTTACACTCTTTTTTTCTATGTTGTTGTTTTTTTTCTTTTGTTAGCATGTCCCTGTGTAAAATGGCAAAGTTATGCTGTATCTGGGAATTTGTTCAATAAATAAATTAAACACAATTTATCACAACTTAAAGACATGACAGCACAATGTAAAACCAAGAAAGTTGTTAATGTCGTCAATCAAGAAAGTGTAAAATTCATGTGATACATTAATCTTTCACATACAGGAAAGGCATTCTTAGAAACAACGAGAAAGTGCATAACTTTTGACCATCTACCTAGTTAAATTCCCCCCATCGAGCGGAAAAAGGGCTTTGTATGCAATTAGATTTGCTTAAAATTTGCCTGTGTACAAAATTTAATGTCTCCTTTCTATGTGAGAAGCTGCTGACAGACACACAGAGACATTATTTTGTTTATTAATGCAAGTAGTGTTTCATCCAGACATACTTGTTTGCTCCCGGAGTTGACAACCATTTTGCCCGGGGCTAACATAAATTTAAATTCCGATAATATCTTTCTTTCAGCCAACCACAATGTTATTCCCGAATTTTGATTATATCTATATCTATATCTATATCTATATCTATATCTATATCTATATCTATATCTATATCTATATCTATATCTATATCTATATCTATATCTATATCTATCTATCTATACTCATAGTGCTTCTGTACAAACTTCCCACATTTTGATTAAACTTTCCCCCCCAACAAAAATTTCTGGGGGAAAGTTTATTAATAAGAGTCTATTATGTCTTTCAGTGACATGTAATTACTGTAAAAGCTTTAAAACACATTTCAGAAGCAATACTTACTTGTATTATTATTTAGTTTAACGTCCAATGGTTATGCCTTTAGAGTAAAGGACACGGATGATTAATGAAAATGAATGGTTATGAAAGTACATTTTTATAGTTTTCAACCGGGAATCAAACGCAGGACCACATGTTCGAAAGGCGCAAGTGCTTGCCATTAGATTAGCAAAGAGGGCTAGGAAGACATAGTGTTAATAACAAAGCATATGCGACAGACTTCTCGATGTTCTAATTAATACGAAAAGATAAAGATTTCATTTTTTTTATGTGTATGAAGTAGGTATTTCAAGCTGCAGTCACGACCTTTGAGAAATGAAACACATGACATTGAAAGAAAACTGTATTAGAAACAACATATAAACAAATATGTTAGCTATGTTAAATATCTTTGGCTATGCAATACACAACTGCTTTATCAGAGGTAAAATAATAAATAAAAAATAAGTTACACTTATTTTAATATAATTGAAGTTAGTTGTTGACTTGTGATCAACTTCGGTTATGACTGAAGTCGCCCAGTGATAGGCTACTATGCAGTACAATATACATGAAATGCCACTCTGATCAATCGTTGGCTGCAGTTATACTGCATCATATTCGTATCAAATTTGGTCGCGTGTGTTCTATGTTCTTTCTCTCTCTCTCTCTCTCTCTCTCTCTCTCTCTATCTATCTATCTATCTATCTATCTATCTATCTATCTATCTATCTATCTATCTATATATATATATATATATATATATATATATATATATATATATATATATATATATATAGATATCGCTTTATTTCTAAAAATATAGGTGCCGGTACGTAGGATATCAGGTTCATAATCATAAAAAGTTGCATACCTTTCAGGATAATAATAATAATAATAATAATAATAATAATAATAATAATAATAATAATAATAATAATAATAATAATAATAATGTTCAGTAGCATACCACTGCAGTCTTGTAACTAAAGCTTCTTACGTACATATATGCACATAAATGTCTGATTCTTACATCTTAATTTTATAATACACTAAACGTAATGATAATCAATATTTCTTAGTGATTTGTTTCTTGCCGTTTTTGTAAACGGGCGAAAGTAAAGGCATCAAAATTCCACAAATACTGAATTTCAATAACAACATACATACAGTACATTGTTCACATAATTTTCTTCAGAATACTAAACATGCTACCACAATGTTCTACAGACCTCTACTAAGGTAATGGATAAACTTTGCGAAAAAAATCTAGGATATGTTTTATTTAATCCTCTTCCTAATTATGAAAAAAAAAAGTTAGTTCATACATTAAAATTGGAAGTGAGCAATAGCTCCTCTGCGGAGAAGGTACAGAGGTGGCTTACCAACAGAATTTTTGTAATGGCATTCAGTTTAGTCGAACTTCAGCGACAGAGAAATTTGTTGGGATTATTTCGTTATGGGAGATCAGTTTCTTCAGAAATATAAATTACTCGGTTCAGAGCCTTCATGGTTTATATCACCGTGCGAAAAAGGAAGGCGTGAGGACGTGCCAGCGAGCGAGAGATGGAAGGGCCCAAATATTTGTAGTCCCTGAATACAATTAGATATAACTGACTTCATGAAGGAACAATGATTCAAAACTCTTCCTGTAATAATAATAATAATAATAATAATAATAATAATAATAATAATAATAATAATAATAATAATAATAATAATAATAATAATAATAATAATAATAATAATAAAAACAATACAAACGGATTTTCAATGAAACTGTATATTTACTATTTGGTATTTTCGAAGTTTCTCGAGAACCCCTTTTTAAGAAAGAAGAGGAAATATTCCGTTCTCATTAAAAAGGTGCTGGTAGGCGGTACCATTCCGTACCACCAATAGTAAAACACTATACACACACACACACAATATATATATATATATATAGGCTGTCTCAAAAGTAAGTGTAAGATGTGAAACCACAGACTTCTGGCACCAAAACAAGAAAAAAAGGTTTATATGGCATATAGTCCGGAAGTGGACAGGGGTGGAGCTAGACGTTTTGAATGTGAGGGAAAAAGAATTTCGTACTTGGGGAGTGAAACTTGCTGATTTACAAAACCGCATAAGATGCGTGTGAACAGTTACGCAACACATCAGGAGTAATGGAATGCATTCGAAATTCACGATTAGCGCGTTTGCATAGATGTGGGAGGACAGTACTTTGAACATCTTCTGTAGGTACGTTTGTTGTTAGCAGTTTGTAGTGCTAGTAGTTGTTGATGACCTAGTAGTTTGTAGTGCTACTCTGTGTAAGATACTACGTTACAAATAAAGTGCGTCGTTGTGTATTCTGCCTGTTATTTCATTACATTACACGACTAGTTATACTAGTTCTTATTTCTTTCTACCCTCTCTCTGCAAGTTTCTATCTGGTATATCACTTTCCATTGCCCTCTGATGTTATGCAACCGTGGAAAGTGATCCACGGCATGCTTTGACTCCCATTGTAGATGTGTGTGCAAACGTGCCATGGATAACAACTTTTTTTCTGTATGGTTTCCATCTTTACTGCACCGCTTCATTACCCCTGCCGTAGAGACATTCGACGAATCCCTAATACTAATAATAACCACCTAAGTAATCTCACCTTTACAACATGTCAATTCGCATGATCGTAAGTTGGCGATTAACTGCTATTCGTATTCACTGTTAAGAACGATGTTTACTTCAAGTATAGTGATTTTCAGTATTTGTGTCATTTATATCTCCATTTTAGTTGTATATTGTGTACCAGAATAAGCAATATCATTTCTATTTATGTGTAAGCAGATTGACGAAAGTATATATGTGAATTAAAGAAGGAATTTTTAAACTTAAATTTTTATAAAATGGCAGATGAATCACACTTGAATTCACATGAGGTAAATAATTTGGAAAATAAGGATTAATATATGTTAGTGAAATTCACATACATTTATATACACCAGATTATTTTTTTCTGAAACCATTATGCTTACCATATTCCGTTAGGAATGAAAATTTATTCTACGGTAGATTACGGCTGTGAATGTGTTCGTTTGTTGACAGTTTGAAGATTTAGAGTGTTTTATTGGAAGAATATTAATTGAAGTTGGTTGGTTGGAGTTTATCAACGTGGTAACGAGTTCGATTCCCTGCCAGTGCTTCCCAATTTTCGGCGTCCACCCAAAGTCATGAGGCAAACTGGGGATCACGTGAATAAAACATTTGACAGCCATTAGGTCTAGAAAGCTCCTGATAAGAGACAAAGCAACGCAGGGCGCTGAGCACGCGTTCGTCGCTGGGTTCGATGTAGTTCAACCGGTCTCTAGCAGATGGCATTGGAGTGGATCAAACCTGCAAGGGTTGTTACACCAAGTGCTTAGGTTGGAGTTTAGTCTTCATTTTTAGCATTTAGTTTAGCTATATTAAACATAGACTTAAGTTTGAGTCCGAATCACTATCATCCTTTCAAATTTCAAGAGTCTCCTATCGGGATTCGAAGCTGGAATCCTTTACACCTTGGGACCGTGTGAACTAGCCAGTAGACCAGCATAAAGGACACAATTGACATTGGTTGGTTTGTAGTTCAACGTCTCTTTCAACATCGGAGCTATATGAGATATAGATCTGCTGCTAAACATAGAATTCGAACTAAGTGGGTTCTGACCAGGAATCGAACACAAATTTTCTATGTGGCCAGCTCTTATGTAGTAGTGTGTCTGCATAATGAAGCTGCAATTCCTTAATTTTTGTATCCTAATTTGGATCTATCTCTCTTTTGAAAATTGTATAAATGTCAGATTTCCATACATCACTTAGGAACACAGGGAAAAGAAATTGGGCACTTTAATCCTGCTCTGTTGTATTAATGGTCACGCCTAGCTCTCTTATTTTATGAAGTGCGTATATGAAAATTACACTTGGTATCTCCGTGGTAGAGCGTTCAATTTTGTTGCATCTGGTTTCTGGTTCAATCCCAACCCTAACCAAGTGTGCTGAGTGTACCTCGTGCTTTTCCAATTTCCTCCAACTTTTCTTATTTTGTCAATTCATTCATCATCATCAGTATCGTCTCTCTTAGTCTCGGAACATAGATGTTAAAATAATAGAAAATGAGTTTCCTTTTACATGAGAATCCACGGTATAATTCCAAAGCAACTTTCTTCTGGTTCCAATGTTCTAACTAGAACTGATAGATTTATTAGTTCCAGTTCTTTCTCTACGAGAGTCTAATATTGAAACTGAAAGTAGTAGGAAGTCGAGTTGGAATGAATTCTTAGGAAGTTTAATACACTTTGAAATGTTTCCGTTTTCTTTTTCTTTTTCTTTTTTAAATCATCATTGGTCTTTGGGAATCCAAAATTCAACCTCAAGTTGTTATTCTACCACTGAAGGTTTCAATATACTTATAAATGCTGAGCTGACATCTCTTAGAAATAGGGTTGCAATCTTTTGGTAAGCCTATAGCGAGACATCTGTCGAACTTATGTATCCTAATAGCAGGGCCAACTTGCAAATCGCTTGCTGTAAGCTTCAATTGCAAACCGGTCAAGCTTGCTTCCAGCTTGATTGGGAAACATAGAAAGCATGCCGCAAGCTGGATTCCAGTAACGGAGTTACATGGGAGCAACTTTGCATTCAGGGTTCCATTCAAGCTTGATGCGTTTTATGCTTGATACGTGTTTTTAGCATTTCTTGATGTTTGATCTAAAACGGGAAGAAAATGAGGTGGACGGGAAAAAAGGGGTGGAATTACAATTATTATAATAAGTTGTCCAAATATCGGAATTCTTTAAGGTTAAAGACATGATATTTGGTGTTCGGATTTTTTAAAGCCTAAAATAACTAAACACATGTCTCAGTGCTTTTAGATATTTGATCTAGACTAGATGACAAAAGGGTGGCTGTGCTCCCCTAAGGTGCGCTCACCAGATGTTCGAATTTAATGGGAGACTTCCAATCCAGACCAATTGTATATGAAAGTTGCATGAGGAAGAACATATTGCGCACAATAACACGTGAGACATAGTATTTGTAATTGTGGACAAAAGTTTCGATATGGCAATACTGTGTAGTCTGAGAGTGAGGATAAAAGTCACTGGACTTAGAACCATTAGTGTATACCAGAAAGGATGGTGGGACTGAACGAAATATTTTAGAACCGCGATCGTGGTAGGTCTGTGGAGTGGCCACCTCGATCTCTCCTTTTTGAAATCACGTGACTTTTTTTATGGGGGTACTTTAAAAGACATGTATCAACATGACATACATAATTTAAGCTGAACTACTTGAAGCTATCACAGAAGAGCTTTACAGGATGCCAGCAGTGATGCCAATTGAAGGGAAATTTCCCTTGGCGCAGGGAAATTTTGAGTAAATTTTCAAGAAAAGGGAAAAAGGGAAATTGCTTGTAATATCTCAATATTGCAGGGAAATTTGAACCTCTCTTCAATCATTTATAGATTGAATGTATTTACGTATCAGATTAATCTCATTAAAATTCAGTATAAATTCAACAACCTATTTGTTCCAAACATAATCCGTTGTACAATATTTCACATAAATTCTCACAAGTTATCTTGCTTTGCATTCGTTAATATTTATCAACATTGCACATCGATCAACATATTCAGTTAAATTCGAAACATTACAACAATGCTTATTTAAAATCTTTTATCAAAACTAATCTTCCCATTGTTCAATTAAATGCAATGCAATAAGATGAAATATTTCTCAATTAAATTATCACTCCAACTATTATAACAGTTTGGTTTTCCCATCAGATGATGTTTTTCCCAACCAGAAAAGGATTAATCGATGTAAGAGAAGAAAATCTGCGTGTCGTGAATGTAAATATGTATATATGGGCGAATACTGGATCATTAGTGTGTGTGTGTTTGTGTAAGTTTACAAATTTTCTGGTGACTGGTGAGCACAGAATTATAAATTCTTAAGAATTACGCATCTCTAAACTTTGATTTAGTTTGTATTGTGCTTACGAACATTCTTCGTGTACAGCCAAAGACAGTAACAGCTAGAGTTTACTTTGTAACTGTTCGTATTCGTTTCAGTAAATATGGGAATGCTGTTTTTAAGTAAGTACATACCAAATATATACTTAATATTTTCTTTGTGCCTTAGGTTACATTAATATTAAAATCTATCATGATATCTAGGATAAAAATTAAATTTACATAATATTTATTTTATATTCTTTCTGATTTATTTAGGTTGTCCGTCCTGACCGAGGTATTTATAGGGTTTTTCCTCAGTCACACCAGGCAAATGCAGAGATTGAACCTTTAACCTAGGTCCTAGCCTACACCTTTCCATATCCTTTCCCCTCCTCTATCGCGACGCCTTAGATACCTAAACAACAAATCAAGTTCAAATTCTGCGTAAGCTCAAAAGAAGACTGTCAAGTATCTGCTTGTATGTGGTTATAAGATTGGGGTGAGGGGTGGAAACGATTAAAATACGTTTAATAAATACAGTACTTCAACGGTTTGGATGAAGGGAAATTTTGTCCGTAAAAGGGAAATTCTGAAGCTTGTGAAGGGAAAACGGCTCTGAAGGAATTGGCATCACTGGATGCCAGTAAAGTTTTACAGGATACAAGCTGAATCTCAACACATGCTGTTTCGAATTCAAGAAAATGTGAAATAGCGTTTATATCTATCTATGTAACTATCTCTCTCTCTCTCTCTCTCTCTCTCTCTCCATACATATAGATAGATACTAGGTAGATGGATAGATTGATGTTGGATTTACTGTATGCCTCTCATTGTCCACATAAACCAATATTATCCAAGCAGTGAAGTGAAAAGTAAATATTCATTTTTTTTTAATATTGTAAGTATGTGGTATGTAAACCTTATTTCCTGAAACTTTACAGAATGGACTCTGTTGATTTAATTATAAGACCGTAGTTGATGTAGTGTCTACCTCATAAAGCCTCATAATATTTTGGTCTAGGAATTAATTCGTGCGGTTGGTATGCACACATTGAAGCTGTAGTACAAACATAAAATACATAAATACCTTAAGAAAAATATTGTCCATCGCTAGCCACCACTTTCGCCCATCTGTCAGGCAATGTACGGATTCCGTGGCGAAAGAAGTCCTCATCCTTGGAAGCGATCCAGTCAGAGACCCATGTTTCGATATCTTCTGAAGAAGTAAACCGCTGTCCAATCAAATCGTTGTTCATGCAATCGAACAAGTAGTAGTCCGAAGGAGCAACGTCTGGTGAATACGGCGGGTGGGGTAAAACTTCCCATCCGACATTTTCTAAATAGGTTTTGACCGGTTTTGCGACATGTGGGCGAGCGTTATCATGTTGAACAATAAGTTTATCATGTCTGTTCTCCCATTCTGGTCGTGTTCTGGCCAGAGCTTGCTTCAAACGCATTAATTGTCGTCGATAACGTTCTCCATTCATAGTTTCACCCGGTTGCAGCAGCTCATAGTACACCACACCTTTCATATCCCACCATATGCACAGCATAACCTTTGCACAGTGAATATCTCGTTTTGGTTGTGATGGACCTGGTTCACCTGGTTTCACCCAGGCCTTTTTTCGTTTAGGGTTCTCGTAATGGATCCACTTCTCATCACCCGTAATAATTCGATGCAGAAACCCCTTTCTGCTCTGTCGTTGAAGCAGCAATTCGCAAATGGTTTTTCGTCTTTCAACGTCTCTGTCTTTCAATTCATGTGGAACCCAATGTGACATCTTTTGAATCATTCCCATGGCTTTCAAGCGTTTGGAGACTGTTGTTTGATCAACGCCTAATGCTGCTGCAAGTTGTTCCTGCGTTTGACACGAATCCTGCTCGAGCAATGCTGTCAATTCTTCGTCTTGAAATTTTTTTGGCTGTCCAGCTCGCTCTTGGTCTGCCAAGCCGAAATCACCACTTCTAAACCGTGCAAACCACTTCTGACACGTTCGCTCAGCTAGAGCATGGTCACCATACACTTCCACCAAAATACGATGACTTCCAGTCGCACTTTTCTGCATGTTAAAGTAATGCAGCAGGACACCCCGCAAAAACACTTTATCAGGCACAAATTGCGCCATGTTCACTTAACTACAAACTGGTGTTGTTGACGCTTTAATCCACTGCCCTATACTACGAACGATACACGATGACAGGGGTTTGCAACACATGTGTGGATACACGGAACTGTGGGACGCTCCGTTCGTTGCGCCATCTCTTGTCCACCCGCACGAATTAATTCCTAGACCAAATACCTGAACAGAAACTTAATATTAACGAATGAAAAGTTACATGGTTTAACATCACGTGTGTACATGTACTTGTTTTAAACACCTAATATGAAAATTTACTTATATTGATGTTTGTATGTTTTGTGTATTTGTAGTTTTACCAAATTAATGCAACGTACACTGGTGAGTGTCAGTCACAATCAGGAAAAGGGATAACTGGAAAGACGTCTAAAAAACTTCAATTGATACAAGTAAGTACTAATTAATTACAGTGATACCTTGAAGAATGCACTTAATTATTTCCGGAACCCTGTTCAAGGTTATTCCTTTAAAATAATAGAACCTGGATTAATTCGTCGCTGGGTTAAATGAACCCGAGTTTTCAGAATGATTTTTTTACAGTAAATACACTGAAATTTAACATATTGGCAGCCATGTGAATACCGGGTATATATCTTACCAGGCCAAACAGATTTCTCTGTGTTAGTTGCATGTTCTCTGCACGTAGTTATTAAAAATATAAGCTTTTGATAGATATGATATTAAAAAACGTAGTTAAGTTCGAGTACTAATTTTGGTAATCATTGCAACTGCGATAAAAAAATGTTTTCACTCCTATGAGTACTAGAATTAGTACTCACTTAAATTGAGAGTTTTCGTAAAATTAACCTCTAAATTAACACTGGTTCTACTAAAATATATACGAAAGTAACCCAACAGTAATTATTTTTTTTTTACAATTAATACTTAATTTGTCTCATATTTCATATAATACCTTTCATATAAATAAATGCTGTTTGGATTTGTTTAGTCTTTTATTACGAGTAATACATATAATTCAACTTCACTGAGCATATATGATATATAAAATTACATTAATTTATATTCCGAGACGGTTCCTCAAGCACATCTTGCTTCATGAAATTCAAAAAGGTAGTTAGAGCAAACATACATTTTGCACTGATCACGTTTGGTGGTCATTTTCTTGCATTTCTTTTGGGCAGTTTTTTCTTCTGACTAATGATCAGTACCAATAATTAGTAACACTGAGTCTTACACACTGTAATAATTTGCTTCTCTTTGGTTTAGTATTGACAAGTTTATGTCATTTTCTATCACTTAATGGGGAAGGAGAGGGTTGCACAGATTGCTTGTCAATCAAATCCATTACAATAATTCTTCTGAAGTCAGTTATTTAATTCGATTTTCGTTTATAGCTCGAAATAAAGACAGAGCATTTATAAGCAGTTGTTACCAAAAGTAAACCAAATGCAATTTTCTTGTATTACCTCAAGCTTCCACGTAATGCACTCGCGTACAATGTCATCTCATCAATAAGATCTATAAAGGTAACCAAGAAAGTTCTGTAGTTTTTTATGGAGGTCTCTATTCAATTGGCCCTCACACTGTGAGTTGAATGCGAATGGAGATAAGGCGAAGGTCAGTTATTGGTGTGGGTATATCCAACATACTACCTGGTTGTGGTAGTTCAGTTACACCGTAAACTTACGTAAGGAAAGAATCAACATGGGACCTCCACAGAGCGTCATAAGGGGGTGTATGTTGTACGAGTCAAACGCCGCTGCAGCTGGCAGAAGATATGCCAGGCCTTTGGTGAGGGTGTCGTGACTGCACAGACAGTGCAGCAGTAGTTTACAAAGTTTAAGGACGGTGATGAAACACTCGAAGACGTATCCCGTGCAGAAAGACCAAAACATGTACAAAATGAAGATATTCAGGCAGCAATTGAGGTGAACAGTGGCCAGACATGTGACGAACTGCGACTACAATTCAGTATTCGTGGAGAAACCATTCGGCAGCACCTCCATCAATTTGAGAAGCACCACAAGTTGGGTCGATGAGCCCCACATTATTTGACTCCGAGCCAGAAGGCAACGCAAGCAGACACCGGTGCTTCTTTGCTGTCTTGTCTAAAGAAGGAGAAATTTCTGGACAGGGTGTTGACATGTGATGAGAAGTGGATTCTCTACGAAGCTCCACGGCGCTGTCATCATTGGTTAACTTTCATGAACCGGTTCCAAAGCAGCCGAAACCAGCACTGCACCAGAAGTTCCTCTTGTGTGTTTGGTGGACTGCTCGCGGCATCGTGCACTACTACCAGCTGGTCAGAGCATCAATACAACTGTGTACTGTCAGCAGTTGAGCCGTGTTCAAGAAAAACTCAAAACTCTGGAGCCAGCACTTCTGCAAAAGGGTCCTCCTGTTACAGGAGAATGCCAAGATCCACGTAGCTAAGATGACAAGGAACACCATTCTGCGCCTTGGATGAGAAACACTATTGCATCAGCCATGCTTCTCGGGCATTGCACCTTCCGATTATTACTTGTTCCATTCCTTGGACAATTACCGTAGAGAACGGCAGTTCAAATCCCTAGTAGAGGTGCTAAATGCACTTGATACCTTCTTCACTCACGGCCCACCAAGTTTTACCGCGATGGAATCCATGGTCTTCCAGAACGTTGGCAGAAGGTCGTTGATGCTGATGGGAACTATTTTTGATCTTACAGGCACAGAGTCTTAGGTCTCACATCGATTTCATAGGTGGTGAGTAAAAAGCGATAGAACTTTTATAGTTACCTTTATATCTACCATTTCTCCTTATTGTAAACCAACAACTACAATCGGCTTTACAACTGGTCCTCTTAGTCTCGGGACTTCTGTCATATCATTTCCATGGTTTGTGGAAATCATTAAGACATCATACTTTTTTCATTTCAAAACAGTATCGCTTCTCATTGCTGAGAAGTCTCTTCGATAGTCCCTTTTCTTGGTGTTTGGTTAGTGACGGCTTTTGGCACACCTTTCCTATTTGAACGAGGAGTACTTACAAGATGAGTGTTTTCTTTTCTTAAAATCATAAGCTAAAGAAATACTTATATACCAGTTGTAAACTGTTCTCCCGAAATTAAGATATGGTTCTGTTAGGAAAAAAGACTACTTTAGAAGAGACATTAATGGCTCGTTTTGCTTCTTTCCTAGCATACACCTTATATGCAACCGTGTAGTAATCTTTAGCGCATATTTTGAATATTTTAATTCCATATCTATGTGTTTTGTTTTTACGTATTGCCGAGAGATTAGGCGAACTAGATGAAGTATAACAGACTCATCTACGCAAATAAATTCTTCAGAGATAAAGCAATACCTGAAATTTTTCCTGAGGCCGGCGAGTTTCGTTATTTGCACAGTGGAACATACTAACCATCAATTCAAATCTATTTCTTGGATATGCGATTCTTTGACCAACACATCCAGAATCTCGTCCAAAGCAACTCATAGAAGTCTACTAGAGTACCTTCACCGAAGATCTTATAGAGATCAGGATTTGCTCCAACAGGCTCGTTCTTTGGATTATATGTCAATATCCATAAGCTGATCTTAGATAAATTATGCAAGGTTAACACAAAGTCTTTCTTGCCACTATCACGATCATTTTCTTCTACACTTTCATATATAAAATTATTTACAAGGGTTTCAGTTCGGACACTGGTTACTACATCGTCGTTGTTTGGGCCTAGCGAATCACCACTTGCACTTGCACTGTCCGTGGAAGGATAGTATGAAGGGTCTCTGAACCATCTAATAATTCTAGAAACACATCACTTTCTTAACTGTCGTCTACGTATCTCAAATTATCTATTTCCAACATTGCTCTTATTCTATTTGCTTCTCTTTCATCCACTTTGCAAAAAAAGAAAAATCTACTCGACATATAAGCAAAACAAATTTCCAACTAAAATCAAACGGGAAATTTGGAAGGAAAGACAAGAGGTGAGAAATACTTATTTGAAAAACTACGTACAAAAATGAAAAAAACCTGGCCCATGTATTACCTAAAATTCACACTATAAACACGATTCTTATGTAAAATTTGGAAACAAAAAACCCAAATCTTTATGACACAATACTTTCATTAAAAATTCAGATATCTGAATGCTAAACGTGTCGTCTTAAAGAGCAAACTCATCTTTCAGAGGAAAATATTACGGAACTGAGTACAATGAGAAAATCAATAACATACTTAATACCACCAATGTTTCTCATGGTAGCCAACTTGTTAAGGTAAAATATTTACAAATAATACTTGAATAAACATGATATTTTAGGATCTCATAGTGAATATACTAAGTTATTGTTCTATAAAGAAATAAGAAAAAAAAGACAAGTAAAAAACTTAAAAATTAGTAACGAAAAATCACACAAGATGTTTTCATTACAGATCATACGACGACGTGAACAACAAAACGTATAGATGTCCCTAGCTCAGGGAAGACATATGCACTAATACGCACAAAAACATGCTGGGGATTCTGATTCTGAAGCAATGTTCTATTCTGTGGCAAAATTTGCTTGAAGTTTTCGATTGCATTTCAAATTATTCGATTTCTTAAATATTCGGATTCCAGAGCTAATAATGTACTTTATTACTCTTACGGCTTGACAAAACCAAAGATTTTAAACTGCAGAGGAAACATGTCTCTAATCGACTCAGTCGTGTTCCAATCCAGTAAAGTTAAGATCGTTGTTGGTTGTCTCTTACAGATCCTGTGGTTTCTACTAATCAGATGACTACTAAACGTTGCTGTAGACTCCGATAAAGAAATCTTTACACCGGCGCTGTATGGTGTTGTATACCATTATTGTAATAAACATAAAAGAACGAGACTTGCATTGCATATTGTCTCCTTACTACCCATTGGCGTCTCTGGTAAATAAAAATTGTGGGCTACGACAAAAAGAAATTGTAGACCTCAACTAACTTTACGTCAAAATCGTTAGGTAATTGACAACCTGTTTGAGCTAGCTGTTTTGAGTTTATATCTCTAACAGTGTAATTAATCATAATGCATTCTTCTCTTATTGGTAACTAGCTCCATTGCTAACGAAGTTTCTATATACTACTCTTTAGGGAACTTTATCTTAATGTAAGAGTCATACCATTAGTAATCCATGTATTTCATATTTCCGTACCTTCTTCGTTTGCCTTCTAACAAGCTTCCTACCATCTCACCCAAAGTACAATTTCTATTCTAGTAACGCCCTAACATTTTTAAAAACTATTTTACCCCTACTATTATATTCCTAATATGCTTTATTGGTTTATCGCTTCAATCAGCTACTTTTTTCCCATTCTTAACGTACAAACTTCGGAGAACTCGAACGCAATATACTTTTGATGTCTTTTCATAATGCTCATGGTTCTGCTGCATATAATGAAAGGACATGAACGTGTCATCCGGATATCCGAATCAAACCTAGTCCATTCGATAAACAAAACAAAAGATAATGTTCATGTACAAAAAATTTGGTGCCATGGACAACAGACTAAGTCCTTGTCCATTAACCCTAGTAGTATAAAGAAAACCGCAGACTCGCAGTGAAGTAGCTATTGCATTAACACTGTTCATTGGAAAGTCATGATTTATAGTTCATTCTCTTCAGCATGAAACAAGCTTTCCAGAGGTGCTATGTCTTGGAGCCCTAACGTACTTGAACAGGGAATATTTGGAGAATGTCGGGAAAATTCCCTCCAGAAATCACTCCTCTGAACTTTGCCCGCTCTGGAGTGGCCCAGATAAAAACACAATCCAGACGTATCTCGAAAAATACTATAGGGGATAAGAAATGAGTGCACCAAAGTTTTGTTTTGATAGACGGAATAAGTATGAAGGGAAGGGCTGTATACAAATACGATCTTAACATACAAAACCGAACCTATGACCTGACCTAGAAAGAGAACATAATATAAAATATGAAGCAGCGCGATTTATCCTGCTATCAAGATTTGTACTACATTCTCTGTAGAATAAAACAAGCGTTTTAAACAGCAACTGTGCTACAGTTTTATCGGGATAAATCCACGTTATCCACCAACACCTCCACCCATGTCCTTTTGTTCTCTATTTCGTTCTTACTGTATCATACTATATCTTCTTCCTTGTTTTAAGAATATAGGCCTACCTCCTATCCATATATCTCCTAGTATTTTCAAGATATATTTTAATTGTGTTTCCTACCACTATGCGACTTACCAGCGAGGATTTGGAGGAAATCCTGCTCTATAGAATTGGATGTCTCCCATAAATTTTGAAATTCCTCATGTTAAATTTCTCGGATGTATATTTATTGCCCCTTAAAAGTCCTTTAATTCACACACTGACTGCGGTGTCGCTTCAGAGGACGAACAACTTCACAATAGAGCTATTTTGGAAGACATTTTTGCGACTTGTCCCCAATTTGCCTCCCCACATGTCACGGAACAATATGCGTGATAATTATTGAAACGCTTGGTTCTGTTTACAGAGAATGTGGTACAATTGTTGATATCAAGATAAATAGTACTGCATTTATATATCTTTATATTATGTTCTGTTTATAGGATAGGGCATAGTTTCGGTTTTGTATTACAGAGCGTATTGGTGTACAACCCTTTCCTCATACCTATTCCGTCTATCAAAACAAATCGTTGTACACTCATTTCTTATCCCTGTAGTATTTTTCGAGACACATTTGGATGTTGTGCTTTTACCGGGGCCACTCCAGAGGGGGCCAAAGTTGAGGGGAAAGATTTTTGGACGGAATTTTCCTGACATTCTCCCAATTTTCCTTGTTCAAGTACGTTAATGGCCCAATACGTAGTACCTCTCGAAAGCTTGTTCCATGCTGAAGAGAATGAACTATAAACAATGACTTTCTAATGAACAGTGTTAATGCAATAGCTACTTCACTGCGAGTCTGCGATTTTCTTTATACTACCAGGCTTAATGAGCCCCAGACACCTAATTTTTAGTGCATGAACCTGTGTCAAAGCATAACTTCTGGAGCGAATGTAGTACTCTGTCACAACGAGTGTACGCTGTTGCTACGTACGTGGCTCCTCAGTTATTCAGCCTTTTAACAATTTGTGAAATTTCCCCATAAGCTTGCATAACCTTTTTTAACACGCAGTGTTATAAGTTTTTTTGTTTGTTACGAACTTATTTCTAAATTTTTAATATTTCAATGAGTTCTTTAAAAGAAAAATTTAATAGAACAATAATTAATTATATTATTTCCTTAGTGAAGCAAGGAATTATTCAACGAAAAATCCTTGGCTGACTTGTCCAGAAGAATCGAGTTAGTAAGAATGATGTTGCAACATAATACGTATGTATATACAATATCATATTAGTAATGCAGGTGATGATAAGGTATGATCAGAAAAATATTAATAGATGATGACAACAAAACAATAGATAGAAATGCAGATGTCTTATTAAACGCTTGGAGGGACATGGGTTTAGAAGTAAATGCCGAGAAAACTAAATTCGTCGCGATCGTAATACGGCAAATACTTTCAATAAAATGGATACTTTTAAATATCTAAGATCAATATTAACAGACGTAAAACGTATTCACAAAGAAATTAATGTCGGCTAAAGCAGGGAATTTGTGTTACTATTCGGTTCAAAATCTCTTGTTGCCGAGAATTCTGTCGAGGAATTTGAAGCTTAAATATATAAAACGATAGTCATGTCTGTTGTTCAGTATGGTTGCTCAACGTGGTTGCTTACTCTGAGGGAAGAACTTAGACTGACAGTATTTGAGAACAAGATTCTGAGACAAATATTCGGACCCAAGAAGAACGGGATTGGCGGAAACTTCATAATGAGGAACTACATAATTTATACCGTTTACCAAACATTGTTAGGGTCATCAAATTTAGAAGGCTTAGGTCGGCAGGTAGGAACACTTTCAAAGTTTTAATTGGAAGTCTAATCAGAAAACGTCTATTCTAGGCGCAGATGGGAGGACAATATTAAGATGGATTTCGCGGAAATAGGAATACAAACTAGAAACTGGATTCAGTATCTCTAAGAATAGAAGTCAATGGAGAGCTTTTGTAAACTCGGCGTTGAACCATCGGGTTCCTCTTGAGATTAGAAACGAACAAGAATTTAAAAAAAATCATTCTCGACTTGTATGCTCGTCTGCTGATGTTTCGAGCCAGAGCTGCTTCAAATAATCATTTAATCGTGCTGGGAAGAGCAGCAATCCTGAATCCTCACTGTGAGGCAGCTGAAATTTTTGTTAAATTTTGTATTTCCCAATTACCCCCACGCATGATACGGGGGTAAATGGGTGGAATGCCTTAAGTAAATATTTTTGCTTAGAATTCATTTAAATGATATGCTATCTTTGTCTTTTGTTGTGTACGATTTTGTTTCATAGTGCATTGTGCTTATTAGTCTATTTTATTCAACTTAGGCCTCCAGTGACCATTGCGTACGCCAATAGTGGTGATGCTGTAAATAGGATCTGTTTATCAATCTAGAGTTCCAACACATGTTATATTGTAATAGTTTATAGTTATTTAACGTAAGTGTTATTACCTTCCCCCTATTTTTGTTTGAATATCAGGTCCTGTTCTCTTGGTTCTTAATTTTTCAGCCAAAGTTTTGACCGCTTATAGTTTTTTTTTCCATACGTGACACATTTTGAATGAAGTTCACAGGACAATATACTATGCTATAAACAATAACTGGAAGGATTGAAAACGCATTCAAATATCTTTGAGATGTAGAAATAAGTTACTCTTTATTTTGCGTAAACAAAAGTATAATTTTTTTTTCTAGGCCACATAAGACTATTAGTTTTTAAGTGAAATACAAGCTATATACACCAAATGAAAGCTTGCATTTTCTTCATTTACGCCCAATCACCCCCACGGGTTTATGTGCAACTGGACTGGCTTTAATCATTTTGCACCCAATTATCCCTTAAGGTTAATTGGATGGAAATCAAACCAACAACAATAAAAATGTTGCAGCACCAAAAGTAAAGATGATGAAAGCTTACCATTCCCACAGTAGGTGCAGAAGAACCTGCAACATGCAATCAGCTCTTAAAAACTAGAAAAACACCTATAACGTGTGAGAAAAAAAAGTTGACAAAAACATACCTCCCAATTCCTCCCTTCTACCCTAAGGTATTTGACGAATTACCCATTCATACTATTATACAATCATTATTCATAACAATAATAAGTGATGTACTGGATAAGGACTTCAGTATGCTTGTATTTAAGGAGTGAGCAATGCATGCACTGGCTTATAGTCGAATATATAAAATAATTTTATTTCCATTCATTACA
This sequence comes from Thermobia domestica, assembly GCF_964235325.1. Classification (NCBI taxonomy): domain Eukaryota; kingdom Metazoa; phylum Arthropoda; class Insecta; order Zygentoma; family Lepismatidae; genus Thermobia; species Thermobia domestica. The sequence goes on along the minus strand of NC_137461.1, from coordinate 113,279,720 downwards.
TTATTTATTTATTTTACAGGAATTGCTGCAAGCTTTAAAGGGACCAAACAAGATGATGGATTTTTCTCAAAAGTACCCTCAATTACGTAAACTTAAGTCATCGTTACGTCCTTCCAAAGAATCTTCGTCTTCTCAGGGAAAAACCGTCACATCTGGAATGATGGGATTTGCGAGAGAGTTGATTTCAATACTTACAGAGAAAATTGATAAGAAGTTACGCTCTGAGCCCACACAATCACTAATTCGTCAGAAGTTAAACAAGCTTCCAGAAGTTCCTCTGTTAAGATTCTTTATTCCCAATGGATTCAATACTCCACTGAACGGAGGAGGGAATCAGGACTCTAATCCATTGGCAGACATAGTTAGTTTACTTCTTGGGCCTCCAGAATCAGAAAGGAATCCTGAAGAAGAAATAGCGTCTCTGTTTCCATACTAAAAGTTTTAAGGGAGAATTGGTATGAAAAGTCCCGACTTTACAAAGACCACTCCAGTTGGTATCCTTACGCAGACAGTACAATAGCACTACTTCCAATCACAGGAACAAACGTTCTAGCAAACGTTGAAACAAAAAAAATCTTCCGTTATGTGCATACTTACCTTCGCTCAGGCCTTCCAACTTCGATCTGCCTTGACGATGATCAAGTGCAATACTAGGTTGTAGTTACCACTATCACAAGTTGATAGATGCTTTTCGCACAATTACAAAGTGAATGCCTTATCTGTAAAGATTCAACAGTGACATCTGTTGCATCGTTTCCAATCAGTCCTATTTTCGGTCTGCGTAAAGACTTCAGCTGGAAAATGTATATAAAGTTAACCCGAAAGATTGAGTGTAATGTTCGAACAAGTATGTTGTACAATCGGTGCTGGTTAACTGTAGCGGAGCACAATTGGGAAAATTTAAAAGTGAAATCGTTATTTAGCAACAAAAGTCCCGTATAGGTTATGTAGAAGAAATTATCGTGATTGGATGAACGGTTTATCAAACAATATATATAGGGCGGGGCAAATAAAATTGGCCCGGACGAGTGGATACGATTGGACGTGAATGTATGCAAGGAAGCACATCACCTGTTCAGATCTTAGTTCGGGCTGTGTCAGTGTGAGTTGAGTAATGCACAGATGAAGATGGTACTCACAGTGCAGCAGAGGATGTTCATTGTGGAAAGTTACCTAGCTACCACCCCAGTCACCTGATCTGTCCATGTGCGATTACCTTTTTGTGGGGAAATCTCAAGTCTAAGGTATGCTGCAACAACCCCCATAGTCTTCAAAACTGTAGCAGAATATTTCTGATGAGATTGCAGCAATTCTAGCAGCCCAGCTTCGATCTGCCTTCTGCAACTTGCTGACCAAAGCCTAAAAGTGCCAAGAGATGAATGGTATTTATTTTCAACATGTATTGTAAACAGGTTAGCGAACTATTTCCTTTCCTTTGTTGTGTTTCTTGTATTCTGGAACTCTGTTCTCCGGGCCATTTTTATTTGCCCTACCCAGTATAAAGAAATTTCAAAGTAAAACATACTTAAAATTGTCATTTATGATGTATGTGAGAACAGTTAGTACTATCAGAAGTAATGGGACGTACTCTGCTTTGTATCCACAACAGAACTTGTGCAAATTCACATAAAACGAAACTGTAGGCTAAGAACTCTAACAAGCTAACTTAAATTATGAATATCATAGAGCAATGTGATAACATAAATAATTTACTAACCCTACTAACTACTTTAATCAAAGGTAGTTATTACTTACTCTACTCTATCTTATTACTATTTACTCTATCTTACTACTTACTCTACTCTATTCTATTATACTCTAGATCAGCGTTTCCTAACCTTTTTCAACTTGCGGCACACTACACGCGTAACGAATTCTCGCGGCACACTCATAAATATCATTATTATCATTTGTAAATATAAATACCGTGATAATTTTTCTGTGATTACTGATCTCCTTCTCACAGAGAAGAAAGCTCGATCACTGATTTTCTCCCGTGGTAAATCATTATGCTTAATTTTCGTTCTAATTTTAAAAAAGAAAACAATTGCAATGAATCACAGGACTCAGGTTTTTAAAAATACATTTTCTTTTTCGAAAACTTCCAACCTTTCGCTACGAAGGAAGATTATTAAATAACGAACGAACAACTAAATCTCTTGTACTTTTAAAACACAAATGTAGGTAAATTTGTATGTGTGTTTGCTTCGTCGAAAATATTGAATGACATTTTAAAATTTCAAGTTACGATATAGTTTGTAACAATAAAGAAGCAAAAATGGTCATAATGATAACAAATACTTTTTTTCGACACTAAAAATGTACAGAAAAGTAACACGATATGAAACTTATAATTTATTAACATGGTTAGTATAAGTTACATTTTTAAATACTACATTGAAGGTTAGAATTTCTCAATAATATAACATGTAACAATTTTTCAATGATAGGCTATTTATTGAAGGTCACAATCGTTTAATAATAATATATGAAGGTTACAATGTTTTAAAAATAAGTAAAACAAGTTGGTGCACGAAGCAAAATTAATGAGCAACTTGAGCTTGATGTTCTTTCATAATCTTCAATTGTAGAGATAGTTGATAAACACACCTCATATCGTGTTTCGGAGTTAACTGTTGTGACCTGTTCTTACACTGGATTCTGTTCATTGCAGAAAATCCTGCTTCACTTTAGTAGAATGTAGAAAAGGGAGTGATAAGTTTCATAACCTTTGTAGAAATACATGGATATTCTCTCCGGAGAGAAATCCAAAATGATGTAATGTCTTGCTGTGAGTGCTGGAGCATCAAACCTCGGTCATTCCTTACATCGACCAATTCACTTTCTTCCTGGACATTTAATTCTGCTGACTGTAGGGCAGAAGGCGCAAAGGGGTCCCTCACTCAATCAAACCAAGTCAAGTGAAGCATATGAAAATACTTCTCAACGTTGGTGTGTATGAGACTCCGACAAATAAATTTCTGTTTCCGAAGTACTATGTGCTCCGTTGTAGCAGTGTGAAATACAAATAGATACATGTTTTTTTATGTCTTGTAATTTGATTGTTACAGAATTAATAATTTTGTTTTCATTTCCTCGCGGCGCACTAGGGGCTCATTCACGGCACACCGGTTGGTAAACGCTGCTCTAGATATTTTAAAAGCAAAATTGTATTTATAGTCATTATCTGCATGCAACTTTAAAACTTTACAGATGAAGTAGCAGAATAAGGGTATAAATTAATTTTTATCTTAGCTACTTAACATACTTTAGGGCTACTAATCTAAAGAAAACTATTTTTTTTCCAAACCTCGAGCCACTGAAACAGTATTTTAAAAGGCTTTCTTAGAGTAAATATCCACGTAAATAGACTTTATCATACTTTTAATGCTTTAGTAAAGCTATGGATATGTAAAATCGTGGATAATTGTTTTTTTTTTTAAGAAAAAAGAAGAAAGAATCACGACTCCGCTAAAGTAAACCTGCACCTTATTATCAGTCGTAAAGCAACTCTTTTGTTATTATATGTTAAACTGAATTTTGAAATAGAAGTTTCAACTGAAATACATTCAATTTAATTACTTTATGTATAATGGGGCATTATAGTATACTGTATGGATTCTTAATTGTTATGTAATCACTGGGTACGAGACGAGTAAGAAACCTGTTTTGAAGATAAACAGTCAAATCTAAAACAAAAATGATGGACACTACTACCATTTTATAACGTGATAAATAGCAAATTATGAAAGAAGCTTGAGAATATTACCATGTAAGGAGGATTGTAATTCGGAAACCACATTTAACTAAATAATGATACGTTGGTCTTCATGTATTTTGAACAATGCAGGAGATACAAAATTTGATGCTTTAACCCTTTAGCGCGCAGCTTTGCATATACGCAAAGGCTATTTTGAAATTGTATTGCATCATGTGGCTTGTAGTTCGGACATAGGAAAGCAGTTTTGCGTATCAGCTAAGATGCCCTTTCACTAATGAAGTTCTGAATTTCCCGTTAAATGTCATAGTAAGCCAGCGTTGGACTCTTGTCTTGTTGCACGTGGAGTTATGCCATACCTAGGTATTGTCATTTTTGAGGTTTCTTTCCTCGTTTAGGTGGATAGGTTTGAACTGTTGACTTTTTCTGTTGACTTTAGACAGAAGTGTAGGAAGTGCAAAAGTGCAAGTACGCTGACAATTCGTTGCGTTTTATTGGTTTTATCTGTTTTTAGTGGACTGTGCAGATGTCAACCCGCAACTTTCCATAGACCCTATATACAAACACCAAAAAATGTCCCATAGACCCCATAATTTTTGCATTAAAGTTTTAAAACAAGTTCAAGTGTTTCCTACACCAAAACCACTCAAAATTTAAAAAATCTAGTCTAATTAGAAAAATGGCGCGTTTAAGTGTTAAATCGTTTAAAAGATGTGAATCTAGTAGTGTAAGCGATTCTAGGACAAAAATCACTGTATTGTGAACGATAAAAGGGAAACGAATCGATCGGTAATTAAGTCATCAGTAATATTGAGCGGTTCAATGTATGCGAATATAGTACTCGTATATTGAATTGTTTTAGGGATAGTTACAAAACTCAGTCTTTCATCCCTCATTTTAACAGACTAAAAGAGAGCATCAAGGGTTCAATGTTACCGATTGCTCGTAAGTTCCGACACTAACTCTGCAGTGTCTAATATCCACATTACAAAAGTAAGAGGAATGTTATAGTATTGTACTTCTAAGCAAGTACACTATTCAATCTTACAGTCTAAAATACTTTACACACTGTAAATTCAACATTGTTAGTTTAAAATCAAGACTTTCAGACTGAATCAGTTGCTCCAGATTTTGTCCGTTCCTTTCGAAATCTGTAAACCCGAGGGATGAGTGTATTTGCATTATTCAAAAAGATCACATCAGGAACTTGAACAGTTTGAGGTATACGAACTTACCAAATTTCACATTTCTACGGGTACAAATCTACTATTTCAAATGACGCGTGATAACAATCTTTCTTCTTTCTAGTATCATGAACTGTTCAAAGAATGTAGAATTTACGGTTGAAACCAATTTATACAAAACTAAACATTGCACTGAAGAAAACATGTGATACTATAATTTCCATACAATGTAAAGTTTGTGAGATTTTATTTTATGAACGTTTCAGAGTAATTATAAAAAAATGATCGTTATTATGTGACGAGTCATAAATTGTCGTGTGCTGAAACATTGTGTGGTATGTGTAGTTACGTATTAACGTTACAAATGTTAAAAGTACAAACATAGATGTGTATGAATGGAGAATATTAATGAAAGCTGTTTTTAATTTAAAAAAAAAAGTTTGTAACAACTAAATTTAAAATTAAAAAACTTTATTTCTTAAACTTATGTGCTGTTTTATTATTTGCACTATTTAAATGACAATGGACAAACGATGCCCTAGTTATACCGTATGATGGTAAGTTATTTATTATGGACGTGCCTAATTTAAATCTCCTTGCATTAAGTTTTTGTAATGGTTCTTTAACTTCCCAGTATCACGTATTTTATGAGTAATGCTGCAAAATTCTCTAAAACGCCAGGCAAAACTGTACATTTGAGATGTTTTCCAGAATGCAGAGGTATAAATCTGGAATATTTGTGGGCTTTCGGCATTTATAACCATTTTATCTCATCACACATGAGAAATGACGTCTCTTGGCGATCACACTGCCCGTCAAAATGGGAAGGAAGAAGTGTGGGTCTTTAATGTTAGGTAGAATCTCGGTATTTGCTTGGTGTGAATTAGGAAACCCAGGAGAATCCTCACTCAGGATGCCTGTCCTGAAAAGACTTTGACAATTTTTCGAAAGACTCTTCCCACTGGGAATCGAACTCAGGATCCGCAACACATTTAATAGCTGCACTTTTTTTTAGATGGGAACTATAGGGAGTACCCATTAATCTGGCAAATTTTCCCTAATATTCCTCATGACTAAATTATTTCCAGAAATTGATAACAGATGGTTACTAATCTTCTACAACTTTGAGAGAAAATATCGAACACCTAACATCGTTTTGCTGTGCTAATTCCCAGAGATCACCACTAAGTGGAAAAAAATATGGAAAAGAAGTATAAACGAGAGAAGAAACAACTGTAGGTGGAAAAAACTCTCACTATCGAGAATTCTCCAAACACTTGAAAGAAAAATATATGAACACTTTAGGTCCTTAGTGTGGTGACAAGAAAAAAATATTCATGGAGACAGAAAGAAGGAAGACAAATCAGAAATAGAACGATCTCAATCTGACACATTGCACACACGTCAACAAAGATGAACATGACGAATCAGCAAACTTACAGAAATGCATTCACATAAAAAAAGGACAAGAAATACACCAAACAAACTAAATAATTACATTAACGTCAGTCCCAAATGATATACACGTAGAGTATTTGGAAGATAATTTTCGGAAGCAGAGAATCTAGTCAGGCACGTAGCCAGGATTTCGTACTGAGGGTCCGTGACATGAAATTCTGTGGTTATCACATCAGGGGCTCGATCATTTTACTGGCAACATATATTGGTTTGTTAGGACAATAAAATGAGGATATGTTAGTAAGTATTTTAATAACAAACTATGAAGAAATCTCGAGTAAATAGGGATGGTCACGACCGAGTTCTTTGAAACTCGATTCGACTCAAAACAGACATCTTTTAGCTCGACTCAAGAACTCGTCTTGAAAACTTTCCTCCAACTCGATTCGAAACTCGACACGAATTCGGGTCGAGCCAAAACGAGCCAAATCCTGTGTGTAGTTTCAAGTACTCTTTTCAATTATTAAACGTAGACACTATCATTATTATCAATGTTACTACTTCTTCTACAACTTATTATTATTATTATTACTATTATTATTATTATTAGAACACAGTGTATAAACATTAAAGATAGGCGGTTTGTATCTGAATACTAAATAATAGTTGATAATAATAATAATAATAATAATAATAATCTTTATTTTAGTGCCGCGAACAGCTTTTGGCAAAAATACAGCACTTGGTATCAGAGTATGCGATGGAATACTACTACTACTACTACTACTACTACTACTAATAATAATAATAATAATAATACATTCATAAAAGAAATCCAATAAATACGAAATTCACAATTCCATATTCATTATAGTACATAAAATGCTATACAAAATGCACAAATTGCAATACAAATTTCACACAAAATGTAATGCACGCTCATACATGTACGCGTATATGCATAAAACCTCGTACATTTTATATCGTCTCGAATTTCGAGTCGAGACAGGAACATATTTTCGAGTCCAGACGTTTTCTCAAGACGAGTCAAAACAGTCTTCAATCTCGACTCGACTCGACTCGACTCATGTGCATCCCTACCGAGAAGTGAGCCCAGCCAACATCTCATTGCAACCAACCCAGCTCGAGCCGTTGGCTCATCCAATAGAGTCATCTTGACCCGGTGGCTCACCTCAGTGAAACCGAACCGAGTTGATGGCTACAACGATATATTCTTATTATAGGGTATTGTCAATCTGTACCTATTTTGTCATTACATAATCAGAGGCGCAATAATCAAACATATAGTTAAAAGAGAAAACATTATTATTGACATGTTGTCATGGTAAACATTATTATTAACAGGACTCGTACAAAAAAGGTATGGTTGTTGTTGATTTGTAATGTATGTATAAATGGAAGAATAAATCGACGTTAGTTGGTACATATAATGTTGTGACTTATTGATCTGAAGTTGATATGTTAACGAATTAGGGCTAGAACGAGAATTAAAAATATTTATCGTTTTATCTGGTGCCGTAGACCCGGGACTATACCGAAAACCTTTAGTTCCGAAGGATAGTAAGAACGGAGTTTATGTGTATACATATATTTTACCTTTTATGAGTTTCACTACTTTGAGCAGTGGGAAGAAAATCCAAAGAATTGGCAATATGCAAGATTCGGAGATTGAAGAAGTGCCCAGTACTTTAGATGAAACCATGTCTGGAAATGCCGTAACTGTGTCCGAACGTTCCCATTCTAATCTTATTGATATGATTAGTCAACTACTAGATGCTAAATACGAACAACACAACAGATACAGAAATCGAATGATGAGAAGCTGGAGCATATGAAGAAATCGAATGATGGGAAGCTGAAGCATATGAAGAAATCGAATGATGAAAAGTTCGAGCAAATATTGACCCAACACAAGTCTCTTGCAGATAGAGTTCAGGGTATCCATAAAAAAATTCGATAGGCTACAGCGTAATTTGAAAGAGGATCTACATGTACTGACTGATGAGGTTATCATCAAAATCACCAACGATGTAACGCGTGAAATAGATACCAGGTTCCAGCAATTCAGCAACAATTGGTAAGGCAGACAAGATCAACTAACCCTGGAAACTGAATCGATAAAGAAAGCCGTCGAAGTCCTAGAGTCGACTACAAACCAACAAAAAAATCAAATAGTGAGTATCACTGCCCAGGTCGACTCACATAGTATACAAATAACCAACATACAAGAGGAAGTCAGATTATTACAAGAAAGGGAAGGTAACCACAATAATCCTGTGTATAAGGAAGCTTTGGATGTTCCCAATCAACAGGAAATATCGTATCATTGCCCGAGAACTCCATTAATGGAAACCGACAGGACATCTTCCTCTGAAGGTTCCACTGATGATGATTTAGCTACGGAAAACCTCAGAAGACGATTCCAAGATCGTGATCACAAAAGGAAGAATGAAATAAATAAGAGTGAAAGGGGTATAGACCATTACCAACGTCAACGAAACCGCAACGATAGCAAAATAAATGTCAAGATCAGTGAAATCAAGGCCATGACAAAATTCAGCGGTAAGTGCCACGAAACCGCAAGCACTTTTTTAGAAAAATTTGAAGACGAGTGTGAAATTATGGACATAGCTCAATCTAAATTTATGAAGTTGTTACCACATCTGTTACTTGTGGTTTAAAGCTATTCGCGACCATATAAAATCCTACGAAGAATTCAAACGGGCCCTGTTGGCTAATTACGAAAATGATTTCTTGTTAGCTAACCGCGATGCGATGGTGCGAACTCGACACTATTCACCTCAGGTCGATAAATCTCTTACGGATTTTACAATCAATACATATAATGAACTCAAACTGGTCAATCCGTTTCAGCCCGAATCCAAAATAATCGCTTCCGTACGCATTTTATTGCCGTATAAATTACAACAGATTCTGTTGTCAGCTCAATGCGTAAACTTCAATCATCTCATAATCTTAGTTCAGAACTTTGAGAATCAATTCCCAAACCCTAGCGGAAGTAACCGTAATCCGCCTAATCCGATTCCCGACAGAAACCTGAATATAACTAATGAGAATACCGAAAATCTTCGCAGTGATGAGAGATCACGTGACAATACTGGCATTGGAATTAGTGAAAGATTTGTTATGCGTACTGGAACTGGAGCTAATGGAAGATTCGATACCAGCGGTAGAGATGGAACGAATTATGGTAATCCAAGGAACAGTTGGGCGAACAGAAGAAACTTTTGTGGAAGACGCAATTACGGTAACAATGTGATGCATACCAATGTGACTCAAAACAGATTTAATTGGAGATCTCGAGATGGAAGGAACTGTCGAAATAGGACCGAAGCAATAAATGAAACAGGAAATGGAGCAAGAGAAAATAACCAAGATTGTGGTGTTCAATGCACTCTAATTGTTTCTTTTTCTTAACCCTAATTTAAACTAAAACCTGCTGATATGGTTGGGGTTAATTCCATATCAGCTGCAGATTCTCGTAATTGTTCGTCCCCAGGTTCATCTAATAATTTAGTTGGGAATGATGGTAATTTATTTATGGATAACTGTAATGATAAATATGAATTAGATTTAAATAGACGTTGCTTATATCAGTATTTACCCATTGCAAATTGTTGTTGGCAAACCGATGATGACATTGATGATTCATATAATGATGATAATGATTTTGTATTTTTGAAATCGTTCTGTACGGCTAGAATTCCTGTGAAGGTTAATGGAATTTCTCTAAATGTTTTAATTGATACCGGGACTAACGCATCGCTGTTGTCCTTTTCACTTTGGAATAGGATTGCTAAGGGATATTCTAATCCTAGATTGGAAAAGCTTGATACTAGTTGATTATACTGGAAAACATAAAAAGCAAGTCATGGGTAAAACTCATATTGTACTGTCTGTGAAAGATCGTGATATTAATCTTCCCATTCAAGTGATAAATGAATTGAATGAAAATCTTTTAATTGGTCTTGATTTTATAACACAATTCTGTGTAATTTTGAACTTTGAGAATTAAACATTTACTTTACCTGGATTACCTGACAGCGTAACACAAAAATTAATTTCTTGTATAGATGAAAGCTCCTTACAATGCAGTGTGGTAGATAATTTTGTTGACGAAGGTGAGGAAACTTATCCGTTCGACCTTTATATTCAAAAGATTTTACATGATTTGGAAATTAAAGATCAAGATATAACTTCTGAATTTGTACAAATTTTGTATAAACATCGAAAGGTATTTTCTAATCGTCCTGGTTGTTGCAAAGACTTCCTCTATTCACTTGAGGTACACAACAAAAATCCTATTGTTACTAAACCGTATATAATTCCTTACAGGCTCAGGGAAAATGTAAGGAAACAAATCTCAGAGATGTTGCGTGACGGGATAATTAGCCCGTCTCAAAGTGTTCACTTGAATCCCATTCACGTAGTACCAAAAAAAGATGGACGCCTGAGAATAGTTTTAGACATGCGTAAATTGAACACGTGTATAAAACTACAACAAGTTAGATATCCCCCTGTTGAGGAAATTTTGAGCACTTTGCAAGGGAACGTTATTTTTGGTAATCTCGACTTGGTCATGGCATATAACCAAATTCTCTTGGATAAGGAATCTCGACCTTACACGGCTTTTTCCTTCGAAGGACATCTATACGAATATAACCGAGTAGTTTTTGGTTTGATCAATGGAAGTGCGGCATTAGCGTCATGCTTAAATCAAGTCGTGGGTCAAGATCTGAGGAGTAATGTTATAGTGTATACTGATGATATTTTAATTATGGGAAAAGATTACCGAGATTACTTGAAATATCTAGATACTGTGCTAAAACGCTTGGAATTGTCTGGGTTCACTTTAAATCTAGAAAAATCAAAATTTTTCAAAACTTCGATAGAATTCCTTGGTTACCAGATCGATTCAGAAGGATTGTGTTTCAGTGGGTCCAAGGTTCAGGCCACCAGCGATCTACCTCCGAAAACCAATGTAAAACAAACACGCCAAATTTTAGGATTATTCAATTGGTTTCGAAAATCGATTCCCCGTTTAGCTGAAATTGCACAACCTTTGTTCTCTATCACAAAAAAGGGAATGCCTTGGCAGTGGGGCGAGTTACAAGAACGAAGTTTCAACCAACTGAAGGATAGTATAATGCGTAATATTCGTTTAAATCACCCAAATTATAATATGCCTTTTTTGTGCAGTGTGATGGTTCTCTAGCGGGGATATCTGGAATTCTTTGGCAACCTAATCCTACAATAGAAAATCCCGCTGTCATACTCTGTGTAAGAAGGACTCTCAAGAAAGCAGAAAAGGGGTACACCACAACTGAAATTGAACTGCTAGCGGTACGTTTTTCAATCCAAAAGTTTGCTCCGTACATTAGTGGGTGCCATTTTACGGTAATCACCGACCACAGTTCGCTACGTTATCTACGCAGTATACGAGGGTACAACAATAGATTATTAAGGTGGTCGTTAGAACTCCAGTCCTTTGATTTCGAAATACAGCATGTGAAGGGGATAAATAATGGTCCCGTGGATGCTTTATCAAGAATATTCCCCGGTGAAGAACAGCGTATCTTTAGCATCAACGTTCTTAAGATTCTTCAGGACGAAATTGCTCATGTAGACGTAGAAGACCTGATAAAGAATCAAAGAGATCACGAGGAATATACGAAAATTATAAACCATCTTTCGTCATGCCCCAGGTTGTAACTGTCCCAAAGGTTGAAATACCACGTTCGTGCTTTCAAATGATGTGTTATTGATTAAAGACTTTAAATTTAAAAACCGCAAGAAAATATGCGTTCCTCCTGCATTAATTCCTAAGATACTGAAGGCGTATCACGACGATTTTGGGCATTTTGGTTACCGAAAGGTTTTCGATCTGATCAATAAATCCTTTCATTAGAAATCTCTCAGAAGTACTATTCAAACATATATTAGTGATTGTAAAGAATATATGCGTATTAAACATAATAATCGTGCTGTCAATAAGCCAATGCTTTCAATACTACCTGATAAACCTCACTATTTCCTGTCTATAGATTTATATGGTCCTTTACCAAGGGCATCTTCTGGAGAATCCTACTTGCTTACCGTGATGGATATATTTTCTCGTTATGTTGTAGCCTATCCTTTGAGAAAAACGACATCTTCAGCCATTATATACCGTATATTGAATATATACATACCTCGTTGTGGCCCGGTAGAGCATATTCTATGCGACAACGGTTCACAGTTTCGTAGCGACTCATTTATCAGGTCAATGATTAATGCGGGTATCAAGGTCCATTTTGTTACCCCATATCATCCTAGCAGTTATGTGGTAGAGAATGTTCATTGCCATTTTGGGACACTTTTCAGACATTTGTGTAAAGACAAACATTCAGATTGGATAAAATGTGTTACTCAAGTTACTTATTTCTTAAATTATTCTATCTCCGATTCGCTCGGCGTGGCTCCGGCGAATATACATAACGGAACCGACACAATATACTCTATTGAACATCATTTTGATATAAAATTAAGAGATTCGGAGGATTTGGAACCCTCACATTTGATAAGTATGGTTCGAACTCGTCGATCTCATAAATTTCAACGACGCAATGAAAAGGTGAAGCAAGAACAGGAAAATAAATATCAGATTAGAATTGGCGACATGGTATTTCTGAAGCTCCATTCACAGAGCAATGCTAGGTTAAAGCGGATTTATAAGTTTTGTGATGTCTATGCCGGCCCTTACCTATGTGTTAAGGAAATTAATCCTAAAGTGTTTGAATTGATTGATGGTAAAACAGGCGAATCTATAGGATTTCGCAATATTGATGAACTGAAGGTATGGCAACCTTCGGAAATCACGAGAAACAAATGGCTAAAGCTAGTTAAAACTTTAGTCAACTCTGATGTGTTAACTAAACTAAACTTGGATAACAATCTTTAATCTATTCTCTTGGATGTTACGAGTTGTGTTATGAGTACTTCATTTGGACTTTATATATGTGCAACATGTTATGATGTGATTAATTTATTTTATCTTTGTATTAACTTTGAGTGTTATGTTTATTTTACCTTACGTGTTCAAAAGAGATTTGATTGTGTTAAATTGAAATTCATGACATTGATCTTAAATTGAAGCTTCTAAATGTAATTATTGCCTTCTGATCTTGTTGTCGTTTTGATATGATGACGATCTTAATTATAAATAATGTTATTTGTATATGAATGTTATCACTCGATGTAAAAAGGAACAATTAACTAGTAACTCTGCGTAGGTCATCAGTTAGTTATAATTTTGGATAGACCCATAAAGGATATTTCTTTAATGATTCGACGTTTTTCTGATTTAGTAATAAAATAAAATGTTGTTATGAGTGAATTAATATGTATATATATGGAGAAGAAAAAGAGAAGAAAAGTACTTATATTAATGTAATAATAATTTAATATGAGGGCTATTCAAAAAAGTGAATGTTTGAGAATATTTCATCCAGGGTTCTTTCCTTCACTGTAATACTGTTACGGAATTTCCGTTCTGGGCGACATTTTATACAAGATATATTCTTATTATAATGGTATTGTCAATCTGTACCTATTTTGTCAATACATGATCAGAGGCGCAACAATCAAACATATATATATATATATAGTTAAAAGAGAAAACATTATTATTGACAGGATTCGTACAAAAAAGGTATGGTTGTTGTTGATTTGTAATGTATGTATAAATGGAAGAATAAATCGCGTTAGTTGGTACGTATAATGTTATGACTTATTGATCTGAAGTTGATATGTTAACGAATTAGGGCTAGAACGAGAATTAAAAATATTTATCTTTTTATGGCTTACCCTAACCGAGCCCATTAGAGCCATTGGCTAAGTTGAGCCGAGTCGAACAGAGCCGATGGAGTCGTTTCAGCCAAACCCTCTTGAGCCGAGTCAAACTGAGTCGATGGCTCATCCTAACGGAGCCGGCTCGAGCTATTGACTCAGTTGTGTCAAGTTGATGGCCTATCCCAACCGAACCAGCTCGAGCCATCTGCTAAATTGAGTCGAGCCGCTGGCTCATCCCAACCGAGTCAGCTCGAGGTGTTCATTCAATTGAACCGAGTCGAGCCGGTGTAATCATACCCGGGTGGGCTCCTGCTTAGACTCAAACCTTCGACCGTGCAGTTCTCAGCCTTGATGGTAAGAGCAACAGTATATACTTATATTGGTGCTTACGATATTTGAGGCTGTCTCATTATAAAAATGTATTGTCGTCTCGTTATCAAGACGAGACGAGATGCGAGCAATGTTTCTCGTCGTGAGCAACACTAAAAGTATTCCACATTATTGCTTACATTTCTCATAGCTTTCGCTTTCCAGTATAATCACTTAATCAGGTCATGATTTCAAAACGAGCTGAACGAGCGAGTCATTTATCAAACTTGACTCGGCTCGAAATTCGACCTCAAAAACAGTGACTCGGCTCGGAACTCGACTCTAGAAAATGATCTTTGGCTCGACTAGTGCCCATCCCTAAGGGTAAAAGAATATAAAAATGTATTGAAAGAGATTTTACAATATCTACGTTCATTCCTCTGTTCATTCAAATATAAAAACTTTCCTTTCATTATGACCTCAAATATTATGAAAAGTACATATCCACTATTATAAAAAGTACATATCCAATAATGTCTTGTAAAATATTTTACAGTATCTGCGTTAGTTTCTCTGTTGAATCAATTGCTAACAGAACTTTCTTTCCACATAACTTTTAGTTTTTATTGTTCCGTCAACTACTGTCTGTTACAAATGACAAGTTAAAGGAGTAGTAGAAAACTGTTTTTGAAATAACAGGTTTGATACTGAACAGAAGCGATGATGAAAACTTATGATAAAAAATGTCTACACTGTTACAGAACGTCATTATGCTTTCGAAAGCTTGAAATTTCCCTGACTAGTAGTAGAAATTCTGAGAATTCCGTAACTTTTCTAGAAATTTCAAACTTTTTGACTTTTCCAAGATATCTAGTTGATTGGCCACCGTGTACTGCAAGTAGTTCGGCTAATACTTTCCTCGTAAGGCTGGAGTAGAGAGGAAACAATGGGAAAGGCACATGCCGACAACGTTTTGGTCAAATTTGCGTATCATTGGCTACTGCTAATTTAATTTGTCATTTGGAACAGACAGTAAAACACACGTTAATAATTTTCTCATTCTGCCTCTAACAAATATTTGCAAAAGCATAATCCTTTTCCCTCCTTGTACCATTACATTTAACACGTCGTCAGGAGTAAAAGTCAGAGAGTAGTGTGCAGATATCAGAGCCTTGCTGTAGCTTTTTATTTTTAACGCTGATTCTTATTCTCGTTTCTTTTTGTTTCGTACTTCCTTATTTTTTTCATTTCAGGTTCCGAAGGGTGTCCGACGCCCTGGGACCCCTTGGCTACGTGCTTAATCCAGTTTAACATGTAATTAGGATATTTTCGTCTGTAGGACCAACTCGTCTTGTACGCCTACTTTCGGATAAGAAGTAAATTGGCTCCTTAAATTACGACTCACAATTACTGGGCGTCGACACAAAGAGAGTATATCCAAAAAGGCTAAAAGATTTTCACCGTGTTGAAATTGTTGGTAATATTGACATACTCCTCACTAAAATAGCAACCAACCACCTGCTTTAGATAAGGAGAGTTTCAGGATGAATTGATTTACCACAACAGGAAGTCTTGACCTTCTGCATGCATCATACTGGAGCGATCATATGCCCATTACGATTCTTTCAGCAACAAAAGAAGCCAAAAGTTCTTCATGATGCAAATTTTCAACTAAAAGAATAAAACAGAAACGACTCTTTCAAGGATCAGTACACCGAAATCAAAAGTATACATCCAGGAAACATAGTGAAGAAGATGGAATGAAATCAAACTATAGGCATACAATATAAGAAAAATCAATGAAATATCAAGGAAGATAGAAGTAAACCAGAGCTCACAAAAGACATCACCACTGTCATACACAAAACAGTCACTGAAGCTTTGGAATCCATTATGTGGGTTACAACAATTCTACCTTACTACCAATGCCACAAATCAAGTCAAGCAATGGACAGGATCACCAAGAAATCTTAGAAGAGGCTCAGAATCTTAGCAACAATTCTACATAATGCTTTTTACACAAATGAAGCAGCACACACATGAAGTAGTTCTTAAAAAGCTTTTTGCAAATGAATCCATACATTTGAGATTTTTGTAACGCTAGACATGGCGGTAAATGAACAAAGAGTCAGTTTACCCCCTCTTCGTAAGAAGAGAAGAAGGGATGTCAGGCCATAGGCCGCCTTGTCCAATGTTATAGATATACATTTGTTGGTTGTTTTCTACTGTGGTAGGATGGCGGGTATATTCCCGCTCTCTATACGTTGGTTGGTCGCGTGCAGAGGACAGTGGTTTTGAGTCCGTTGTCTACATATTTCTCGTTGTGGTTCCTTATGGTGGCAAAGGGTGAAAGTTCTTTTTGTGTTGAGGAAAACTTCTGCTCTTCTCCTTTACTTGGGTGTTTTACTTGCTCGCCCTGGAGTAAGTTCTCCTCGTCTTTGACTTGCATGTGCATTTGTTGTTGCCACGACTAATGAGACTGGATGAGTGTTCGAGCTTCTGTCGGTGTGAGTGAGTGGTATTAGTTGATACTCTTCCTTTCTCTGGCCTGTTTGCGCGTTTTAACGTTCATTTTGTTTTCTGCTTATTGTTCGTGTTTTCTTGTATCTACTGTTATGTTGTTTTCGAGGCTTTTGGTGATTCTATTGTGTGCTATGTATATGTCGCCATTAGTTGTGATGAGAATATTGAATTGGAATTGTAAGATGTTTTGAGTTGAGCCTTGGATGGCTTTTGTTAGGGTACTGTCATAGTTTTTGGTTAAGATCATGGTGAGTATGGATGGAACTCACATCATCATGCTTTTTTCACTGCTTCGGTGAATTGTTCTGTTACGATTTTTCAATGATTTTTGCTTGACTTCTGTTTCTATATATGGTCAGTTGTTGTGATTTGGTCCTCACAAGGGCCGGGCTTTCTGGTGTTTTCGTTGGTCTTGGATTTGAGGATGTTGGCCATCCTGAATGGTGCAGCTGCTTTCCTAGGTTGGAGGGGGCAGTTGCTATTGCTTGTTCTGTGGCTGGTAATTCTACTTGTGGTACAGAACAGTATGTTTATTTCTTTGACGCATGTGCTTCTCCACATCTAAAGCATACCTTAGGTTCTTGCAGACAGCTGGACTACAGGAAGTAGTTTCTGCATGGTGTTGGACGTGGTGGGCTGAGAGATTGTTCAACTTTATTTGGTCAACCATATAACATTTTGAAGCTGCCTATGATATCATCAACCTGCTCGGGATCAGTGGAAAATAATCCGATGAATAATCCGAGGGAAGTGTTTCCTTGTTGAACTATATGCGAAGTGTGTTGCAGAATTTGATTTCTGTTTTCGTAGTTCATAGTTGATATCGATGGCTGTATCTTCTCCTTTGATAACGCAGGAAAATATGGGTCGAAGGCTGGTTAGAGATTGTGTTGCGCAGTTGCTTCTGTTTCTTGATAGGATTTCTCCTGGCTTTCTTTATATACACCACTTTCTTCTTCTTTAGCATCAAATTGACTTATGTGTTTCATAACTGGATGTAGATGGTGTTTGTTAGTGTGACTTCATGGAATAATTTATGTCGTATTGTTTATGTGTTTGTCCTGGTAAAGAACATCAACCAGGCTTTCTTGTTCCTGTGGTCATCATATTGTCATATACTTGTCTTCGTCACCATTGGCAAAAGTGAGGGGGAACGCGGGAGAACGTAGTCCGCCCACTTCCAAAAAATATCTATGGTATCCCTCACTTCCTAAAAAAATTACAATGACTAAAGATAAGCAAGGGGGACGGCGTGTTGTCATGCGTCCACCTACCTTTTAAGATCTACTTTTACTCCTGATCATGAGGTCCTCAAATTCACAAAGGGTTTTCCATCCTGAAATATAAGTCAATGCCTGTGATCCCATTCTGATGAATGATTTGAAGATGAGGTCGTAGATGATGGGTCCTTCTTTGTCCTGAGTTGGTTGTTGTTGATCGCTTGTTATTGTGAAGGCCGAAGACTTCCTCTTCTTGGTCCGGTTTGCGTGTTGTTACCATGATCGAGAGTAGTTACTAGGGATATATATGTATGAGTTGGGGTGGTTGTGATAATGATTAGAGGCTATTGTGATGGAATGGAAAGGGGCAATCCGGTCTTAGAAAACTGTATGTGGCTCCGGACAGTCTGTGAAACCTGTACACCATACCAGAGTGAATCTTGGTCATTTAAGGGAGCCTCTAGGACAGCTTTTTCACTCAAAGAATTGCCTATTTGTGTGTGGTGTGTGCAGCATTTATGATAACAGCAAAATTATTTGTGAAGACTGTTCTTCTGTTGACTTGAGATGGCTAACTCTTTATTTCACCAGAACTATCTGACAAGACTGTTCTGATTATCGTAATTAAGCTCTCTTGGATGCGGAGCGCTGCAAAGATATGTATTTTTGTCTGGATGCGCTCACTGATCTAGCAACATACAGACGAAACTCGTGAGAGGGATAACCTATACTATTTAGAGAGTGGAGCATCAATTATTAATCCACATGCCTCTCTTCCATGCATTTAGTACTCTAAAGTATCTCTCGGGAGGAGAATATTTGTCGTGGCTTCTATCTTTGACAAAGACATTTACACACAAATCTGTCAAGTGTATGTAGAGAAGAAACAAGGATAAATAAGAAGGCAGGAAAGCGTAATTAAAGTTTTAAATTCTGATGGTTTTGATACAGAGATAAAAACGTAAATTATCAGGAAAAACCTCCTTAATCCTACTCGTAATTAACCTCCTTGTTATACTGTATGCATAGGCAACCTATAAGACAAAACCTCACTGGAGGGGATGTTTAAAATCCTTGTACACAAATCTGTACTAATAAAGTAACAAATTATCTATCCAATTACAACGTTAACATTTAATATGCATTTCACACGAATCTGTGTTGCCTGTAGTAGGGAAGAAAGGAATCTGCTATTTTTTTTAAGATATGCAATAGTTGTCTTATTGATATTTGGACTCGCCTGGTTGTTGTCACACACTGCTGCAATAGTTGTCTTATTGATATTTGGACTCGCCTGGTTGTTGTCACACACTGCTAAGAAGAGATTGATGTATCTATTGCACTGGTGACTATTGACTACCACTTCCCTTAATATATTATATGGCATTGAAAGGGGCACGAACATTAATATCGAAGCAGAACAAATCACCTGGCCTAAATAAGGAATAATAGGCCTACATCACTCTTATCGTAGTGTTAACTCCTATCACATTCATATTCTTCTTTTTCGAACAATCATTAAGTTGAATGTTCTTTTCTACGACTAAATGTAGAATTAACTGATTGGGTAACTAACTACTAAGCTTGTTTTTAATTTATTATTTTTATTTTATTGTCATTAGCTAACTGTTTAGAACATTCTTTTAACGTTTGGAACACTTTATGCACAACGTTTACGGAATCGGAAACGTTATTTTTTAGGTGAGATGAAAGATAGACCGACTGAGGTGCTTGTTAATAACATAACAACTTGAGTACCAAAATAAAGCTACAACATGCAGTATAATTTGCTATCAAATGTTACAGTTTTCTCATATAGGCCTATAGATGTATATTTAACAATGAAATCATTAGTTGTTGAGACTATTATTTATAGTTATTCGAATTACTAGCAGTGGGAAATTATAAAATACATATTTAAACTAGGTATAAAAAGTTGTTTGAGTAGAATTCATTTATTTATTGGTGCAATATGTCTTTTCGTTCTGATTCTAAGCAACTGAGACATTTGTATGGATTGTTTAAGCTCAATTAACTTAACGATTATATCCAACTACAGTTTCATAATTTTCCGATCGTTAGCCTCTATTGTGACTTGTTGGCAGCGGAAAAGGATTTCCTGCAGTAAAAGCTCATTGAAAATATGTGTGGAATATGGGCAGCAATTAGGGGGGGCACGAGGGGGAAGTTGCCCCCCCCCACTTTTTTGAAATGGAAACCTAATTTATATAGTTTCATTTGGAAATGTAAAAGGGTGTCAACACAATTTGGAGAAAATATCTCTGACTTTTCTATGACTTTCCATGACGAAAGTTCCCGATTTCCCTGACCCCTGAATAACTTAAAAATATAGAAGAAAAAAGAAACCTAGCCTCTACACTCCCCATAGTTGGCCTTGTTCTCTTCCGCTTCTCTTTCTTTCTTTTCTCAATTTTCTTTCCAAAGGAATGTAAATTTACAAACATGTACATTAGGCCCATATTGATTAGGCCTACATATTACACAAAATGTAAAGTTACAAACGAAAGTGTGCAGCATACAGAGTACTTATGTAATTACAGTCTAATGAGATTATGTTTTTAATAGGAGGGTGCCCGAAATTTTTTGCACCGACTGTACTTGACGTTCAACAAAAAATTTCTGGCTGTTCATATAATTCATAATATTGTTCGTTATTCTATTTCAAATTAACATGGAAAACTGTAAAAAATTCATTACGGATTATAGTTTTGGGAATCAATATCTTTATTTATATATTAAATTAGTTATAAGTCTTGTATATGGATATGTATCCTCGTCGCCAAAAGTGCCTTTACACCGCTGTGACGGGTATGTGATCGCGCAGTACTGCAAGGAAGGGATGGTTGCATAAGAAATTGTGATTAATTTTGAAGAGTTTTTATTTTGACTAGGGAATTAACATAGGAGAAGGGAGAAAAGACACAGATTTGAAGCATCAGTGCACTGTTATTGAAGCATCAGTGCACGAAAAGATTCGTATTCTCAGTTTTTCTATTTATTGCTTTATATGTTAAACACCACAATATGTATCACTGATATCGCAGATCGTATTATTTTTAAAATCGTGTTTGTAACCTATTGTCAAAACATTCATCTCCAGACATGATGTAGAGAGAAGAGAAAGAGATACGACATCTGTAATATATGTATATGTGATTCACTAAGTAACTGTAGAAATTAGATAAAAGACACATAAGAGAGCGAAAAGCAGGTCTAGAAGTCTGAACTTTTTAGAAACGTCCTAGATAGGTGAAAATATAGTTAAAAATTGCGAAAGGTATCATGTAATTTACCTTTCTTTTCTAGTATACTTTTTCTTTCACATCCAAACATCTCTATTCAGAATTACGAGATAAAGGTGAGGAGAGAAACATTTCCATTTCAAGAATTATATCAGGAAAAAAATCTATTGACTTAGACTAGTTTCGAACTCGCAACCCTTGAATCTATAGCTCAGCGCTCTACCGATTGAGCTAACAACTTCTGCAGGAAAAGCCTGATTTCTGCAACTACCGGTTGCTGAATGGTGTGTATTAACCAAGTTGGCCGAGATAATAGCTTCATATAGCTATTGCAATAATAATAATAATAATAATAATAATAATAATAATAATAATAATAATAATAATAATAATAATAATAATAATAATAATAATAATAATAATAATAATTAAAGCAGAAGAACAGAATTTAAAAAGTCGCACATATTAAAAGTTTGACGTGCAGAGTAAGTCCTAATATGATATTTTATTAATTATATATAATAAATGTAAGCGTGGTTTATTCGTGCGTGCTACTCAAACTGCGCAACTCACTACCGTAGTCCCATAAGGGTTGTACGCGCATGGTACAGTAGCCTTGCGTACTCCAACCGTGAAGAATGTTTCGGTTTGAACCTATGCGTGTCCTAAGAGGAAGGAGGAGAAGGAAGTATTAGTTTTTTTGTTTTTTTAAAAGTGTGTTCCTAGTTTCATCAGAGGACTGAGAACATTTCTTTAAATAAAACTTTGGCAACTACTTTTCTCTCAAATTCCATTAGAAGGGAACATTATATGAATTGCAAATCTAAAATCTACAGCTGAGAACAAAATATTATGTTCAATATTTCATTATTATCCTTTGATTTGTAATGAAAAACTAATTATAAGCATTGACGATTTCAGAAGATTCTCCCCCGGTAATGGTCAATATATGAATGAGAGAAAACTGATAAAACATTATTAGTCCACTTTGAGCATGGTCCAAGATAACTTATGGTCATGAAGGGGGAAATTTATGTCGACAGAGTCTCAAATTCTCCCACAGGTTATGCCCTGAAATCATCACTGTTTGAAAGGTTTCCTTAACAAATAGAATATTACATTTATTTCTCGTTCTACGTTTTGAAATGGAAAAATCATAATTTTAAAGTGAATTATAATACGATAAACATAAAGATTTATAGAACTAATGAAGTAAATATTCTTGTGTAAGTTATCGATTTCTAATCAGATTAAAACTCGAATATTCGTTTGCATCGTACTTTAATCCTCTCTATATATAATTCTTACTGGAAAGTATGTTTAGCTCCAATTACTTAATCAATATTTTTAATAATATATTTTTATTGTAATACTTTTACTATTCAATGTTGTATACATTACATTTCCCAAAGCAAAACCTCGAAAACTATAGTGGACTAGTGAATATTATCAAATAAGTTATAATTTTGTTTACGTAAATACTGCATCGCCTCACTTGAAACTTCGTACTTTAAATAATAATAATAATAATAATAATAATAATAATAATAATAATAATAATAATAATAATAATAATAATAATAATCATAGCCATACCTTTATCAGAATTTCAGGCTTAGTCAATAAATGAATTCAACGTGGTCTCTATTCGAAGTTCTATTTAATCGAATCCGATAGGAATACAGAGAGAAACTTCGAGAACAAGTAAAAGAAAAATGTTACTTTGGTGGGATTGGAAGTAACTTTTACAGTGCCCGAGAATTATCCTGGCAGTGACGTAGACTTCGCTCTTGTTCAAATGCTATCCCACTGGTTAAAGCAGATGCTTCGTTCAATTTAACGTCCAATCCCAGGAAAGAGAAAATGCGCGAACAGAAATACCAACTTAAAAGCACGCTCCGTTCTCTACAACAGGAAAGCGAAACGAAATGAACCGAAATGGGAGATTCGTTTTTGATAAATATACTTCTCATCTTTGTATAACGATAACTGGAGTTCGAGGAGACATAAATGCTATATTTTTTGCTATTATATTTATATAATTTTCATGAAGAACATGGTTATTTTATATTTGAATTTTATATTATAAGTATGTGGAAAATAATTTTAAATGATAGCCATTTATGTTTATTCTGTTGTAACAACACTCAGATTTCAACATGCTACAAACTTTCGTTCTATTGAAGATAGACACAAACATGCTGCGGACGAAATGGGAAGGGGAGTCCAAAGTTTATTTTAAAGAAACTCCCATGTCTTTACCTATCACGGTTCTTGAGTTAGAGGATGATATATGAATGTGTTTCCTGGTCGCGGAAACAGAGGGGGGTTAGTGAATGTAGCTTCGAAAAGTATAACATTTACCAATAGGACATAAGAACAGCATTCCAGGAAAAACACACAAACAAATTAAAAAACAAAAGCAAAATGAAATGAACTGAAAAGCGCGTGTTTTCTTTGTGTAGGGCTGTACAGTCTATGCTGACTGGTGAAAGTTGTCAATCCTTTGTTTTATTCTCGTTCTCGAAATTTAGTGTATAAGAATGGCTGATAGTACCTTAAAGAAAGGCAAGCCGTTGCATTGTGATGCAGGAGACATTGTTTTTAATGTTTACAACTTTTCTTGCAGCAAACAATAATAAATCTGACAGTGTTCATGAAACCTCTCGAGCAACATGTGTCAGTGAGAGATCCGTGTAGCGAAGAGAAGGAGTAAAGTCTGGACAACCCGTCGTAACACCCTGTAAAGCAAGGCCAAATATACAGAAAAGACAAATAAATTTAGATTCTTTCGATGAAGTAGTAGCTCGTAGAACAATTCACAATCTCTATGCTGAAGACATTGTCGCCACCTTAAATAAATTATTGTACGAACTTAAGAAAAGCATTGACTTCAAAGGTTTTGAGTGGGCATTACAACAAATACTGCGCATGTTGGGATTTAGGTTTTAACAAAAATCTATTGGAAATAGAAAACTGCTTTTTAAAAGGAAAGATATTGTCGTTTGACGACATAAATATAGGATCTAATCTTATTTTTTCTTTCTTTGTCGTAACAATGCACATATATATGCTTGCATTATTCAAATACATTGTTATCTAAATTCTTTCTAGTTCGTTACCAGCATTATTTTAAACTGTAGTTACGACGTGGCGTGCGAAGCGTGTACCATCTAAGCCCTATTTGTGAATAGCGTAAGTTGGTAGCCTTGCAACTGAGAGCGTTGACGTCACTGCCAAGATAGTTCTCGCCGACTGTAGGAGTTCTTTACAATTTACAAACAAATGCCTTAGACAGTTTTTTCTTTTCTTTAAGTTAACTTATTCACCGAACGTATCTGAGTAACTTGTCTCTATTTTCTACTCGGTTATATATGTTTTACAATCATTTCCGTTACTCTTGAACGACAGGAAAACGAATACAAAAACATCTAAGAGAATTAAAATTCCAAACTCCCCCACCGGGAATCGAAACCGGGACCCCATACACCTTAGGCACACGTGCTAGCCACTAGACCAGCGGGGAAAGCAAGTGAAATGCATTTTGTAGTATCTGAAGTTTACATCTATTTCATTCTGCTGTAATAATGTTTACCGTATTCGTTACTTTGAGGAATGATATATGTTATTCCTATAGGTTCTCTTACGTATTCGTCCGTAAATATTATATAAATTATCAGAATTATTCATGATCTTCCATGGAAATTCACTGGTGCATGCGCAGTAGAAACAGAAGAATGCAGTTTACTGATATTAGTCAGAATGCAAATTTCTAACAGGCTATCAGAATTCCTTATTGGAAAGTAGTGCTTCCCAACCTGGGGACGCGCAGCTTCCTCCTGAGTAAGCATGAAGTGGGAGTAAGGGGGCGAAAGCTACTGGCAGAAATGAATTGTGAAATAAATTATTATTATTATTATTATTATTATTATTATTATTATTATTATTATTATTATTATTATTATTATTATTATTATTATTTTTCATACCACTAAATCAATTTCTTCACTGCTTTCTCGTCGCAGCCCAAAACCCAAGCGATCTGAATGAGAGTTTGTTCCACTTTTACTAGACTATAATTTCTCCTCGCAGACTAACAGATAGTTCTCTACAGCCTTTACAGCTAGGGATTTTGACAACTTGTAGAAATTTGCATTGTGATTCGTATTAGCAATGACAGTAAAGTGGATCTTTCTGTTTCTTCTGTGCATAATCAGCATCATTATATCAGAAGTATTCCGCCATTACCAGCGGTCACTTACCGTAACTAAGAAACTGCCATGCTCCACAATCTTCTGTTAATCTCTCCATCTTCACATACGATTTTTCTGTTTTGATATCGCCAATAGCCTAATTATGTTTCTATATAGTCTAATTCGTCCCCTTCATTTCTTTCCTGCCACCATACCCGCTAGCACATCCCTCATGATACAGTTCCTTCCTAACCAATATTCCAACTAGTTTCTTTTCCTCTTCTTAATAATATTTTTCTCCTTCCATTTCCAACCATCTCATTCGTTTTCTTCTCGACCCAGCTATTTCTCTCCATTCTTTTCCACGCAGATATTTCGAAAGCCTCCAATTGTTTCTCATCATTTCTGCGTAATGTCAATGTTTCTGTCCTATAAATACAGTAAAATACAGTACACGAAGCATTTTATGAGTCTTTTCTTTTCAACTCTAAGGCTCCACAAAATAGTATTTTCTTCATCCTAAAGGCTTCTTTCGCCATTTCTATCCTTGCTTTTATTTCACGTTCTCATGTCATATCACTAATAATACTATTCAGACATCAAAAACTAGTCACCTGTTTTTTTCCTGCTCCTACTTCTATATTTGACACCGATCGCTTCGTTTCAATCACTATGGATTTTGTCTTTCTAACATTTATTTTCATTCCATATTCTTCAGAAGCCTTTCTCAAGTTTTCTACATCTTATTAATTTTCTTTTTAGATTCTGCAACAACTATCATATCAACCCCAAACCGTATACACCTCATCATTCTATCTCCTACCGAAATTCCATCTTCATTACGAAAACTCATTTTTTGCTATCTCTTCTACATAGCTATTAAATAATGTTGGCGAAATATATAATTTCTGTTGAACTCACCTTTCAATTACACTGCCTGTCTATTGTGCATGCGCCAGTGAATTTCCATGGAAGATCATGAATAATTCTGATAATTTATATAATATTTACGGACGAATACGTAAGAGAACCTATAGGAATAACATATATCATTCCTCAAAGTAACAATTACGGTAAACATTATTACAGAAGGATGAAATAGGTGTAAACTTCAGATACTACAAAATGCATTTCACTTGCTTTCCCCGCTGGTCTAGTGGCTAGCACGTGTGCCTTAGGAGTTTGGGGTCCCCGGTTCGATTCCCCGTGGAGGAGTTTGGAATTTTAATTCTCTTAGATGTTTTTGTATTCGTGTTCCTGTCGTTCAAGATTAACGGAAATGATTATAAAACGTATATAACCGAGCAGAAAATAGAGACAAGTTACTCACAAGTAAACCTTACGTTTGGGTGAATCGAGTTGCTGACTGAGACACATATGAGAAAGTAGTACTAAATGTGGTCAGTATTTCAGTGAAGTTTTAGGTGCGAAGCTCCAGGGGTTTAGGAGATACAGCTACCAGAACATCACATGGAAGTACAGAATAGTCTTCATACAGTTGGAGGTAAAAGCTCTGTAAGACCTCTTGTAACGAGAAAAGGTTAATAACAAATATATGGGTACATATTAGGACTAGGGGGAAGTCATATAGTAAGGGTATACCTGACGGCGGCCATCTTGAAATCCGCCATTTTGAATTAAGGTTCAGTTTTTAAAATAGGAATACGGTCATGTGATACATGATTTAAGGCACAAATTTAATCAGAAGAACAATGGTGACGTTAATTTTGCTTTACGCGCAATTGGTAAAAAGTTACAGGGAAATTAAATATTGTTGCTGCATATGTATTAGTCCTTCACCCCACCTTGTGAATTTTGTGCTAATGATAATAATTAAATAAAAAGCAGATGGATAAATATTAGGTCTATGGTAAGAGTTGCCTTCATGGCGGCCATGTTCAAATCCGCCATTTTGAATCAGACAAAAGTTTTAAACAAAACGCATAACAGTGACACCTTATTAATAGCAAATTTTACCATAACTCCAACGGTATAACCATTTTTGCTTTATCAGTAACCAGCATTTGTTATCGCATAAACACGTTGCTAATTTAAGGAAAAATGACCAAAGTGAAATTGAGTCATAATTGAACTTGGGCCTTTCTTCCAGAAAGGTCCTCAATTAGTACAATCAATATGTAGTTCAGAAAAGAGTGCATGACTTGCACAAATGCTCTGCTCACAGTGAGCACACCTGACAAAGGCAATCGAGTTAGATTTCTAACATTTGTCGTTAACAATTCCGTCAAAGCAGTAGTCGTAAGGAGCGATCCATTTAATTTTCTGCTGGATAATGATAAAGCAAAAATGGTTATACCGTTGGAGTTATGGTAAAATTTGCTATTAATAAGGTGTCACTGTTATGCGTTTTGTTTAAAATTTTTGTCTGATTCAAAATGGCGGATTTGAACATGGCCGCCATCAAGGCAACTCTTACCATAGACCTAATATTTATCCATCTGCTTTTTATTTAATTATTATCATTAGCACAAAATTTACAAGGTGGGGTGAAGGACTAATACATATGCAGCAACAATATTTAATTTCCCTGTAACTTTTTACCAATTGCGCGTATAGCAAAATTAACGTCACCATTGTTCTTCTGGTTAAATTTGTGCCTTAAATCATGTGTCACATGACCGTATTCCTATTTTAAAAACTGAACCTTAATTCAAAATGGCGGATTTCAAGATGGCCGCCGTCAGGTATACCCTTACTATATGACTTCCCCCTAGTCCTAATATGTACCCATATATTTGTTATTAACCTTTTCTCGTTACAAGAGGTCTTACAGAGCTTTTACCTCCAACTGTATGAAGACTATTCTGTACTTCCATGTGATGTTCTGGTAGCTGTATCTCCTAAACCCCTGGAGCTTCGCACCTAAAACTTCACTGAAATACTGACCACATTTAGTACTACTTTCTCATATGTGTCTCAGTCAGCAACTCGATTCACCCAAACGTAAGGTTTACTTGTCAGATACATTCGGTGAATCAGTTAA
Source organism: Thermobia domestica (assembly GCF_964235325.1). NCBI lineage: Eukaryota > Metazoa > Arthropoda > Insecta > Zygentoma > Lepismatidae > Thermobia > Thermobia domestica. The sequence goes on along the minus strand of NC_137461.1, from coordinate 113,251,036 downwards.
CTTAAAGAAAAGAAACAAAGTGCCTAAGCCATTTGTCTGTAAATTGAAACGAACTCTTAAAGGTTAATTCCAGTCCCACCAAGGTAACATTTTTCTTTTATCTGTTCTCGAAGTTTCTCTCTGTATTTCTATCGGTTTCGATTAAATAGAACTTCGAATAGAGACCACGTTGAATTCATTTATTGACTAAGCCTGAAATTCTGATAAAGGTATGGTTATGATTTTATTATTATTATTATTATTATTATTATTATTATTATTATTATTATTATTATTATTATTATTATTATTATTATTATTATTATTATTATTATTATTATTTAAAGTACGAAATTGCAAATGAGGCGATGAAGTATTTACGTAAACAAAATGACAATTTATTTGATAATAATCACTAGTCCACTATACATTTGCGAGGTTTTGCTTTGGGAAATGTAGTGTATACAACATTGAATAGTAAAAGTATTACAATAAAAATATATTATTAAAAATATTGATTAAGTAATTGGAGTTAAACATACTTTCCAGTAAGAATTATATGGAGAGAGGATTTACTTTAAAGTGCGATGCAAACGAATATTCGAGTTTTAATCTGATTAGATATCGATAACTTACACAAGAATATTTACTTCATTAGTTCTATAAATCTGTATGTTTATCATATTATAATTCACTTTAAAATTATGATTTTTCCATTTCAAAACGTAAAACGAGAAATAAATGTAATATTCTATTTGTTAAGGAAACCTTTCAAACAGTGATGATTTCAGGGCATGACCTGTGGGAGAATTTGAGACTCTGTCGACATAAATTTCCCCCTTCGTGGCCATAAGTTATCTTCGATCATGCTCAAAGTGGACTAATAATGTTTTATCAGTTTTCTCTCATTCATATATTGACCATTACCGGGGGAGAATCTTCTGAAATCGTCAATGCTTATAATTAGTTTTTCATTACAAATCAAAGGATAATAATGAAATATTGAACATAATATTTTGTTCTCAGCTGTGGATTTTAGATTTGCAATTCATATAATGTTCCCTTCTAATGGAATTTGAGAGAAAAGTAGTTGCCAAAGATTTATTTAAAGAAATGTTCTCAGTTCTCTGCTGAAAATAGGAACACACTTTAAAAAAAGAAAAAAAAACGAATACACCCTTCAGGGTTTGAACACATAAACTTCTAATTGAAAGACGAATGACCCAAACCGCTCGACCCGTTCGTATGTCTTCAGTGCGTCTCTTTTGACTTTTGGGTAATTTAGTTCCCTGCTTCACACTTCTTTTTGTTTATGTCGATACGGCTATAAGTTTGTGGTGAATATTTGGCAGTTACAGGTCTTGCAATGCCTAAAAGTCTTTTTCGTATAAATTATGTTCAATTTTACGTCCTAATAACTTATATGCAACAGGTTGAATCTCTGAAATGATTGGGGTTAGAGTGATCGTAAATGTTTTCATAGTTAGGAGCCTGGATATGCACACCCGCTTAACGTGGGGATTTACTTTTGAGAAATTTGGTACTCAAAAGCTATGGATTTAACATTAATATAGTTCATTTTCGATTATTTTTACATGTTCCTGTGTCTCCCATAATAGAATTAGAGGTGATACGGGCTTCGATTCTCGTCAGGAGTCGTGTGGTTCGGGTTTCACGTTAAGTCGTAGATGCACGTCTTGTATAGAGTAGTACCTGAAAGACACGCTGAACTCTATATCACCTCACCTCGTAAGATATTCTACGTTTGCATAATTTCTAAACCACTTTTCATTCTTTGAATCTCCTCCTTCCTCTTAGGACACGCATAGGTTCAAACCGAAACATTCTTCACGGTTGGAGGACGCAAGGCTACTGTACCATGCGCGTACAACCCTTATGGGACTACGGTAGTGAGTTGCGCAGTTTGAGTAGCACGCACAAATAAACCACGCTTACATTTATTATATATAATTAATAAAATATCATATTAGGACTTACTCTGCACGTCAAACTTTTAACATGTGCGACTTTTTAATTCTGTTCTTCTGCTTTAATTATTATTATTATTATTATTATTGCAATAGCTATATGAAGCTATTATCTCGGCCAACTTGTTAATACATACCATTCAGCAACCGGTAGTTGCAGAAGTTGTTAGCTCAATCGGTAGAGCGCTGAGCTATGGATTCAAGGGTTGCGAGTTCGAAACTAGTCTAAGTCAATAGATTTTTTTCCTGATATAATTCTTGAAATGGAAATGTTTCTCTCCTCACCTTTATCTCGTAATTCTGAATAGAGATGTTTGGATGTGAAAGAAAAAGTATACTAGAAAAGAAAGGTAAATTACATGATACCTTTCGCAATTTTTAACTATATTTTCACCTATCTAGGACGTTTCTAAAAAGTTCAGACTTCTAGACCTGCTTTTCGCTCTCTTATGTGTCCTTTAACTAATTTCTACAGTTACTTAGTGAATCACATATACATATATTACAGATGTCGTATCTCTTTCTCTTCTCTCTACATCATGTCTGGAGATGAATGTTTTGACAATAGGTTACAAACACGATTTTAAAAATAATTCGATCTGCGATATCAGTGATACATATTGTGGTGTTTAACATATAAAGCAATAAATAGAAAAACTGAGAATACGAATCTTTTCGTGCACTGATGCTTCAAATCTGTGTCTTTTCTCCCTTCACCTAAGTTAATTCCCTAGTCAAAATAAAAACTCTTCAAAATTAATCAAAATTTCTTATGCAACCATCCCTTCCTTGCAGTACTGCGCGATCACATACCCGTCACAGCGATGTAAAGGCACTTTTGGCGACGAGGATACATGGATTATTACAATTTTTACGGTGTCAGTGCTATCTGAAAATATAGATCCACTATTGGACGGAACTCTTCAGATTAAATAACCAATCTAAAATTCGACAGAATTTTCAGGACCACCCTTCACCTCTCTTTAGATACCTAGGTCCCTCTAAAAACTAGTTTAATCCAGATTTTACCAAATTTTATTTGTTTCAAAGCCCCACCGCCAAAAATGCTTTGTTTTGATTGGATGATAAACCCACGCTATGATATTAGGGCGCAATTATTTCCAGTCCATGCCGGGAAGTGTTACTGAAGACACTAGATTCTGATCGTCTAGCTTAAAAAGTCGAAAAGGAGCTAGAAAAGCTGCAAACAAGGTAATATTTGGGATTTTATTAACATGTACAATCACTGGAAGTCTTGAGGAGCCATGAACTATTAAATTTCATAGTAAAAACTGAACTAAAAAAGCTGAAATAGGAAGTGCAATATAGTGACGCCATGATTTCATCTGCGGATCGCTATGGACAGGATTCAGAAGTAGTGTGATTTCTGTTTTTCTTTTCCTAAAACCGGTTCTGAAGATCAGTGTTTTCTCCTGATATTTTCACCTTCCAATTTTCCTGCTAATTGAGGGTTACAAGACCTGTCCATTATAGATTTGTTTATGTAGGTAGCGAGTGATTTCTTTTTTTTTTTTAACATACATGGCGGCATTTAATTTTGTTGTAGTTAGTATAGTAATCACAATGCACGTGTAAATTTACAGTAAGGGCTCCTATCTGACTCCCAAATTGGGAGTACGGCTTCCAGCGGAATGAGTTGAACATGTAGTTTGTTCCGGGTTCCTGCCCCTTCAGGGCAGGGGTCCTATTGTTAGCTAATACTTCGATACGTCCCCTCGGGGCATTGATTAAACAGGTTGATTTTAAGAATGTGATTTAGTAAATACAAGGGCCAGTTGGCCCTGTTCCTTTCTTTCCCTTTCCTTTCGAGCCGATTTAAAATGGTAAAATATGAATGTTTTCTGTGTATATTTATTAATATAACATGTATTAATGATAGTGATGATTGGTGTGTATTGGCATGATGTGTCTTGTAGTTTTGAGTAGTATGTGTATATTTGTAATGTAGTGTCAGTGGTAGTGGTAGTTAAGCGATGAAAGAGTGTGTGAGATAATTAAATATGGACAGTGTAGTATTTACTATGCGATAAATTGTTTATTATTCCGTCATTAAGTGAACTCATACACAATATTTAGAAGTGAACGTAATGTAGTACAATAATTTCGTGTACAAGGTCACATTCAGTGGTTCAAGGGTTGATTATATCGTCGCTAGCCCTAGTGTCAAAAGTCAGTACTAACCGCCATTCGCATGTCGATATTCTTAGTGATTTAGTTTCCGTGAAATTGACCCTTCTTTTCGAAATAAAACCTAGAAGGTATAATTCACAGCCTATATGGATGTACAGTTAGGTCAAATGACCCAAAATTAATATATCCTGAAAATTTCAACATTCTGCTTAGTCTAGAAATCGAAATATTTAAGTAAATAAACAATACGTAATTTTTTAACAGAAGTCGGGCGATATGATGCTAGTTCTTCGCTTTGAAATTATATTAAATGTTCATTTCTTTCTTTGTGGCTGCAGAATAATTTCATTGTTGTCAGAATTTCATAAACATTAAATATTATCGCGGATAATTCTATTTTCAGTGAACATACGTAGGATTTTTTTTCGTTCTTAATAAAGCTACCAGGTATTACATAGTATTGTGTGTGTGGTGAAAGAGTCTTGAGTTCGAGTGAGGTTGTCGTGCGGTGATCGGAATGGGAAATGTTTGTAGTGATTATAGATTTTAAAGTGTTATGATGAAATGTGTATATAGGCTGGGCGTAGATAGAGGAAACAGGGTGTTTGTAAAATATAGCGTCGTAGTAAATGAAAAGAATGATGATATGAATATCATATGAATATTAATACGAATATGAATATGAAAGTATATGAATATTGTAGTAAATGAATATAGAAGATAGGACACCCATATAGTTAAATATATAGTAGCCCAGTGAGTACTTCGCCGCGTGTTGATATATAGATATTGAATAGATACGTGTAGCTACAAACATCTCGGGTTCTGACCCCTGCACCATAATATCACGCGGACCGGAGGGCGATATATAGTCGGACTATGGTAATACTTTGTAGTTTAATGGGTTATAGTAATAATCAACCATAGTAATACCATCTGATAGAATGGGTAGCATCATATAATCGCTGACTATACATATTGAATAATAAATTATGAAAAGACAGTAGTAGTTATACAACAGGGCTGTAGTGAACTATATTTTCTGGTCGGTTTTAAAAATAGAATATCCTGCTCTGTGAGATTTTTTTTCTTTTCTTCACGTTACCTACTCGGGCTAGCTTACAATGTTCATGGAGGCGACAGTTCTGACAGGGTTTCGGAATCAAAACAATTAATTATTGAAATTTATTATACCGTACCCGGGCATCGACCTCTCCCCCTTTGAATATTTTCGTTTTCTTTTCTTAGTTTCCAAACTAGATAATGATGGAAATTAATCGATGCCTCAGAATTTAGCGCATTCTGCGAAGGGGAGCTATCGGTGAGGTTTGGCCATAGAAATCACCGATCCAAAATTCAGTTTATTTAATTTTTTTCTATTTTGGCAAATCACTAATTAGGGATATCTTAGCTATTACTCTAGTTTCATTACTGTCCTTGAACCTTCTTAGTTCTTCTGAGGGTTCGAATATTTTTTTCCTTACTTAGAGATTTCAAAATTGGGGACGCAGTTACCTGGTCCCTTCCCCCTCTCCTTTTATCCTGCTGGTCTGGGCCGGATACGGGGCTCGGATTTCAATCTTACAAACAAACTCTTGTGGGATTGGGATCTGATGGACACAGAACTTGCATCCTTGGCAGCAGGGCCTCCCTCCTAGTTTACGTATTTAAGTAAACTACCCTCTTTCGGCATATGTGAATATTTTTGGCTATGAGTTGTTATATATTTAAATTCGATCACTCTTCTGTGTAGTGAGTAGTACTTTAATCTTTCTCCTTTCGTTGGCGCCGCTTTCTCTCTCTTGTCTCTTTCTTCCTTCTTACTTCGAGATTTTTTTTTAATTTTTCAACCTCCCCCCCCCGATTTTGAACTTGTCGCTTACGATTTATTTAACGTACAACTCTGATCTGAAATTACCAGCTGAGACGTTGCAAGACACGATTCATGGATAAAGTAGATAATGATTGGGTCCTCCGTCACATTTTGACCTATCGCCGAAATGAATAAAGACTCCATATTTGACGACACTTCAATTACGTTTTTTTTCACCGTCGTCCCTTTAAGTTTTTTTTAATCCATTGGTCACTTTCCTTTCTGTTTTGGTTTTCGATTACCTTGTAGTTGATCTGGGCCCAGAAATTGTATTTTGGTTTATATAGTTATATCTTTAGAAATGCTCTGTGTCACGTGCCTGCCTCACAAAGTTTTTTTTTCATTATTTAAGCACGAATTGATTATATAAAAGTTAAAAAGTTATAGACGCGCGGTATCAGATAAAAAATTCAATTCTTTTCCAAATGTAATGTTGGAAGTCATTTGTTTTCTTGGACAATGTTGCAACCTTTTCAAAAATTATTGTTGGGGTGATTAATTTAAATGTGTGCGCATTTATTATAAATATATATATATATATATATATATATATAGAGAGAGAGAAATGAATACGTCGAAGTGTATATGTACTTAGTATGTGAATATGATTTTAAAGTAAAAGTATGATATTAAATGTATTATATGAATATATGTAAGAGCGCTCGTGTCTGTCCCCCTAAACGTGTATTGGTTGCTATAGTTTACCAGTAAGTTTTCCGACGAATTTAAGAATGTCGATTTTGTCAAGAATACCGCCGTGCACTCAAGTAATTTTCCTTTTCTTCTGAATCGATGTAAATAATAACCTCTGTAATTATGTAATGGCATGTATTGAAAAGTAACGGCAGGTCTAAACGTAACCCACATCATAACGAATATTATCCCTGAACTACTAACCTAAAACCATTGTGGAAAGTGCACCTTGAATCCTTCTCACCTGCATATGTATCCTATGACTTGACCAGTTTTTTTTTCTATCCTCAATTTGAACCATCATACTCCGTACACCTGTGGAAGATCGTTTTTTTTAAAAAAAATCCGAACCATGTATACATATATACATAAATTTATATTGAGTTTATAAGTCTGATTTTTTTTTCCTCTTGGCTAATTCATATGTGTGGTCGATCCTAGAGAACAGAGTTCAGATGCTGGATGGTTATCAATCACCGGTTGGAATAACAGTACAAAGAATGATTTCACCTTTCTCGTTTCCAGGTCTAGGTCTGGGCAATCCCACGGTCGTGGTGCCTGGAGCTAGGTCTGGGTGGTATGAGGGAACATGTGTCTATTCCGAAGCATTCCAAAATTGATTAGTCGTTAATAACATTTAGAATGATTCATCTTTCAACGACTTTCCCGACCTTTTACTATATTTCCGGAATTATCCAGTAATCTGTTTCTTATTAAAATACCCTATTTCTTTTCTTTCTTCTTTTCCTACCTCCTTCTTTTACCCTTCTACTTTCTTCTCTTTCTTTTCTATTTCTAAATGAAAGAAAACGGAGTCATGATTGAGAGTAGTCGCTATTGGCACGGTCAATAAGTTGTTTAGATGAGTTTTCTTCGGGAGTCCGATATGGAATAATCAACAATAACAAGAAAGTTTATTGAAATTTACTTTATTGGAAAATAATCATGATTTCAATTAGTAGGTGTTGTTTAGTAATCGCCCTCGTTAAGAGAGAATTTTAGCGACTTCTCTCCAGTACATTGCACGTTATTTTTTCTTAGTTTTTTTTCGTTTTCTTTCACTTAAGATATGAAAAAAATACACATTATAATACCAATTACACAGCATTATAATATTGCCTATAGGTAGTAATAAACGGTTCATACATGATTTTACTGATTATTAAAAAAAACACACACACACACACACTATGTAACACACATTACATTATGTAACACACACACACATTACTTTTGTTGGTGCAGTTGTTAAATGCAACCCATTTAGAAATTTGTTTTCATACTTTCTCGCATAGTTTTGTTCTCATTGATTTGAATATCCTTCTTGTCGTCTCCGCAGTTTAATTTTCTTCTCTTCTTCCTCCAGCTCCTTTAGTTGTTGCTGTATCTTCCGTTTCTCTCTCCTCTTCTCGTCTCCAGCATTTATTTCTCTTTTCTTTTCCAAATACACCTGATATTGTCTCATTGAACTTCTCACTGAATGTATCATACCTCTTGTAATTGTTAATCCTGATGATCCACCTATTCTCATCACAGAATCATATATGATCCGCTGAGCCACCAGAGATTCTTCTTGTAAGTTCTCAACAATGAGAATTTTATTTATTGTGAGACCACTTTCAAAAAATGAGTTTTCGTGAAAGAAGATAAAACACATTTCATAACTGACCATAAGTCAACGAAGTTCTTCCCATTTCCTAAGTAAAAAACTCATCAAGTCCAATACCATCTCTGTCATTGGCTATGAATTCATTCCAGTGTTCCTTAAATTCTTCAGTCTGAGCTTTCACTGTGAGCTGGAGATATTATTTCTTTGCGTTCTTAGCCACTTCTCCAGGTATCCTCTCGGCACCATTCAATTCTTCTAGAACAGCGTCTACCCTTTTGAGCAAATATGCCAGGATGCAGTTAGATGTGTTTCTCGCAGAAAATTAGTTTCAACAAATATATCAGAGAACACTGACTCCCTCAATATCATCATTGAGAACACTACATTTTGCATCCAGCAACAGTAAAGAAATCAACCCTATTTCATAAATTCAATAATTGAATAATGCACCTAAATCGATTTTTTCCTGACTTTCCCTGACCAATCTGCCATTTCCCTGACTTCACCTGGTACATTTTTACTTCCCTGACTTTCACTTATTTTCCAGAATGTGGACACCCTGGTAAAGGTTTTGTATGTATTACTGTTTCATAGAAAAAATGGTGCCATATGATATTTGCCGTTGCGTGAGTACGTATTGGTTATTTGTCTTCCCATGGAGTTAAGAAAGCTACAGGAATTGCGTTTTAATTGCAATTCAAAGCAAATAATATTGTAATTGCATATTTCTTTAAATGTCATAGCATATGCTTGCAGTATTTACTGTATTTTATTTTCTAAGAGAAAAAGCATTCCTTTAATGGCATGCGTGGAATTAAAAGTATAAGTTGTTCATTAATCCCCAGTTTCAACATAACTTCTGCAAAACAAGCCTCATTATTCATTACTATGATTAATATTATCCTTTCTATTTATTTGTTTTGCGAATTTATTATTGAATAATCTGATCAAACAGTTTTCCAGACAGAATTTTAAGATTTTTTAATATATTCATGAGCAAGATCTCAAATCTCTTCTTACGCTTTCGATGTTTAAGAGTATAAAGGGCTAGTACCTACCTGTATTGCTCTTATGAATTTACTTAAAATAGAAATACGATATACGGCATTTTAAGTGAAAAAGATAGTATCCTGTTAGTTATACAACCTTTCATCAAACAGTGTTAGAAACAACTAGGAAATCTAACATTGCTATACAATTGTTCAGATCATGTCTTGCCCCCCACTTTTAACGTCCAACCGCCGCCACTGGTGTGGAATATGAACGTTTTTAAATTAATCAAAGCTAAAATTAAAATGAAAGAATAGTGGAACAAAATACGAGTGAAACAAGAAATTATAATGGGTGATTCGATGCAACAAGAGTTTGTGCAAGACACACCGGAATAGCGGCTTAACTTGGAACTTTTCCTGGAGGGGTAGGCATTAATGCTTAGGTAACTAGAAAAATATCAAGTTGGATTTTCTATTAAAATTTGAAATATGAAACCCCCCATCTAAAATTTTAGAAACTTAATAAACTTATATTACTTCTTACCATTCTGATATGCGTTTTACTGAAGTAGGGCTAGAGAGTTACATTTATGCTTCATCTTAGGGCGATATACAGGATGAACACAAAGATAGTCCCTATGATTTCAAGATGTTATATAATTAATAATTATAGGAATATTCTGAAGAAATTTTGTTGGGAGCTTAGTTATCTTAAAATACGTTCATATCGTTCTTTTGAGAATCTCTAGTTCGGACTTACGTAGCTAGAGAGTAATGATGTGGAAAATGAAGTTTACTTCGCAACAAAGATTCTGGTGCGTGCTAGAATTTGTCGAAACATGCAGTGTTGTAACAGTGTATTGTGAATTTAAACGGCAGTTTGATGTTGATTCACCTACACCCAACTCCATTGTGCAGTGGCATAAACCATTTGTTGAGACAGGGTGCATATGTGTTTTTGTGCTGCGTCAGAGCGTCGAGTGTACAGTCCATTTTTCTTTGAGAAACAAATAATCACAGCTGAATGCAACGTGGCTCCTTTATTTTTCAACTTTCAGCAGAGGGAGGTGACTACATTCTACAACAAGAAGGATCATATCCGCACTGTTATCAATCTGTACGCAGTTTTCTGAACAACAACTTTTCAAACCGATGGATGGGATGAATTGGATCCAATGATCAGCATTTTTGCAGGTGACCCCTACGATCAACCAGCATTAACCGTGTGTGACTTTCAGCTTTGGGGGATTGTGAAGGGCAAAGTTACGTACCTCCATTATCCAAAACTCTCAATTATCTTTAAGAACGTATGTGCAGCTGTCAACTGCATCACATCAGATATGATTCAGAATGGGTGTGATTGGATCTCGATTACCGTATCAATGTTCTACTTCTATACAGGTGGAGCGCATATCGAGTGTTAGTAATTCTAATCAATATCACCCAGAAAGTTTTTGAGTTTATGTAAGTATTGCATAAATTTGGTCTGGATAGTCCTTTCGGTATTAAAGTTATATCCTTTATAAATCAAGGACTGTCTTTGTGCTCATTCTATATTTTGTTCAAATGATGGGACAGCAGTAGTATAGAGCGTCATAAGGGGGCATATACTGTACGAGTTCAAACTGGTGTTAAACGCCGCTGCAGCGGGTCAGAAGATATGTCAGGCCTTTGGTGAGAGTGTCGTGACTACGCTGACAGCGGAGCGGTCCGCGGTGGTTTAACAAGTTTAAGGACGGTGACGAAACACTCGAAGACGCACCACATGCCGGAAGACACGTACAAAATGAAGATCTTCAGGCACCAACTGAGGCGACCAGTGGACAGACATGTGAGAAACTGGGACTGTAAGTCAGTCTTAGTGGAAAAAACATTCGACAGCACCTCAATCAACTTGGAAAGCACTACAAATTGGGTCGATTAGTCCCACATGATTTGACTCCTGGCCAGAAGGCAACGCAAACAGACACCTGTGTTTCTTTGCTGTTTCGTCTGATGCAGGAGCGATTTCTGGATAGGGTGTTGACATGTGATGAAAATTGGGTCATGTACGAAGCTCCACGTTGCCTTCATCATTGGTTAGCATCCCATGAACCGGTTTCAAAACAGTCGAAACCAGCACTGCACCACAAGAAATTCCTCTTGTGTGTTTGGTGGACTGCTCGATGCATCGTGCATCGGGAACTACTATCAGCTGGTCAGAGCATCAATGTAATTGTGTACTGTCAGCAGTTGAGTCTTGTTTTTTAAAAAAAACTCAAAACTCAGGAGCCTGCACTTCTGAATCGCAAAGGGGTCCCAGACAACGCTAAGCTCCACGTGGCATGGGTAGAATGACGCGGGACACTATTCTACGCCTTGGATGGGAAACAGTATTGTATCTCCTATACTCCCCGGATATTGCACCTTCCGATTATCATCAGTTCCATTCCTTGGACAATCACCTTAGAGGACGCCAGTTCAAATTCCTAGTAGAGGTGCAAAATGCACTTGATACCTTCTTCGCTTTACTGCCCACCAAGTTCTACTGCGATGGAATCTATGACCTTCCAGAACGTTGGCAGAAGGTAGTCTATGCTGCTAGGGACTATTTTTGATCTTCCAGGTACGTCTTAGGTGACATATTGATGTTTGAAAGTGGTGAGTGAGAAAGCGACAGAACGTTCTTGGTTAAATTGTAATAGTTTTGTCTGACGTCGTTAAGCATATTATTTCGAGGTAGTCCCATTATTTATTAAATGGACTGTGTATACTTGGCCCATTTCAATCTTCACAATTTACGTTTAGAGAACAATTTAAAGACTTAACAAGTACCAATATTATTTCTGGAGGCCCTAATAGTAGACCTTTAATGGAAATGGGTCCAGATAACATTTTGCAACGTGGTGAACTTATTCCACGCGTTAATTATATATTCATGTTCGTACCATAAAAAATGAAGTAAGAAAGTTTTATTTTGAAGTGGGTCTAATCGAACCACACGAAACTTAAATGGAGGAGCAGTTGCCTTCCACAAAGTTACGGCCCTGCGTAGTAGATACATTGGCTATTAAAAAGAACATTGATTCCATATTACCAAGTGCGTCATAATACAGGGTGTCCGAAATGGGAATGTCGGTTTTTAAAAATGTATATTTTTAATATGGTCAGAGATACAAAAGAAAAAAAAACATTCATATTAAAGGAAAAGTCAAAATGTTTTGTTCATCAAATTTTCGTACTTGAACCACTACTGGTAACGGCACTAGTATCGCCGATAAACAGAAATGGCGTCGGCATTGGAAAAGCGCAATGCGTGTGGAGGTTTGCAGAGACAAAAAGTGTTGTTCATGTTCAACAAAACTTTCGACGTGTTTACTACAAGGATCACCCATCACACAACAGTATCGAGGCGTGGAATGATCAATTTTTTTTTAATCAACGGGGAATGTAGTGAAACAACACAACGGTGGCAAATCGCGTGTGTCAGAAGAAAATGTAAGATCCGAAACACATGAGCGCACGCTGGGAATCAATCCCCATTCTCCTACGCCACAGGTGCGTACTCTAACCGCTTAGCCACAAGGGAGCTCCGTACTAGCAATAAGTTGGATATCATCATTGGAAGATATGCTATTAGTCAAATTGGTCTACAATTTTCATAATTTTGAACACGCAATTAACTGAGAAAATTAAATTTAAAAAATGGTTAATCTCTCATAAGACCCACGCCTCAAATATTTTATCAAAATGTCGGAAGAAAAAGAAGGATTTACAAGTAAATACATTCTTATCATGTGCGTACGTCATAGTAATAAAAAGAAAAGAAACACAAAGTAATTCACATTTAAATTTAATTCTAGTTCACAATCCAGGTGATTTACATTTCTAATTCATAAATAGTAATTATTATACAGTTTTGTTAATTATATTGTCAAATTCAATAAGTTAATTTTTTCACCAAATTAAAGTAAACAATGTGAACAACACACAAATCGCAACTTTGAATTTTGATTAGTAAGTATTTTGACTGTCACAAATTTTCCTCCAAAGCAGAAAGTTATAATTTCGAAGATCTCCAACCTTGACGATGGAACGTCAGAAATGTGTATTGCTGGAAAAGAAAGCTAAATTTGAATTAATGTCATACTGTCATATTTTCGTAAATTCAAAGCTGCGAATGATATAGATCAACTATCCACTAGGTCTTAGTAATCAGCATGTGCATTGAAGAAAAAAAAGTTTGAAGTTAGGTTTCCTGGAGTTTGGTTTAAACTGCCATATTAATTATTTCGGTGTTTCTTGATAACATTATTTATTATGTACTGGTAGTGGATATCAGCTTAAGCAGCATAATTGTGAACAGTGCCCCAAGGATATGGGTTATACGTATGAATTCTTATTTGTTCAGGAAATGTTTCCGGCATTGGAAGAAAATCTTCAAATAAAGCCATGACCTGTTCAGGAGCAGAGCAACTAGAACATGAGCCTTCATTCATCGGTTCATTCACGGGATATATACCCACATCTGTTTCAACACCCAATTGATATTGATCCCAAGGAAAGACAGAATTAACAAGTGAAAGATCTGTTGGAACAGTAACCTCAGATTGCGAAGTTGGATGTTGAAGAATACTAATCAAATTTCGATTTGGTGCATCTAATGTTTCTATTTCCTGAGAAGAAATAGGACTAAAATGGGCAAGATCTGTTGAAAGGGGAGAGACAGAACGTGAAACTGGAATCTGGGAAACAGTCATAGATTCTTGAGCTGGTACTTCCATTGTATCAGTGTCCAAAGATGAAGTAGATCTAGCACGTGCGGTATATGTTGAAATGGGTATCACAGATCTTGAAGTTGGGTTTTCTCTAAGGGTAATTAACTTCTGATTTGGTACTTCTAGTGGTTCCCGATTTTCCAAATTTTTCCAAGGTGGAGAATGAACTGGTAAGTCTTTTGCGGAAGCATGTTCTGCAAATGTTTGTGTTAATGGTTTCCTCATCTCCATCAATTTTCGGATCTGAATCTGTAAAAGAAATAATGATGTAAGTATATCAAAAGTTGTGATCTTATTCTATAATTGGAAGAGAGAAGATTTCTTCATTATGAAGATGCTAAACGTACCTAGTTAACACATCCCATGAAATATTGATTAAGTTTCTTCTCAAGATCAGGAATATTGTGTCTCAAACTTAGAAGTAAGAAGGCGTATCATAATTTTCCTTTTTCATCCAGCAAAGAGTCAATATATATCATTGATGTTAAATAACATTTTTGTGAGTTAATTCTCAATCATCACGTCACATTCCTTCATCTACAGGTCCAAAGAAAGTTCCAATTATATTTCAGATACAAGTAAAACTATACGCGGTTCAAGTTAGTGCCGGCCTAAGGAAAGCTTCGAGAGAACAATCCTACAAAATTTACGGTTCTGGAAGTAATTTAAAAACAAATAAAACGTGCGGGCCAATGTACTAAACTTTCTCACTCTCACTTCTTCATTTTTTTTATCATATTGTGCTGTAGTTAATAAGAAAAACGTTTATTTGCCAGAAGTTCTTATACAGAACTTCTGGAAAACTGTATTGATGGAAATATCTCCAAGAGCAAATTACCCCTATTGGATTCTTTTCATGATAAATTATTCATACTATATTGTAGAGTTGTTAGAGAAATATTTTTTCTAACTCACCTCCAAGAGTAAATTACCTCCTTTCGTATTTTTAATGAATGATTATTTTCAAATATATCATATTGTAGGTTTCTTATTGAAGCATTTATTTATCAGGTATGAACAAAATTGCCTTAGTCATTTTGAGAAAATAGGAAACACTCACCTCCAAGAGTAAACTATCTCTTCTGGAGTTTTCTCAAAGAAAAGACTTATGCCACACAATGTGGTTGCTAACGAAATCTTGATGTATGAAATATAAACCATTAGAGCCGTTTTGGAGAAAATTGCTACTTTTGATATTTACCCTCCAGTAAACTTTCCTTAATTCGGGTGTAGGAACAAAATTTCAAAAATTTCCTTCCATAATCTTATAGAAACCTCAAGTTTAAAATTTGGGGCGAGTACGTTGAATGGTACGGCCTCAAGATGAGTGAGCTTGTTTACATCTGGACGGATGGACGGACAAACAGATGGACATATATCCAAAATTTACTTTTTCAGCTTGTAGGGGGCATGAAACGTCTAAATCGTTGAAATCTCGAATTCGACTTTTGTCACGATCACCATGTACACTCATGTCCAAAATGATCGTCGCATATCTATAACTGTCTTCTTATAAGAATATAATTTGATAATGATTTTTAGGGTACTTTTAATACTGATACTATGTGTATAATCAGGAAATGTATATTTGTGGTAAATTTCGTAGGAAAAGAATTATAAATACGAAAATTAGAATGAGTAAAACAAAATGTTGCTAAATGGACAAGAAAGTTTTATTTTCGCTTTATTGCTCTCATTTATTGCTCTTTTGACATGAAATTTGCCACATACATGTCTTTGCCGATTATACACATACTAACATTATAAGAAATACAGGGCGAATTCATTAGCAAATTCTATTCCTATAACAACATATTTATAGACATGCGACAGTAATATTGGACATGAGTGTACTTTCTTCTCTCCTATCGTCGTCCGTCGGACGTCAGACAAAATTTTACCGTCCTGCGCTCGTGTCCTTTAGTCAAAATAAGATACTTTATTAACGAAAGTGAACGTCTATGGAAGGATTGATAGATTGAGAATGTGGGAGGCAGGAAATGGAAAAATTCCGAGACAAACCCATACTTGATACTGTCTACCATAACTCTCATTACATGGGATCGAAACAGGGAACTTACGCACCAGAGATGACATTTGGCTATTGAGTCTAAAGGAGACATCTCCGCGTAGAGGTTGATGTATGTATTGTCTTATTTTGGTGTCAAGAATCACTCCAAAAAGATGTTGGTTTTCGGTATATATATGCAGTGAACCTTCGATTTACGAACCTCTCGTTTTAAGAATAATTCACTTTACAAGCATGTTTTTGTGAACAATTTTTCCCTTGCCTTGTGTATAGTATTTCGGGATATGAGCATGTGGCCACATTTGCACGCGTCTGGTAGCTGCAACCTACTTTTTTGTTCTTTTTGCACTTTTCTTTTTAGCCTCATATTGGTTTGGTTAATTTAGTGTTATTATTTGTCTTTAAAGAGAAAATGTTATTTCTATCTTATATATATTCTTCATCATAAAAAGCAGTTAAAAATATATATAAAAAGATACATATACAGCACCGTATTTCAGTGGCTAGAACAGATTAATTGTGTTTACATTAATATTAATGGGAAAAATAATTGTATTTACGAACATTTTGTTTTATGAACAGTGTTATGGAATGTATTAATATCGTAACCCCGCGGTCCATATGTATACTTGCCTTTGGGTAGTTGGGAACTTCGGCTCTTGACCCCTCAGCATTTGCATGGCCTATGGTTACGTATCATCTCATATTTCAGTCTTTGCTTCCGTTCTTCACACGGCAAAAATAAGATTATGGCATTATTCTTTGCGAAACACTTAAATCCCTTTCACCCTTAAAATACACAATTCCAGCAAGGTAAATGATAATAATAATAAAAACATATCGGTACAAATGCTAACCCTGTTCAAATGATTCACCCCCTCTTTGCTCCTGACTGACTCTTTCACGAAGACTGACAACTTGCAAGTCGTGTTTATATATTGAGAATAAAAATTAGAAATCGCCCCCTTTCTCTTCCTAAAAGCGAAATTTCCGGGAAAAGATGTGTCATGTGCCCACTTGTTTTGAATAAGGAGTTTATATAACAAGTTCCATATCCTTAACATGTCTCTAATCTTAAAGGATTTCGAGATATGGTAATTATGTTATAAGTATTACAGCCCCTAACATTTTTCTCCCGTCCTTTTTTCTTAATTTCTAAGGAAATATTGTCAATTAAAAGCCTAAATACCAATTTTCACAACTCTAAACCTAACATATTTTGAGATATGGCCATCTTATCTTATTTTAATAATCGCCACTCCCAGCTTTCACTTTACACACATTTTAGCTTATCTTGTGAATGAAATATTTAAAAACCGTCGAAGCAAGTCTTCAATTATTTCAAATGAAGAGTGTAAATATCAAGTTTCTTGTTCCCAACGTTAAAGGATGTCGAGAAATGGCTATCCTATTATAACTATTGTAACCCCAAAAATCCTTCTTACATCACAAATCCTATGAATTATGAAAATTTTAAGTTTCTAGCTAAAACGGTTTGACCTAGGTGATGATCAGTCACCCACTTACTCTGAATTTCTTATTTTGTGTCTACAAGTCCTGGGGCTTCTGAGATTTTTTCCCCCTTAGGTTCGAGTCTGCAAATGTTTCTTCCAAGTTTCTCTATCTTCAGCTCATAGAAACATGTTTAATAACAGCGTAGATCAACATCTATATATTTATTAGCTTAGGAAATGCTCATTTAATCAGATTCTGAATCGACAGAAAGTGCACTATCATCATCATTGTGCACAAACCACAAACTTTTAGTGAACCTTAGTTGTGCTCCTCGTGAAACAAAAGTTGGCAAATTATGCATTGATGTATCAATTCACCATTTTACCTCTGGTATTGGAATGATCATCTAAAGTTACCACAAACTATGATTTGATTCGATTTTCCCTATTATTTCCTTTATTCCAATATATTATGGTCACTTGTAAAAATAGTTTGTTCATAGCTGTCACCAAATATATCTAGAATAGAGGAAAAACATTAATTAATTTCGTCCCTTCAAATTCCTCTTCTTATTGAAAACCTGATATTTTAAGAAAGACTTAGTTAAGCTGCGTAAGCTGGAAGTATTTCGAGTTATCACATTACAGTGTCTACCATTAGTTTGTTCATATGAGGGTTCTCATATTACCCAATTTTAGCAGGTACCACCCGATTTTCAGGTCTTATATTCGTTCCTTGCGTACCTATATTTGTCCTATATTTTTTGACCTTTTTCGTGATTAATCATCTCATAATCACGAAAAACCACCCACCTTTCTTG
Source organism: Thermobia domestica (assembly GCF_964235325.1). NCBI lineage: Eukaryota > Metazoa > Arthropoda > Insecta > Zygentoma > Lepismatidae > Thermobia > Thermobia domestica. The sequence continues at coordinate 113,232,690 of NC_137461.1, read as the reverse complement.
GATTGAAGAAAAATCTAAGACTACTTTGTTGATAAAGTGTTGTTATATTCAACGTAAACCGCAATATCTCTAAGTCAATCTCAATCACGATTCAGTTAAATTTGGACTCGCGCTCAGGCTCAAACTGTGAGCTATTTGCCCAGAGCGCGTGAGCAGAGACGTTTGCTAATAAGAGATTTGCTCTAATATACAATGGTTTTCTGTGTGTAGTTTATGTGTTTTTAATGTAATGTACTAGAGGTTCTATACGAATGAATATTCTTTTGTGGATGTTGTGATAAACACACTTGAATTATTCATGACTTCCTAAACTACAGGGATGCCGAAGGAAAAATTTCAAGTGTAAGTTTAAAAACTCTTATAGAACCAAATTTACGTTTGTTCGCCAGGGCAGAACTCAGTTTGAAGCAGAATGTACACTCTGTAAGTAAGTCACAGAAGAAAAAGCGGAGGACAGCTTTGTTCCCTTGGTATTACCTGACCAGGATAGCAGTGCGGTTTTGGAAGGATGGCGCTGCTGTTGTGTTTACATCAGTTTGTTGGCAAGCGCGGTGGGACAGGGGAGCGGAGAGTTTCATTCTGCAGTGTATCCAACGATATTTAAAAGTTGCAGTTTGCATAGCCTAATCTCTTTCCGCTTAATAAAGAACGTCGTAAGTTGTGTGGTTGTAATGAACCATTCCTGCAGTACTGCAGATGTATTGTGGATAGTGATATATGAATGGAAATTACCAATTTAAGAACAACATAGAACAATTGACAATTCAGAGAGCTTCTACCGTGTATTAAGCAGATTGTATAAACATTGACTACGTTTTATTCGATGTCAATACAAAACAGGAGCAGCCTGCAAAACGCTACTCGCTAATTTGTTCGCAAGTTAATGTGGAGGATGTATTTTTGTTGTAGTTTTTTTTTTGTTTGTTACTTAAAATTTTCTGCAAATAACTTCAATAACTTTTGAAACTGTTTGTCTTAGCTTGAGCCAGAGGCGGATCCAGGCTGAATGTTTGGGGGGCGGTCATTCGAAGTCAAATCAAGGTAAGAGTGTATTGCAAAAAAAAGAAAAAAAAGAAAAAAGAAAGAAAAAAAAGAAAAACAACTTTAGTAAAGAAGAAGTAGCTATTTTCTGCAATTTCTAGAACAGATATGGCCACCTGCGATTTCGAAGGTGGACATTTTATTGCACAAGAACGCCAATGTAAGTAATTTCTTGCAATTTATTGCTTTATTTGACTTCTGCAACGTAAAAAAAGTAAGGCCTACCTATTTTAGGTTTTATTTTACATTTATAATACAAAAGTGAAAATTCTTAGATTTTATTTTTAAAATAAAAAATATCCTATTCTGGGGGGAGGCAATCGCCCGGCCCCTGGATCTGCCCATGACTTGAGCATATGCGTGAAGTGATTTATTACGAACAGGACAAAAAGAACTCTGATAGATTGATTACAATTAATCCGGTTAGAAACACTGCTGCTTGCATTTTAATTCCAAAACCGGCCGCCCGCACTCGTTGGCTGGTCAGGATATAGTGAAAGACAATATGAGTAAATGCAATGATGGGCATTTGATTAAAGTATTGGAGAACGATATGATCCCTTTCTACACTGTCTGCAGTGAATAGATTGAGAAGTGGATGTCACAATATACTGAAGTACATGGGCGGCGCTTAGGGGGGCAAAGGGGGGCAGTTGCCCCCCACTTTTCTGAAATGGCCTATTAATGTATATAGTTTCAACCAGGGAAATTCGTATATTAACTTTGATATACAATTATTCAGATCATGTCTTGCACTCCCCACTTTTAACGTCCAATCGCCGGCACTGCTGAAGTATCTGTGTTTGACTGGTTAATGCTCGAAAAAGAGCTGGATTGGAAAAAAGTAGGAAAAAGTGTGTTCTTCCTAAAAGAAAGAAATGTTGTTGTGAATGACTCTGTGCTGTTTGATGAAATAAGTACTTTGAAATTGTACGTAGAAAAGCAGAAAGTTACATAAAGAACTCTTAGTGTTTCTGAGAGGTGGGTTAATTAGTCTACATGAACAACTGTTCTGCTGACGACTGCACAGAACTATTAAGAATAGTGCAATATTGTTTTGCAATACCTGCTCACAACGCAGTTGTTGGAAGAATATCTTTTGTGCTAAATGTCCAGTGGACAGATGAGAGAAACAAGATGAACGTAGACACTGTCAAATTATTACTACTGGTTTTGTACGATACGAAAGACATATCATGCGTTGAATTTTATAATAAAATTTTATGCAACCGAGATTTTTAAAAGAAAGTTAAAGGGAGTGAAAAATATGTTAAAAGAAATGTGGCATAATCATACATACTTGGATTCAATCCATGAATACTAATGTATTATCTCATGGGTGCATATTTCTCTTTGACCATTCTGTCCAGTTCACCTGAACAAGTCTATATTTTTACCTAGTCTATGCATTCACCTAGTCTTTATATATTCAGAAATGATTGCAAGTTGAATTACAGTATCCTTAGCATTTTGTTTAGATTAGATTCATTATTAATATTTTTTCTTTTAAAATGTCTATGCTGTATTTCATATATTGTGAAATCTTGGTAATTTTGTATGTTAGTGCACTTTTAAGTAGCAATCTTTAAAAATGACGAGAAATTTTACAATGAGAGATGGACCAAGACTCCTAAATATGTTTTACATTTCTTATGATAACAATTTAGAAATTATTTTGTGTTTCTTAGAGAGAAAACCGTATGAACAATATCTGCCATATATCGCTTGATTTTTTTTTGAAAACTTACCTTACAGATATCTTACTGTAATATTTACTTTATAATTCGAGACTCACATTTGTTGAACTTAATAAAACATTAAAGGCAAAAAACTAAATTTGTAGATGTCATTTAACAAAGAAATCACTTAAAGAAAAAGGCCCGAAGGATCCCAGGTCAGTATTTGTAATACATAAGTTCACATCAGTACTTACTTTCTAGAATCCCTGCTTTTCTAATTTTTAAATATGGCAACTCTACTTCATATTCATTGTGAACTAGTTGTGTGTTAAGGATTGCCCGTGAGAATTGAAATTCGTCACACTGTAAGTTATTCTGACGAGCTTACCAGTAAATGCATAGCTGAAAGAAAATAACGTACTTTTTCCTGCCCAGTCTCCACAGCAATTCACTTCACGTCATTATTATACTTTGAGTCTACGATATTAACAATTAAAAGGAAGAAAAGTCTTTTTTTGCCTGCCAGAACATTGACAATTTCCAGCGTAGTTTTCAAATTAAATACCTTGCTTTGTCTTCTACGTGGACGAATTCGCATCTGTACACTCGAAACTGTATTTCTTACTTACTATTTCGCTCACCAGAGTGCAGATGTCAGAGGAAATAACGCATAATATGTTACTCGATTTTACTTTTTTTCTTTTCTTTCTTTCTTTCTTTTTTTTATTAAAAGAGATGTATGTTTCCAGTCTATACTTTTATGAATCATCAGCAAAACACAAGTACAGCAATATTTCTTTCTTTTACCACACACACACTCACACACACTCTCTCTCTCTCACACACACAAATAGAGAAATAATTATTTCTGTAACACAGTAATGGAACGCTCCATCTTCTCTTGACCTAACTAATTAGATTGTGACACTTACCGGAAGTTCTTTTGTGTTTATGTTTTTAAATGGTGGATATTTCATTCCCAATTTATCCTGCTTGTTCAGTTTAGAGTTCGTTGTTGGATGATTAAGGTGATTTACTGTTACGAGGGGTTCTTCATCGATGGAAGGAACATACGATGATGGTTCTATTAAGGAGTCACTCCACTGGGCTTTATTTTGCTGGATCTAAAGAAAGAGAGAGAAAAAGCACTGAGAATTGAAAAAGATAAGAAGTGTACAATCATTTTAAAATGATTAAGAATAAACAATGCTGTTTCTACAATAACAAACAATCGAGTTGAGTAAATAAACGGTTAACAGCTTCACGAAGCAATCGAGAGGTTCCTGTTTTGAATGCTACTGCTGGCTATCCTTTCTACCAGATGAATGCTAGGATCAAACGTTCAAGTGTGTATATTGGTCAAGTCTCTTTCAGAATTCTTTTCCATAGAACACTGTTAATTGTTATCATTGTTATATGAACAGCTGCGTCTAAATAAATAAATGAATAAAACTATATACTGCAATTAAAAATGAATGTAATGATGATTGCTTGCTAAATTATCCTAGATCCTGCCACGGTTTTGATGATTTATGGTTAGTCAGCGATTTACCATGACCTAATTTAGGTCTTTAGCACATTTTTGGTAGGGGGAAGGTAAGGGGTTACACGTAAAAATATGATTGGCGGCTAAGTTCTCCTAGACTGCTGCACCGATCTTGATGAATGGGGCCCGGCCTAACTTATATTTGCAGCACATTTTGGTACGGAAAGCAGAAAGAGTAGGGGTGGGGTGACATTTAGAAATAATCCAAAACGATTGATATTAGAGTCCAATTTATAGTTCTCGAAGTTGAGATGAATAGTAACACTACTGATACCATGTAAGTCCAAATTCATCCACATCATAATGAAGGTGAAGGCTGGTAATTGGAAGGAGATGACATGAAATAATAATCGAAAACGACCAATATTAGTGTTTAATCCGTTGTTTTCGCCGTCGCTAAAATGATGACGCCTTTGATGCTGTTTAAATCCTAGTCTATCGCACATCAGTATGGGGATGACGAGTATGTTTGGGAGGGGAGACTTGTAAAAATGATCGATATTATTGCATATTTCATAGTTTTCAGTCGCTGAGATGAAAAGTGGGACTCCTGATACCGTTTAATACTTTGTCTGCATGGGGGTAAGGTTTTAAGTGCAAATTCGTTCACCATTCGTATTATAAGGTGTTCAAATACTTCCGTAAATCTATTTTCCTAGTCTAAAGACAAGATGTTTCAGTTAGTAATCTTTAAATTAAACACAGTACATTGTATTTAGACATATTCAAAATTCTTAAAGTGTTTCGAAATTCTATCTTGGCAGTTGAGAAACGGCATATGTCAAGCACTTTCTGCTCGAACTCATCTGCACGAACTTCCAACTATTATGACTCTCTAAGTTGATAAACATATAGTTGCGTATTTAAAGGAGAATAATATAATAAATGGCGTTAAAACACTAGAAATAGAGTTTTATTGCGTTCAGAAAGAAAAAGAAAACTGGTTGCTATGGATTTCAAATAAACGATTCACCTCTGGTGCATGGGGTCCATGGTTTGATCCCAGCTCGTGCCAATTGAACTTTGTAGTGGACAAACACCGCGTGCTTGGGTTTTCTCGGGGTTCTCCCGCTTCTTCTCACTTTCTTTATTTCACCATTCAATTCATTTCTCATCATCACCGTCTGTCTCCTTTAGCCTAGCCGGCATAAGCGTGGGACGTAAAACTCGTTTCATTTTCAAATAAACGAAAAAAAAAACAAAAACAATTTTACCTCATATGTTAGAATTTGAATTTCGTTCATAGTTCTTTTCTCCTTTCCCTAGGGAACACCCTTGGGAATGGAAAGTTGGTTAGAATGGAAAGATCGAAGACTCATAAGAAACTTATATATGAACCAACTAGTAAGAGTTAGGATAGGGGAAGAACTGACGGAGGAGAGTGTAATTAGAAGGGGAGTTCGACAAGGATGTTGTCTCTCGCCAACACTATTTAATATCTATCTAGAAAAGATAGTGAAAAAGAGCCTACATGATGAAGAGGCATTTCCGTAGGAGGTAGAATGGATAGATGCATAAGATTTGCAGACTGTATGGCGCTTGTTGCAGAATCTGGAAAGAAAATAAATAAAATGTTAGAAAAAATGAGAAAGGGCTTTGAAGAATATGGGATGAAAATAAATGTTAGAAAGACGAAACGGTGATTGGAACGAAGCGGTCTGTGTCAAATATAAAAGTGGGAGGGGAGAAAATAGAACCAGTGAATAGTTTTTGATATCTGGGTAGTATTCTTAGTAATGACGAACTGCGAACATGAAATGAAAGCAAGGAATGGCAAAAGAAGCCTTTAAGAATAAGAAAAATCTGTTTTGTGGGACCTTGAATAAAGATTTGAGGAAAAGAATTATAAAATGCTTCGTGTGGAGTGTTGTACTGTATAGGGCGGAAACATGGACAGTACGTAAAAGTGATGAAAAAGGACTGGAAGCCTTCGAAATGTGGATGTGGAGAAGAATGGAAAGGATTAGTTGAGTCGAGCGGAAAATGAATAAGAGGGTGTTAGAAATGATGGAGGAGGAAAGAACACTTTTAGATATTATTGAGAAGAGGGAGGGAAACTGGTTGGGACATTGCCTAAGAAGAGATTGTATCATGAGGGACGTCCTAGAATGTATGGTGGAGGGAAAGAGAGGGAAGGGACGAAGAAGACTACAGTTGATGGATGATATTAAAACAGAAAGATCATACGCGAAGACGAAGAGGTTAGCGGAGGACCGTCGAGCATGGAAGGTTCTCAGCTGTGGCAAGTGACCTGCCAATAAGGGCAGAATACTTATGGTGATTATATATATAATCGCCATATATATAAATCCCTCCTTCCCCAAGTTGAGAAGCTGAATTTCGATTTATACGGCATCGAAAGTATCACTATCCGTCTCAGCGACCCCGAAACTTACGGATTCGACACTAATGTCGGTCATTTTGGTTCTTTTTTTATATATATTTCCTTCCCTCCCCTAAGTTGCACCGTCAAAATGAAATGATAAAAACCATCTCAGTCCCGAACCTCATCTATGCTGAAAATTTGATCGAGATCGGTTGGGGTATTCAAGAGTTATTAAGTCACAAACATAGTTACTTTCATTTTATATATATAGATAGATACACCGATATATTTACTTTCCTATATATGAAGATTTTTGTTCCACCGTTATTACCAATAATTCTGCATTTGATTTGACTATTTACACCTAGAATAAAATCTTACCTGTGTATGAAGTAAAATTCCTAGTACAACTAATGAAGATGATACTCTAGCCATAATTCCTTCGGAAAAAAGTATGTATGTTGATTTAAGGAAAAATATATTAGAACTGTTTTGATTATCTTTTCGATATCCCCTTATATTTATCATATATTGAAGTCACATTTAATTTATGTTGATTCTTGGAGTCACATATATGAATTCCATAGCAGCAATTAGTTCAAACAGGAAACAAATTAGCTAGTTTATTCATGCTCTCTAAGTTTATTATTTTGTTTGGAAAATTATTGAAACGTGAGAGTGTTATTGGCATGATTACTATCTAATTATTTATTGTTTATCAAGTTCTACAAATAGTACCTAAAGTATCGAATGCTAATACATGATATTTATGATGAATAAAATATTATAAACAAATATTTTGTTTCAATTGAAGTTCTTCCTTGTTTGATGACGCTTTCTGCAAACAAATTCTATTTCTGAATAAGGAACTATTTTAATGACATCATTTTGTATGTGCTGACAAATGTGAATCTGATAGGTGTTATTTCGATTCGAATATTAATTACTTTTTTTTTTTTTGTAATGGAAACCTTAAGGCCTTGCCTGGCATCAAACAGAACGACTGTTCGACACAGGATCAGTGTCCAGTAAACCTTATTAGTCAATATATTTTCGCTAAATTAAGTAAAAAAAAAAAGAAAAGAAAAAAAAACATACACACACACGTTATATCCTATAGGACAACAGTCCCCAAAGCTTCTGATCTCTTGATTTTGAGTTTGACACTACTTCTTAGCGCAGAAACTATATGGAGCTGAACCTTAGTGATGAAAATTTTCTGTTTCATAAAAAGTTGTTTCATTGTTCATTCATCGTTCTTGTATGGTAAACTTTATTTATTATGATGAATAAAATATTATAAACAAACATTTTGCTTCAATTGAAGTTCTTCCTTGTAGAAGTCCCTTAAGAAATAGCTACATAACGAGAAAATCTAACGATTCTTCATTTCTGGAAAAATATGTTCTAAAACTTTATTGTAGTTTTTCCACAGAATTCCTTTTTCATCACAGAAAAATATATCAGTCAGTATCATATACATAATACAATGTTTTCTCATAACTTTACTACTTATCTATATTCACGTATTTCCATCTTATATAAATAGGTAGCATACATAAAACATCTGCTGTAATTTCTCATTAATCAAAATTCCAACGTTTAACAGAAATGATTCATTAAAATAAATAAAAAAATTCGTTAAAAAAACGCCGTATAAAAGAGAAGCACGGAGCTGCAAGCCACGAGTCATTTAATTTTAATTTACAAACTAAAAATGTTTTTCTCCCATTTTGGTTACATATTTAGTTTTTCCTTAATGTAATTTGAGTCTATTGTTTCTTTCATCACATTTTATACAATTTTTATAAATAATATCTCTATATATAATACCTCGCCAAGGTCAAACCGCTTAAGCTAGAAACTTGAAATTTAGACTGGATATAAGATTTGTAATATAAGGTCCCACTGAGGAAGGATTGTTTTTAGGAAATTCGAAGAGGAAGAGGGAAAAAGAGGATCATTTATTATTATTATTATTATTATTATTATTATTATTATTATTATTATTATTATTATTATTATTCAATTATTGTCTTAAAATAGCTATATCTCGGTATCTCTGAAGGTTAGAGACATGAAAATTTGCTATATGGACTTCTCATTTAAAATAATTAGGTACGTCTTTAAGCGTTTTTGATGTTTGATCTAAAAGGGAAGGGAAAAAGGAAGGTTGAAAAAGATTGGGGTTACAATTGTTACATTTGCATTGTCATATCTCGAAAGTCGTTAAGAATAGAGATATTAAATTTAGTATTTAGATTTTAAGTTTAAAATTATCAAAGACATGTTTCAGCGTTTCTTTTATATCTCCCATGAAATAGAAGAAAATAGCCGCGAAGAGAAAATGATGGGGACTAGAATTGTTAAAATAAGATGACCATTTTTATAAAATTTGTTAAGATTACAGACATGGAATCTGGTATGTAGATTTTTCATTTAAAATAAAGACGCATTTTAGCGTTTTTCTTTCGGATTTTCGCTACAAGAAAAGAAAAAGGCGAATAAAAAAAGAGTTGGGATTGTACTGTAATTGTTATAATAACATGGCCATATCTCGAAATCCCTTAAGGTTAGTGGCATGGAAGTTGGTATTTATACTTTTAATATGAAATAATTAAATACATGTTTCAGCGTTTTTAAATGTTTTTACAATGGTAGAAAAAGGCCTGAAGAAAAACTTTCCAGGAGGAATCCTCCTTGGTGCATTCCTATTTGTATGGTTATAGAGAAATAGATGTTGCTGTATTAAAAATTATCTTTAGAAGGAACTAGGAACTTTTATGTAGTTTTTCATTTAATAAAACGTTCAGCTTATTTATGCATTTTCCATGTGTTTTACACACACAGAAACACCATGTACATTTTTCCCTACCAACCACGAAATGATATTTGAAAATTTTCGAATTGTGAAAAGTTGTTTTTGGAAAATTATAATTTGCTTACATTTAATATTCCCAAAGATGCGTTCAACCTACGTATTTTATAGTTTAACATGCAGTTAATATTTGGATGTGAATCTTTGCTTAGAACGGAAAATTCTCCGGAAAAATATAGCGCATTTTTTAAATACCTCAAATCACTAGTGGACCTACTGCTTAAATTGTTTCCTAATAACTACTATTTCTGATCCAAGGTAAGTTAAGGTACCTTAATCAAGGATTGACTCCAGTACTACATGCACTGAAAAAAATTGCATTAACCACTTCACCACACGGGGACTAGCAAACGTTTTGAGTAGCCGATCACGGTTTAGAAGAAAATTCCTAATGGAGATCTAAATGAGATCTTTTTGCTTTTACAATATTTTGATTCATTTACGTTATGCTCAAGTTTATCCGAATTGTAAGTGGGCGTGGTTAGAGGTCCGACTCTCAGTGAGAAGTATACTCTTCGAGTACAAGGTTAACTTGTCACAATAGGAAGCTATAAACTTATTAATTTCTAAAATTAATCTCCAACACGATGAACAATTTGGTAAAAGTACCTTTATTATCAATTTCATATCATATATACTATAGTAGAAAAGGTATATAGGTTAAGACACAAACAAGCATGAAGTTAGCTAACAAATTAAAAATAGATTGATCACAAGAGGGTAGTTCTTAAAAAAAAAGTGGCTTGCATCTAGGATCTTACAATTGAAAACCTATACGAGGATAGAAGAATCTGAATTAATGGCATATCCCGAAGAATCACACACAATTGTGAATCATTTGTGACGTATGAAGTTAAAAATTCTACCGCATATTTTCTGGTCTCTCCTGTTTGTTCGAAGAGTAAATAAAATTTTGAAATTGTATTAAGAGACAAATTATAATGGAAAAACTAAAGGTACTGCGTTGCGCAAAATTAATGCACACGCATGTAATATCACGCATACCGACTGGTAGTGCCACATAATTGGAATGAATTACGAACACTTTACTAACTCGGTTTCAAATTTACATTGTATTGAAATACAAACATGTTGTTGCAACTAGAAGTTAGAGCTCTCTCGTGGTTAAGCTGTTAGCGTACGCGCCTTTAGCGTGAGAGAGCTGGAGCCTTCATTTCCTGGCTGGAGCTCATGTGGTTCGGATCGCACATTAAACTATAGGTCCACGTCTAATATAGCCTCGGTGCTGAAAGGGATGATAAACTAAACTCAAATCGAATCATGTTACTAGAAGTTACTAGAGACTGCAAACACGGAAGTGATACTTCATTTTGGAAATTTACCACATCAAAGAAACTATTTTACTTAAACATATAGTAGTACATACTAAGAAACGTAAATATGTTAAGTTTCCTGTTAAAGTATACTTTTTCTGCAAGTAATAGCCATGAAGCAAAATACGTTTGTATGTGATGGTGAGACACAGACAATTCACTACAACCCACTTAAGTTTATTTCATACAGAAGTCGCATGTATAATTCTCTGGCGAGTCCCACTACGTTTTGCGTAGGACTAATTTGAACAAAGCATACTCTGATACCACAACTCTCCATTTGCAGAATTCGATGAGTCAGTACCAGCAAATTCATCATCGTTATACCATAGACCTTCATCTATGTGTTAAGAATCAGTTGCACTTGACAAGAAGACGTGTTCCATTAAGAATGAAAATTTCATAAAATGTTAATTACTTTATACAACAAATCTTCAATTTCTTTTTCCACTTCTAAATTTGAATTTTTGTTAATTACCAAAAACTACCCACTGTAAACGTGCATGTTTCATAATGAATACTGCGGAGAATGTTTATGTTCAGTTTGCCACAACTCAAATTCGGTGGTTTTTGCCACGGTATTATTGTAGCTGATTTATCTTACCTTATAATCATAAAGATTGACACAAAATCGACTTATGAATTAAGTGTTCTCAGATGACAACACTATAACAATCAAATCTGCAGGTATATATATATATATATATATATATATATATATATATATATATATATATATATATATATATATATATAAAATTTAAAGTAACAATGTTTGTGACTTCTTAACTATTGAACCATCCGACCGACCTCGATCAAATTTTCAAGAGGTTCGAGCCTGGGATGGTTTTTATAATTTCACTTTGACAGTGCAACTTAGGAAAGGGGAGGGGAGATATTTAAAAGTGATCGAAAATGGCCGAAATTAGTGTCGAATTCATAGTTTTTGGGGGCGCTTAGGTGAACAGTGACACTTCCGATATCGTTTAAATCCAAACCCAGCCAACAATAGTAATAGTTAATTTTCGTATATATATATATATATATATATATATATATATATATATATATATATATATATATATATATATATATATATATATATATATATATATAGAGAGAGAGAGAGAGAGAGTTTGCTTATTATTATTTTTCTGATTTTTCATTAAATTTCCTTTGTTTCTATCGATTTAATTGATTTGTTTTACATAATTTTACCTTTATTTCTTCAGGTATTGAAATAATACCACTATGTAAGAGATCAAAGTTAGGTCGAACAACCAGACATGTAAATGCCGTGCGGACTCAGCGTCAAGGGGAAGCAATATAACAGAACACACTGCGACTGCAACTACGTAAGACATCATACTTAGGACGGAGAACCAGATATATAAATGTTGTGCAGACTCAGCGACAAGAAGAAACACTGCAAGAGTACGCACTGCGACTGCAAAGTGTCAGGATACATGCAGCAGCCGAAAGCCGTGCAACCGAAATAGGTTATCGTCGCAGTGCAAGATTACGAGATTTGCGACAAAGATAGGCTTCGACAGCAGCAACTACTTCGCCAAATCTCTGGGGAAGAATAAATAGCATACACAGAAATGCTCAAGCAGACGTTAGACTAATGACTTGGAAAAAGCTTGCACAGTTTGGCTTTCCATTTACAGTAGAAACTTTTTACAATGATATTCCTTTACTCAACATCGAGTGAATGTCTGCACAGTGCAGTAATTGTACCGCAATGAAATGGAAAGCGGAAACGCCATGAGTGTGTTATGCAGTTGGTAAGGTGAAAGCTGATGATATCCAACAGGTTCCCGAACCATTACTCTCACTTCTAAATGGTTTATATCCGATGTCAAAACACTTCATTGGTAACATAAGACGCTACATCAGTTGCTTTTACATGACATCATTTGGAGCACAAAATACAATTGAAATAGGATTTCAACCAACCTTCAAAGTTTGGTTTGATTTAGTTTAACGTCCAACGATTATGCCCGCTAGGCTAAAGGAGAAATAACCAACCTTGAAAGTTCAAGGACAAATCTACTATATTTTAGGACCGTTGTTACCTGTTGCAGGAGACTATCAGTTTCTTCAGTTATATTTTACTGGTGACGAAGAAACTGAAATTGATAGACAATGTAGTCTCATACAAATATTAACCGAGAATTAGTTGAAACTCTTCCGTCAATGCTCCACAAAGGAAATGAATAAGTTCGTTTCTTCAAGACTTCCATGGAAAAGCTCGAGTCTGATACACATAAGATTATCATAAGAGCTTATAATAAACCACCAAATAGTCATACACGGCGTTTTAATGCACCAACTGTGGATGACATAAGCAAGTCATGGTAGGAAATTGTGAACGATGAGATATCGTCATCCAAAAATAGTCGATTAAGTTGAAAAAAGTAGAAGAAACTCACTAAGTCTTTGCAGTATTCGTTAATGTTTCCCAAAGGAGATTATGGTTATCATTTCGGAGTGATCCAAACACAGGTGCTCAAACGAATAGAAAGTTAACTGCAATATATTTCTACTCCTGCAGCTATTCTTGGTAGACATGTATGTCAAAATCAAAAGAGATCGACTTCTGTACATCAGGCTAAATCAGAAAAAAAAATACCCTGCGAAAAATATATTCACTTTTGAGATGCAGTTAACTCGGATCGAAGTTTCAGCGACATCGATTAAGTGGTGATTTTGCATTCTTCGTTTACAGGAAGCCCAAGATATACGTATGAGTTCATTCAAAATACAATGACATATGTTAGAAACTACAGTCACCCTTCTCTTTTCATAACTTTCACATGCAATCCTAACTGGACAGACATATAATACAAGACAATTTACAGACATAACAATCAACTCCTGATAGATATGACATCACAGCCGGAGTTTTTAAACAAAAAATTTGACGTTCATTAACAAAGGGACGCATATTTGGAGAATCAATTCCCTGAATGGCAAAAGAGAGAATTGCCTCATGCACATATCCTATTATGGCTGAAGGAAAAAAAATCATTTGAGTGATATAGATCGGGTAATTTCAGCTGAGTTCCCAAATCCGTCGACAGGTCCAATTCTCTTTGACGTGATAAGAAAAAATGTGGTACAGAGACCATGTGGACATTTAAACCCAATTTAACTGTGTATGATCGATAGTAAATGTACAAAGAGATATCCGTGAAGTGTTATTTGATACACAGACAGGAGAAGGTGGCTACTCTCAGTATAGAAGAAATCTTCATGAGGGAAGTTTTATTGCAAAAACCAAAATAAGAGGGCAAACAAAGGAGATTACAGTTGACAACAGCTGGGTAGTTCCATGCAACCCATTACTAAGCAAGATTTTTCAAGCCCATATTAATGTTGAATTTTGCCCGTCAGTCAAGTCAATCAGGTACATTTGTAAGTACGTTAACAAAGGTAGTGATCATTCAGTATTTGGAGTCGAGAAACAAACAAACAATGAAATTGAAAGGTATCAGGAAGGAAGGTACATTAGTGGTGATGAAGCAGCTTGGAGAATATTTGCATGACAGATTTCTAACTGTTCAGCACCTTAGCTTTCATCTAGAAAATGGTCAAAGAGTTTAATTTCGGGAGCAGAATATCCAAGAAGCTGCAGAAAACCCTTGGGATACAACTTTAACAGCTTTTCTCAAATTGCACCAAATCGACGCACTTGCTCAAACATTTCTGTACGTTGAAGTACCTAAATACTTTACATGTAATGCAAGCAGGAAGCCTTTTGAAAAAACGGAAGCAAGGCATTCCCGTTGAGGACTTCCCAGGGTATTGAACATCGGAAGCCATAGGTAGAGTTCACACAGTGCATCTTAACAACCCTGAATATTTCTATCTACGACTGCCACTGCACAACGTTCGCGGTTCATCTTCATTTGCCGACCTAAGTAAATTAGACAGTGTATATTACGATTCCTTCGGAGAAGTAGGAAGGCAAGTAGAGCCAGATGTCTCTTAGAAGATGACAATCAATGGCAACAGACAATTAAAGATGCAGTTTCAATGCAATCATCTTATCACATTCGAAGCCTCTACGCTATCATACTCACACAGTGTCAAGTATCAGATCCTCAAAATATAAAGGAAAATATTAAAGATGCGATGTCTGCTGACTTTCTACTCAACGAGCAAATGAAGAGAAATAATACAGTATTAACAATGAGTAATATGCGTTACAATCTTGTATTTCTCGATGACATCGTATGTCGTGTGACACGCTACTCTGTTGATCATTTTGGACTACCTAGTATTAACTAAGTCACCTTCCTTTACAGTGATATTTCGAGAGAGACAAGTTACGATGTGCATCCTCAAACCAAATCTGTTACTGAGAACGAGCACAAGCTTCTTCCGGAACAGAAGGAAGTGTACGATACAGTCATAAAGTCAGTCATCGGAAAGATCAGATCAATATTTTTTTTAGATGTTTGGGGAGGAACGAAAGACTTTCAACATCAGTTTAATCCTGGCAAAAACCAGAACTCTGGAATGAGTTCACCATGTCTCATCAAGAATCCTTGGAAGCGCTTGATCAAACATTGCGTGACATCAAAGATAGTGATGTTCTTATGGGAGGAACAATTCTGTTTATTTCAGGAGACTTTCAGCAAACTTCACCTGCGATCAAGGAAGGGACTTCTGCAGATGAATTGAATGCTTGCATGAAGTCATCAAGTTTGTGGCGACATATACAATTACTAAAATTGACGAAAAACGTGCGAGCTCATCTCACTGAAAATGCCAGCGCTGAGAATTTTTCATAGCTATTGTAGACGATGTTACCGAATAAGAAGACATCATAACAATTCCAACAGACATTTGCAATTTTGTCGAAAGTGTTGAGAAGTTGAAAGCAAGTGTGTTTCCCAACATCACATAAAAAAATTTTCATGATGTAGATTCGTTAAGTAAAAGAGCGATATTGATTGCAAAGAACGCTGCTGCAATCCCTCTGATCAATATGATATTGTCTGAAATTCCAGAAGAAGAGATAAGGTACTTATCGATAGATTCTGTGACTGAAGAAAATGAAATTGTCAATTACTCTACAGAAATTCTAAACTCATTAGGCCTACCAGGAATGTCTCCACAGGAACTGACACTGAAACGTTGAGCGATAGTAATACTACTTCGAAATCTGAAACCTCCATATTTGTGCAATAGGACAAGCTTAAGAGTTGAAAATTGTTTGAAAAATTTGATAGAGGCCACTATTGTAGCAGAAAGTTTAAAAGTGAAAAGATATGCACTACAAGAATAACTTAGACCCCCAAAAGACTTCACTATTTTATTCAAGAGTCTGAAATTCCATTTGAGACTGTCATTCGCAATGACAATCAACAAATCTCAGGGACAAACATTCACAACAGCAGGAGTAGATATGAGAACCCCTTGCTTTTCATACAGCTAACTTTATGTGACAATGTCTATGTAGAAACATTGTCTACCAGAAAGCGCTTCAGAAATAGTAAGAAGTGACTAACGGAACATAATACTAATTTATAAACTACAAAAAACTAAGCGCACTGAATTTATAACGACGAGAGAGAATTGTTACTATATCCAAACACGCTCCCGAACATACACAAAAACCGTGTGAGTATGCCTGCCACTACAAACAAAAACAAAGACAAACAGCATACTTCACGCATACCAAACACATGAGATAAGGAGTTGTGCATTTAAAGTGTTTATTCTAATCCAGCGAGGTTGATAATTGACAATAGTCTATTGTATTTATTAACAGAATACATACAAACGGTGCCTAATACTTTATTGAATTACTGCGCTCTCGGCAGTTAACACCACAATTAAATTTGTTCCATTGAATTCAATCACTTAAAGTAATTATTTGTGTCCTTAGAAACCAGGCAAATGCATTTACAAATTACTATGAAGTACCTTTTGTGTGTATTTGCATATGTAGCATATCATCAGGACCACCCATAACGGTGGTAGGGCAATCACGACAAATGCCAAGGCCTTTGGGAGGGAGGAGTGATAAAAGAATCTTTTAATTTTTCATAACTTTTCTACAGATTAAACTAAACAAAAATAGATCTAAATATATGAATTTAAGAACTTCTTAAACGTTGGTAATCTTTGGTAATAAGAATCAAGCTTAATTCATAGATAATACAAGAATCAAGCTTAATTCATAGTTTAGTGACTTTTATTTTGTTAATTCGCTACAGAAAACATGTCAGATACAAGTAACTGCACTCAAAGTTCCACTGTTGTTGACGTGAACTTATCCTTCAACTATTAAAACAGTATATATATATATATTTATATATATATATACAGGGTAAGTCAAAAGTCCTTGGACACCTGCATAAGTTTGAAAATCGACGGGAAAAGTAAAAAGTGATGACGAGAACAGAGGTTTGATGAGGGGCCACAACTTTTGGAGTTTATGTCATTCATGGCTGCCATCTTGAAATCCGCCATTTTGGATTCAAGTCATTTTTTTTAATGGGAAGGGGGGTGTATGACATTAAATAACACTAGCTTGAGCTCAGGAATTTAGTGGGGTAACTTGTTTTTTTCTATCTTGTACAGTTTAGAAGTTATTAATGTTCAAAGGTGGGAAATTACCTTGATACTGACCCAGTTCTCTCTTTGTTCCAGGTGATCTAAAATGTGTCTGACACGTGAACAGAAGATCGAAATCATCCTTATATCAGGGGAACGCAGCTACCGAACAATAGCAGCTGACTACAGCAGACGGCACCCAGACAGAGAACCGGTATCGCACAGCACGGTGGCTCACGTGATCACCAAATTCCGGGAGACGTGCTCTGTTCAATATAGGGCACGTAGTGGGCGACCAAAGACTGCCACCAATGAGAAAACTGCAACGGCGGTTGTTGAAGGTTTGTGAAAAGTTCTAGACGAAGTACCCGTCGTGTGTCCCTAGCATGTGCAATAAGCCAATCCTCCGTTGTCCGGATATTGCACGCCAATCAGAGGCATCCTTACAAGCTGCACATGCAACATAAACTGAACGAGGATGACCCTGATCGCCGGTTCAAGTTCTGCATGTGGGCTACTGAACAACACGAACTGGATCCTGCGTTTGCCAAGGCATAATGTTCAGCGACGAGGCGTATTTCACTTTGAACGGGGAGGTTAATCGACATAATTGTCGATACTGGTGTGACGCAAATCCGAACTGGGTTGACCTGGTGTGACGCAAATCAGAACTGTCGAGCAATTTGGGAACGATTTTGTAATCCCTTTTTGGAGATGTCCTTCAACGTCTTACCCAGGTAAGTCCAGATCTCCGAAAAATACTCATTGGCAGGACAACGGAGGACAGATCCCGGAAAGCGCTTATATAAATAAATAAATAAATTGACGCCTGAACACCGACTCGAACATCGCGATTATATCAGGTTGGTATTCAACTTAGGAATGTGTTCTCATTATAACAGTGCTAACGTTTTTAATTTCAGCGTCCTCGTATATAAATGATGGACATTCCAATAAATGTAACAGAGCTTTGAAACGTGACAATTCAACTGATTTTGTTTCTTCAGAGAATTCAAAATAAAACTTTATATTTAAAAAAGTTCCGCTATACTGAACACAAGAACCTATCACAGTCAGGATCAAGCTCCCGCCCTTTGATTCTATAATTTCAATACCATTACTAAATCCGCTTAGGAATCAGGCAACTTTTAAGAAATTGCGTTTAATATTGCTAACAGAACCGCTTCAAGTGAAAGTTTACACTTTGAGTTTTGAATAGCCATTTTCTGTCTTTTTCAATAATTTCAGCTGAAGATATTGATTGATTTTCCATATTGAAACTGTGGATTAAGCGTGACTTGTATGCTGATTGCAGAAATGAGAAGCTTTCTGTTTGTCTAAATTTCGCATCTATGTGAGCCTTTGTAATACCTGTGTACTGTATCAAATTTTCCCTCTAATTTCCCCGGAAATATTATTCGCGTAATTATTTGTCTGACTAAAGTTTCATAACAATAAAGGCTTTTTGCTTATAGTTTTCTTATTTTTTCTCAAAAATTATAAGTAATTATTCATTACTACACTGTTTTGTTAAGGAAAGCACAAAGAAGCAATAATATCTGAAGAAAACCGAGTTATTAATGAAAATGTAGAAGTTACAGTGTATGCGATTTTTTTTTTCGGATGACGATACATGTAGTAAGACACTTGCGTATTGACAAGCGCGTGAGACTCTTGTACTGGTGCACGGCGCGCCACTGGGCATATGTGCTTCACAAGACCCTACCACAATATCAAAATTCATTCAAGTTTATACGAAAATATTTAACCAAAAAAATTAACAGAAACAGTGTATGCATAAAATAAGTTTATTTTTATTTTCAATTGTATTAAAATTTTGTGCGTTCGCGTGAGAGGTTTCAAACACTCATGAAGCTAGAAACAGCACAACATGAAATCTGGCCCTGTCTGTCACAGTTTCTGTCCATTCATTGAAATATAATTTATTACAATCATATCTTTTTAAAATTAATACACAAATAAAGATAGACATAGGCAAAATGACGAAATTTTCCTTCGTTCTACTAGAAGTTCAAAATTCGTTAAAATGAACTATTTTAACACTCATTAAATATGGAACAGGGAACAAGTAATAATTTCACTATTCTGAAAATTTTGAGATATTGGTGTTTCTTACAGCGACATTGTACTGTATTTCATTTTTTTTCGATCAGTAGAATTTAATTCTCCACACTAATTACTTGGTAATTCTATCCCTCAACTCACTGTTCAAAGACCTACAAAATTCACCTATCTTATCAATACTTCTATCGCTATTCCTGTTTCTCTTTTGGTTCCTTGTTTACACTTTATATGGTCACTTTATTTATACTAAAAGATAACAACAAAAGTAAAATATGAAAAGTATATGTGATAAAGCACATCTTGAAAACTTCTTTTCAAATTTCTCAAATGCTTATTAGCACGAAGGCATTGCAACATTTGTTTTACCTTCTGTTGGTTAATGATAATAACTTGCTCAATGCCTCATATGTGATATTTCAATCGATGTTATATACGTACATTACCAGGAAAGAACAACAACAAAAACACGTGACACACAAATCTCTAATGAATTTTCTAAAGAATGTAACAAATTAATGTTATCAGCAGAATTACTTGCAAAGTGAAATAAAGTAAGTCGATAAATATATATTTATTGCGTTATAAATGTGCAAAAAAAATTGAGTTTTTAAACTTGGAATGCTAACTTTATTTACCGAGTAAAAGAAATAGTATGCTGTATATAAAAGTATGGTAAATATAAAAGAAAATAGTTTTATTTACAACCGTCTAAGTGATTGCGTTTTTCTTGTGAATTGTGATGAAGACAATGCTCTTGGAACTTCTGGGGATTGTACTGGGAATTGTTCTTTTTACACAGGTATGAAACAAGTATAAGTTGGGAGTTATTGTTATTAAAAATTCTGTTCCGTTGACAAGTCTTGGGACAAATACCAGAGATCATTTTCACCTTAACACCTTCGATTCGAGTTTGGAAATACTTCTTCCAAGTTCCGCGATCTTCAGCTTTCTTCTTTAACTCGCAATATTTTCCTCGATTTTTCAAATGATGGATCGGTTGTATTCTTATTCTTCCTACTACTTGCATTTCTTCCATCTTATCATCTATGGTGTTATGAAGAGTTCAATGTCTTAGCGATTATCCCATTCCAAATGCTCTTCATACGAAAGTGTCCTCTTCTCTCCTACCGCTTTAAAACATCTTTGTTTAGTGCTCACTCCATCCATTCTATCTTCTCCATTTCTTTATAACACTATATTTCGAAGATCTTAATATTTGTTCCTAATTTTCGTAATTTTTAAATCTAATTTTTAAAAGGAAGTAATTGCTGCTACTTCATCTATGCAAGGCCGAATTTACCACTAGGATCACTATACAGGGGCCCAGGAGTGCAACTTTCTTAACGGAACATGTTGGACGAAAATTTAATAAGCCAAGCGAAAACGAAAAATGGAAAATTTGAATGTAATAATAATATAAAAACATGATTGAAGTCAGAGTAAATGCCTTACAAGTAGTAATTTCTTTAACGAGTCTTTTGGTTTCAGTCATTGCTGGTTGAAGTTGAAGAGAGTGTTGTACTTGCAGAAGATGAGTGCAGGAGCTGGGTCCTAAGGGTCTGGACCATCCCGAAATCCCAACATTTCTCTAAATTTAGTCTATATTTAGGGATGGATTTTACCAATTTTAATACAATTTGTCCTCATATTGAATTTTGATCTAGGAAATCTTTAGACCCTCCCGAAATAAATTGCTGTGAACGTGCCTGCAGAAGACTCTTGCGTACGGGCGAGTATGTAACGTTATTATTGTGCTGGTGTGCGGCTTATCACCGCGTAGCGTTCATTTCCATGTATACACTTTATTCCTGTACTAAAATTTATGAAAATTTATACCAACTTATTGAATCAAAGTTAAGATTGAAGTAATGTTCTTTATTTATTTATATTCTATTGTGTTAAACTTTTGTACGTCGGAAAGAGATGGTACTAATTTTTCGGGATAGGGTGTTCTCGTAAACTTTAATATTTTCACAAACAATAAATCGGCCCTTGTCTATGTGTTATTTACAAATTTACAATACGTTTTACATCTAATTGTTTCAATTATGTTAGTCTATCCTTTTAGCAAATAAATGGAGTTTGGGGAAGGGGTGTTTGAACACGACAAACTACATACTTTTGAAATAGCTTCAGTGTATTTTCCTTTATTGAAGAAAGAACAGGTTCTACCTATAATGTTAAATTCAGTAGCGTACCAGAATTTCATTAAGGGGGTTCGGCACTATATCTCATCCTCTCAGGACAGGCGTGATTTATATAGTAACGCAGTAAATTATTATTTTTACATATATTTTGCTTGAGGGTGAACTGACACCACGAAACAACCCACTAATCAGATTTAAAAATATATATAGGAATACCTTGCACAAGGTAGCTTTGAACAACGTGGATTTTGTTCTAACACTGTTTTTTTAATTTTATTATTACAATTATTTACGAATTAGCAACTGGCTTGGCAATTAAAACTTTTAAAAATAATAGGGGAGAGTTCCCGAAGTTGGACCGGTTCCTAGATTGGACCGCCTTATATTTTGAAAAGTGGATATATTTTAAATATAAGAGTTAGCTACACTGTTTGCAGATAAGGGAAGGAACACTTTGTTTACAGTTTCTCGCCACCTGCACGCAGTAAAGCTGAGAACGGCGAACGTGTATGTTATGCAGATCTGTTAGTGCTGGGATCGCAAGTGAACTTACATCATTAACAGGTAAATATCAAGGTTTTAAACTATACACGCGTCAAATGTGTTGTTTTAACTACAACGTAATGCATGTGCTTTAATATTTCAATGTAATAGAAAATTGGAGAACACGTCTTTTTGTTTCAACGTAGCAGTTGCCCAGTTTGAACCAGCATGTGTTGCCTGGATTGGACCGGTTCATTGCAGGCAACCATTTTAAAATAATTTCGTGTAGAGTCTAAGAATAATTTTAAATAAATTGTATTACCTTGGGTAACTGCAAATATATTAAAGACGTGTTTCTCCATTATTTCAGCTCAAGAATGGCCCAAAGAGGACAATATGGCCAATGGACGGAAGAGGAATTACAAATGGCCATTGCTGCTTATCGAAATGGAGATTATGGTTTAAATGAATGCAGCAGAGTATATGGAGTTCCTAAAACGACGATTAGACGGCATGCTCTTCAGAAAAATAGTATCGTTAATGGAACCAAGGGACTAGGAAGGCAGGCTACCTTCAACCCAGACATGGAGAGGACTCTTGCGAAGCACATGATAGAATTAGAAGAGTGTTTTTTTTTTTGGACTGACGATTGCAGAAGTTCGGCGATTAGCGTTTGACTTAGCAGAAAAATGTGGTGTTTCTCACACGTTCAATCGGGAGAAAGGTTTGGCTGGAAAAAAGTGGTTCTATGCATCTATGAAGAGAAATCCTGAACTTTTTGTGCGTCGACCAGAAGCTGCCTCATTACAAATAGCAAAGGAATTTAACAGAGAAAATGTAGGACATTTTTTTGATCTTTTGGAACGCAATGTGGACCAATTCCAAATCACAGCAGAGATAATTTACAATGTGGATGAATCAGGATTCACTACTGTCCAGAAACATCTACCGAAAATAGTTGCTAAAAAAGGAAAACGTCAGGTAGGTGCTGTTACAAGTAGAGAGCGCGGAGTGAATACTACAATGGTATGTGCAGTGAGTGCGGCAGGTGTCTATATACCCCCCATGATAATATTTAAAGCCAAAAAGTGGAATAGTGATTTTGAGATTGATGCCCCTGCAGGAAGCATTGTCAAGATTTCGGATACATGATACATAAACTCTGATTTGTTTGTGGTATGGCTTGAACATTTTAGAAAGAATACAAACTGCAATAAACAAAATAAAGTTCTTCTTTTGCTTGATGGACATACCACACACAGCAAGAACCTAGCGGCTTGGGAATTTGCAAGAGATAACGGCATTATTTTACTGCAGCTACCTGGTCACACTACACACCGTTTGCTACCATTTGATGTTGCATTCTTTGGACCTTTGCAGACGTATTTCGTCCAAGTTCAACAAAAGTTCTTAAACACCTACAAAGGACATCAAATCAAACAATCAAATATCCCAGCTCTTTTGAATGAAGCATACGGCAGAGCAGCTACAGTCGCTAATGCCCACAGTGCATTTCGTGCAGCGGGGATTTGGCCGGTTAATCGTCACGTTTTTGCAGACCATCTATTTGCTCCATCCAATACTTTCTATTCTGATGGCAGTTCTCAACCAGGATGTGGGCTTCCCAAAGAAGATCGTACAAAACAACAAAGCAAGTTATCAACCATGCGAAGTCTAGAGTCAGAGCTCGAATCAGAGGACGATAGTGATCATGACGAGGATTATGTGCCACCTACCAAGAAACTAAAGAACTTCAAAAAGACCTTATTACAGATATCCCCTTTACCAAAAGCAATAGATCAACCAGGACCAGCCGGATCGCGAAGAGGCCAAAGTAAAGCACAGAAGGCTGTTGTAATCACAAGTAGTGCTTACAAACTAGAGTTTGAACATTCAGCCGCGAGAAGAAATAAGATGATCCAGAGGAAGAAGCAGTTGTTTCGAATCAATGAGAAGCAAACCAGTGGGTTTTGCTCCCTATGTAAGAAAAACAGGCAAGAAGATATGATTCAGTGCTTGAAATGCTGCCGTTGGGTCCACACTCGTTGTCCAAAGGTGAAACCAAGTAAAAAAAATATACTATTGTTCAACATGTAACGTTCCTCCCATTTCTTAAATACGCAAAGCAGATGCAACTTTTCATTTTGTACACAATAGCAAATTGTGTTAAGACTTATTTCAGTTTCGTAATTGAGCAGTGAATATTACTTTAATTTTTTTATTTCTACATTACGTAAGGATTCTGTAAAGGTAATAAATTTATCCTAACATTTATATTAATTGCGCAAGTACTTCTGCGTTTCAATTGTCAAGCATTTTCTTTCTTGTTTGAGAGTAAATTTATTTTATTCGTTAAAGTTTCTGCGAGGTCCATTCTAAGAAACGCGTAGTTCAACGTAGGAAACTAGTTTCCTTAAATGGACCGATGTCAATAATTTAATTTTTTTGTAATAAATATGTCAATAATGAGGTTTTTGTTACAGTATACACATCATTTTAAAGCAGATACAATATATTTTGAAATTAAAACATCATTCTCTTATTTAATTGTGTATTGTCTAGTTTATATGGTAAATAGTGGTAACTGGTTCAAACTAGGCAACTCTCCCCTATATTTTTTTATCCATGTTGTGTTTAAACACCTATTCTATTTTTATTTTTTGTGTTGAGCAATTCAATTTTAATTTTAATTGCAAGTATATCTCTACAAACATGGTTTTGCATAGCACGGAATCAATTTCTAAAACTTAGTTTTTATATGAATGAGCATCCTTGTTTACTCAATTGGATATTTAATTTTAATCTGGTGAAAGTATGTTTTTGTGTGACATCCGTGTGCTTGTTTCTGAATTTAGGCTCGTTGTTTTCCTTGAATTGCTGTTATTCTAAAATCACAACGTTGTGCGGATGTTTACTGTTTCAAAACAAGCAATACTAATTTCTTAATAATAAAATTCATTTAAAATAAACATATAATTTGGCCCATTCTGGTTGCATGCTCGCTACATTCCTCCGACCAAGATTCGACACGGGCGACATCGGAGTATGCGCCATTAGTCCTGTATAATTTAGCCTATTCTGGTTGCATCTTCGCTACACTATTGACGTCAGATTTAGTGTGTCATGTTTCCTGTGCACTTACTATCGACAAGACCAGGTTTACTTAACAACAAAACAATTGCTTTTAGGTGGAGCAGATTTGACAATAACCAGAAGTAGCTGTTTCATATTGTTTCGTTGGAAATTTTACATTTGAATATGAAGCTATACGTAGCCTTCCTTCCTTTCGAGTTTATTAATAACTTACACTTTTTCTCTTGACCGAACGTTAAACAAGGTCGTAAGGAAGTATTAAGGGACTCGAATGCCTACTGTAAGTACCTCATTTAATGGTGATGCTTAAACTTCCGAAGGTTGAATTTTTAAAATGAAATATTAAAATTTTGATCCAGACTCAAAGATCCAGGTAGTTATTTTTTAAAAACCTTTTCCCCTTGAAATACTCCCCTTTGCAATTAATATGGTATTAAAAAAGGTATTGAATGAAAAAATAATAATATAGAAAACACCGCTTGTCCACCTCTTTTAAGGATAAGGTAAATTAATTTTGTTATAAAATTAAAGCTAAATTTTGAATGTTTTATTAAATGGTGAAAATTTTTAACTTCATCACCGTATCGAAAATCGAATTTTTACAATTGGAATATCATAATTTTCACTTCAGATTTTGAACGTATAGCGGATGATATATATCTAGTGCCTGTGGCGGATGAAGCGGATGAAGCGAATATATATAAAATTTCGCTGCAATGTTTCCTTCTTCCCTAGAATTATATTCAAAATTTGTGCTACATGTTAAAAAGGTTCTTATCACATTTTCAATGCCACTTGAACAAAGAAAACAGTTTTGGAAAAAGTGTTTCACAAGGAAGTTGCTTATATTTCAATTAAAAGATATATTTGGAGAATAAAAATCCCCTGAATATTATTTTTACTTACATAACCTATCTTTATAATAGTAACGGTGCAGGATTCCGATACATACATAGAAGATATTTCTTTCTGCATAATTTATCGATCAACATTTGACAGACCCCATACTTTTCGAGTACGCTGACTTAAATATTATTTTCCAGAACTTTTGATTTTTGTTTCCAGTTTAACGTCCCGTTTTAGCAATGAAGGTATAAAACCTACAGTTTGATAAGCATATGAACCCTCACCGGCAACCGAACTTGGTCCTCTGCTTCGAAAGCATGAACACTAATCATTATACCATGAGGAATCTTGCTAGAACATTTAATATTTTGCTATTCTGAAACTACTTGCATATATAATCACTGTTTCTTAATCGTTTCTTTTGGGGTTTTCTATATGATAATGTAATTAGTATGCAACAATTTTACTCTACTCGTTGTATAGCATTAATATACGACGAGCTGCTGAAAAGTTCATAGCCCAACTCGAAAAGAGCGCACGTGCAATAATGAAATTTTACAGTTATGCTACATACTTCTCCCGAAATTCAATACACATCATTGTACGGCGCTCCAATTTTTACAGATCAGTTAAAAAATGTTCTGAGACTTTTCCTCGCACCACTGTTCCATACCACTAATTACCTCCTTATTAGATAAAAAATGACGTCTTTTCAAATGTTGTTTGTTTGAGTTTGGGGAATAACTAATATTCTGACGGAGCTATATTTGGGGAATAAGAAGCATGATCTATACATTGAAACCTTAGATCATGAAATGCCAATTGCATTTTCAGTGCTCCATGGACAGGAGGATTATCCTGAAGGAACATAATTCCTTTCTTTTTTAAATTTCCGCAGCCTTTGTCTTTCAGTTTTGTGAGTAATGCACAATAATACTCTGCACTGTATGTCTGAACCTTGGACAAGTAGTCTATGACTCCATCCAGCCGATTTCTGTCTCTTGAACTTGAGGCGAGGAGAATCTGACTGCCGACTGTTTCGCCTGAAGATTGTAGTGGGACAACCATATTTTGTGCATAGTTCTATTCGTGACAGGAATTGGTTAGTATTGCGGTCAGCATGGAAGAAAACATCAGTTGATATCCTTACTTCTTAACGCTTTCTAATCTGGCGCTTTTTTGGGAACTCATTTTGATGAGAGCTTGTGCATCCCCGAGTTATGAATTATATTACCAACGTGTTACCGGGAAATATTCACAATCTCTGTCATACATCTTGCTGAGATTCTGCGATTTTTAAGAATAATATCACGAATTTCATCGACAATTTCGGGGTCAGTCACTGTTTCTATTGTTTCTGTATGTGGAGCATCAGATGTTGAGAAATCGTTACATTTAAACTGTACCATCCACTTCTTCACTACTACATGTGATGGTGGAGATTCCCGTAGTATTTCACTGATTTCCTCATGAATTTGCTTTGTTGACTTCCTGGTGAAAGAAAAAAAACTTGATGACAGCTCTGATGCTGATGTTTGTGAAATTCGTTGGTTGGGCATACATGATCACTTCAGGATCCTGAAAAACGCTAAAAAAATTCGTTATTCACAGATATGTTCTTTAAAACTGTACAATTTCATCGTTCTTCCTGAACTCTTTCTAGGATGGGCTAGGAACATTTTCATCAGGCCCTCATATAACAATATTTTTTAACTATAGTATTAAAAATAGCGAATGAGAGTTTGTGTTTGTTTAAGGGTAATTTTGGAAAATACAAAACTAGTGGCTTTTCTCTAAGATGTTTTTAGAGGGGCTTTCAATACATACGGGATGACAGTAGTACTTTGAAAGTACTGGTAAGCCGCGTCCAGCAAGTATGAATATGCCATGGGCAAACACTCAATTGAATAACTCTTGTTTAGCTGGTTATAGGCTATATACACTCAGTTGAATAGCTCTTGTTTAGCTGGTTATATGTTATCTTCTTATTACTCTTTAACTCCATGGTGAATAGCAATAAAGTTAGAACAAAGAACTACCACTTATCCCAATGGCAAAAACTACCAACGTTTTGATACATTTCCAATAGAGCTTTTTAAAGTAATTTGAGGAACTATTTTCAAACATATCTGACGATGAGGTCACGAGAAAAATGCCCTCAGATTTGGAGCAGAAATAAATATAAATATCCCAAATGTCAGTTGCTTTTTCTCCTGATCGCATGGACGGATAGGTTTAAAAATAGTTCTAGTGGATTCTGCGTCCTCAAATTAGGATATTAAGCTCAATTAGAACGTTATCCAAGTCTGGATACTTTTATCATTTGCGGAAAGCTGATTATCATATTGGGGAATTCTATCCTGCGATTACTTACCGTTTTCAACTATTGAAGATAAAGTACAAAATATGACAGATGAAAACTTTCTGATATACACAAGACAAGCATATGAAGCATGCATTAATTTAATGTAGTGGGGCTTCGGGAAATCAGCAAAAGTTTTGAGTCGTTGTACAGCTATGGGCTTGAAACTAGTTGTATTGAGGATTACGACACACAGTAAACGAATATTTACTATATTCCGAAAGGGATGGAAAAGGAGAGAGGAAAGTTTTCTTTTTATTGCGCCGTTGGTCGCGTAACAGGTTTAGCATATTGCTTTTTTATGCACATTACGAATATTCCGTTTACTTGATGAATTTCGAATGCGTCACACAATTGACACAGAACACTACTACGGAAGACGCAAGGCAACGAGACTACAAAATATTGTCTAACGCGTAGATATTTCCTAGTATATTAATAAAAAACACTGGTAAAAATTGCTTGCGCAATTGCAGCCAAACGACTTTTAAGATTCAACACAGTTAATGTTTGTTCCTATTTGACTTCTAGATTAAAATAATCCATATCTTAGATGATTTTATTGAAATGATGTGGTCTTTGTATACAAAATATATAATCTCTAATACATTCTACTAATCATAGATACTATGAATGAAGAACTTTAATAAATATTTGCTTAGGGCAAAAAGAAAAGAATCTTGGAGTTTTGCAAATAAATGTAAAATTTCCGAATTATTAAATTGGAGAATATATATTATGTAAAACAGAGTCATTTCGGTTATCTTTATGTTTGTGTATTAGTACCCTTTGTGCAATAGATTGAAAATAAAGGCTTAACAACCCATGATATGAAGATCCGTATTTCTAAGTTTAACCCTTTGCAGTTCTTCTGTATTTCGACAGTTCGTCTGAACTCGTGTGACTTAATATCAAAGTACAGTGTTCCGTATGTAGTGATGGTTCCCAAAGTTAAAGCCTAACGGCATCTATTAAATCATGGTTTAACATTGTCCACCAGATGTATTAACAAGAAATTAAGCTACCATAATAACACTCGACAGTGCACGAAACCAACCCCAAAGATCATATCAAACTTCACTCCACATTGAACCGGTACGCACAAAATTAAATGTCACATTCGACAAAGGATTGCGAAAGGTTAAAAAAAACATTAATCTCTAGAAAAGTTAAAAAATCAATAATTTTAATTGTTCTCTTTCTTCACAGATACAGTGCAGTGAATCAGCAATTCAAAGTAACGATGACAACTATTCCTCTCCAGATATGCTTGATAAGACGTCGAATATTTTACATGAACGATACAAAACTCCCAAATCTTTAATTACCTCAAAGTACTATCCCTTGTCACACCAAAGTGTGCTAAATACAGGATTTCACGGTAAGAAAGGATTGGACACTGATATGAAAGCACCTGTAAAAGCAAATCCAGTAAGTTCCATTATTTCATTTTTTTTCTACTTCATAGCTCTGTTTTAGTTTTAATTCTCCTTCCTTGGATGATGATTATGATGATTAATATTTTGACTGTCTATTTCGTTATTGTAACTTTAATCCTTAAAGAAGAACATTTAGAATAAGTTATCAAATTACTATATGTATGTATTTTTTTAAAAGCAGTTTGGTTTACAAAAACTCCTTTATAGATCTACTCTATCCGCCCGCTCGAGAAATAAATCTCAACAAGTAGAGATTTTTTTTTCTATTTCAAACGTGACCCTTCTGGCGTTGCTGTCGATGTGTGTTTTCCTGTGCCTCCCTGTTCGTTGAAGTTGCTGTGGCTGAGATTCTTCAATAGTTTGATGCGGACAGGAGTTGTCACATTGAATTATTTCACGGGCTTCGCTATGCATTGTCTTGTTAGTCATTCTAACTAGGCTACGATCTTCACTCGCCAAGACCAAGCAACTGAATGACAAATTGGCAACACAGCCGAGGTCATTCAGTGTTTCCCCTAAGCAAATGAATGATTTCCTCCATAAGAGAACGGCGGGGGTGGTGCCGAAGTATGGTTCACATATTTTCCGAGGTTTACACTTGAAATAGGCTCTAATCGAACAATCACTGCCAAAATTTGTTAAGAATTGAGTTCGTTGAGTAAGACGATACTGAAACCGAAAGTGGTAAAATAAACAATTTCCGGTTTTAATTTAGATCATTATAGCGAAAACACGGTTACAGATACCGAAAAAGCGATTTTGTGCAACCGATTAAGCGTTTCTTCGCCTGCATCCTTAACTCTTACTAGAACTGGAAGTAGCAGAGATCAACCACTTCAAACAATTTCGGCTTGAACGTTAATTCTTATAGAGTGAAAACAGTTACAGATAGCGAGAAGTAATTTTCTGTAATTAATTAAGCATCTCAAGAATATATTCCATTTAAATTCTAATATATCTATTAAACCTGAAACTGGTAGAAAATGAACAATTACCGTTTTTTGTTATGACCATCATCATAGAATAAAAATCGTAATATATAGTGAGAGTGAGTTTTTTGTAATCAATTAAGTGTCTAAATAATATGTTCCATCTAAATTTTAATCTCTCTACTGAAACGGGAAGTAGCAGATATCAACCATTTCATGTTTCAATGTTGATTGTTATAAGAGTAAAAACTGTAACAGATAGCGAGAAATCAATTAAATGTAACGAGAACAAATTCCATTTTCATTCTAACATCTCTATTGAAATCGGAATTTGCCGAAAATTAACAGCTTCTTTTTTTAATCGTAATAGATAGTCGTTACAGAATAATAACAGTTGTGGATAGAGAGATTTTCTGCAATTACAAGCGTCTCAAAAGTAAATTCCATCTCCATTCTTGCAGAAATTAAGGGAAAGGAGAACGTGGAAACATGCAACACAGACGAGGGTAGGAAGATATCTAGGAAGCTAACATAAAGTTACAAAGGGAAACATGCAGAGCAAGGGAACAGTTTTACAAAGGAAAATGTGAGGACATAGAAGAATAAGAAAGTGTGGAAAAATATGAGGAAATGTACAAGGAGATAAAATCTGTAGAACTTCGGAGAAAACAAGGGAGTATTACGATGGTAGTAGGTAATAAGAATGGGAAGGTAGCCAGCGAGAGAAGTGAAGTTTTAGGAATATGAAAGAATATGCTGAGGACATATATAAGAGTAAGGAAAGACAGTGTGGTCTAGATGTTGAAGGAGAAAATACAGTACGCGAGGATAATAAACGGTTTAGTATTTTTCGAGATGAGTTTGGAAAAGCTATATCCGAGATTAGGAATTTAAAGGTAATCGGAATAGATATTATACCAATCGAATTCATAGGAATATGGGAGACAAGGGCAAGAAAGAATTGTTCCGACTCTACCATGAAATATATGGAACAAGAGAGTAGCCAAAAAACTTCCTGAAGACGATTATGATACCGATAGCTAAGAAACCGAACCCAGAGCGATGTGAGGATTGGATTACACAACTACTGTATTAACCTCACATCACATATAGCAAAATCTTTCGATTGAAAAAAAATATTACGACATACAAACCAAAGTCCTCTAAGTAGTGTACACGTGACACTACTACTTATTATAACGAGTAGTTTTATTCACGCTAGAAACGAGCAAAGAATGTTTCCTTCTCAAGTAAGAGGATTTCGTTCCATCATCATTGACCGATTTTAATCGTAAGTTATGACAACAATTCTTAAGTTTCAAAAGAAACAGATATCTTGAAAAACAAGATATTTTTACTCAATGTATTCATGAACAATTAAATTTGGTCTGCTGTATAGAAATATCATTATTACTACTTTCAGTTTCAATATTTATTGAGAAAATATCACGATATACAATCCAAACTCCTTCACGTGTTTCACACGTGACACTGTTACTTGTTTTCAGCATGGGATAGAAATAGCTTGTATCGCTTAAAAAACTGATAATATCAACCATTTTTATCACCTTATGACATATTTAATTCATTACATAATTTTCTTCAAATTTCTAGAGATACCACTCAATAACCACTCAATAACTTATTCAATACATAAATTTAAACAATTTGAAACAAACAATATAGCTACTTTATAGACTAATTATGACTCACCTGTTGTGACACATTGAATAGGCTATGTTCTAAACAGAAAAAGAACTTTCATTGTTATCAATAAAACAGTAACGATATCCATATAAAAGTATCGCTATTATCATCTGCAATTGTCTCTAAATCATTTATTTCTTCCAAATACTTGACACATGGTTTACCGATCTTTAATAAACCCCACAGATCAAACTTATTATGTGCAGGGTGCATCACAGAAAATGGGACAGTTTAAAACCTTCACGAAACAAAAATTGGTAGAACGGAAACTTCTTATTGGTCCCCACAATATGCATTATCATTATTATCGGTAATATTATATATTACTAAACAGTATAACCAACTAAAAAAAATATTGTTTTGGAAATACCACAATCTTCAAATGTCTTCCAATTGCATCCATAGATTCTGGTATTTGATCGCCCCAGATTTCTTTCTTTCGGGTTATCTAGAAACAGAATGTACTCCTATCGGCTCGATAATTATATTTAAAGCCAATAATTGAAGAAAATTTTGTGAAACGTACCTAAGACATGATCAAAGATGTGACGCGCAATTTCTATCGATCCCCCAGATGTGCGTTGATGCCAATGGGAGATATTTGAATGATATTTCGAAAATAGTCTCTTCTTTAGTTGAGTGTAATGTTTAATCTTAATAATGATAATCAAAATGTACGAATATATGAATGTTTTGGGAACGAATAAAAAATTCCAGTTCTATCTATTTCTGTTTTGTGAATGTATTAAATTGTTTCATTTGCCGTGACGCATCCTGTATATCAAGGTTTTAACGAATCATTGACAAATTCAAAATATGGATTAAGTTATTGGAGTTATTATTTTTAAAGTCTCAATGTTATACTCTTAAAATGTATAAAATGTAGTGTACAGTGGGCCACAGAAATTCTTGAGGTACAAAACCCATGAAATAGGCAACCAACTAACGCCTGTTACAAGATTGATTACGCCTGGTAGAGTAGCTAGAACAGCAGGATGAAGTTGCCCCAACCTGTTAAAAGAACAAATCGTAAAGTGTGCTTTTGTGCAGAAGTGGAGCAAAACGCTGGCTGACGAAGTTACAAAAGGGAGTCTTTAGATACTTGTACTCAATAATTCTTGTTTGTATGATACACATGTAAATTTATAACACAGGCACTTGCAAAAAAATATACGGATACTAGAAACGCCAATGAGAAGATA
Organism: Thermobia domestica; assembly: GCF_964235325.1. Taxonomy (NCBI): domain Eukaryota; kingdom Metazoa; phylum Arthropoda; class Insecta; order Zygentoma; family Lepismatidae; genus Thermobia; species Thermobia domestica. The sequence goes on along the minus strand of NC_137461.1, from coordinate 113,199,020 downwards.
ATAGTCATGAGACTTAGTTAATCTTATACTGTAATTAACTCAAATGAGGGATTATATAAACAAGTTTACTTAGTTTAAATAACAATACATATCCGCACATCAAATAATATAGGGTAGATTATGTGGTATATGTAGTAGGTTATTTTTTCTAACTAACTCAAAGCTTTGCACTGAGTTTTGAAACTATTAATAGTAGCCCTACCTGCAAATCAATTAAAAATATGAATGTATCATTTGGGGGGAAGAATCCAACCTACAATGAAAATTTGGTTGTTTAACAGTTCCTGAGGTGGTAGGTTCTCGCACTACTGATTGATATGTAATAATACTTCGAAAGAAGAAATTGTCCGATTTCATTATTCGTTAAATGATTTTTGAAAATGCTAACTATTGGTATGCAGTCATTTACTTATAAATATTAAAGTGCAAAATTCAGTAACACTCTAACGAGTTGGAGAACTTATCCGTATTAACGTATTTTCCGTTAGGTTGCAAATATAACTAAGGGTTCAACCTCTTGTATATAAGTTATTAGGACGTAAAATCGAATGAATTTATACGAAAGAGACTTTTACTCATTGCAAGACCTGTTACGCTCAAATATCCACCACAAACTTATAGCCGTACTAACATAAACAAAAGCGAGTGTGGGGCAGAAAACCGCTTTATACAAAAGTCAAAAGAGACGCTGTGAAGGTATGTGAATAGGTCTAGTGGTTTGAGTGAATAATCTGTCAATCCGAAGTTTATGTGTTCAAACCCTGCAGGAAATATTCGTTTTTTAGTGTGTTCCTATTTTCATCAGAGGACTGAAAACATTTCTTTGAATAAGTCTTTGGCAACTACTTTTCTTTCAAATTCGATTACAACAGAATATTATATGAATTGCACATCTAAAATTAATAGCCGAAAACAAAATATTAAGTAAGTTCAATATTTCATTATTATTCTTCGATTTGTAATGAAAAACTATTTATACATATTGGTGATTTCAGAAGATTTTTCCCAAGGGATTGTCAATATATGAAGGACGGAAAACTGCTAAAACACTATTACTCAACTTTGGGTACGATCGAAGATATGGCCCCGAAGGGAAAAACTTATCAGAATTTCTGGCTTAGTAAATAAATGAATCCCACGTGGCTTCTATTCGAAGTTATTTTTAATCGAATCCGATAGAAGCACAAAGAGAAACTTCGAGAACAGGTAAAAGAAAAATATTACTTTAATGGAACTCGAACTAACCTTTAAGAGTATCTAAGCGCAAGCGCTGTAGACTACGTTTTTTTTCTTTAAGTTAACTGAGCCACTGAACGTGACTCAGTAACTCCTCTCTATTTTCTACTCGGTATACACATTTTACAGTTATTTCCAGTAACCTTGAACGACAGGGACACAAATACAGAAACATTGAAGACACTTAAAATTTTAAATTTTCAATCAGCGGGAATCGAACCCGCGAACTCGTACACCAGAAGCACACGTGCTTGCTACTAGACCTGCAGAGAGAGCAAATGAAATGTATTTTGTAGTGTCTGAAGTTTAAACTTATTTCACCCTGATGTAATATGTTTATTGATCATATGTTTATGTTCACCGTATTTATTACTTTGAGGAATGATGTATGATATTGATATAGGTTCTATTACATATTCGTCCATAAATACTACATAAATTTTCAGAATTTTCATGATCTTTCATGGAAAGTCACTAGTGAGTGCACAGTAGAAACAAAATTATCCAGTTTACTGATAGTAGTCAGAATGAAAATTTTTAACACACTGTCAGAATGAGTCAATGGAAAGCAGTGATCCCAACCTGGGAGCGCGCAGCTTCCTCCTGGGTAGACGTGAAGAGCTAGTAAGAAGGCGAAAGGTACTGGCAGAAACGAAATGTGAAATTAATAAAGCACCACTTATAATGAGCCTTTAAATTTTACCTTGACTGTTTTATAATGACCATTAAATATAATAGTGCACTAGGAGGGTATGAAATGTCTTGCTGGAAATAAATATAAATTCTGAGATTATTATTATTAGTCTCACTTTTTGGCTTAGATATTCAATATTCACCACCTTCTTCATAGCGGTAAATCAATTTCTTCACTGTGTTCTCGTCAGATCCCAAAACCCAAGAGATCTGAATGAGTGTTTGGCCCACTGGTAGTCGGGCTATAATTTTCTCTCTCAGAGTAACATATAATTTGGTAGAGCCTTTAGAGCGAGATATTTTGACAGCCTGCAGAAATTTGCATTAGGAATGTCAGGTAAGTGGAACTTTCTGATTCTACTGTGCATGATTAGCATCATTATCATCAGAAATATTCCGCCATTATTAGCGGGTCACTCGCCGCAGCTGAGGAGCTACCATACTTCATGATCTTCTGTTAACCTCTTCATCTTCACATACGATTTTTCTGTATTGATATCGCCCATAGCCTAATTCTGTTTCGATATATCCTTATTCGACCCCTCTGTGTTTTTACTGCCACAAACCTTAGTAGCATGTCCTACACGCAGCATTTTATGAGTCCGTTTTCACTGTCCTGTAAAACAGTTTTTTCTTCATTCTAAAGTCGTTTTTCGCCATTAATATCCTTGCTTTTATTTCAAATTTGCATGTCACTAATAACACTACTGACAAGTAACACTTCCAAAGTGGTGTAACACTCCGATTTTGATAAAATTTGGTAGGTAGATACTACACATGAAATAAACGAATACGTGTTTTTTTTAAATTTCTGCAGATAAACGGTTTTAGGGGACAAAAGTCCCCACCCAAAATCTTGAAATTTGACTCCAAAAAGCAAAAATAAGTGGTCCGAACTGAACGAAATTGTGCACAGATATTGTAGATGTAAAATGAGGGAATACGTGTTTCGTATTTTCCTGAAGAAAAAAAAACGGTTAGGTAAGGACGGACCCCTCCAAACTTTTGATCACGAAATATCAAGAGTGCTAATAACAGAATGTCAGAAATGCCTAAAGGATATGAAGAATTATAACAAAATTTTATGTAGTGACAATACGCTAAAAATAATAGAACACGGGTTTTTTTATTTTCCACTGAAAAACGGTTTTATGGGGAAAAGTCTCCACCCCAAATTTCGAAATTTGACAACCTAAGGGCGAAAAGAAGTGGACCGAAGTGAATGAAATTGTGCACAGATATTGTAGAGGTATGATGAGGGTGTTTCGTATTTTCCTGAAAAGAAACATGTTCGGTGGATTGAGGCGTTGGGTGATGGAAGGAGCGGACTGAAGCGAACGAAATTGTGTGTAGATATTGTATATCTAAATAAAGGCCTTCCGTGTTTCACAAGTATTCCCATCCGATTCTTCAAACTTGGCAGATTAATAGTAAGCACAAACAGTATAGCCTATTTTATAGTATTTCATTAACCTTTAACCCTTACAACGTTTTTCCTCATAACCAAAAACGCATGTCGATTTATTTCTTGTTTGCTGTTGATGTGCCAGATTTGATGAAAATCGGGTAGGGAACTTTAGAAACACGAAAGGCCCTATTTTACATATACAATATCTACACACAACTGCACTTGCTTCGGTCCACTCCTTCCTGCGCTATTACGGCAATATTTACATTTTCCGGAGAGGGCCTTGGCCCCAACACCGCCGCACGAATTAAAACATGTTTCGTTTATTGTTTTGCAAATTGTCCCTACATGAAGATTCGTTGCAATTCTCCATATCTTTTAGGAACTTCTGACGTATACTTATTTGTACTTTTGATATTTCGTAATCAACGGTGGCCCACCCAACCGTTCTTTTTTTTCAGAGAAACAGGAAACACATATTCCCATCATTTTACGACTACAGTATCTCTACACAGTTTCATTCAATTGGTTAACTTCTTCTTGCCTTTCGGGCATCAAATTTCAAAATTTGGGTGGGAGCTTTTGTCTCTAGAACTGTTTTTCGCAGAAAATAAAAAACCGTATTCGTTTATTTTTTGCGTATTATATCTACACAAAATTTCGTTGCAATTTTTCATGTCCTTTAAGCACTTCTGACATACTGTTGTTAGCACTTCTGATATTTCATGATCATAGGTTTGGAGGGATCGGTGCTCCACCCAATCGTAATTTTTAAAGATAATACGAAACACGTGTATCCTCATTTTAGGTCTACAATATATGTGCACAATTTCATTCACTTCGGTGAACTTCTTCATTTTAGGGCGTCAACTTCCAAAAGTTTAGATGGGAGCTTTTGCACATAAAACAGTTCTTTCGCAGAAAATAAAAAAAAAAAAACAATATTCGTTTATTTTTGCGTAGTGTCCCTACGCAAAGTTTCGTTGCAATTGTTCATGTACTTTCAACACAACTAACATACTCTTATTAGGAATATTTATATTTCGTGATTAAAGGTTTGGAAGGGTCCGTGCCCCACGTAACCGTTTTTCTTTCAGAAAAATACGAAACCCGTATTCTTTCATTTTACAACTACAATATCGTCACGATTTCGTTCACTTCGGTCTACTTGGTTTTACCTTAGGGGCGTCAAATTCCAAAATTTTGCGTTGGTGGCTTATGCCTCTAAAACAATGTTTTGCAGGAAATGATAATTCACGTAATCGTTTATTTTATGTGCAGTATCTACCTGCTAAATTTTATCAAAATCTGAGTGTTACACTTGAGAAGTGTTACTTCTCAGACAAAACTAGTGATCTGTTGTATTTTCTCCGCTCCTACTTCAATATTTGACAGCGACCACTTAATTCCACTCACCATGGATTTTGTGTTTCGAACATTTATTTTCATCCTATATTTCTCACAAACTCTCCTCAAGTTTTCAACATCTTACTAATTTCCTTTTTATATTTTGCAACAACAGCTATATCATTTCCAAACCGTATACACAATCATTTTACCTGCTAACGAAGTTCCGTCTCTATTATGTAGACTCCTTTTCACTATCTCTTATAGATAGATATTAAATAATGTTGGCGAAAGATGTCATCCCTGTTGAAATCTCCTTCCAATTGCACTCTTTGTGTACTGTGCACGCACTAGTGACTTTCCATGAAAGTTCATGAATAATTCTTATACTTTATATAATATTTATGGACGAATATGTAACAGAACCTATATCAATAATATACATCGTTCCTCAAAGTAACAAATACGGTCAATATAAACATATGATCAATAGACATATTACATCAGGGTAAAATAGGCTTAAACTTTGGGCACTAAAAACACATTTCATTTGCTCTCACTGCAGGCCTAGTGGCTAGCACGTGTGCTTTTGGTGTACGAGGTCCCGGGTTCGATTCCCGCTGATTGAAAATTTAGAATTTTAAGTTTCTTCAATGTTTTTGTGTTTATGTACCTGTCGTTAAAGGTTACTGGAAATAACTGTAAAATGTATATAAGTAGAAAATAGAGACAAGTTACTGAGATACGCTCAGTGAATCAGTTAACTTAAAGAAAAGAAAAACGTAGTCTAAAGCGCTTTCGCTTAGATTACTCTTAAAGGTTAGTTCGAGTCCCATTAATGTAAGATTTTTCTTTCACCTGTTCTGGAAGTTTCTCTTTGTTTCTAACGGATTCGATTAAATAGAACTTCGAATAGAGACAATGTTTAATTCATTTATTGACTAAGCCAGAAATTCTGATAAAGATACGACTATGATTTTATTATTATTTTATTATTATTATTATTATTATTATTATTTTATTATTATTATTATTATTATTATTATTATTATTATTATTATTATTATTATTATTATTATTAGTATTAGTATTAGTATTAGTTAAAATACGAAGTTTAGAATGAGGCGATGCCGCATTTACGTAAACTAAATGATAATTTATTTGATAATATTCACTAGTCTACCATACATTTGCGAGACTTTGTTTTGGGGAATGAAGTGTATACAACATTGAATAGTAAAAATATTACAATTAAAATATACTATTAAAAATATTGATTAAGTAGAGTTTTAATCCTACTAGAAACCTATAACTTACACAATAATATTTACTTCACTACTTCTATAATTCTTTATTCTTTTACTTATTATAATTCACTTTAAGTTATGATTTTGCTATTTCAAACCGTAGAAAGAGAAATAACCGTAATATTCTTTATTATGTAGAAAATGATCTACGGAGCTCTTTTTAGAATGTCTTTTATTAGTTGAATAGCGTCCCGTTCAGGAGTGATACTATATGAGACATGAACCTACAGTTTAACATAGCATCCTGACCACATGAGCTCCTGCCGGGAATTGAACTCCGCTTTTAGAACAAAATATCTGACCACAGTCATTTTTACCCGTTGGCGTTGGAACAAACCTTGTATTATATTTGGTATTGGGAAACAGCGATGAAACTGGTTAAGAATTTCATGACCTGGAAGTAGTCGAACCCTTTACGCGGTAGAACCGGAACAAATCTGGAGACGACGGAAGCGGAATTTTGTATGACACAGTTAAAGTAGTCCTAAACGTTCCTACTGGTCTATTGGGAAGTGTAGGCGCCTGTGGTCCGTGCAGTCTCAGATTCCATTTCCGTTAGGAGAAGGTTAAAACTTTACTTCAAGTAGTATTTATATTCATTGATGATCCGTCTCCTTTAGCTTAAAGAATTTAATTGTGGAACGTTAATCTAACTTTTTATTAATGTTCATTTCATTTTAAATGTAACTCAAACAACAATATTCTCCCCTCTCGTCTCACTAAATTTATAATTGTCTTTGTCTCTCGATGTGTGCGCCTGTATGTGTCAAGACATTCCACTGAAATATAACTACAAAGTCTATAAGAGTATAAATGATTGGGATTTACATAAAAGATAAGATATGATTTTAAGGGATTGTCAAAATTCAATCAAGCGAGCTCTGAACAATGATCCAAATGTGTACAGTTTTCATGAGCCTATCCACTGCAACGATAACATTGTATCCAAACTCTTGAAATGACTCCCCACAAATTATGAAACGTGTATATTCGTCGTCTTGAGCTGGTTCTTGTGGTTCCTCCTGGGATCCATTTCGGTGAGTACCTTGCTTGTTTACATTGACTTGTTTAGCTGAAATAGACTTGGATCTGCCGTTCTCCGTGTTTCGAGCCTTTGTAATTGGAAGACGGACTCTTGCTTCTAGTTGACTTTTATAATATCTAGATGTCAATATCTCACTTTGAACAACACATCTCTTTCATCGCTTCATCGAGTTTAGGGATGGTACCGAGACCGAGACGGACTTTTATATACCGAGACGAGACTGAGACCGAGACGTACTTTTAAATACCGAGACGAGACCGAGACCGAGACAGACCTCTATAAATCGAGACGAGACCGAGACGAGACTTAGGTCAGTCTCGAAAGTCTCGGTCTCGTCTCGAATATTGATATTGATAGATACTAAAATTGCCCTCACTCAAAATTTGTTTCGTTGCTGTGTTAGATAATATGATAACGGTTGACGGATGTACATTGGCGTATTTAGGGGGTGGTTATCGGGCTTAAACCCCTACCGAAGTAAATTTGTGATAATTTTTTGCATTGCACGTATAACGCAAATGTTTCTTACTCGTTTCTCAAGCCTCTCCGGAAACAAAATCCACTGCTGATGCAAATAGAATTATCTCTCTCTCTCTCTCTCTCTCTCTCTCTCTCTCTCTCTCTCTCTATATATATATATATATATATATATATATATATATATATATATATATATATAAAATATGGTCGCGGTGCCACCCAGGTCCGCCCTGCATAGGTTCCCGGGAGCCCAACTTTAATTTTAAATGGAAGCAAGGGGTAAGTGGTACCTCGTTCGATAGACCTTGAAAAACTAAAAAGCGTTGTGGCAAAAGATCTTTCATATCGGGCACTGTATTCAAAATGGCCGACAAGACATGTTGCCTCTATCAGATACAGTAAAACGTGCAGTACCACTAATATGAAAACGGTTGAACATAAATGAACCGAAGAAAAACTCAAATGGAAAATGTCATGTGGCACATCGTTTGATATTGTCGCGGAGGCTCCCAAGGCCACCCTTCATGGGGGCCCAGGGCGCAACCTCAAAATTGTAAATGGAAACATGGGGTGAGTGATACCTCATTCAACATATCTTTAAAAACTAAATAGCCCTGTTGCAAAAGATCGTTCATATGGGTCACCGTTTTCAAAATGACCACCAAGACATGGTACCTGTATCAGGTAAAACGTCCAGTATCACTAATATGAAAACACTGAACAAATATTCGAATAGGAAATCACAGAGGGTATTTATCATTCTGTATCTCGGGAATGTTGCAACAGTCGAAGAGATGATTAGAGTGAAAGTGACATAATGGAAAGGAAGAAATCTAACTCCTAGAAATTTACCCTAACCTCACTCCGTAAGTGAGTGAAGCGGGAAGGATCGGTGAAATTGCAAATGAGAGCCTTAGTTTTTGCAAATTGTATCTACGAAACAAAGTTATTTGAAATGTGTTTTTATAAGAGATAAATCTCTCTGTAATGGGATAAAGTACGTAAAATTCTTGTTAAATGGTACCTTCCATTTTGATTGCGGGCAATGGTTTGATGCAAAAATGAATCAACTGAAATGCGAAACCAATTTGTCGAACAATGCAATTTTAGAACAATGTTTACAAACGTTGGTTTTGTTCAACAGTCGTCTGCATGATATTGGTTCTCTTCTTTTTCTTCTATGTCTTCTTGCATGTGATAGAATATGAGTTTCACTGAGATGTCCACAGTTACATTCCGAATAACTTTCAACAGTAATTTCAGTTGTGATCCTTAGTAACAAAACGGTACATACTGATGCAGATATGTCCCAAAAATCTTTCACGCATTGCGTTAAATTATCAGGGGCGAAGGGGCGGGCAAAATGTTGTTAAACTTGAATTTCACCTTATTTTTCTATTTCACTTTATTTTTATTCGTTATAGTATCAGTCATTTGTACACACAAGTGCTTCAGACAAACCATATCTATTGCAAATAAAAGTGAGGTTCTCATTTGAGATTTTTCCATTCATTTCCGCTTCACCCACTTGCGGACAGAGATCGGAAAGATAATTTTCTATCATTTCGGTGTGCATTTCCTATTTGCATCATGTTAATTATAATTTAATAATCTTTTTCTCCGTTGCATTATACTCGAGCCGTGGAATGATAAATACCCTCCTCTGTGCTTTCCTATACGAGTTTTATTATGTTCATTTATCTCCAACTATTTTCATGTAAGGGGTCTAGTGGTACTAGACGTTTTATCTGATACAGGCACCATGTCTTGGCGGTCATTTTGAAAACGGTGACCCATATGAAAAATCTTTTGATACAATACTGTTTAGTGTTTCAAAATTTATCCAACAACGTATCACTTGACCCATATTTCGGTTCAAAATTTCTAAGTTTGGCCTCCTTGAAAGGCAGACGTGGGAGTACTGCGAGAACATTGCTCGACGCGCCCCATGCCTTTTCTGTTTCACTTTCTGAGTGTTCGTTTATCTCCAACTGTTTTCATATTAGTGGTACTGGACGTTTTATCAGATACAGGCACCATGTCTTGGCGGCCATCTTGAATACGGTGATCAATATGAAAAATCTTTTGCTACAACGCTTTTAACTTTTTAAAGATCTATGGAACGAGGTATTACTCGCCCCATGTTTCCATTTAAAATTTTAAAGTTTGGCCCTGGTACCCCATAAAGGGCGGCTCCGGGAAGCGCCGCGAAAACACCATTCGGTGTGCCCCATGGCATTTCCTATTTGAGTTTTTGTTCGGTTCATTTATGTTCAACCGTTTTCGATATACCTCCGTGGAAAGATTAAAATGGGCCATCCTATATATATATATATATATATATATATATATATATATATATATATATATATATATAGCCGCGGACCCAGTATATGACCAAGGGAGGGGCTAAGCCATGGTTTGCTGCTTTATCCAGGATTAGTGTGTAATTAAAACGGATAGTGTGTAATCACACACTATCCAGGATTAGTGTGTGATTAGTGTGTAAGAAAGTAGGATTGAAACCCATTTTATCCAGTGTATACCTTAGCGTTAAGGGGGCTATAGTCCCTATAGCCCTCCTCTATGATCTGCGATATATATATATATATATATATATATATATATATATATATATATATATATATATATATATATATATATTAAAAATGCTGAAATTTTGTATTAAGTTGGGAAATTCTTCTAGATACTCTGCAATATCACTATATCACTAGATAAACAATGTCGCTAAAAGCAAAATAAAGTTGTATTTTCTCAAATTGCGCTACGTAAAGTATTACATATTTCTAATTTAGTTATTTAACAAAACCACAGTAGCCCATACATTATATAGTGTTTGTTTTATGGTGCAAGAATGCTTTCAAGAGATGTTTTCCATAGTCTTTGGGCTACTTGTAATGTTAATGTTTAAGTCTTCGTTCCAGCAATACATGTAAATGGAAATTGTAACTGAAATTAAATGTAACTGATACATTTTCAGTAACACTAGTTGTTCCCCCTAAGCCTTAGGCCTGGTGTACACTTTAGATTAAGATCGTGCTTAATTAAAAGTTTTAATTACACACTAATTACATTTCACTTGCTTTAGTTTGACCACCGATCACCTCAAACTCTATCCATACCAAATAGCTATATGCAATTATTCAAGGACTTACAGTTAGTAATACACAGTGTTCGCTTTTTTTTGTTTTGTTTTAGTTTAACGTCCCACAGATACGCTAGAGTGGCTAAAGGAGACGTGGAGCTAATGATTATAGTGGATTCCGAACCACTTCGGTCGTTCAACTTTACCCCTACCGGAAATCGAACTTGAGACCACGCGAATCGAAATCAAGAGTGCTAGTCGCTAGACCAAATGGGGGTTCTCACATTATGTTGATTTAAATAATTCAGTCAGTGTTGTCAGATCCGAAGATTAAAAAGTAGCGTGTCTGTACTCCAAAAGTAGCGAATTCGAACTATTTGTAGCCCAAATATATAGAAATGAATACTGATGATGCTAATGAAATAATTTAATATGAGCTGGAAAATGTGCTGGACGTATTGCAAGAAGATATTATGATCGACGGACGAAAACAATTCTAGACTGGACACCACAAGACAAAAACAGCCTAGGAAACCTCCGCATACAAGAAGGTGTGACGAAATCAAGAGCCACTGAGGAGTAACCTAGAAAAGAATTGCCCAAGTTAGATAGTTGTGAAGACTTGGGAAGACCTTCATCCAGCAATGGATTGATAATAGTTGATTATGATGATGGTGATGATTTTATTATATCTCAACCTCGGATGTAAACTAAACCAAGTCATAATTTCGTAATTTTACATAAGCGAAAAACAGGTTCCTCAACTAAGACTATATATATATAGTCTAACTTTTACTAGGTAAGGTAGGGTAAAAATGGATCCAAAATTTAATGAGAGTCATAGAGCGAAAAAAGTATTTTTGACTATTCAATCCATCATGTTGCAGCAAAACTACGAAAATTAATATAAAATAAAACTAGAAAGTTAAGAATCACTTCTTTTGGCGAGTGAGAAAAAATAGATACAGATAACTCGAATTACCTATATACTTATATAATATGTATGTCCATGTTTCGCAAGTAATTTTTAATCAGTACAAAATTTCAACGTAATGAACGCAAGATTAGTTTTCTCGAATAAAGATTGCATGCACCGTTGAGAGCTCAGGAATAAGCTTAATCTATGTTACGGCACTGGATATGTGCTTACGTATGCATTACGAGCTTATGAACTTGTATAAGAAACAGAATGCACTTAAAATGAGACGCGAATTATGCGAAACATCGGACTTTGAATCTAACTTGTTTTGTGATCCAACTCGAGACCTCGCATAGCAAAGATGAGTGTAGTAGCTCCAACCACAAGGTTCAGGACGTTCGTGTTATAAAGTGTCAATTAAACACGGAGATGTGAAATGGTAATAAAGTATTTCAACAATTTCAAACAAAATACGTATATTGTAGTAATAATTTACCCTATTTGTTAAGATAATGAAAGTTATATTCTGTTTTTAAAATGACAGCCAAAGCAGAATGTATTGAATAATAAATTAGAAATTGTAAAGTTTCAATTTCGGTACGATTAAATACATTCGTGCTGCTATGTGTTGCGTTATCCGTTAGGAGGTATTGAACAATTCTGATTCAAAGGAAGGAAATAAACTACTGTGTAGTAGTGGAGTTAATTTAATAGAGTTTAATTGTATATGCAGTACTGAGGCTATATGAGACAAAGTCTATTGCTGAAAGTGAAATATGGGTACTATTAGGGTTTTAGGGTGATATACCCACTGATCATTGAACCTGGAATACGCGCATGGAAAGCATTAGCACAAGCAAATTAGCTATGAAGAGGTACACCATACCATAATTTTAATTCAAAATGAAAGGAAAAAATAAGCGGAAACGACAGACTGTACGAGAATAATACTTTCACTATTTGAATTTCACACTATTTATTTCGAGACTTTCGAGACGAGACCGAGACTTGGTACTCGAGACCGAGACCGAGATCGAGACAAGCATCTGTTGACCGAGACGAGACCGAGACCGAGACGGTGATTTTTTACTCGAGACGAGACCGAGACCGAGACCGTTATTTATCAACCGAGACGAGACCGAGACTGTACAAAGTCTCGTCTCGTCTCGTCTCGATACCATCCCTAATCGAGTTCTTGGACGATGTTGGAAAGGAAAGTACTTTGGTTATGTTGTGTTTGTGCAACACAAATGACGGCAGCGGCTTTCATATTTGCTTCCTCCCATTTTACCCTCATACTCCCTTTTTCACTTTCCTTCTCTTGAATGGGGCCGCGGTGGCTCAGTGGTAGAGCGTTCACCTCTGGTGCTTGGGGTCCCGGGTTCGATCCCAGCCCCCGCCAAGTGAACTGTGTGGTGGACAAACACCGTGTGCGTGGGTTTTCTCGGGGTTCTCCCGTTTCCTCTCACTTTCTTCATTCCACCATTTCATTCATTACTCATCATCACCGTCTCCTTTAGCCTAACCGGCATAACCGTGGGACGTAAAACTCAAAGATTTCATTTTCATTTTTTCCTTCTCTTGACGTTTCTCGTGTCTGTAAAAGAGGTTCTCATATTATAACGACAACACAATCTGGGGAATGAAGAACAGCTTATTTTATGTGAATCTCATGACTTTCCTTTTGTCCGATACTACACGCCAATAAAGTGTCCGATACTATCCGATTCACACGTTTGCAATTATCATGAATTGTGTCGAAAATATTAGTTTCGAATAAAAGGTTAATATATGAACTTACTCACGCATAATGTGCGTTTTATATAATAGGTACAATATTCCCTCTGCTCTTACCTGTTCTACACTCATGCTTCCGACAATTTCTTCAATACACACAAAGAGCGTTCAGTAAATGCAGTCACGCTCACTTCTATTTACCTGCTCCACGCGCCTCAAAACAAATAACTGCCAGGCCACGCCAAGGTAATAGGTGTTCACTGCTTGCCTGCCAGCAGACTAATTATATTAATTCCACAATAATCTGTAATGTCCGATACTATATGCTGTTCGATACTAGCCGACCCTGCTCTACATATTTCTTTCTAACCCTCGATTTAAACTATTGACCAGTCAACATTTTAAAAGGAATTGCTGATTTTATTTCATAAGTTTTAGAATGTAGTTCCAAGCTTATATTCGGAAGCTATAAGCACAAGTTTTGCAAGCTAGAAATCTGAAATTTAGTTATAAGTCACGATGGTTCAGCAAGAGATCAATTTTTATACTCAGCGTTGTGATTCTACGTTTGTCTTTTTAGATTAATTACAACTCATCACGGATCCCAAATCAATCACCTCACCTTATGAGCTCTAAGACTGATGTGTTGGATGGTTAGGGATTTAACGTAACGTGACCGAGAGTATATGAGAGATGGGTCTACAGCCTAAAGAGGGATCCCGACCAGATAAACTCACAATGGGAATCGAGCCCAGGTCTTCCGCACCGAACACTAACAAGTAAAGTGTCCAAATGGATGAATTGAGTTGCGGGATAGACATAGTGCGTCTGATAGAGGATGTAAAAATATGTATATGTGCAAAGTTATAGCGGCTGAGCGCCATAAGAAACGGAGAGGGAGGGGATCAAAGTTTGTGGGGAAGGCCTATGCTATGTTATAAAAATACATCAAATAAAGTGTTGATCGAAAAATAGTGAAAGATAGACAATACAAACAGTAGTAATTTCACATATTGGCAAAAGAAGAATGCACAGAGTAGATCACGAACCTCCCCCGCCATCTTGAAATCTATGATATTATTTGAAATGGAAAGGTAGTCATGCGATATATCAATTAGGGCCAGCATGTTCTCAGAATGTCAATTATGAACTTTAGTGATCATTATCTGTACTTATTTGGAAGATTTAGGATTAACTTTATAGTTAGGCCTGTTTACAAAAATCTAAGAGCCTGATACTTGCTATGTTGAAAGTTTGAATTATCACGAAAACAAATTTAAGTTAAACATATCTACAAGCAAGAAAAATAATACTGAAATTTGATATCCAAGGTGTATATTAGTGCATTATTATTTATGACATTACTTCCGATTTGCTTCACATAGTGCCGAAGAGAACTGTTCGGAACTGTCTGGAAGAACCGTTTCCGCTTTGTTTTTCGCTTTTTGGTTGAAAAGAATGTGGAGTTTATATAGATACCTTTAGTTAAATGGCATACTTACTAATATAGACCATACCACAACAAATTCTGATAGATTGGAATGCAATTATAACGTATTGTATGTAGACCACTATTTTTTCACAACTCGCTATATTTTTACTCAACTTTCTTGTACACCTTCGTAAGCAAGAGTAACTTGGGACGAGCGTAGCATGTGATATCTGGATGAAAAGTGAACTACTCCAGTCGAATGTATTTTCGTAATAATCGAAACTTTCAATATATGAGTATCAGTCTCCGAAAGTTTCGTAAATAACGGTAAAGATGATCCTAAATCTTCCAAATAAGTATAGGTAACGACCACTAAAGTTCATAATTGACTTTTTGAGAACATGCTGACCCTAATTGATATATCACATGACTACCTTTCAATTTCAAAATAATCACAGATTTCAAAATGGCGGCGGAGGCTCATGATCTACTCTGCCCATTCTTCTTTTGCCAATATGGGAAATTACTACTGTTTGTATTGTCTATCTTCCACAATTTTTACGACTCAACACTTTATTTGATGTATTTCTATAACATAGCATAGGCCTTCCCCACCAACTTTGACCCCCTCCCTCTCCGTTTCTTATGGCGCTCAGCCGTTATAACTTTGCACATGTACATATTTTCACATCCTCTATAAGGCATACTATGTCTCATCCCGCAACTTGATTCATCCATTTTTACCCTCTACTTGTAAGACAGAGTGTACTTCTATTTTTCGCATGTATCGTTTGCAACAATTACTTGTAAGTTTATGATCAATATGTCATTGTCTTCTTTAGCCTAAACATCATAATCATAAAATGTTACATTAAAAGTTACATTTCTTCTGGAACTGACACGAACTCTTTCACATATAATATAAAGTTCCAGGACATATTGGTCCCATACTTTGATTAAATACTGCACATGATATATTTATCCAACATGCTTAAAGATCTAACAGAGTGACGCGGTAGCTCATATTTTTCTTTCACCTCCTTTTTGTTTTCACAGACAGACCAATATTTTATTTACATACTGTGTATCAGAAATTCGTTATCGTAGCAAAGTGCCTTCACTTCACAGGTTAAACAGAGACATTCATTTTAAACAACGTTTCAGGCAATATGGCTTTGCTTTCTTTGCCTATAGTGTTTAGTGATGACTCACTGAATAAGTAGTTGCTTTTCTTAGTCCATCTACGGTTTGACAAGTGTTTATGAATTCACTTTACAAAGGAGCAAATAACATTTGACCGACATGCAAGTAGCATTTTATTTGATTTCAGTACTTTTCGTGGCGATCGTTTGGCTAAGTTTTGGCAGGTTCTTTGCTTTTGATGGGATATCACTTCTTTTTGGAAGCTTGTATGGATATTTGGTTGATTTTGAAATTTATTTAAAGCCCTTTTCCAAATCGAAAGACAATGAACGTTTGAATCGTTTCTAGAGAAGCAAGATGCTTCCCGTGTATATCGTTTTTGAATACGCAGTACTTCAGTTGCGAATTAGGTCAGTGGTAGAGTGACCGGTTGTAATTCCAGGGTTTCCTGGTTCGATTCCCGGTCACAATCATATTTCTCTCTTTTCTGTACGAGTATAGTAAACGCGCCGTATTTGATTCAAAATAAAGGAGTTTTTGTTTTGTTTTTAAATAATCTATAATGTTGATAATTTAGTGAATAGAATGATATAATGCCATCATAGTCCTCAATTGCATATTCCTGTTGTTTGCCAATCAATTTGACTATTAACAAGCAACTCTTTTGAACGAACTGAAAAGGTTTTATATTTAGGCAAGCCAGAATAAGTAACGCTTTAGATGAATGCTTAGAGTAGTGCTTTCCTAATCTCGCAGTTCGGGATTCTCCTCCTCGACATTTACACTTTTCACAATGTTTCATTTACAAAACTGAGCTTCAGTTGGATGCTACTGAATGAAAGATAATCTGCAGTGGAGAAATTCAGTGATGATATAATCCTTCGAATAAAGGAATAAAAATGGATGGAAAAACGAGTTACAGAGTCAAGTCTGTCAGTGTTTCTATATTTGATATTATCGGTTAATTTCGTGCGTTTATAAGTTGTTGTTTATTGACACTTTATTCTCCCACTTTCTCTTTGTGTGTCCATGTGTAAATTTTCCGAAAATTTATACAAATCAGGAACCCTTAGTTATAGTTGCAACCTAACGGGAAATACGTTAATACGGATAAGTTCGCCAACTCGTTAGAGTGTTGCTGAATTTTGCATTTTATATTTATAAGTAAATGACTGCATACAAATACTTAGCATTTTCAAAAATCATTTAACGAATAATGAAATCGGACAATTTCTTCTTTCGAAGTATTATTACATATCAATCAGTGGAGCGGGAACCTAGGACCTGTAGGGAACCTAGGACCCTAGGATACATCCATATTTTTAATTGATTTACAGTTCGGACTACTGTTAATAGTTTCAAAACTCAGCGCAAGGCTTTGAGTTAGTTAGCAAATAGCCACATATACCGTATAATCTATCCGTATATTTTTTGATACGCGGATATGTATAGTTATTTGAACTAAGTAAGCTTGTTTATATAATCCTCCATTTGAGTTAATTGTAAGATTCACTAAGTTCCTCGACTGTTATCTACTAATCGGCGCCTCTGGTATCCGTATATTTTTTCAAGTGGCTCTGTATAATTTTAGGTGTGTATCATACAAACAAGAATTACTGTGAGTGCAAGTATCCAAAGATTCCCTTTTGTCATTTCGTCAGCCAGCATTTCACTCCGTTTCTGCATAAAACACTCTTTACGATTGTGCTTTTAACTGTTGAGGGCAACTTCATGTTGCTGTGCTAGCTACAACCATGCGTAATATATCTTGGAGCAGGCGTTAGTTGGGTTGCCTATCTTACGGATTTTGTTCCTCAAGAATTTATGTGGCCCACTGTACACCTTTTGATACAGACATGCATCCTCACTTTACATGAAACTACATGAACTGACATAAAATAAACGGGTACTTCTGATTGACGTGGAAAGTTCAAATTTGGTATGATCATGGGTTCGAATTCGATCAACAGTGAAAATACTTGCCTCGGATGAAAACCCAATTTAATTTAATCTAACTAATCTAATTTAATCTAGTGGTTTGAATCTAATTAAACATTTGATCCCATGTTACGTACAGACTCTGTGGTGGAAAAGATCACTAGTTAAATTCCTAACTACCAAACCTAAACTCAAGTTTACAATTTTTTGAGAAAATAACTTGTATGTGAAATGATTTGTAATCAATAATTTTTTAAATTTCTTTTCACAGATACGGAAGCAAAAGTCAGAAATTTTCGATAATAATAAAAATTTAATTCAAAACGCATCAAATACTTTTAACAAACCAAAAAAATTATCCAAAACTTTCATAATGAAATCTACACCATACGAAATTGTGTCAAATTTAAGCGAACCTGTAAAACAGCAACCGCCAAGTGTAAGTACTGTATTATTATGATTTCTTGTTTTATATTATTATAGATACCCTGTATTTTTATAATTTCCATAATAGTACAGGAGAAAACTGGCTCCTTTCACAATATCTATCATATACAGAGATCACCACAATTATCATGGCAACTTTTTTCCTTTTTTTTACTAAAAAAGGAAACGGAGCAAGAAATGGAATATGCAAATGGAAGATAAGTACGTATGTAAACGTTAAATGCCGGCAGCTGGATAAGCATACTTATCTCTATTAGAAAATAGCACGAGAAAAATGAGTATAATGCAGTGGCGGCTCGTGAGTATATGATATGGTAGTGCGAAAACGTACACAATAAGAAGCACATATCCGTAAAAAAGAGTACATGTAAAGGCAGGAATAACATTATTTTATTACAATCACACACACACACACACACACAGACACACAGACACACACACACACACACATATATATATATATATATATATATATATATATATATATATATATATATATATATATATATATATATATATATATATATATATATATATATATATATATATATATATATATATATAGAGAGAGAGAGAGAGAGAGAGAGATATTTACAATGAAGTTGTTTGTGCCTACAGTAAATTTATTATAAACAAAAGCAGATTTTGTCCAGCTTGCGACCCCCCCCAAACAACACACGGAAAACAAAATAAAAGATTGGCTACATCACAACCACAAATTCGAACTGTTTTTCAAATATATGTTCATGCTAAATTGATGCAATCTTTCCTTATTACGGATCACTTGCTTAACACACAATTTCAAATTAGGCATTTGCTTCTCTAAATTTCCTGCTTCCAGTTAGATTGTCGTCATATGATAGAGATTAAAACGGATATTTCACTAAAATACTAGCCGTATTCATCGTAATGTATTGTTCTAGTTTCACGGAAAATAGTTACAAATATAGAGAAAGAAGGAAACAGCACTACACTTAAATACTCAGCATCAAAACTTCGCAAAAATATATAATAGGTCTACACACACTACATTCAACACCACAAACACTCAGGCGCACAATGTGTTTATGTTTCAATCAGGGGAAGATCATACCTGGGTTGACAACACAATAACGAAATAAATTCCAAATCGATTTTTGGGAGGGTCAAATCTAGATGGTACATATTGGTATGTAATAAGTAATTAGTTTGGAAACACTGCAATAGGAACAAGTGAATCAGGAGTCACGTGTTAGAAATCCAGGTGACTTAACTCCAAACCAAAGCCCCCTTTCCTAGAGCATCAAAACATAAGACGAAACAAATCTCCCGTTTCGAGCCACCTTCGATCGTGGCACAAAACGCTAGTTTTTTCTCCGTACTTTCCTCCTGCTCTCCAACTAACAAGCATGCGCACAAACCATTTTTAGAACAGTCGGGAGAGCAAAGGAGAACTTGGCACGAACAGAGTAAAGAGGGGCCTATGTACTGCTAGCGTGCGAGTAATTCTGAGCGCATTCAATCACTAAGCGCGACTCAAACTAGCTTCTCGTGAGCAATGATGACATTGCAAGTAAAGAATTGTGCATAAAATTAAAAAAGTTTGTTATTTAGTAAGATGCAAATATTATTTATATTATTTTTTGTATTATTTGTGGTAGTGCTACGGCACATTGGCTCTCCTTCAGTGGCCGCCGCTGGTATAACGAATTGTTGGTTTCATACATGTTTGGCTAAAGCCAACAATTGTGGCTAAAGCCAAGAATTACCAGTAGCTTCTGGAGTTCTTCAAAGTAGTCTCCCAATTAATCCTCTAGATGGCAGATCATAACGCCACAGCAACTCTAGAGATTAGGGCTTATGAGCTAGAACTAAAACGCCAGTCAGCGGAATGGTGTCATCCAAGCTCGCCCAGTAGGCAGAAATTTCGTCCCAACTCCTGCGCTGTCAAGTTAATGTAATCCTAGTGTCAATATTAGAGGATGATTTTGTTTGATTCTGCGACACGTAGCCGAACTGGTAATGCAGTGTATTACTCCTACACTTTCCTGCAATTATGTCGGGCAATTGTAATCGTAATGATTTGTAATGTAATTCGAGGTAAAACACGTAAGAAACGAACGATTTGTTGTACTCATTGTTTCTTGTATTATATCCGGATGGAAATAGGGGTAACAGTGAGTGGAAATGCGGGTGAACGCCATTTCTCCACTTCCAAAAGTATCTGTGGCGTCCCTCCACTTCCTAAAAACTTAAAAGCGGCAAAGATAGGCACGGAGAATGCCATGACGTAACCCGTCCCCCTACTTTTTCAGATCAACTTTCACACCTGGAGATATGTAGATTCCTCCAACTCGTTACATATAATATTTACATATGTACTACAGGTAATCTTTCATTAGCATACTTTAGAATTTCTTGCTTCATACCCTGTTTCTTTACCAAAAAAAGCCATAGTTTTTAGGTGATCCTGTTATAAATAGTGAAAAATGTTTGGCATCTAACTCTACTCAGACCGTAGTACCGATATTGATTATTTTTGATACATGAATATATCATGGTTATACTTAGCTTTTTTAAAAAAATTACATTTTCGACATCGCGGTGAGAAGGGGTGTAGAAGCAAAACAGGGATGACATGTAAAAACAGTCGAAAACGTTATTAGTGTCCAATCCATAATGTTCAAGGTCGCTGAAATGAATAGTGACACTTGCAATTCCACTTCCTCCCTTGACCTCTATGACAATGAGATTTAAATGGGAGATTTAAACTGGGATTTAAATGGTATCGAGAATGTCACCAGTCATTTGAGCTGCTGCAAAAACTATAAACTGGACACTAATAATGGTCGTTTTTTTAATGTCCTCCTTGCTTTGTTGCCATATCTCTTTTTTCCTCGACGCCAAGAACGTGATAAAGACCTAAGTTTAACTAGGACCTACTCATGAACCAAAAATAATCAAAAATCGGTGCAGCGGTCTAAGAAGATTTTGCGTACAAAGATCGTTATATTCATTTTTATTTAAATGACTATGCGCGAGAGGGCAGTTTTTCGTGCCCCACCCCATTTATAAAATAACTTTTGATTAGGATAACTTTCCTGCTCTAAATTTCTTTAACCGTGTGCGAAACCCTACTGTAAGGTTCGATTCCCGGTAGGTCACAATAAATTGGGGGAACACTTGAATTAAATAAACGATGGTGTAGGTAGCCCAAGAGTTGAGGAAAGTAATCACCTAGGAAGTTTCATAGCAGACAGTTTTAACATAGGAAATAAAATTAAAAATCTGTAAACAAATGTGTAAAA
This sequence comes from Thermobia domestica, assembly GCF_964235325.1. Classification (NCBI taxonomy): domain Eukaryota; kingdom Metazoa; phylum Arthropoda; class Insecta; order Zygentoma; family Lepismatidae; genus Thermobia; species Thermobia domestica. The sequence goes on along the minus strand of NC_137461.1, from coordinate 113,177,495 downwards.
TACTAATACTAATAGTACTACTACTACTATTACTACTACTACTACTAATAATAATAATAATAATAATATGTACACATGAAACCATGATAATATTAAAACCAGTGTTCGAAGTGGAAAAAAAGCAGAGGCGGTATGTTTTATTTCGATTTTCACTCGACATACCGTCCATCTAAAAGATGAAATACAGTGAGGGTATGTTACCTATAAGATTGCATTTCAACTTAGATAATGACTAAGAAACCATTGGAGTTCAGTTGATTTTGATTTTAACGCTCCGTTCAGCATCGAGGCTATACGAGATATGGACCTACTGATTAACGTGGAATCCTAACTACATGAGCTCCCTCTGGGAATCGAACCCGGGTAGGAAACAATTGGAAAGTTTCTCTATATATACCGGAGGAAAAGACATGGAGAGACTTTGATCCCCCTCCAACAAGTCTCTGAAAAAACATAAAAACATCCCATTATATTGCATTATGGAGAATTATTTACGAAAATGCTCAAAAACTAACTTTTTGTATTAACAATTTCGTGTGGGAAAACTGCCGAACCCCCCATTCGACTGAAGGGTATTTCAAACTCCCAGAAGATCCACCCATATTCAAACCACGACATTTATATGCATTAAGGCCAGAATACATATACGTAGGCCTACATAAGAAAGAAACAATTCAATAATGTACATCAAACTATAAACTACAATACCTTCTTCGAAGACACCTCATTTTAAAAACACTCCTATAAAAACGTAGGAAAAAGTTGACAAAAATGTCGGTATTGTCAACTTAAGTTTAGAAATTACTTCTACATAGGAAATATTTTTTTCACGTACAAAGTTATTTGTCAATTACTGGGCATAAAAATGGATTACTGGGCATAATTGACTTTTTATTGATTTATTAAAGATATTTAGCACTACTCTTCAGTGACGGTATGTATTGATCTCTGAAAAACGAGAGACGATATGCCTATATCAAGGAAAAACCAGAGGCGGTATGGCATACCATCGCATGCCGTCTCACTTCGACCACTAGTTAAAACAACTCACTTTTAACACAGGCATGACTTATAGTTTTATTTCAAAACCAACAGTCCAATGTTGTGGTTATCATAATTCTAATGTGTTACCGATTTGACACAGAGCTGGTATTGTGCGTTATTAAAATAACATTACAATGGTATTACAGAACTAGGAGAATGAACGAAGGAACGTGGAAATAGGAGCAGCGCCATGATGATTTTTCTGTCATTAGTAGCATACTACCTAGCATGGTGAACGCTAAGCCGTTGAGACAGTAATATTAGAAACTATCATGCGTCAACTAAACTTTGTACTTGCTAACTTTGAAATTAGCATTGAAATCATAAAAATCTTGTGCGTCAGTTATATATATTGTAATCTTAAGTGTGCACTTTGTCTTTCGAGAATATCATAAATAACATTCCAAATTTGTATTAGTTTTTATTTTTTACTCTGATCAAAGATTTCCGTATATATTTGATATATACAGGGTGTTAAAAAAGTGTCACAATATTTTGGAAACAGATTCCTCACATTAAAATAAGGAAAAAGAAGTTCATATGGACCTGTGCTCAAAACTGGATAGTTTGGGAGTTATAGAGTGCCGAAAACGTGAAAGAAGTGAACTTTAAGAATTCATTGCTCCACTACTATAGGACTCATCGTAGTCGAGTCAAGACATAACTGTGGAACTGGTATGTGAACTATTCAAATATCCATGTTTAAGAATGCTCCAGTGTTTGCACACCAATTTTTAGAGGTAGGAGGTGAAGAGTGATCAAGTACTCCAAACAGCCTCTCTAAAAATGATTGTCCAAGTACAGAAGGTTCTGAAAGACGAATATTTGGATAGTTCACATACTAGTTCCTGAGTGATGTCTTGACCTGACAACTACCGGTCCTATATTACTGGAACTATGGACCTTTAGAGTTTATTTTTTCACCTTTTCGGCACCCTATAACTACAAAACTATGCACTTCCGCCCACAGGTCCGTATGAACTTTTTTCTTATTTTGGTGTATCTATTCCCAAAATATTGTAACAAATTTTTGTAACACCCTGTATATATATACCAAGTAACAAACAATATATTGTGTTTCCGGTAATCATTCACGAAAATAGTTTCGTGAGCGTATTAAATTTCTGACAATATTTAAATCAGTAGAAGAGCTTGTATCTATTGTTGTTATGTTCATTACATTCCTCTTCGTCACTGACAATATTCTCTTGCTCATAATTACTTACAAATGGTTTATGCCGCACTTGATTATCCCTCATAAGAGTCATGTCCGCTTAATAAGGAAGAAACAGTTTTTTTGTAAAAATAATTGTTTGTAAACGTAGTAAAAGTAAATAAAACAGCAACAATGGAAATTGTTATTAAATAACTTCTAATCAAGCCAAGTAGTTGATAAAGCAACTACCATTTTAACATTTTATTTCAAAGTGCAATAGGGTTAAAGTAGCATCAGCTTTATGCCAATATTTAGCAGAACTCGTGTAACTCAGTGCTACAGTGTACATTTCCTACAGTCTATAAGTCAATTTTCAAGATTCAAAACGTATTACATTGATTTATGTGCTAGTATGATGAGTATTCAAAATTTCATAATTTTAATAGTTTCTGTTAAGAGTGAGCAACCTGATCTCTGTTGTTAGCTTACTTATCAATTTATTCATTGGCCTATTACATCACCAACTTTCCTCTATATTACGTAAAATTTTAAAACTTTTTCATTTATTGCGATTTCCAATTACATTTAGCATTATAAGGAATTAGAAATGAAGCCTGTTTCGTGGAAGCAAAACTGAAATATTCTATTAAATAAAACTTTGATTTCTACGCCGTACAGATGATGATTTAGATATCGTTTATAACTATAGCCCTATATTTGACTTGATAAGTAAAGATAGGAATGTATTTCAAACAATAGTAGAACGTTTAAAGTTTACATATAATATCGTAATTACTCTGTGCAATGCATTTCTTTCTTCCTTTCTTTCCCTGCTTCCTCTCGCTATGAAATTGTTCATTGGTATGATTTCAAAAATAGGATTTAAAATAGAAAGTAATGCTAAATTTGACTGTATTTCTAAGTTTATACAGTAAATTATTTATAGTTTACGGATGAATTTATGTAAATAATCAAGATAAACTTAATTTTCTGGCGTTACAGATAATGAAAGGATTAATTGGATCACTGATTGGAAAAAGGGAATAAGTGCATCAGACCTAAGTTTTCAAAAACGCTAAAAAAACCTCCCCGAGGCGTTGTTTGTATTTGTTGCAAAAAGTGTATAATTTATTACTTGTAGCAAAAGAACTAACAAACACTAAGACAAGAAGAAGAATCTTGTATTGCAGCACTGCAATTTGTTAGATAAGCTTAAAAATGAAAAAAAAAATTCCCTTTTTTCCAATCAATTAGAGTTGAACGCAAGTGTAATTGTGTGTATGGTATGTAATGTGCAGTTTATGATAGAAAGCTTTGAAAATGTACATGCTGAATACAATGTTGTATGTTAATCTTGGATATATGTATCCGAACTATCACGCATGTTAGGCTTCTAACACTTTTATTGTCACCATTCGTTTTTTTTTCTTTGTACAGCACATGTTGTTCGTACAGCAAGAAAAGTAATACAATAGACAGCTGTACAAAATACGTAACAAAATACGTTGTCACAATAGAATGGCTTTACATAGGGTGCTATCCGTCTGCATCTTCGTCTTCTGCAGTTTCTTGGTTAGTGGCTTTCCATGAACAAATCATCCTATAAAACTGTTTGTATTGGTCAAGTATGTATTTGATAATTTGTGAAGAATCATAGATCTTTTTCTGATTGAACGAGACTTGCCAATCGTATGCCTTTGACGATGGCAGTGGAACGTTTGTGACATTACTTTTGAGTAATCGAAAAATATCAGTTCTTAGTCCATTGATAAACTTATGAGCTTGCACATAACCTAGAGATTCTGCTTTATAAAGAGTGTCTCTATTTACTTACTTGGAATTTGACTGTTTTGTCCACAATGCTACCTGAAGATTTCTTGTAAAACGGTTACAACCAATGTTTAAAATCTAAGATTTCTTCACTGACAACTTCGTAAACCTGAAATGGAGTATCAGTATTTCTTGCAATTGTAATCATGTGGTTATATTGTGCTGGTAAATAAATGCGATTGTGTCGTTTGAGTTCTCGTTTGATTATAGCAAAATTTCTGTCACATGGTAAAAACTGTGACCTCTGACAGGCAAATATTGCTGTATAGTGATGAACCGTTATGACACGGTCAGGCTGAAAAGCATTCATGTCACTGTATGATTGCAGTTTTGGCATTGAGTGATCACCACTTGTATCATTGAAAACGTAAATCTGTAACTGATTGGGGCAAAAATTTCTCTATAGATTGTGCAATACGAAGACAAGGCGAAGTGAGGGTTGAGGGTTCTAGTGGTTGTCTACTTACACACAGTCTCACAGTTGTGGTGGTATCCTATAGTGACTGGAAGAAGGAAATAAGAAACGTAGTTATTCCCTTTTTCTAATCAGCGAGAAATTTTGTCTTCTACATTGGTCATATACAGTTGCCTAAACATTCCTATTTTCTACTCAACGATGTAACTATCTTAGAAGAACACATCTGCTATCTCAGGTTAAAATCGCAAAAAAATTGTACTTATTCCCTTTTCCAATCAGTGATTCAATTATAGCTAGTCAGGTGCCGTATACTGAATCGAATGATGCTTGATGAGCGCATCAACTACCAATGCACACTGTCATTATTTTTGGTTTCCTAGATCGGTGTATGCTAAACCTTAATTGAAGTAGCTCCCCAATTGTCTCATGATACTGGGTTAACATCGAAAATTCTGTTCACTCAACAGCCATTAATTAAAATAATTGTTGACGTAATTTCTGTTTGAAGCCGTGTTCATAAACATAAGTCATTAAAAAGGTACGCATATAATTGATAATTGATGAATCTTTTTCTTGCAGCCTAGACCTGACCAAGAAGTGATAAACAATAAACGATCAGTAATAAGGCCAATTATTTCAGCAAGTCATCCTGAAAAGAGAGATAATGTCATTCGTCCTTTGGTTGGAACCGGAAATGAAGCGATGAAGACTCCTCAAGCCCCTTATTATCGAAATCCTGTGTTCTTTACTAATCAAGTTCCATTGGAAATTGATCCAATTTCCAGGTCGACTTATGCTTTGGAATATACTGTGCCCCGTTTTGTTGCTTCAAGATCACAACTCGCGCCGTTCTATCCTGTCAACTTGGATTACTTAATTTGGCAAGGAATATATAGAAATCTTCTTAATCAACTTACATTATCCTATAGAAATATTCCTATTTCATGGCAGTATTTATTTCCTTATATTGGAATACGCGCCTGAAGAAGACTATAATTTTGTTGTAGATTTTTAAAAATATATACTCTTAACTAATGTTTCTAATTAAATTAAAATAGCAAACTTTTCGGTAATACATCGATAAGATTACAGTTAATGACACACAAAAAATCAAACTGTTGTCTGAGCATATTGGTGCACCATACAGAAAACCGCCATTAAAATATTTAATAATATCTTCGGAATGCTATACTATGAGCAATGATGAATAGTACTGAAGACGTGTGGTAATGACATTGTAATTTTTTGACCTTCACATTGTTAAAAACACTGTGAGTGTTATAACATGAAAGTGGAAAAACAAAGAAATAAAATACTTATTTGGTGTGAATGTTCTAAACTACATACTAAACTAGAAGAAATATTCCTACAGGGTAGAGATTCAGCTAGCAATTCCTAAAAGATCAGTCAGAATTAACCTTTTCACTTTTATACATCTCACAGTCGTACTGACTGTGAGATATGTTAGTCTACACAAAACTCATACGTTTTTGCTTATACTATATACATTGTCTTTTTAGCGGTTTCACATTTTATCACCAATACTCAATACTCAATTTAATAATGTCGTAATAAATCATATAATTATTAAATATCGACTTATTTTTTTAATGAAATCCTACAAGCATTTCGCAGTTAGTTAAGAGAACAAAAACGTACAAGCACATAATTAATACTGATTATAGAATTTATAATCGGACTTTCCAGGTAAAATATTATCATACATTGGTTCACAAATAATTATACTGTCAGCACGAATGCTCACTTATTCAATTTTAGCAATAATTCTTATATATTTTGTAGATGGTAAGAAGGTCCAATTACTCAACTTATTATTAAAGCTGAAGAAACTTTTACAAAACCGCTTAGTTGCATTAAATCAACTTATGGTTTCCGAACAGCGAACACTACATTATGATGCATTCTGATCAAGTGCTTTCTCAAACACAAAATGGAAACAGGAATCTTAAAATATATAGGCTCGCAAAATGGAATGGTCTCATAAAATATACTGCTGATATTGAATTATATCAAAACTCGTCACCTGAGTTTAGTTTCAACGTATATACGTACTTTATTAATACGTACGTATACGTCAAGATCACAATTAATATTACAACAAACTGTTAAAAACTGTTATTATGATATATTAATTATCGTATATTACTGAATCTACCTCGATTCCAATTAAAAAAAAGAAAGATTACAAAAGTACATCTACAGAACATAGTGGTTATCAGAACCTACTACAAGAGTACACTGAAAATCAAATCAGATATAGATTTTCCTTAGATTTCCTCACTGGAAAGGTACACTGAATTGTCTTACATTCGAAGCTAAAGCGGTAAACAAGAAAGCAAGTAAAGTTATAGCTTTAATGCAAGCTCATTACTCTGCTCAGTAAAGAAAAAAAAATCTACATCATATTTCGATAACTTGTTTGGCGTATGTTACCTACTCTCCTACCACATTGGGATATATTCCTTAATCAATCAATGTGACAAGATAAAATTCTTAAGGCAGAATTATATTCTAAGGTTCATTTCAAACGGGTAAACTGTTTACTGTGATGCGATCACAAACAACAGATGACGTCTATACCAATGTGGCGAAAAAATATAGAAATTGCAACTTTTATCCTCTTAAAACTATAATTTTGTGAAATATTAGTTTAAGTGCAAGCTTCTTTGTTATGAAGAATTTACATACATATTTCATCTTTCTAATCTGAGTGTCTCATGATATAGTTTATTTACCTCACTAATTTTGAACCCATTACGCCTTAACTCTTTGAGCACAGTGGTACTTATATTATACCACCTTTTACATAACGTTAGCGAAACTCCATGCCGCAAAGAGTTAATCAAAGTAGTGCTCAAGGTAGATACTAAGTGCGTTACAAAATTAATTTGAAAGTTTTCAGTCATTTTACCGTGATGTGACCACAAAGAACTGACAACATTACTTTTAATATGGAGGGAAAATAATAAAAATATCTCTTTCCTCTCAAAACGGCATTTTAATAGACAATGGGACACGTGCCTGCTTATTTTTAATGATGTTCAATTTCATTTCCCTTAACTTTAATGATTTCTGTTATACTCTGTTCTGGATAAAACATTTGAATGAACTTTCCACCTTTACTTCCGTTAGCAGACACATTTCAAAAAAATTCTTTCTTATTCATTGCTCTCATATTAAAAGGAATTTTATGTCCAAGTACCACGTTTTTACAAACATTAACATGGCCTGAAATCTCAGTGAATTGCTTTCATTAATCCATATAATAGTACATTTTTTGCCCCTCCGCTTTAAGAAGCAGAATTTTCGAAGACAATAAATTTTGTTTTCTTTATTTTTAATCAAGAGTTTACATAATACTTTCAATTTAAGCGAATTCTTGCATTAAACATTTTCAGAATAAATAACTAGAAATTTTAATATTATACGAATCAGTCCTAATGCTATACAGAAGCGAAATTTTCGCAAACGCTGAAATAGTATTTTTTTTCGAGTTTATACATCCATTCCAGATCTCACGCTTAAGCAAATCTTAGCAATGGGCATTTTTACAATAAAGAAAGTGAATTTTAGATGTTATACAGTAGAATCGATCCCATGTTTCTCCCTTAGGATTGGGATTTTCGAAAACGTAAATATACATTTTTACTCATTGTTATATGAGTTTACTTACTGAATATCACATCTACAACTTAAACTAACCCTCACATTGGACATTTTCTAAAAGAAGAAAGAAAAATTTAGATCTTATACAATTAAGCCCAGATTCCCTCTTAGGAGAGGAATTTTCGAAAATGCTGAAACATATGTTTTTTCAGTTTTATATAAGAGTATATGAACCGATTTTTTAATCACCAATTTAAGCAAATCCCAACACTCGACATTTTAGATACAAATAAAGAGAAATTTCAATATCATAGAAAATGGCCTTTCTACCTTACGAGGGGAATTTTCCACCTTCGACCTCAGTTTCACAAGTAATGTGATAAATATAACATCTGGAACTAGACCCGACTTCTCCCCGAAATATTAACTTCTTAAAGATTGTGAAAGTTTATACTTTTGAAAGGTCATCACGGAATCTGCATCAATCGTGAACCATTTTATAGCTGATGTCATTGTTTAACTTTCCTTTTCAGCGCCGAGGCTGTATGAAACGGAAAGCAAGTACCACTCAATTAATTGAATGAATCAATTTAAGTAAAAAATAATAAGTAGATTGTTGCTTAATATGAAACCCAATTTACTACTCGAGTTTGTATCATAGACAAATATTCCTACCAGGAATCAAACGTGGGCATACAAGTGCAGAAAGTTCGCGCACCGGTCAGTGACCAATTAAGATGTTCACGTGGATGTATTATAAATGCAATATTTAAATATATATTCTCATATAGAATCATACCGATGATTTCCATAACATAGGTAGTGAAACTGATCGCTCAACTAATTAACCATTGAAGTTCCTTTCCAAGACATTGTATCCCTATAAAACAACATCTTTCAGTTCTATCTGGAAATTTATTAGTAAGCAAATAATAATAAAAGTGGCAAATCACAGGTAGTCTATGTCAGTGTCCTTGAGTCTTAATTTACTTGTACTCAGTCTCTGCAGCCCGTAACTGGATTCGTTTGATACCAAAAGTTTGGAATAAGCGATTTACAATTAGACAATGGTTGGTTTATTGATAAGAGTTTAGCGTTCCTCGAAGAGCGAGGCTATGTGAATCATGAGATCCGAACCAAATAACTCCCGCCGGGAATCGAATATGAATCTCCCATGTTGAAATAAATATTACAGACAAGAGAAGAAGGAGTTGAGATTTTGTTTAGTATATATATGTTCTAATGTTCAAAATTGCATAATTGTAATATTTCCTATAAATTTCTTGCATTCAAACATGCACTTTTTGCGATGAATGCTAATGTTCAGTAAGATGCAGATTCTTTAATTACAAAAAAAGAAAGAAAAGAAAAAGAAGCTAAGAAAAAAAGCTTACCTTGCCAGAATTGGAACCTCTGTTAAAAACAAACACACGAATCCATTACGTTATTAACTAGATCAAGAGCGCATGATTATTGGCCTTTTCCGTTTGTTCTGTGGACGGTGTACCTTCCACAGGCTTTAATTTTGTTATACTCCGCTGTTATTGAACTGTGCATAACGGATGTTACTTTCAATGTTGTTTGCTATATAGTTTATGATACTAGATTTTGTCGTTCATTATTATTACTTAGATACTCATTTGTTTATTATTTAAAGAAACAGATCTATCATATTCAATTTAGTATGATTTCATGAACTGAAAAGCGAATGGCGCTATGGAAATAAATCGCTCCACAAGAAGAAGAAAAAAATAAAATAGCATCGAAAACATAAATCTTCGAGATATTGAATTTAAAACTTTAAAAATGAAAACGTAAAAGTAAACGTAGGAATTTAACCGAACTTCTGAAGAATTTAGATGTAGTTTGCAGTCCAGATGTTCTGATCTACCATTGTTTGGATTGGTATATTTATATTCAGAGGGCCAAACATTAGACAGCTGTAGAAAGTAAAATCAACTTCATTGTACTGTTGTTGTTAGTCATTCTTATTTATATCTAGGGAGAGAATGATAACAAAAATGGAATATCATTGAAGAAATCACCGGTCTGGAAGTGGAATCTTTATTCCCTCCTCTTATCTGCCATCCATTCGTAAAATGACGTAAATTGTAAAGAGTCATTTCGATCAACAGATCAACTAAATTTGCTGTTACTAAATATCTCGTTTGATTATATTAGTTACTTATATTTATTTGAGTTTATTATTTAGTATAGGTCTAATCTGCAGTTCAAATGGATGGTACTGACAAAGATTGTGGCATACAACTTCAGCTAATTATAGCTGCTTGACTATTATAATATGCAAGTAGGAATTCAAGTCTAAATACGCATTATAGCAATAATCATCAAAATGTCTGGTCCTTATGTACATTGCTATCGACTTCTGCCTTCTGTTTTCTTTAGTTTCATTCTTAATTCTTCAGCGTATCATCGGAGTTAGCTGCATTAATCTGTAACACGACACGAAAAGATGTAATAATTCACGTGATACGCCGAACTATAGATATAGATAAATAAACATAAATACATATATGTAAGTAAGTACGGCGAAGGTAGATAAAATATAATTTATAATAATAAATGATTTGATGAAATGAAATAATATAACATAAAGAAAGGAAAGTATATATAAATGGAAAATAAATAAATAATTAAGAATACTTACATGTCGTGATTAATCAGCATACGATGAGATATCTGAAACAAAGATGAGTTTATTAACAAATGTGATTACAAATATATAATATTCGACAGAAAATACTATATTTACATAATTGTACATAAACTACGTGAAGCATCTAACAATATTCTATATCTAATATCGTAATCTACTGTGCAAATATTATTAACATGCTATAGCTAAATCTAAGCACATTAAATAAAGGAAGATACTACTGTATGCCAAGGCCCACATTCTACTTAACAATTATTCAAGCTAATTAAAGAAAATACAACATTATCTTACAGCTAGCTATCATTCCTATTAAGTAACTATTTCTAAATTCCAATTCTAAATGGGAACGACATATACTACAAGTTCTATTCTACGCATTTATTCTACATACTTATAAATTGATATTCAATGTACAATCATTCAAGCACTACATGAAATTTGTTAACGTTGTTACTTATCTATTGTTTACTGTAATACTTATTTATTGACATGATATTGATCTTGTATGCTTAATGTTCTTATTATGTTAATGAATAATCGAATGTAATATAAAATTTTACATAAAAATTCCACAGTCACAGATTATTTTAATGATAGCTATAGTTCCTGGACAACACACTTTTAATTTTTCTCGGCGATCGCTGTTGCGGCGACTAATAACACTGGCCAAATTAGATCAGTTTCACCTTAAGTCCACGCTATGGATGGACAAAAGTGGAAGACAACATTTCAACGTTGCGCGATCCAAAGAGAAATATAGTTTTAGTACAATCTCGTACTACTTAGTATGTCAGTTTTTACATTTATCTTATTTTTTTGTCATATTTTATAATGGTTTTCTACATGTCACTTAAATATTTACTTGGAGGCAATGCCTGATGATGTATTTCTATTAGAGAATACGTACATTGATCTATAATAGAATGGAGGGAAAATAGATTTCCCTTCTATGGAGCTTCGAGGGACGTAAGGATCTAGGTTCAACTTTTTGGACTTAGTCTCTGGAAGATGGTTCAACTCTTTGTGACCAGAACTGTACCAGTGAAAAAAAATCCTATATCTCTACTAAAAAAATATTTCATTCGTATGTCTGCATAAAGTGAATGGTGGTTTGACACTAGCTGCTCACTGCAGATTTCCATATAGAACCAAAGTTGTTGATTGTTGAAAATGCTTGTATTGAGAGTAAAAACAAAGATTCATATTAAAATAAAGCCCAGCAGACGAACTTGGTATTGGTTATTTTCCGAAATAGATAAATGTTAGTTTACAATTAGACATTACACATACAATTGTATTTGTTTGTATCGTGCGAGGTAATATATGAATCTTCGGTGGAGATGGGATCAAGGTGGTGTACTAGCCTCGATTCCTAATAATGTGCTAGCTTCGAATAAGAATTAAAACAATTTTTCAGAATCCAACTAGTGTTGTGTCATCCAACACAATGTTTACATTCAAAAGGAAGCCTGAACTTGAATCAATCAATGAAGAAGAATTACACTTAATCAGTTATGAATTGGTGTGAAACTAAAGTGTAAGAATAAAGTGTATCAATAATGTGTGACAATAAATAATTCCTAATAAAGTGTAACAAAATATTCCCAAATTGTAATGAAAAAAAAAATACATTGTCAAATATCTGACATTTAAATTTTACTTATCTGCACAAGTAAGCTCAATTTCGAACCAATACTAAGATGAAGACTATTGAAAGAACGTCTTCCTCAGAATGTTCACATTTTAAAACAGTGCAGGTTAATGCGACTGCATTATTTACAAAGATTACTTTGTTTCTTAGGGTCAACTTTAAAGTTGAAAGCATGTCTTAAGCTTTGATCGCTTTAGGTTTTACTATTTACCGTTAAATGACAATAAATAAATCTTGGCACTAGAAAGAGCTTCATAGTGAAAGATATGTGCTACTTGTGACGCGTGTCAAATTAGACCAGCGTTTCCCAACCTTTTTCAACTTGCGGCACACCAAGGGTGTTACATGGATTCTCGCGGCACACTTATAGATACTATTTGTAAATATAAAACACACTGGTATTTTTTTCTGTGGTTATTCATCTCCTTCTCACAGAGGAGAAAGTTCGATCACTGTTTTCTCCCCGTGGTAAATCATTATGCTTATTTTTCATTCTAATTTAAAAATAGAAAACAATTGCAATGAAATATTGGACTCAGGTTTCTAAAAATACGCTTTCTTTTTAAAAACTGTATCCAACCTTTTATTAAGAAGGAAGATCTTTAAATAACGAACGAACAAACAAATCTCTTTTACTTTTAAAACACAAATATAGGTAATTTGTCGAAAGGATTGAATGATATTTTAAATTTTCAAGTTACGAAATAGTCTGCAACAATAAAGAAGCAAAGATGGCCATAACAATGATAAGAAATAATTTTTTCAACATTAGAAATGTACAGAACAGTAACACGGTATGAAACTTAAAATTGTAGATTCATAGTAGAGGTTCATAGTAATGTGAAATACAAATATATAATTTTCAATACATTTTGCAATTTGATTGCTATAAAATTAATAATTTTGTTTCGATTCCTCGCGGCACACCAGTGGCCCATTCACGGCACACCAGTGTGCCGCGGCACACCGGTTGGGAAATGCTGAATTAGACCAACCACCAACATTAAACCGACCGGAACATATCTCAGAATTATGGGCTAATTATGGGCTAATTAGATGTTCTAATGCTAATTTTTGGGCTCCTACTGTTTAGTGGGAAATCGGATTCAAAATGGGCGAGTCTAGCTTGATATCAAGCTAGAACCCCGCATATTGTTACAATGGTCCGATTGAAAAAATTAAAACGCCAGAATTATGGGCTATTTATGGGCTAATTAGTTGTGCTAATCCCAATTTTTGGGCTCCTACTGTTTGGCGGGAAATCGGATTCAAAATGGGCGAGTCTAGCTTGATATCAAGCTACAACCCCCCATATGGTTACAATGATCCGATCGAAAAAATTCAAACGCCAGAATTATGGGCTATTTATGGCCTAATTAGTTGCTCTAATCCCAATTTATGGGCTCCTACTGTTTAGTGGGAAATCGGATTCAAAATGGGCGAGTCTAGCTTGATATCAAGCTAGAACCCCGCATATTGTTACAATGGTCCGATTGAAAAAATTAAAACGCCAGAATTATGGGCCATTTTTGGGCTAATTAGTTGTTCTAATCCCAATTTTTGGGATCCTACCGTTTAGTGGTAAATCGGATTGAAAATGGGCGAGTCTAGCTTGATATCAAACTAGAATCCCCCATATGGTTACGTTTACAATGGTCGGATCGAAAAAATTCAAACGCCAGGATTATGGGCTATTTATGAGTTAATTAGTTGCTCTAATCCCACTTTTTGGGCTCCTACTTACTGTTTAGCGGGAAATCGGATTCAAAATGGGCGAGTCTAGCTTGTCATCAAGCTAAAAAAAAAAAGAAACGTACGGTTACAATTGTCCGATCCTAAAAATTCAAACGCTAGAATTATGTGCTAATAGAATTATAGTCTAATTATTTGCTCCAATCCTGATTTTTGGGCTCCTACCTTTTAGCGGGGAATCGGAACCAAAATGGACGAGTTTAGCTTGACATGAAGTAAGAACCCGCCTTAAGGTTAGACATCTCGAATCGAAGATAATCAAACGTCAGAAATATGGGCTATTTGTGGGCTAATTGATGCTGTAATTCCGAGTTTGGGGCTGCTACCTTTTAGCAGGAATTCTTTATCAAATTGTGAGATTTGGCTTAAATTTTAGCTATAAACCTAGGGCTATAATATTCCGATCAAAAGAATTAAAACGTCGGAATTATGGGTTATTTGCATTCTAAATTTTTGCTCTAATGTCGAGTTTTTTCTTCTATCCTTAGCAAGAAATTTCATGCAAGATTGATATTGATTTGTAGATAAGGTGGGATGATACTTTCAAAGTTGCAGTGTGAAAACATCGATGTTTATTAACTGAAAATTGATTTATTTGCACTCTCCGCAATTGTAAATCTCTCTCTCTACTAGTAAATCCATGAATTCTTTTTTCACGTGTTAATGTTCATTATGTTTGGAAGTAATTAGTGTATATATAGAATTTATACAGTGAAATATCATTATTTTTTAAATAAATTTTTTGTGCAAAGAAAATGCCTCTTCGCCATTGCTGGGGCCGCAGTGGCACAGAGGTAGAGCGTTTACCTCTTGTGCGTGTGATCCCTGGTTCGATCCCAGATCGCGCCAAATGGTCTTTGTGGTTGACATACACCATGTGCTTGGGTTTTATCGGAGCTCTCCCATTTCCTCCCACTTTATTCATTATGAATATAATGAACATTAAAAACGTGAAAAGACAATTCATGGATTTACTAGTAAAGATATATATTTGCATTCGCTGAGAATGCAAATAAATCAATTTTCAGTTAATAGACATCGACTTTTCCTCACTGCAACTTTGAAATTATTATCCCATGTTATCTAGATATCAAATGAGTGAAGTAGCTCAAGTGGTAGAGTATTGGCTTAGCATTCGGGAGGCCGTGGGTTTATAATTTTCGAGGTTTTCCAGGGTTTCGTTTAGTCCTATCAGGGAAATTCCGGGATGGTACCTACTAAAAGAGGCCCTGGCCGATACCTTCCCAAATCCTTTGCATTGTTATTGTTGTTGTTGGATATCCAGTGTAAAAGGCCTCTGAGCTGTATCTGGTGATTGTTAAAAAAAAATAAATAAATAAATACCAATCTTGCATGAGATTTCTTGCGAACGATAGAAGAACCAAAATCGATAATGGAGTACCTAACTAGCACACAAAAATAACCCATAATTCCGGCATTTTAATTATTTGGTCGGAGTATTATAGCACTAGGTTTATAGCTAGAAGTTAAGCCGAATCCCACAATTCGATGAAGAATTCCTGCTAAAGGGTAACACTCCAAACTCGGAATTAGAGCAATAATTAGCCCATAATTCCGGCGTTTGAGTTTTATTGGATCGGAGCATCGTTACCGTATGGGGGGGTTCTAGCTTGATATCAAGCTGGACTCGCCCATTTTGATTCCGATTTCCCGCTAAACAGTAGGAGCCCATAAATTGGGATTAGAGCAAATAATTAGCCCATAAATAGCACATATTCCTGGCGTTTGAATTTTTTCAATCGGACCATTGTAACCATATGGGAGGTTCTAGCTTGATATCAAGCTAGACTCGCCCATTTTGAATCCGATTTCCCACTAAACAGTAGGAGCCCAAAAATTGGGATTAGAACAACTAATTAGCACATAAATAGCCCATAATTCTGGCGTTTGCATTTTTTCGATCGGACCATTGTAACAATATGCGGGGTTCTAGCTTGATATCAAGCTAGACTCACCCATTTTGAATCCGATTTCCCACTAAACAGTAGGAGCAGAAATATTGTTATTAGAGCAACTAATTAGCCCATAAATAGCCCATAATTCTGGCGTTTGAATTTCTTCGATCGGACCATTGTACTATATGGGGATTCTAGATTGATATCAAGCTAGACTCGCCCATGTTGAGTCTGATTTCCCACTAAACAGTAGGAGCCCAAAAATTGTGATCAGAGCAACTATTTAGCCCATAAATAGTTCAAATTTCTGGCTTTTGAGTTTCTTCGATCGGACCATTGTAACCATATGGGTGGGTTCTAGCTTGATATTAAGCTAGACTCGCCCATTTTGAATCCGATTTCCCACTAAACTGTAGGAGCCCAAAAATTGGGATTAGAGCAACTAATTAGCCCATAAATAGCCCATAATTATGAGATATGTTCCGGTCGTTTTAGTGTTGGTGGTTGGTCTAACTTGACATGCGTCTATTGGTGTAGTCTATAGTGACTGTCCAAAAATTAAATGATGAAATATGTTCGTTGATCGAAATCCTTTTAAACCAAGTCTCCTAATATACATACATACATCTCCTCCCCCATATATATATATATATATATATATATATATATATATATATATATATATATATATATATATATATACAGGGTGGCCCGAAAGTAGGTATATAGTACCGTACTGATCAGCTCATTGCATTTTATATAATTTCTTATTGTTATCCATCAGGTAGACTTAGTTTCTTCATTATTTATTCTTAATGTCTTTTCCTTATACCTTATGCCCTGAACAGCCGAAGTAAATAAACCCATAAAGTAAAATGTTATACTTGATTAATGCAGGGGTGTATACCTACTGTTGGTTCATCCCCTATATATATATATATATATAAATGAGTGCATTTTTTGAGTTGATGCCTGAAATACATAACTGTCTCTCCAGAAAACCTACACGAATTTAACAAAGTCAACTATCGAAGAAACTAATTATTTCTGGTATTCAAAGGTACGAAATGTATCTTGGAAATATTATATTTTAATAAAATTTAATCTTAGGAAAAGGGCAGGAGTTTACTTTTGTTCCAACGTCTTGCACAATGGAAGAGATTTTAAAGCATTTTGAAAGAAATTATAATTTCTAATCGTAATTTATTATTTTATTTTCTTTTATTTACGTATTACTAAAACAACATTGTTCGAAACAACCATTAGTAGCGACCAGTGTTCCAAGGTCGTGGTTCATACCAATTCACTGAAGTAATGTCTCCCAACTGTCTTCTCAATGTAGGAATGTACTCAAGCAAGTAGGGAATCAGTTCCCGTACAAGACATCGAGTAATGTAATCTCTTTCTACAACTAGAGGAGATCGCAGTGGAAGTGGGGAAGTAGGAAGACCAATCTCTCGTGTGTTGCGAACAATTAAGTCATTAGGAATACTAGTTTCCAGAACATCGGTAACTGGAAGTCGGGAAGCGATGGACGGGCTGCGAACCACTGAATAAGGAGCTGCAATATCACGTCTTGCTACTGGTATCTCAATTCTCTCATTTAAGGTAGGCACAACTGAGAGACCGTCAGATGATACTTGTGATCTCCACAGAGCGTTTACAAATGGATTCTGGAAAGAAAGACGAAATTGTTCTATAGAATTTTTTCGAATTAAAAAGAAGTAGTCGAAATTAAGTATAAGATGTTTATCTGATAGGTTGAAATCAGGGATAAGATTATACAATTACATTATTTAAAATTTAGGTAGTCTCAGTATAATGTATATGCTTTAATTATGATGTATATTATATAAAAGATCTATCTCATTACTGACATGCTTACTACTGAAAATTTAATATTTGCGTGTTTTTATAAATCAACCAAAGAGAAAAGAATTCAGAATTATTTTAGTTAGTAAAACAAGTTAAAGATTAACTAAGTATTAAGGGAAAGTACTGCTCTCACCATTTAAACGTAATGTATTATTTCGAACAGGTATTTGTTTAGTGTTTATTATTACTCGTAGTTAGTGTTAGATGTGAAAATAATTTAAACTTCCTCGACAATGGTAACTTACATAATGTTCTAAACAAATTTAACCGCTAATAGCAATTACTTTTAAAGAAGTATGAACATGATTAATTTAATATATATTAATAAAATGAACAAGGAACAAATAAAAAGAACTATGCAAAGAAACAGACGTAAAGCATTCAATTTAATATGACTTATGCTTATATGACTAAGTTGCCTTTGATTACTTTACGTCCTTTTGAAAAAGCGTCCCACCTGCAGAAGTAGTACCAGGCCTAGAGGAACCAGAGACAAAAACGTTTGAGCCATTCCTACTGAATGTCTTGCTCGTCTTGCTGCCTAACTTGACTAGTGGTTTAACATTACCTGTTTGCAGCAGGTATTTATATAGAAACAAACTTGTTGATTAGCGAAAACGTTTGTACTTAGAGGTCAATAGAAACAACAATTCACATCAAAATAAATCGTAGCAAATGACCTCCAGTTAATATTGTTTGCTTTCTGAAGCAAATATTTGTCAATTTATAATTTGATATTACACTTACTACTGTGTTTGTTTGTATGCTGATTCCTAATGCACAAACCTTCGGTGGAAGTAAAACAGAGTTCATGTATTTGTACACAGTAAGAATTAGGATAATTTTTCGGAACCAAATGGGTGCAGATTATCCAACACAGCCCTATGTTGAAAATATAGTCTGAACTTGAACTAATCAATCAGTAACTATTATTTATAAGGTTGTTTGTATAATTCATATTAAGATGCGTGAAATTCATGTTTAATATACTACCCCCTAGTTCTTATGAAGTAATAGAATCTGACGTTGGTAAGCAGTCATTTCACACTTTTGATATCTGCTCAAGTTTATTTTTAACGCAATAAGTAAATGAAGACTGCTGGACAGACCTCGATTTCACCTTGTTTATAGGTTGAGACAGTACAGGATAATAAAAGCTTAACTTGCGTAATATAATATTCTTTGGATTTCTTTGGCTATTAGAAATATAAATTTTTGAGTTTTATCTCCCACGGTTAGCCGGCTAGGCTAAAGGAGATGGTGATGACTAGAAATGAATGAAATGGTGGAATGAAGAAAGTGGGAGGAAACAGGAGAACCCCGAGGAAACCAACGTACACGGTGTTTGTCCACCATAAAGTTCAGGTGGCGGGAGCAGGGTTTGAACCCAGGACCCCATGCACCAGAGGTGAACGCTCTACCACTGTGCCACCGCGGCAAATGTTGGCTATTAGAGTCAACATTAAATGAAAGCATGTCTTAAGTATTAAGCGCCTTAAGATCGGAAAATGTGATTATCTGACACTATTAAGGACTTCATAATGGGAGAACATGAGCCCATTATATCTATGTAGTTTGATAGCCAGTGGCGAAAAATTAAGACATAAAGTATATTCGTTGATCGAAGTTCTTAGTGTTGAAATTTAAGTCTGAAGCAAGCATTATTACTGCAGTTTTGGATGTATTTATCATCCTAATTTACTTAACGATTTGCTAAAATATGTAAATTAATGTTCCTTGTCTTTGTCGTCATTCAGATCTAAATTGTAAGGATATCGTGGTATGTTCATAGAAATTATTTTTCTTGTCATTGAGTCCATTAGTTGTTTCCCTTTGCTATTTTATGAAACAGATGTGAAAGGCTACTTCTAATTATTCAAGTAAATCCACTAGTAGTTCTTTGACACCAGATTGAGAAACGATACCTTCAAGGATGACGCTTATCAGTGACTTTCTCACAATAATCTTTGAGACATGCATATGGCTAATTATTCGCGTCTTTTAATTCAACGAATGAGAGTTATTTACTCCACTAATCCAGAAGTAACAATTCAATATACTTCGCTTCGTTTTGCGCCTATAATTATTCAATGTTAATTCGAATGGGAAAATCCAGGTGCTAACTAGAAATACAGATGTCTGATTGAGTTACATTTGATCAAATTTCAACATGTACTTACAGTATGGAAAGGTATGTCATCATCATTCTTTTCACTCTATATGATCATTAGCATTATGGAGTATCGTCTGACATCGCAATTTCCACTGTCAGAAACTACACTTGAACAAAAGAATAGGAACTCCATTCGATTTTCGCTGTAGATTTTTTCATAGCACAAAATGAACGATCGAAAGATGATGTTCTAGATACATTTAAACGATGTAAATGCATTGTCGTCCATTGGTTGGCGTAAGAGATTTTTGGAGAAGTACTTGAAAGAAATAATACAGGCTTCCTTTCCTGCATCGTGTTATAACAAAACAGGGGTAGGGGCTGATGCTTGGGCCATATAAAACCAACCTTCCCTGACGGCTTACAAGTAAACCTTACGTTTGGGTGAATCGAGTTGCTGACTGAGACATATATGAGAAAGTAGTACTAAATGTGGTCAGTATTTCAGTGAAGTTGTAGGTGCGAAGCTCCAGGGGTTTAGGAGATACAGCTACCAGAACATCACATGGAAGTACAGAATAGTCTTCATACAGTTGGAGGTAAAAGCTCTGTAAGACCTCTTGTAACGACAAAAGGTGAATAACAAATATATGGGTACATATTACGACTAGGGGGAAGTCATATAGTAAGGGTATACCTGACGGCGGCCATCTTGAAATCCGCCATTTTGAATTAAGGTTAAGTTTTTAAAATAGGAATATGGTCATGTGATACATGATTTAAGGCGCAAATTTAATCAGAAGAACAATGGTGACGTTAATTTTAATTTACGCGCAATTTGTAAAAAGTTACAGGGAAATTAAATATTGTTGCAGAATATGTATTAGTCCTTTACCCCACGTTGTGAATTTTGTGTTAATGATAATAATTAAATAAAAAGCAGGTGGACAAATATTTGGTCTATGGTAAGAGTTGCCTTGATGGCGGCCATGTTCAAATCCTCCATTTTGAATCAGACAAAAGTTTTAAACAAAATGCATAACAGTAACAACTTATTAATAGCAAATTTTACTATAAATCCAACGTGTCACTGTTGCATAACAGTAACAACTTATTAATAGCAAATTTTACCATAAATCCAACGTGTCACTGTTATGCGTTTTGTTTAAAACTTTTGTCTGATTCAAAATGGAGGATTTGAACATGGCCGCCATCAAGGCAACTCTTACCATAGACCAAATATTTATCCACCTGCTTTTTATTTAATTATTATCATTAACATAAAATTTACAAGGTGGGGTAAAGGGCTAATACATATGCTGCAACAGTATTTAATTTCCCTGTAACTTTTTACCAATTGCGCGTAAATTAAAATTAACGTCACCATTGTTCTTCTGATTAAGTTTGCGCCTTAAATCATGTATCACATGACCCTATTCCTATTTTAAAAACTTAACCTTAATTCAAAATGGCGGATTTCTAGATGGCCGCCGTCAGGTATACCCTTACTATATGACTTCCCCCTAGTCGTAATATGTACCCATATATTTGTTATTCATCTTTTGTCGTTACAAGAGGTCTTACAGAGCTTTTACCTCCAACTGTATGAAGACTATTCTGTACTTCCATGTGATGTTCTGGTAGCTGTATCTCCTAAACCCCTGGAGCTTCGCACCTACAACTTCACTGAAATACTGACCACATTTAGTACTACTTTCTCATATGTGTCTCAGTCAGCAACTTGATTCAACCAAACGTAAGGTTTACTTGTCAGTACCAACGAGTGGGGTTTTTGTAGTTAATTAGTGACATGATGCATTCCTGGAAATATACAGTATTCATCTTATCATTTGTTAACCATACGAACTTCCAGTTCTCTCTCCTAACTGCATTCAGTAATGACCACACTTTCTTACCAAAAGCGTTCTGGACACATACGGTAACACTCACCGTAAATCTCTGCCAGAGCTGTTACCAGGCCCGTAGCTATCCCAGTTTCTTAAATGAGACGGAAATTAAAATTGATTTGGCAATCACCGACTAATATCATCATTCTTGGCTACTCATTATTTTCAACATATATTTATCTAAACCGATAAATAGAAGTTTCAATGGAGGGGGGAAACTGAAGCTGACAAAAAAGATTGCCGAATCCTTCTGGTGGCTTCATAGTTACGGGCCTGCTCTAAACTTTATCGAACTTCTAGTTAACGTTGAAGCAACTTTTCTTTGGAAGTGCATCTGTTACATCACTTTTGCTGCTTGTTATGGCACAATAATAGAGTAACCAAGTTTGAAATTCTTAGAATGATGAGACTACATGGGAAATTTTTGATGGCCGTAATTTCTTGCTTAAATGAGTAAAATGAGCTAAATTGAATTTAATTTAGTAAGTGAAATAACAAAAAAGTTTATATCTAGTTTAGCTTTAATTTAGCAATTCGCTACAACGTGATTTTTAGAGAGGGCAAAATATAATTTAGGGCGCGCTCCGCAAGCTCTAGTCCCTGCCTGGTACGAGTCTGGGCGTCACGATATTTAATTGCGATAATTTTATCTTTACGCATGAGGTAATTGTAGGCCTTATACGATATACTTATACTAGGTGAAATATACAAACCTTGTAATGGAAGAATCGTCGATGAAATAACAATAATAATAAACAATAAAATGTATATTTTAATTCCCAATCTCCTTTTATGGTGAGTATTTAAATCACTTTCCGAAATAACTTTAAATATTGAATATACCAAAGGATGAGTAATGGAATAATTGTGTTAACTGAACCGAACATTTGTACAACATCTGAGTTTGGAAAGTGAAGATTAAAAATGTTATTCTACTAAGCTTTTACATCTTGTGGTATCTAGATTATTGTCGTGTAAGCTAGTTATTTCCAAATCAAATCTTATTACTTCTCTATTGAGAATAATACTGAACGTGGCCTATTTTTTTACTATTAAAATTGGAATAATTTATTTGCTCTTTCTTATTAATTTCCTAATGTTCAACTCTGCTGAGGGATTTCGCAGGTTGAAATAATGTGAAGATATACCAAACGTAATGTGAAGATATAGCTGAAAAGAATATTGACAGAAAATTGGATTAAAAGATATTCTGGATTTCGAAAACAGCGCAATTGCTCAAGATTGTTAGTAAAATCTTGTAGAAGTGGGAAAGAAATGTGGGAACATTTTGCTTGGACTTTGTTTAAAAAAATTACACTGAAATATGTTCCTTAAAAAGCAATAGCTTCCAATACATTTTCACTTGAAGAGGCACTATTTTGAGACAAAACAATGTGTTTTTAATTGTTTATATTTCAGATAAGTTTGTTGGAAAAAGTAATAGTCAGAATCGTACAGTGGCTCAATAAGAAGTCGGGCATAGGTTATACCTACTTACACATTCTAAGAGAGAATAAATATTCTAAGAGTATGCTTCAGAAAAAAGCAATATATTTTAATTACTCTATTATTATTTACATATGGGATATAAAAACAATAACAAAACTCTATTTCATCACTATAAAAATACAAAAAAATGAAAATACAGCTAAAATCCAAGTCAAAAAAGAACTCGGACACGTGGCAGCACTCTCTTTCTTTTCGGGCTTAATAGAGGAATTTCCAGGAGTTGGTCTACTTGGCTGTTTTAGATGTGCAAGTGAAGCGAGTTGAAGCCGTACTGTTTTTACGTGAGTGAAACTGTGTATTTAAAAGTTAAAATGAGAAGAGTTGAGTTTAGCGTCCCTTTCAGCAGCGAGGCTATATGAGACGTGGACCCACTGATTAACGTGGAATCCGAACCACATGAGCTCCCGCCGGGAATCGAACCCGGGTCTCCCACGCCAATAAAATGAGAAGAATGAGGTCAAATTTCTTTAGGAGTAAGAGAACTTATTTCAAAATATTATCAAGAGGAAACATTAGTTCGTGATACTGAGGAAATAATAAATAGGTCACATTTTACTAGAGATGCAAAAAAGCCGGCTTTTTTGAATTGATGGTTCTTTCACATAAAAAGCTGGCTTTTTTGGGAAAAAACGAGAATTTTGGAAATTTTGGCTTTTTTTTTTATTTTCGGGATTTTTTTTTATCTAAATAGCTTTCTTATAGTATACTCTATAGTTAGATAAGATTTCCATGACCAAAATGCCATATTTCGCTCTGAAATTTACCACCAAGATGGATGGAGCACGTTTTAAGAATTAAATTAAATATAAAGAATGTAGTATTTGAGGGCAATTTTAGAGGTTATTTAACTTTATTTTAACTTTTGAGTTATCGACATTTTCTTCTTCTCTAGATCATTTTAGTTTGTCATCCGTGTTTCATTTCTAAAAGCTTAGTATTCTAACTTCTAGTGCAAAAGTTAAACTTATGTTTTTCTATATATCCGTCAAAGCGTACGTTTTTCAATATATTCGTCAAACCATACTACCACATTTCTGTAGGTGTGCAATGATTTAGGAATAATTTTCCGGATACAACCCTGAATACCATTTTATACAAATAATCAGTAGCGGGCTTAGAAAAGTACTTTGGGAGGGGTTTCTCTGATTGTTTCGTTTTTTTTAAAAAAATCCTTATTTTTATTTGGGAGGAGCTTTTAGTTTATGAGTAACTAATATTTCGTTTTGTTTATATATTTAGCAATAATCTTCCGGATACAACCTTGAAGATCATTTTACATTGAGAATCAGTGGCGGATTTAGAAAAGTATTTTGGGAAGGGTTCTTCTTTCTAATATTTAGTTTCTCTAAAAAGTCCTAATTTTTATTTGAGGGAAGCTTAAACTTTGTGAGTAAAGGCATAACTAATAGATATTTCGTTCGCTAAGTCATGTTTGTTGTCCAGTTGTTTTTGGCTTAACTTAAATATATTCCGTAGTTTTGGGGTAGGGAGAGAGGTTCCGTAAAGATATGAAGGGTGTGAGGTAAGAACATGATAACCAACAATGCTCAGTTATGCAGCACCAGATAGGTAGCAATGCATACCGCTTCGTTTAACCCTTCATGTATAGTCTTACGTGAAAAATCATCTTTCCGACTTTGAAAATGAATTGTGCACCAAAAAAGCTCTAATTTCTTAAAATAGTAAAATTGTGGGTTACCATGTTCTTGCCTCATACTCTTCATAGGTTGAATTCCTCTTGTTACAAATTCTTTTATTTTAATTTTATTTTGTTTCAAGAAGAAGCTATTGAATACTTTGAAGTAAAAATACTACATACAATTTTGCTAGTTATTTCTGTATTTTTTTTAAAAGAAATATTTACTTTCAGGATTGGCTGGTTTACACCAGCTGGTTAAAAAAATGGTTCAAACCAAAAAAGATAAAAAGAACGAAAAATGTGAGTCGTGTGAACTTCATGGTGACGTTCCCAAATATCAAAGCATCTGCATTAGTTTTATCTCCTATTCACCTTTTAATCAAGGTGTCCAATGTTCAATTCTCGATCGAACAAACCAAGTAGCGGTTCGGATGTTACTTTAAGCGAAAGTCTTCTCCTTAACCTCGATATTACGTAAGGATGTTAAGCCTAAACATACGAAACGAAACCAAATTGTATATTTCTGCTTGCCTGAATGCCTGGTGTTTTATAAAGAAGCCAGAGTTGCTTAAATATATTGATAGAAATTGGCAAAATTTATCGACTGCCTACGTAGCTTCCAACATTAGCTTGGATTGGACTTTCAATGATATCTACATACTAAATTTGTAATTTAATACCTCAGTTTTAGCGTACTGATTATGATACATTGACCTTAAATTTTACATGCAAAGCAATAACAGGATTTTTCATTTATTGTTTTATATTTAAAGTAATGACGGAATTCTCCCGATGGCTAAGGCGGGAGTGTTCCAATTTAAGAAATTTACTTACCGGATTTCTTTAAGCTTATGTGTCACCTTCCAGCATAACCCTGTTGTTGCATAATAACACCAAGGTGAAACAATTTCTTTCTGTCAGTATGTAATATAAATTCATACAGCAAAATACTTAAACCCAAAAACCCGGTTTAAACAAACAAACAAACAAAAAATGTTTAACTCCTCCCCCCAAAAAGAGTTTTTGGCTTTTTAAAAAACAACCATGGTTCTTGCCAACCGTGCTTACTTTTGTATATAAGAGGTTGAAAATTCTTATTATATACATTGGTTAATCCTTTGGAATTAATAATGCAAATATGTTAAAAATTTAAATTGTTTCAAATATCTTTTCGAAATTCATGGTTTATTTTCGAGGTTTTATATTATTATCGTCATCAACCACTAACTAAACGAGTTTTTGTGTTATAGAGAAGCGAAACAAAGTCTACTTTATCAATTTAAAGCAGAATTTGAAAAAAGCCCAAAATTTTCCAAGCAAAAAAGCGAAGCAGAAAAAACCGATTTTTTTTTCAAAACAGCCGTTTTTTTTCGAGCCCTTGCATCTCTACATTCCACAGTTCATGACATTATTAGACGTTTTAAATCAACAAAATCAGTGGAAAATAAATCAAAAAGTGGTAGAACTAGAGTATTTTCAAAGTCAGATGAGCAATGAATTGTACTACAGGTTAATAAAAACTTCTAAATAAAGGGTTCTAAATTGGCCAAAGAAGTATCAGAACATCTTAATAAAAGTGTCCATCCCGAAACAATTTGATTGGTTTTAAGAAGAATCAATTTACATGGAAGAGTAGGCCGTATAAACCGTTCGTGAGCACATGCAATAGAAAAAAGAGACTTAGCTTTGCTAAAACTTATAAAAATAAAGATTTCTCGTTTTGGAGCACTGTATAATTTGCGGACGAAAGCAAATTTAATTTCTTTCACTCAGATGGGCAACGTTTTAGTATCTGGCGAAAACTTAATGGTAAACTGCGAAAGCGTAATCTGCGATCCACTGCGAAACATGGAGGTGGATCGACATTGCTTTGGGGTTGTATGTACCCACCTGGTCCAGATGAACTTTGTGTAATCGGTGTTATGGACCAAACAAAGTATTTAGACATTCTGAAGCAAAATTTGGTACAAAGTGCTGAAACATTTGGAGTAAAAGAGAACTTCCAGTACTACCAGGATAAGGATTCCAAGCACAAAGCACTGAATATGCGTTTCTGGCTCCTGTATAATTGTCCGCATGTGTTGGAAATACCTCACAATCTCCTGATAATAACGTTATGGAGCACTTATGGGCTCATTTGGAAAACCAGATAAAAAGCATATTATTAGAACAAAGGCAGACTTGGAATCAGCACTTCAGACTGAATGGGCAAACATTTATACTTCCTTCTGCAAAAATCTTGTAAAATTCATACCCACAATATTGAAAGCCATCGTGAAAAAATAAAGAATTGACAACAAAATATTAAAAATATTTAATAACAAATATAGAGTAATATATAGGGGGTCTTTCAAAACAACACCGACAACGTTTGGGAGGTGATTCCTGACACCAAGATGACAAAAAGTATAGACCAACCTGGGTTCACAAATGCTTCCTTTCGGAGTTATAGGCCGCCGAAGACATGAAAAATGAAGACATAAGGCTCCATAGCTCCGAAACTACAGGACCTAATGTCATCCGATCAGTCATCGGATCAATACTTTACTTAGGAACTAATATGTGCCCTATCCAAAAATCCATGTTTCAGAATCCCAAGGTACTCGTGCAACAATTTTTATATAGGGAGTTTCGCTAAAGGTGCATAATTTGAAGACTCACGAACTAGCTCTGTAAAAATTGTTGTGGATGTACCGCAAGGATTCTGAAACATGGATATTTAGATAAGGCACATACTAATACCTTAGTGAAGTCTTGACCCGACTACAGTAGGTCCCATAGTTTTGGAGCAATGCGCCTTTGAAGTTCGATTTTTCATGTTTTCGGCAGCCTATAAATCCGAAAGGAAGGATTTGTGCACCCAGGTTGGTCTATATTTTTTGTCTTATCTTGGCGTTTGAAATCATCTTCCAAATGTTGTCAGTGTTGTTTTGAAACACCCTATATATATAATAATAATAGCAAATGTCTTCAGTTGCTGCATCAATTACGGAATTATTTTCCTGAAAATTAAAAATATTCGACATACTGAGATATCCATTCTAAGGGATTACATATTGGTTGTTAAAGACACAAGATGTTGATTTTGAACCATTATATTTTAAGAAAAAGTCTTAAAATAAGGGCAAAGTTTACTTTTGAACCAATGTTTAACAGAATGGAAGGGATTTTAATACATTTTGAAATAAAAGTATCTAATCGTATTTTATTAATATTTTATTTACGTATCATTAAACTAATATTGATTGAAACAACCATTAGTAGCGACCAGTGTTCCACGGTCGTGGTTCATACGAATTCACTGAAGTAATGTCTCCCAACTGTCTCCTCAATGTAGGGATGTACTCAAGCAAGTAGGGAATTAGTTCCCGTACAAGACATCGAGTAATGTAATCTCTTTCAACAACTAAAGAAGATCGCCGGGGAAGTGGGGAAGCAGGAAGACCAATTTCTCGTGTGTTGCGAACAATTAATTCATTAGGAATACTAGTTTCCAAAACATCGGTAACTGGAAGTTGGGAAGCAATGGACGGAGTGCGAACCAAAGCATAAGGAACTGCAATATCACGTCTTGCTACTGGTACTTCAATTCTCTCATTTAAGGTAGGCACAACTGAGAGACCGTCAGATGATACTTGTGATCTCCACAGAGCATTTACAAATGGATTCTGGAAAGAAAGGCAAGAGCATTTTATTGAGTCGTACTGTATTCGAATTGAAACGAGGTAATCGAAATTAAAAATAAGATATTTACGTTATTTATGCAATAGTGTAATTAAAATTTAGGCTGTCTCAATATAATCTATATGATTTAGTTGTTATGTATAATAGGACAAAGATCTCACTACTGAAAATTTAATATTTTCGAGCTTATTATGAATCAATCAAGGAACAAAGAATTCATTGTTATTATAGTTATTATAACAAGTTAAAGATTAACTTATGTAGTTAGAAAAGAGAAAAGTACTATTTTACAATTTAAAAGTAGTAATGTATTACTTTAAAATTGTGAAAGAGTGCTACATTATTATGTGCATTACTGCATTTAAAAGTGCATTACAAATACATTATTATGTGTATTAATGGGCATTATTACATTTTAAATATTATGTGCATTATGAGAGTTACGATTCATTCATTTAGTATTGTCTTAATAGATATGACAATATCTTTCCCACAATAGTAACGTAACAATGTATAAACGAATTCTAAGTTCTCCTGGCAATTACCTGGAAAATAGTATATAAAGATGAATTTAAGGTATTTTATTGATAAAATAGCCTAGGTTAAAATAAAAAAGTTTATCCTAGGAAACAGTTGCTAAACTTTCAATTTAATGATGATGTATTGACATGTGACGAAGTTGTCGTTAATTGCTGTATGCCGTTTTAAACAATATCGTATCTCCTCACTACTAGAAATGTTAGTATTTTCGAATGTATTATGACTCAACAAAAGTTTACAATTTTTACTATTTATCAGTAATGTATTGTTATGAGCAAACAGTATTTAATTAGTGTTCTATTTAGTCTTCTATTAATATATTTAGTGTATTACCATATTTAGTGTTCTATTAATATGTATAATACTAAGTAAATCTTTTCTGAGAACTATAGCGTATCAACATTTTAAAAGAATTTTAAGTTATCTTTTAGAAAATGCCATTAAAAAGAGAATGAAAGGTTGAGGATATTACATTGGTAATGTGACCAAGGGATAAAGAAAACAATTATATAAAGAAAGAGATATTCAGCACCAAATTTAGTGACTTCACACATGGAAATGTGACTAGATGGTCTGTAATTATTACTGTATGTTGTTTTGCAAAGTATTCTACCTGCAAAAGTAGTACGAGGCTTAAAGAAACCAGCGATAGAAGTGTTCCTGCCATCTCTGATGAATATCCTGTTCTTCTTACTGCCTAACGTGACTAGTGGTTTGACATTACCTGCTTGCAGCAGATATTTATATAGGAAGAAACTTGTTTGTTTGAAATGTTTGTATTTAAAGGTCAGTGCAAACAACGAATTATATCAAAATAATTCTGACAGGCGACCTTCACTTAATTTTTATTTACTTGGCGAAATAGATATTTGTTAATTTGTAATTTGATATTTAAATTACTACTGTGTTTATTTGTATCTACATGCCTAATGCACAAACTTTCCGTGGAAATGGGACCCAGTTTTATTCTTAATTTGTACGTTTATAAACAATAAAAACTAGAATATTTTTTGAGAACCGACTTGATGCAAATAAAAGCTCCTCCGTGGCTCTTAGCGTACGAACGTTTCGTGTGGGAGGCCTGGGTTCGATTCCTGGCGGGAGCTCACGTGGTTCGGATTCCAACTTAATTAGTAGGTCCACGTCTCATATAGCCTCACTGCTGAACGGGACGTTAAACTCAAAATCAACTCAACTCATTGATGCAAATAATGCACAGTTCTACATTCAAAATATAGCCTTAACATAAGTCAATCCATCAATAACTATTATTTATATGGTTACATATGCAATTGATACTAAGCTGATGTGTATTTAATTTATAATATCTGTCCCAAAGTTCCTATATAGGGTATTCTATAATAAAACATGAAAGGCTATGTTTATTTATTCAAATTAAAATCACGAGTAGTTTTTGGCACCTAAGTGTAGACATGTCCTTAAGTATGACGTTTGAGAGTGACGTTTTCACAACAATCTGTGAAACCAATGGCTAATTGTCCGACTCTTCTAATGTATTGAATGGATGTTAATTGCCTCCCTAATTAAGAAAGAAGAAAGCAGCTTGGAAAATGGGTGCATTTTTCTTTGCGTTGCAGGCACGGTTTCCTGAAAGGAAATATAATTGTTTTATCGTGTTTAACCGACCAAATTTCAAAACTTGTTTACATTTGTTTGTTTACAAAAGGCATTCGAAACATGCTCAATGATTGAGAAACCCAGTCTCCACCATTTTTTTTTTTGTATTGGAGCACCAGCAGTATGGACAATTGCTCGACATGGCAATTTCCAACTAGACTAACTAAATCGGAACACAGTAAATCAATGAATGAGGAACTGGGCGGCGATGATGTAGATGTTTTAATAATCGAAATGCACAGAAGTCTATTGAATTACCGTCAACACTCTTGACAGGAATGTTATTTAAGTGAATATCACGCGATTTTCTAGTACTACGGCATAATAAATTATAGTAGGTATAGTGAATTGCGTAGAATTAACCAAAAAAGTAAAAGCTGACTACTGTTTCTTTGCACAATTGTGCTGTCAACTGAGGAAAACATGTCCCAAAGTGATCTATTTGCCGACTATGAAAATCTCCAAGATAAGTGTTTTATTTTTAGAATATTGATGTTTGATAGGCATTAGAGAACTGAAAGGAACAATTTAATCTTTATCAACTATATTATCAACCTTCAAATAAAAAAGTTTGCATTTTTGAGACAAAAAAGTCAATGTGTTAGTCAAGAATGATGTTCGATCATCAGAGGGAAAAGTGAAAAAAATTGAATTTTTAAAATTTCTGATATTAACTATTGTGAGTATCTGTAATTGTTTAATGTGGTATTATAGCTACTAAAATAGGTTTTCCATCTTGATTGAGCGTTTAATATGCAAATATTTATTATAAACCGAAAAAGTGGTCTATATGCGGAAAAAAGGACCAGATTTCGCGAAAAACAGGAATAATCCAATTTTCTGTAAACGTTGAAAGAAAATAAGATTTGAAAGATATTTCCCTTTAGGGTGAGATTGTACATGACATTTTTTACTTCAATAGTTTCATTAAAATGCTTAATAATGCACATACAATAATTAATAGCTGCTTGTGGTCTATTTGCAGAATTCAGTGTCACACTCTCCTATCTGAAAATTTCAATGTCATTTGACCGCTGTTTTAAGTCAAATACTTAAAACCGAGTGTAAGTTAATGGTGACATTCAATTTATGAACATGAATTCCCAATTGACATGAGAAAATGCACGATGCGGTTCCTTTCAATCGTCACATGATTAATTTTCTTGCCCAGTTAATGTTTTATTACGTGCTACTTAGTTTACAACATTGTGTTTTTGTGGTCTAAATGCGGAGTAAGGCTGCCAACCTTGCACAGTAGATAAAGTACAATATAACGATACACAATAGATAATTTTTTCTGATGTCGAAAATGAATTTTACTTGCTATACAATGTTATTTTTTTCACGAAATTAAAGCTAGATTTCAATCGTTTAAATTTGGAAAAATACTATTATATTGCCAAGAAAGCAAAAATTATTTACGAACATTAGGGAGGAGATGCAGAAAATTACACAGACAGAGACAGACTTTTCTTATCTTACAAGGTAGTCATATTTGATATTTGTGAGACTACTTTCATATACATCTATAAAGTTGCCTTGCCCCCTCCTCCCCATGGACTTTCAAATTTCGATTTGAAACTAAAATCAACCGTTTTTTTTGTGTGTGTTGTTGACTCTTTGTAAGAAACAATCGTTTGTTTCGATAAACATTAAGAGATATATACAAAACAAAGTTGGGGCAAATTCACACTAACTCCCTCACTTTCAAATTTCGATTGAAAACCAAAATCAATCTTTTGTTTTTGATTGTTTTGAAGAAAAAATAGTTTGTTTCGAAAAACTTCCGGATATATTTGCAAAATAAAGTTTGGAGCTTCTTTACATTGTCCTTCAGTTTCAAAATCCGTCTCAAAACCAAAATCAATCGTTTTCTTTTCATTTTTGTTGATTGTTTTTAATAAAGAAAAAATAATTTATTTCGAAAAACTTTAAGAGATATTTAAAAATAAAGCTGGAACTAACTTCACACTGACCCCACTTTCAAATTTTGATTCGAAACCGAAGCCAATCGTTTGCTTTTCAGTTGTTACTGATTCTATTGAAAGAAATAGTTTCTTTTGAAAATTATTAAGTATTGCTCTACATATAACAAAAACAATATGAGTCCGCTTCCAACGTTGACCGTCATTAAGTGAAAACGGTATTATATAGCAAGACGCGGTCATCTGTAATCAATTAAGCATCCCAAGAATATATTTGGTCTCCACTCTAATATCTCTACTAAAATTGGAAGTGATATAAATTTTAACCACTTAGGATTTTAATAATAGTTGAAAAAATATACCATTAAAACTAAACACCATCACGTGGTGTATATGTGACACTTGTTTAATGTATAAAGGAGAACGAAGCACTATTTTTATTTAGTCTTTGTTCCATCAAATAGTATTACTTTCTTTCTTTTCAATTTGTAATAAGTAAAGCAATTTTAAAACGTTATTATCTAATATGTATTCGTTGTGTTTCACTTCTTACTATCAAAGTATAAAAGAAGGTAATGAAATACCGTACAGATTTCTTATGGAATCTGTATCGTATCGGGTATAATTATTTGGCCTTTTCTTTTTTAAAGTTTATCATAAAATATGTTTTACTTTCAATTGATATTAATTATTCTGCCATATATATAAACACTTGAAATTATATGAACTTCGAAGTCTGGACTCCCCTTGATGAATTTCTGCGTACGTTACTGATTGTGTTCACCTTCACATTTTTTTACTACTTTCTGCTTTGAATGCAATTTGGAAGTGCAGGGTAACCGTGAAGATGACCACCAACTTTATTATCAAAATATTTTAATGCTTTTCGATTTTTCTTCAAAACAATCAATAACACGCAAAAAAACAAATGATTGAGTGTTTTGAAACTGAAATTTGAAATTTAAACGACTAGTATGAAGTTGACCCACCCAACTTTATTTCGTAAAATGGCTCTTAATATTTTTCGAAACAAACTATTTTCTTTTAAACTAATTAATAAGAAACGAAAAACAAACTTGACTTGAGCTTTGAATCGAAATTCAAAAGTAGAACAAGCGGTGTGAAGTGGCCCATCAAATGTATTCTGTAAATATCTCTAGTTGTTTTTGATTTTTTTCTTCAAAACAATCAACAACGATCGAGAAACAAACCACTTTCATCCAAACCGCATCGTAAATATATTCTTATGTTTATCTAAACAAACTACCTTTCATCAAATTAATCAACAACAAACCCATATCAAACGACTGATTTTAGTTTTGAATCGAAATTTGTAAGTAGAGGGACCAGGACAAATCTGTCCATATTCAAAATTTGTCTTGTAAATATATCTTTATGATTTTCGAAATAAATATGTTTTTCTTCAAAACAATCAAATACAAACGATTGGCTTTGGTTTTGGATCTAAATTTAAAGGTAGAAGAATTACAGTGAAAGAGTAAATATCTCTTCATGATTTTTGAAGGTAACTATTTTTTCTTCAAAAGAATCAATAACAAACGAGAAACAAACGATTGGCTTGGATTTTGAATCAAAATTGAAATGTGAGAATCGAAAGTAAAGTTAGCTACATCCCAATCCGAAAGTTAACTCCAGTCCAGTTTGTACATATCTAAGTACGTTTATCGAAACCAATGATTTCTTCTTCAAAACAATCAATAACAAACGAGAAACAAACGATTGAGATTGGTTTTAAAACAAAATTTGAAAGTGGGGGACAGTGTGAAATTGCCCCCATCTTTATTTTATAAATATCTCTTGAAGGTTTTTGAAACAAAATATTTTCTTCAAAAGAATCTATATATATATATAAAAAAAAACATGCTATTGATTTTGGTTTTGAATCGAAATTTGATAGAGGGCCACTTCATACTACCTACACTAACTCAATTTTGTATATATCTCTATGTTTTCGAAACAAATGATTTATTATTCAAAATAATCAATAACAAACGAAAAGCAAAGGTTTGCAGCCCCGTATTTATTAATTATGCACCCCTGTGTTCTACATAATTTGCCGCCCCTCCTACACAACCTTATGATTGATGATTATGATATTGAGTTTAACGTCCCGTTCAGCAGCGAGGCTATATGAGACGTGGACCTACTGAGTAACGTGAAATCCGAACCATACGAGCTCCCGCCGGGAATCAAACCCGGGTGTCTCACGCCATAGGCGCGTACGCTAACCGGTTAGCCACGAAGGAGCTCCAAACAAACTTATGTCTCAAACAAGGAAACAAGCTTTGATTTTGCAAACATACCAGCTCTTGTTAAGTAGGAGTTTAGGTATTACAAGTTACAAACGTTACATCGTAATTTTAAATATCCTAATTCTCTCGGTGGTGACTACGATGTGGTATTCTGTCCAAAGGTAGGTGTTTGACCCGAAGGTTTCTGGGCACTATCCATGGATAGTGCCTTTGCCTTCCATGAGATGATGATGACGTACCAGGGACGGGACCTACAGCTTAACTTGGGATCCGAATCTCTTGTGTCCCCACCGGGAATCTAACCCAGAATCCTTTGATTACAAGGCAATGAGCTTAACCGCTCATTCATTGGGGACACATTCTCTCAATACTGGCATATATTTTATTCATTTATGTTTTAATTTACTGTCCGGAGAAAATAATTTTATTAATTTCCAGAGCGAGAGAGAGAGTAGTCTACTAGAGATCTAATGGAGCGTGATTTTGAAGCTGGGATTGGCTGACATCCATCACTGAGACACCAATAAGTATTGGTGATAACTTATAAGAAAAATCACTGTTTGCATTATTCACCATCAGCAATGGTTTAATAGCATCTATATTAATGATACAATAAGCTGTTTGTCTGCCTGTCTGTCTGTAGCGCTTTTCAACTCGAGAACCAAAATATATAGAAAAATGAAATTTTAACATGTTTTAAAGCTCTAAGAGAAATGATCCAAATGACTATTCCAAGTTCTTAGGTCACACTTGAGCTGAGATATGCGGGGTGCAAAGTACCCATAAGAATAACATGGAGCATTTAAAAATAATCGAAAACGACTAATATTAGAGTTGATTCATAGTTTTTGAGATCAATGAGATGAATAGTGACAGTTTTAATCCAATTCAATTTAAGGTCTTACTTCACTCCCCAGAGAGGGAGCGAGATTTTAAAGGTAATAGAAAGGGACATATATTAGTGTTGAATTCATAGTTTTCGAGATCGCTGAGTTTAATGGTATCAGTTTTCATTATGTTCAAGTTCATACTCACCCCTTGGGGTGAGGGTGTGAGAAAATGACTTCTTTAAAATAATCAGATAACCTAGCTTATTAGTAACTATTGTAATTAGAGCGAATTAAACACATTAAGATATTTTCTCGCGCTTGCGCGGGACTCTGCGAGTTGCTAGTTTTAAATGTTACTTTATTGTGAATCGTAAAAAGTCCAAAATTTTGCTGTTCACTAAATTCCACTGCCCTGTGCTCGAGCACAGAATAGCACTTACGTAAATACGGGCCTGAATATGGCTTCGATTCCGAATCAAAATTAGAAAGTGGCGGGTGGGCGATTCACAAACGTCTTTCATATATTTGCTATAGTTGTTATCAGCACCTTGTCCGAGGCGGAAAGACTCATATGGTCCTAGTTAAAGGGGATAAATTATTACAATTACAATCCTGGATTTTTGATATATTCTATTAAAATTAAAGTTAATGATAATTTTAAGTTATTGTATTTTTAACCAAAGAGTGTACTGACTTCTTGCTGGTGTCATAATGAAATGATTATGAAGTTTTTTTATATAAATGTCCCTTTAATAGGTGTAATATTACTGAGTCTGCTATTTTTGTCCACTAATAACATTTTTTTAGCAGCATAAATATTTATTTTTGTAGTTTCTCGAAAAGTACACATAAGGTTTTATCCTCCCGCATGTTAGTTTCTTAGGTTCAACTAGCTTTATCGATTGATATGCATATCTCATCTTTGGACAATTATTGTACAATGTCTATTGTCGAATTTAAAGAGATAATATACGTAGTTGTTTTAGAAGTATATTAATACGAACATCTTATAAATCTTAAGTGTAGAAGTAGATTATTACATGAATAAATTACTGTAAAATTTCCTGTAGTTACATCCTTCCATCAGTTTCAGTGTATACAGGAACGAAAGCTAGTTCATAGAACAAAATATTCATGTTAGGAATAATATTAATAGCAAATTCTTCCCTGCAAAAACACAATGTAACGTACTTCCTTTTATAAAACATTTAGTAGCTTAATGTACGACATTCTCCTCTTTGTTCAGTACATTACATTGGTTATAAATGTATATATATTAATAATTGCATATATATTATATTAATATTATTAATAATTATTCGATTTTTTAGAAAACTCAATGTAAAGTTTTTTAGGGGATTCCAATGATATCCCAGTTCGCCACGAAAATTTGCCAAGAATGGAAGGGTGAATTTATACCTCATTTAAATAAATATGTTCTAGGATAACTTTCGTTTAAAAAAATGTTGACGCAATATGGCATATATTTTCTTTGAATATCTCTGGGAGGAGCTGAAATTAGTGAAGAATAGAGAGATTGATTACACCACATCCGAATATTTTTAAAAAATCCAAGATATCAGATAAATGTTAATCGATTTTGATAAAAGTTCTTTAGTTACTATTTTCTTTTAGGATTCTTCTCAGTCTTTAGTGCTTGGGATCAGTCAGGAATAAATCTATGGCTTTACCCCTAGTATAGGATAAATTCCCCCTAAAGGGGTGAAAGGTGGATCAAAGCAACCCCATGTTGTAAACCTTGAAAACAATTTTGCAGGATAAGCTACACGATAACTTTCGTAATAATAATAATAAATTTGACTCAGTATGGTGCATATTTTTTGAGGCTTCACAATCCCTACTATATGAATTTAAAATCAATCGAGAACTAGACATTGAAATTATCTCATTTCCCTGGTGTTCAAATAAATAAGTATTCTACAATTACATACGTAACACTGTTCAAGTTTGACATGTCAATAATGAGGGAGTGAATCCCTCCTGATTGTAAATAAAATATTTCCATGGCAATTTCATAGGTCTCCTACTTTTATAAAACATGGTGTGTATTTTGTTCGAGATTATAGACTTACTCGCAGGGGTGTAGAAGGAGAATATGGGAGGAAAGGGAGAATCCACGAACACAATGTTTTCTTTAGTTAACGTCTCGCATTATGCATCTAAATTAAGGGAGACGGTGATGATGATAATGAACGAAATTGTGAAATGAAGACGAGAGAGAACAGGAGAACCCCTTGAAATTTCGATGCACACATGGTTTGCCACCATAAAAACAGCTTAATGAAAACCGGGATCGAACCGGAGACCTTACGTACCATAGATAAGCGCTTTACCATTGAGCCTCTATAGTTGAGTTCTTTACCTATTTAACGAAAATGAATTAAAGTACTGTATTAGAAATCTGACTTTATGTTTCCTATAAAAGTAATAAATTCTACATAACTTAAATATGTATATTGATAAATATGTTACTTTAAAAAAATCAGCAAAATTTCTGAATACAGTATTTCTTATAGTCACACGTTTAAAATGAACATCATGGTGTGAAATGCACTTGAATTATGCATATGTTTTGAGAGTGATTGTAGCATGTTGCAGTGCACTTGAATTTTCTAATTATATAAGCATCACTGTTAATTCTTATCTCAATTTAAAAAAAGTCAGTGTATCTTTAATTCATATTATCAATAAGCAAACAAGTTTCACTAACATAAACTGTCGTCATTTAGAAATCCTAATCCAAGAATATCAGTGTCTTATAACTTTGAGAGTATTAAAAGATGACTATATTAACAAAACTGTATTGACGGGCTTCCACGGCAACTTATTATAAATTTAACCAATAAAATTCTGTCGCTTTTTGTGGAGATCTGTGTTCAATTGGCTCCCACACCGTGAGTTCAACGCCGATGGAGATAATGCCAAGGTCAGTTGTGGTTGTGGGTATATCCAACATACAACCTGGTTGTGGCAGTTCACTTACACCGTGAACTTGCTTAAGGACAGAGTGAGCATGGGACCGCCACAGAACGTCATAAGTGCGTGTATGGCGTACGAGTTCAAACTCGGGTCAAACGCCGCTGCAGCGGGGCGGTAGATATACCAGACCTTTGGTGAGATTGTCGTGACTACGCAGACAGTGCAGCGATGGTTTAACAAGTTTAAGGACGGTGACGAAACACTCAAAGACGCACCACCTGTCAGAGCACATGAAGATCGTCAGCCAGCAATTCAGGCGAATGGATTCCAGACATATGAGGTACTGGAACTACAATTCAGTGTAAGTGGATAAACCATTCGGCAGCGCCTCCATCAACTTGGGAAGCACTATGAGTTGGGGAGATGGGTTCCACATGAATTGACTCCGGGAAAGAAGACAACACGAGCAGACACATGTGTTTGTTTTCTCGTCTGAGGAAGGGGACATTTCTGGACAGGATGTTGACCTGTGATGAGAAATGGGTCCTGTACAAAACTCCACGGTACCTTCATCATTGGTTAGCATCCCATGAACCGGTTTCAAAACAGCCGAAACCAGCACTGCACCGAAGAACGTCCTCCTGTGAGTTTGATGGATTGCTCGCGCCATCATGCATCGAGAT
Source organism: Thermobia domestica (assembly GCF_964235325.1). Taxonomy (NCBI): domain Eukaryota; kingdom Metazoa; phylum Arthropoda; class Insecta; order Zygentoma; family Lepismatidae; genus Thermobia; species Thermobia domestica. Next base: position 113,137,868 of record NC_137461.1, on the reverse strand, counting down.
CTGTTACAAGCAGTTGAACCGTGTTCAAGAAAAAACTCAAAAGTCTGGATCCAGCACTTCTGAATCGCAAAGGAACAAGAGGACAACGCTCAGCCCCATGCGGCTAGGATGATCAGGGACACCATTCCACGCCTTGGATTGGAAAGCCTATTGCATCCGCCACACTCTCCGGACATTGCACCTCAGATTATTACCTGTTACATTCCTTGGACAATCACCTTAGAGAACGCCAGTTCAAATTCCTAGTAGAGCTGCAAAATGCACTTGATACCTTCTTTGCTTTACGGCGATGGAATCCATGGTCATCCGAAACGTTGGCAAGCTCGTCGATGTTTTTGGGGTTCATTTTTGATCTTCGAGGTACGTCTTAGGTGACATATTGATGTTAGAAAGTGGTGGGTGAAAAAGCGATATAAGTTTTTTGGTTTCATTTATAAAATGTGTACCCCTGAAAAGAATTTAACTCTTACCGCCTAGCTGCTTAAGCTGATAAGAACTATGTCAAATGAGTAGAAGAAGGCGTAGTCACTAGCGTGAGAAAAATAAAATGTGATGAACTAGTAAGGTGGAAATTTTTAGAGAAGAAGTATATATTCTGATGGAAATGATATGTTACGTCTACCCCTGAAATGCGATTTTCCCAGATAAACCTAAGCAAGTATCGCCGACTAGCGGTAAACCTTAAATCGCATGATTGCCAAGCAATGAGGCTATCTACTGAGCATAGTTATATTGTAGAAAATGCAGAGGTTGGCAAGCCTTATTACGCATTTAGACCACAAATTTCTCAATTCAGCAAATAGACCACCAAGATTCCGCGAATAGACCACCCCAATTAGCAAATAGGCCACTTTCATAAAAATAGATAATGGAAAGTGGTCTTTTTGCTGACAAATTTCCACAACTAGAACACTTGCAGATTACTATCTATCTATCTATCTATCTATCTATCTATCTATCTATCTATCTATCTATCTATCTATCTATCTATCTATCTATCTATCTATCTATCTATGTATATATATATTTCTGAAGTGTACTCTTGGAATGTTTATTCTCTCTTGAAATGTGTAAGATTGCATATGTCCGACTTCTTTATTGAGCCACTGTACATAGAATTAAGATGAATATATCTCAGAAATATAATAATAGTAAATTTCTTCAGTTGCTGCATTAATTACGGAATTACTTTTCCTGAAAATGAAAAATATTCGACATACTCAGATATCCATTCTAAGGGATTACATATTGATTTTTAAAGACACAAGATGTTGATTTTGAACAATTATATTTTAAGAAAAAGTCTTAAAATAAGGGCAAAGTTTACTTTTGAACCAATGTTTAACAGAATGGAAGGGATTTTAATACATTTTGAAATAAAACTATCTAATCGTATTTTATTAATATTTTATATATGTATCATTAAACTAATATTGATCGAAAGAACCATTAGTAGCGACCAGTGTTCCACGGTCTTGGTTCATACGAATTCACTGAAGTAATGTCTCCCAACTGTCTCCTCAATGTAGGGATGTACTCAAGCAAGTAGGGAATTAGTTCCCGTACAAGACATCGAGTAATGTAATCTCTTTCAACAACTAAAGGAGATCGCAGTGGAACTGGGGAAGTAGGAAGACCAATTTCTCGTGTGTTGCGAACAATTAAGTCATTAGGAATACTAGTTTCCAAAACATCGGTAACTGGAAGTCGGGAAGCGATGGACGGAGTGCGAACCAAAGCATAAGGAACTGCAATATCACGTCTTGCTACTGGTACTTCAATTCTCTCATTTAAGGTAGGCACAACTGAGAGACCCTCAGATGATACTTGTGATCTCCACAGAGCGTTTACAAATGGATTCTGGAAAGAAAGGCAATATCATTTTACTGAATCGTACTGTATTCGAATTGAAACGAGGTAATCGAAATTAAAAATAAGATGCTTACGTGATTTATGCAATATTGTAATTAAAATTTAGGCTGTCTCAATATAATGTATATGATTTAGTTCTTATGTATAATAAGACAAAGATCTCACTACTGAAAATTTAGTATTTTCGAACTTCTTATGAATCAATCAAGGAATAGAGAATTCATTATTATTATAGTTAGTATAACAAGTTAAAGATTAACTTATGTAGTTAGAAAAGAGAAAAGTACTGTTTTACAATTTAAAAGTAGTAATGTTTTACTTTAAAATTGTGAAAGAGTGCTACATTATTATGTGCATTACTACATTTAAATGTGCATTACAAATACATTATTATGTGTATTAATGGGCGTTATTACATTTTAAATATTATGTGTATTATGAGAGTTGACGATTCATTCATTTAGTATTGTCTTAATAGATATGACAATATCTTTCCCACAATAGTAACGTAACAATGTATAAACGAATTCTAAGTTCTCCTGGCAATTACCTGGAAAATAGTATATAAAGATGAATTTAAGGTATTTTATTGATAAAATAGCCTAGGTTAAAATAAAAAAGTTTATCCTAGGAAACAGTTGCAAAACTTTCAATTTAATGATGATGTATTGACATGTGACGAAGTTGTCGTTAATTACTGTATGCTGTTTTAAACAATATCGTATCTCCTCACTACTGGAAATGTTAGTATTTTCGAATGTATTATGACTCAACAAAAGTTTACAATTTTTACTATTTATCAGTAATGCATTGTAATGAGCAAACAGTATGTAATTAGTGTTCTATTTAGTCTTCTATTAATATATTTAGTGTATTACCATATTTAGTGTTCTATTAATACCATATTTAGTGTTCTATAATATGTATAATACTAAGTAAATCTTTTCTAAGAACTATAGCGTATCAACATTTTAAACGAATTTTAAGTTATCTTTTAGAAAATGCCATTAAAAAGAGAATGAAAGGTTGAAGGTATTATATTGATAATGTGACCAAGAAAGAAAGAAAATAATTTATCTAAAGAAAGAGATATTCAGCACCAAATTTGGTGACTTCACACATGGAAATGTGACTAGATGGTCTGTAATTATTACTGTATGTTGTTTTGCTAAGTATTCTACCTGCAAAAGTAGTACGAGGCTTAAAGGAACCAGCGATAGAAGTGTTCCTGCCATCTCTGATGAATATCCTGTTCTTCTTACTGCCTAACGTGACTAGTGGTTTGACATTACCGGCTTGCAGCAGATATTTATATAGGAAGAAACTTGTTTGTTTGAAATGTTTGTATTTAAAGGTCAGTGCAAACAACGAATTATATCAAAATAATTCTGACAGGCGACCTTCACTTAATTTTTATTTACTTGGCGAAATAGATATTTGTTAATTTGTAATTTGATATTACAATTACTACTGTTTATTTGTATCCACATGCCTAATGTACAAACTTTCCGTGGAAATGGGACCCAGTTTTATTCTTAGTTTGTAAGCTTATATACAGTGAAAACTAGATTATTTTTTGAGAACCGACTTGATGCAAATAAGAGCTTTTCCGTGGCTAAGCGGTTAGCGTACGCACTTTTCGTGTGGGAGGCCTGGGTTCGACTCCTGGCGGGAGCTCATGTGGTTTGGATTTCACGTTAATCAGTAGGTCCACGTCTCATATAGCCTCGCTGTTGAACGAAACGTTAAGCTCAAAATTAACTCAACTCATTGATGCAAATAATGCACAGTTCTACATTCAAAATATAGCCTAAACATAAGTCAATCAATCAATAACTATTATTTATATGGTTACATGTGTAATTGATACTAAGCTGATGTATTTAATTTAGAATATCTGTCCCAAATTTCCTATATAGGGTAATCTATAATAAAACATGAAAGGCTATGTTTATTTATTCAAATTAAAATCACGAGTTTTTTTTGGCACCTAAGTGTAGGCATGTCCTTAAGTGTGACGTTTTCACAACAATCTGTGAAACCAATGGCTAATTGTCCGACTCTTCTAATGTAATGAATAGATGTTAATTGCCTCCCAAATTAAGAAAGAAGAAAGCAGTTTGGAAAATGTGTGCATTTTTCTTTCCGTTGCAGGCACGGTTTTCTGAAAGGAAATATAATTGTTTTATCGTGTTTATCCGACCAAATTTCAAAACTTGTTTACATTATGAAAAGCCATTCGAAACGTGCTCAATGATTGAGAAGCCAAGTTTCCACCATTGTTTTTTTTTTCTATTGAGGCACCAGCAGTATGGACAATTGCTCGACATGGCAATTTCCAACTAGACTAACTAAATCGGAACACAATAAATCAATCAATGAGGAACTGGGCGGCGATGATGTAGATGTTTTAATAATCGAAATGCACAGAAGTCTATTGAATTACCGTCAACACTCTTGACAGGAATGTTATTTAAGTGAATATCACGCGATTTTCTAGTACTACGGCATAATAAATTATAGTAGGTATAGTGAATTGCGTAGAATTAACCAAAAAAGTAAAAGCTGACACACACAATAGTAAGTTTCTTTGCACAATTGTGCTGTCAACTGAGGAAAACATGTCCCAAAGTGATCTATTTGCCGACTATGAAAATCTCCAAGAAAAGTGTTTTATTTTTAGAATATTGATGTTTGATAGGCATTAGAGAACTGAAAGGAACAATTTAATCTTTATCAACTATATTATCAACCTTCAAATAAAAAAGTTTGCATTTTTGAGACAAAAAAGTCAATGTGTTAGTCAAGAATGATGTTCGATCATCAGAGGGAAAAGTGAAAAAAATTGAATTTTTAAAATTTCTGATATTAACTATTGTGAGTATCTGTAATTGTTTAATGTGGTATTATAGCTACTAAAATAGGTTTTCCATCTTGATTGAGCGTTTAATATGCAAATATTTATTATAAACCGAAAAAGTGGTCTATATGCGGAAAAAAGGACCAGATTTCGCGAAAAACAGGAATAATCCAATTTTCTGTAAACGTTGAAAGAAAATAAGATTTGAAAGATATTTCCCTTTAGGGTGAGATTGTACATGACATTTTTTACTTCAATAGTTTCATTAAAATGCTTAATAATGCACATACAATAATTAATAGCTGCTTGTGGTCTATTTGCAGAATTCAGTGTCACACTCTCCTATCTGAAAATTTCAATGTCATTTGACCGCTGTTTTAAGTCAAATACTTAAAACCGAGTGTAAGTTAATGGTGACATTCAATTTATGAACATGAATTCCCAATTGACATGAGAAAATGCACAATGCGGTTCCTTTCAATCGTCACATGATTAATTTTCTTGCCCAGTTAATGTTTTATTACGTGCTACTTAGTTTACAACATTGTGTTTTTGTGGTCTAAATGCGGAGTAAGGCTGCCAACCTTGCACAGTAGATAAAGTACAATATAACGATACACAATAGATAATTTTTTCTGATGTCGAAAATGAATTTTACTTGCTATACAATGTTATTTTTTTCACGAAATTAAAGCTAGATTTCAATCGTTTAAATTTGGAAAAATACTATTATATTGCCAAGAAAGCAAAAATTATTTACGAACATTAGGGAGGAGATGCAGAAAATTACACAGACAGAGACAGACTTTTCTTATCTTACAAGGTAGTCATATTTGATATTTGTGAGACTACTTTCATATACATCTATAAAGTTGCCTTGCCCCCTCCTCCCCATGGACTTTCAAATTTCGATTTGAAACTAAAATCAACCGTTTTTTTTGTGTGTGTTGTTGACTCTTTGTAAGAAACAATCGTTTGTTTCGATAAACATTAAGAGATATATACAAAACAAAGTTGGGGCAAATTCACACTAACTCCCTCACTTTCAAATTTCGATTGAAAACCAAAATCAATCTTTTGTTTTTGATTGTTTTGAAGAAAAAATAGTTTGTTTCGAAAAACTTCCGGAGATATTTGCAAAATAAAGTTTGGAGCTTCTTTACATTGTCCTTCAGTTTCAAAATCCGTCTCAAAACCAAAATCAATCGTTTTCTTTTCATTTTTGTTGATTGTTTTTAATAAAGAAAAAATAATTTATTTCGAAAAACTTTAAGAGATATTTAAAAATAAAGCTGGAACTAACTTCACACTGACCCCACTTTCAAATTTTGATTCGAAACCGAAGCCAATCGTTTGCTTTTCAGTTGTTACTGATTCTATTGAAAGAAATAGTTTCTTTTGAAAATTATTAAGTATTGCTCTACATATAACAAAAACAATATGAGTCCGCTTCCAACGTTGACCGTCATTAAGTGAAAACGGTATTATATAGCAAGACGCGGTCATCTGTAATCAATTAAGCATCCCAAGAATATATTTGGTCTCCACTCTAATATCTCTACTAAAATTGGAAGTGATATAAATTTTAACCACTTAGGATTTTAATAATAGTTGAAAAAATATACCATTAAAACTAAACACCATCACGTGGTGTATATGTGACACTTGTTTAATGTATAAAGGAGAACGAAGCACTATTTTTATTTAGTCTTTGTTCCATCAAATAGTATTACTTTCTTTCTTTTCAATTTGTAATAAGTAAAGCAATTTTAAAACGTTATTATCTAATATGTATTCGTTGTGTTTCACTTCTTACTATCAAAGTATAAAAGAAGGTAATGAAATACCGTACAGATTTCTTATGGAATCTGTATCGTATCGGGTATAATTATTTGGCCTTTTCTTTTTTAAAGTTTATCATAAAATATGTTTTACTTTCAATTGATATTAATTATTCTGCCATATATATAAACACTTGAAATTATATGAACTTCGAAGTCTGGACTCCCCTTGATGAATTTCTGTGTACGTTACTGATTGTGTTCACCTTCACATTTTTTTACTACTTTCTGCTTTGAATGCAATTTGGAAGTGCAGGGTAACCGTGAAGATGACCACCAACTTTATTATCAAAATATTTTAATGCTTTTCGATTTTTCTTCAAAACAATCAATAACACGCAAAAAAACAAATGATTGAGTGTTTTGAAACTGAAATTTGAAATTTAAACGACTAGTATGAAGTTGACCCACCCAACTTTATTTCGTAAAATGGCTCTTAATATTTTTCGAAACAAACTATTTTCTTTTAAACTAATTAATAAGAAACGAAAAACAAACTTGACTTGAGCTTTGAATCGAAATTCAAAAGTAGAACAAGCGGTATGAAGTGGCCCATCAAATGTATTCTGTAAATATCTCTAGTTGTTTTTGATTTTTTTCTTCAAAACAATCAACAACGATCGAGAAACAAACCACTTTCATCCAAACCGCATCGTAAATATATTCTTATGTTTATCTAAACAAACTACCTTTCATCAAATTAATCAACAACAAACCCATATCAAACGACTGATTTTAGTTTTGAATCGAAATTTGTAAGTAGAGGGACCAGGACAAATCTGTCCATATTCAAAATTTGTCTTGTAAATATATCTTTATGATTTTCGAAATAAGTATGTTTTTCTTCAAAACAATCAAATACAAACGATTGGCTTTGGTTTTGGATCTAAATTTAAAGGTAGAAGAATTACAGTGAAAGAGTAAATATCTCTTCATGATTTTTGAAGGTAACTATTTTTTCTTCAAAAGAATCAATAACAAACGAGAAACAAACGATTGGCTTGGATTTTGAATCAAAATTGAAATGTGAGAATCGAAAGTAAAGTTAGCTACATCCCAATCCGAAAGTTAACTCCAGTCCAGTTTGTACATATCTAAGTACGTTTATCGAAACCAATGATTTCTTCTTCAAAACAATCAATAACAAACGAGAAACAAACGATTGAGATTGGTTTTAAAACAAAATTTGAAAGTGGGGGACAGTGTGAAATTGCCCCCATCTTTATTTTATAAATATCTCTTGAAGGTTTTTGAAACAAAATATTTTCTTCAAAAGAATCTATATATATATAAAAAAAAAACATGCTATTGATTTTGGTTTTGAATCGAAATTTGATAGAGGGCCACTTCATACTACCTACACTAACTCAATTTTGTATATATCTCTATGTTTTCGAAACAAATGATTTATTATTCAAAATAATCAATAACAAACGAAAAGCAAAGGTTTGCAGCCCCGTATTTATTAATTATGCACCCCTGTGTTCTACATAATTTGCCGCCCCTCCTACACAACCTTATGATTGATGATTATGATATTGAGTTTAACGTCCCGTTCAGCAGCGAGGCTATATGAGACGTGGACCTACTGAGTAACGTGAAATCCGAACCATACGAGCTCCCGCCGGGAATCAAACCCGGGTGTCTCACGCCATAGGCGCGTATGCTAACCGGTTAGCCACGAAGGAGCTCCAAACAAACTTATGTCTCAAACAAGGAAACAAGCTTTGATTTTGCAAACATACCAGCTCTTGTTAAGTAGGAGTTTAGGTATTACAAGTTACAAACGTTACATCGTAATTTTAAATATCCTAATTCTCTCGGTGGTGACTACGATGTGGTATTCTGTCCAAAGGTAGGTGTTTGACCCGAAGGTTTCTGGGCACTATCCATGGATAGTGCCTTTGCCTTCCATGAGATGATGATGACGTACCAGGGACGGGACCTACAGCTTAACTTGGGATCCGAATCTCTTGTGTCCCCACCGGGAATCTAACCCAGAATCCTTTGATTACAAGGCAATGAGCTTAACCGCTCATTCATTGGGGACACATTCTCTCAATACTGGCATATATTTTATTCATTTATGTTTTAATTTACTGTCCGGAGAAAATAATTTTATTAATTTCCAGAGCGAGAGAGAGAGTAGTCTACTAGAGATCTAATGGAGCGTGATTTTGAAGCTGGGATTGGCTGACATCCATCACTGAGACACCAATAAGTATTGGTGATAACTTATAAGAAAAATCACTGTTTGCATTATTCACCATCAGCAATGGTTTAATAGCATCTATATTAATGATACAATAAGCTGTTTGTCTGCCTGTCTGTCTGTAGCGCTTTTCAACTCGAGAACCAAAATATATAGAAAAATGAAATTTTAACATGTTTTAAAGCTCTAAGAGAAATGATCCAAATGACTATTCCAAGTTCTTAGGTCACACTTGAGCTGAGATATGCGGGGTGCAAAGTACCCATAAGAATAACATGGAGCATTTAAAAATAATCGAAAACGACTAATATTAGAGTTGATTCATAGTTTTTGAGATCAATGAGATGAATAGTGACAGTTTTAATCCAATTCAATTTAAGGTCTTACTTCACTCCCCAGAGAGGGAGCGAGATTTTAAAGGTAATAGAAAGGGACATATATTAGTGTTGAATTCATAGTTTTCGAGATCGCTGAGTTTAATGGTATCAGTTTTCATTATGTTCAAGTTCATACTCACCCCTTGGGGTGAGGGTGTGAGAAAATGACTTCTTTAAAATAATCAGATAACCTAGCTTATTAGTAACTATTGTAATTAGAGCGAATTAAACACATTAAGATATTTTCTCGCGCTTGCGCGGGACTCTGCGAGTTGCTAGTTTTAAATGTTACTTTATTGTGAATCGTAAAAAGTCCAAAATTTTGCTGTTCACTAAATTCCACTGCCCTGTGCTCGAGCACAGAATAGCACTTACGTAAATACGGGCCTGAATATGGCTTCGATTCCGAATCAAAATTAGAAAGTGGCGGGTGGGCGATTCACAAACGTCTTTCATATATTTGCTATAGTTGTTATCAGCACCTTGTCCGAGGCGGAAAGACTCATATGGTCCTAGTTAAAGGGGATAAATTATTACAATTACAATCCTGGATTTTTGATATATTCTATTAAAATTAAAGTTAATGATAATTTTAAGTTATTGTATTTTTAACCAAAGAGTGTACTGACTTCTTGCTGGTGTCATAATGAAATGATTATGAAGTTTTTTTATATAAATGTCCCTTTAATAGGTGTAATATTACTGAGTCTGCTATTTTTGTCCACTAATAACATTTTTTAGCAGCATAAATATTTATTTTTGTAGTTTCTCGAAAAGTACACATAAGGTTTTATCCTCCCGCATGTTAGTTTCTTAGGTTCAACTAGCTTTATCGATTGATATGCATATCTCATCTTTGGACAATTATTGTACAATGTCTATTGTCGAATTTAAAGAGATAATATACGTAGTTGTTTTAGAAGTATATTAATACGAACATCTTATAAATCTTAAGTGTAGAAGTAGATTATTACATGAATAAATTACTGTAAAATTTCCTGTAGTTACATCCTTCCATCAGTTTCAGTGTATACAGGAACGAAAGCTAGTTCATAGAACAAAATATTCATGTTAGGAATAATATTAATAGCAAATTCTTCCCTGCAAAAACACAATGTAACGTACTTCCTTTTATAAAACATTTAGTAGCTTAATGTACGACATTCTCCTCTTTGTTCAGTACATTACATTGGTTATAAATGTATATATATTAATAATTGCATATATATTATATTAATATTATTAATAATTATTCGATTTTTTAGAAAACTCAATGTAAAGTTTTTTAGGGGATTCCAATGATATCCCAGTTCGCCACGAAAATTTGCCAAGAATGGAAGGGTGAATTTATACCTCATTTAAATAAATATGTTCTAGGATAACTTTCGTTTAAAAAAATGTTGACGCAATATGGCATATATTTTCTTTGAATATCTCTGGGAGGAGCTGAAATTAGTGAAGAATAGAGAGATTGATTACACCACATCCGAATATTTTTAAAAAATCCAAGATATCAGATAAATGTTAATCGATTTTGATAAAAGTTCTTTAGTTACTATTTTCTTTTAGGATTCTTCTCAGTCTTTAGTGCTTGGGATCAGTCAGGAATAAATCTATGGCTTTACCCCTAGTATAGGATAAATTCCCCCTAAAGGGGTGAAAGGTGGATCAAAGCAACCCCATGTTGTAAACCTTGAAAACAATTTTGCAGGATAAGCTACACGATAACTTTCGTAATAATAATAATAAATTTGACTCAGTATGGTGCATATTTTTTGAGGCTTCACAATCCCTACTATATGAATTTAAAATCAATCGAGAACTAGACATTGAAATTATCTCATTTCCCTGGTGTTCAAATAAATAAGTATTCTACAATTACATACGTAACACTGTTCAAGTTTGACATGTCAATAATGAGGGAGTGAATCCCTCCTGATTGTAAATAAAATATTTCCATGGCAATTTCATAGGTCTCCTACTTTTATAAAACATGGTGTGTATTTTGTTCGAGATTATAGACTTACTCGCAGGGGTGTAGAAGGAGAATATGGGAGGAAAGGGAGAATCCACGAACACAATGTTTTCTTTAGTTAACGTCTCGCATTATGCATCTAAATTAAGGGAGACGGTGATGATGATAATGAACGAAATTGTGAAATGAAGACGAGAGAGAACAGGAGAACCCCTTGAAATTTCGATGCACACATGGTTTGCCACCATAAAAACAGCTTAATGAAAACCGGGATCGAACCGGAGACCTTACGTACCATAGATAAGCGCTTTACCATTGAGCCTCTATAGTTGAGTTCTTTACCTATTTAACGAAAATGAATTAAAGTACTGTATTAGAAATCTGACTTTATGTTTCCTATAAAAGTAATAAATTCTACATAACTTAAATATGTATATTGATAAATATGTTACTTTAAAAAAATCAGCAAAATTTCTGAATACAGTATTTCTTATAGTCACACGTTTAAAATGAACATCATGGTGTGAAATGCACTTGAATTATGCATATGTTTTGAGAGTGATTGTAGCATGTTGCAGTGCACTTGAATTTTCTAATTATATAAGCATCACTGTTAATTCTTATCTCAATTTAAAAAAAGTCAGTGTATCTTTAATTCATATTATCAATAAGCAAACAAGTTTCACTAACATAAACTGTCGTCATTTAGAAATCCTAATCCAAGAATATCAGTGTCTTATAACTTTGAGAGTATTAAAAGATGACTATATTAACAAAACTGTATTGACGGGCTTCCACGGCAACTTATTATAAATTTAACCAATAAAATTCTGTCGCTTTTTGTGGAGATCTGTGTTCAATTGGCTCCCACACCGTGAGTTCAACGCCGATGGAGATAATGCCAAGGTCAGTTGTGGTTGTGGGTATATCCAACATACAACCTGGTTGTGGCAGTTCACTTACACCGTGAACTTGCTTAAGGACAGAGTGAGCATGGGACCGCCACAGAACGTCATAAGTGCGTGTATGGCGTACGAGTTCAAACTCGGGTCAAACGCCGCTGCAGCGGGGCGGTAGATATACCAGACCTTTGGTGAGATTGTCGTGACTACGCAGACAGTGCAGCGATGGTTTAACAAGTTTAAGGACGGTGACGAAACACTCAAAGACGCACCACCTGTCAGAGCACATGAAGATCGTCAGCCAGCAATTCAGGCGAATGGATTCCAGACATATGAGGTACTGGAACTACAATTCAGTGTAAGTGGATAAACCATTCGGCAGCGCCTCCATCAACTTGGGAAGCACTATGAGTTGGGGAGATGGGTTCCACATGAATTGACTCCGGGAAAGAAGACAACACGAGCAGACACATGTGTTTGTTTTCTCGTCTGAGGAAGGGGACATTTCTGGACAGGATGTTGACCTGTGATGAGAAATGGGTCCTGTACAAAACTCCACGGTACCTTCATCATTGGTTAGCATCCCATGAACCGGTTTCAAAACAGCCGAAACCAGCACTGCACCGAAGAACGTCCTCCTGTGAGTTTGATGGATTGCTCGCGCCATCATGCATCGAGATCTGTTACAAGCAGTTGAACCGTGTTCAAGAAAAAACTCAAAAGTCTGGATCCAGCACTTCTGAATCGCAAAGGAACAAGAGGACAACGCTCAGCCCCATGCGGCTAGGATGATCAGGGACACCATTCCACGCCTTGGATTGGAAAGCCTATTGCATCCGCCACACTCTCCGGACATTGCACCTCAGATTATTACCTGTTACATTCCTTGGACAATCACCTTAGAGAACGCCAGTTCAAATTCCTAGTAGAGCTGCAAAATGCACTTGATACCTTCTTTGCTTTACGGCGATGGAATCCATGGTCATCCGAAACGTTGGCAAGCTCGTCGATGTTTTTGGGGTTCATTTTTGATCTTCGAGGTACGTCTTAGGTGACATATTGATGTTAGAAAGTGGTGGGTGAAAAAGCGATATAAGTTTTTTGGTTTCATTTATAAAATGTGTACCCCTGAAAAGAATTTAACTCTTACCGCCTAGCTGCTTAAGCTGATAAGAACTATGTCAAATGAGTAGAAGAAGGCGTAGTCACTAGCGTGAGAAAAATAAAATGTGATGAACTAGTAAGGTGGAAATTTTTAGAGAAGAAGTATATATTCTGATGGAAATGATATGTTACGTCTACCCCTGAAATGCGATTTTCCCAGATAAACCTAAGCAAGTATCGCCGACTAGCGGTAAACCTTAAATCGCATGATTGCCAAGCAATGAGGCTATCTACTGAGCATAGTTATATTGTAGAAAATGCAGAGGTTGGCAAGCCTTATTACGCATTTAGACCACAAATTTCTCAATTCAGCAAATAGACCACCAAGATTCCGCGAATAGACCACCCCAATTAGCAAATAGGCCACTTTCATAAAAATAGATAATGGAAAGTGGTCTTTTTGCTGACAAATTTCCACAACTAGAACACTTGCAGATTACTATCTATCTATCTATCTATCTATCTATCTATCTATCTATCTATCTATCTATCTATCTATCTATCTATCTATCTATCTATCTATCTATCTATCTATGTATATATATATTTCTGAAGTGTACTCTTGGAATGTTTATTCTCTCTTGAAATGTGTAAGATTGCATATGTCCGACTTCTTTATTGAGCCACTGTACATAGAATTAAGATGAATATATCTCAGAAATATAATAATAGTAAATTTCTTCAGTTGCTGCATTAATTACGGAATTACTTTTCCTGAAAATGAAAAATATTCGACATACTCAGATATCCATTCTAAGGGATTACATATTGATTTTTAAAGACACAAGATGTTGATTTTGAACAATTATATTTTAAGAAAAAGTCTTAAAATAAGGGCAAAGTTTACTTTTGAACCAATGTTTAACAGAATGGAAGGGATTTTAATACATTTTGAAATAAAACTATTTAATCGTATTTTATTAATATTTTATATACGTATCATTAAACTAATATTGATCGAAAGAACCATTAGTAGCGACCAGTGTTCCACGGTCTTGGTTCATACGAATTCACTGAAGTAATGTCTCCCAACTGTCTCCTCAATGTAGGGATGTACTCAAGCAAGTAGGGAATTAGTTCCCGTACAAGACATCGAGTAATGTAATCTCTTTCAACAACTAAAGGAGATCGCAGTGGAACTGGGGAAGTAGGAAGACCAATTTCTCGTGTGTTGCGAACAATTAAGTCATTAGGAATACTAGTTTCCAAAACATCGGTAACTGGAAGTCGGGAAGCGATGGACGGAGTGCGAACCAAAGCATAAGGAACTGCAATATCACGTCTTGCTACTGGTACTTCAATTCTCTCATTTAAGGTAGGCACAACTGAGAGACCCTCAGATGATACTTGTGATCTCCACAGAGCGTTTACAAATGGATTCTGGAAAGAAAGGCAATATCATTTTACTGAATCGTACTGTATTCGAATTGAAACGAGGTAATCGAAATTAAAAATAAGATGCTTACGTGATTTATGCAATATTGTAATTAAAATTTAGGCTGTCTCAATATAATGTATATGATTTAGTTCTTATGTATAATAAGACAAAGATCTCACTACTGAAAATTTAGTATTTTCGAACTTCTTATGAATCAATCAAGGAATAGAGAATTCATTATTATTATAGTTAGTATAACAAGTTAAAGATTAACTTATGTAGTTAGAAAAGAGAAAAGTACTGTTTTACAATTTAAAAGTAGTAATGTTTTACTTTAAAATTGTGAAAGAGTGCTACATTATTATGTGCATTACTACATTTAAATGTGCATTACAAATACATTATTATGTGTATTAATGGGCGTTATTACATTTTAAATATTATGTGTATTATGAGAGTTGACGATTCATTCATTTAGTATTGTCTTAATAGATATGACAATATCTTTCCCACAATAGTAACGTAACAATGTATAAACGAATTCTAAGTTCTCCTGGCAATTACCTGGAAAATAGTATATAAAGATGAATTTAAGGTATTTTATTGATAAAATAGCCTAGGTTAAAATAAAAAAGTTTATCCTAGGAAACAGTTGCAAAACTTTCAATTTAATGATGATGTATTGACATGTGACGAAGTTGTCGTTAATTACTGTATGCTGTTTTAAACAATATCGTATCTCCTCACTACTGGAAATATTATTTTCGAATGTATTATGACTCAACAAAAGTTTACCATTTTTACTATTTATCAGTAATGCATTGTTATGAGCAAACAGTATTTAATTAGTGTTCTATTTAGTCTTCTATTAATATATTTAGTGTATTACCATATTTAGTGTTCTATTAATATGTATAATACTAAGTAAACCTTTTCTGAGAACTATAGGGTATCAACATTTTAAACGAATTTTAAGTTATCTTTTAGAAAATGCCATTAAAAAGAGAATGAAAGGTTGAAGGTATTATATTGATAATGTGACCAAGAAAGAAAGAAAATAATTTATCTAAAGAAAGAGATATTCAGCACCAAATTTGGTGACTTCACACATGGAAATGTGACTAGATGGTCTGTAATTATTACTGTATGTTGTTTTGCTAAGTATTCTACCTGCAAAAGTAGTACGAGGCTTAAAGGAACCAGCGATAGAAGTGTTCCTGCCATCTCTGATGAATATCCTGTTCTTCTTACTGCCTAACGTGACTAGTGGTTTGACATTACCGGCTTGCAGCAGATATTTATATAGGAAGAAACTTGTTTGTTTGAAATGTTTGTATTTAAAGGTCAGTGCAAACAACGAATTATATCAAAATAATTCTGACAGGCGACCTTCACTTAATTTTTATTTACTTGGCGAAATAGATATTTGTTAATTTGTAATTTGACATTACAATTACTACTGTGTTTATTTGTATCTACATGCCTAATGCACAAACTTTCCGTGGAAATGGGACATAGTTTTATTCTTAGTTTTACGCTTATATACAGTGAAAACTAGAATATTTTTTGAGAACCGACTTGATGCAAATAAGAGCTCTTCCGTGGCTAAGCGGTTAGCGTACGCACCTTTCGTGTGGGAGGCCTGGGTTCGATTCCTGGCGGGAGCTCACGTGGTTCGGATCCCACGTTAATTAGTAGGTCCACGTCTCATATAGCCTCGCTGCTGAACGGGACGTTAAACTCAAAATCAACTCAACTCATTGATGCAAATAATGCACAGTTCTACATTCAAAATATAGCCTAAACATAAGTCAATCCATCAATAACTATTATTTATATGGTTACATGTGCAATTGATACTAAGCTGATGTGTATTTAATTTATAATATCTGTCCCAAAGTTCCTGTATAGGGTATTCTATAATAAAACATGAAAGGCTGTGTTTATTTATTCAAATTAAAATCACGAGTAGTTTTTGGCACCTAAGTGTAGGCATGTCCTTAAGTATGACGTTTGAGAGTGTCGTTTTCACATCAATCTGTGAAACCAATGGCTAATTGTCCGACTCTTCTAATGTATTGAATGGATGTTAATTGCCTCCCTAATTAAGAAAGAAGAAAGCAGTTTGGAAAATGGGTGCATTTTTCTTTGCGTTGCAGCTATAAGTTATCGATAGGTTCGGTAGAATGAGAAGGCACGGTCTGCTGAAAGGAAATATAATTGTTTTATCGTCTTTAACTGACCAAATTTCAAAACTTGTTTACATTATGAAAAGCCATTCGAAACGTGCTCAATGAGTGAGAAGCCAAGTCTCAATTTTTTTTTATTGTTGCACCAGCAGTATGGACAATTGCTCGACATGGCAATTTCCAACTAAACTAACTACATCGGAACACAGTGAATCAATCAATGAGGAACTGGGCGGTGATGATGTAGATGTTGTTTTAATAGTCGAAATGCATAGAAGTCTATTGAATTACCGTCAACACTCTTGACAGAAAGGTTATTTAAGGAAATATCGCGCCATTTCCTGCTTCTTGTCATGATAAAACCAGAAGTAGATGCTTTGTCCATGTATATCCGTATCTGATTCGTGCTAGCTTCGTGCCACCTAGAGAAATTTTTAAAATACGTTGGTGACATGGCGAATTGGTGAAATTATACAGCATTCACTTTAGGTACTTGTCCTCCTTACGACGTTTAACTTTTCTTCGTAACCGTATCCGGTGACAATCACTCCTCCCTCCATGAAATCTGAACACAGGCTAAAAGACCCGGTATGTCTATTGTCAGATATATCACTTTATATAGATACCCAAATGTTAACACCAAGCAAAGGGCCCACCCGGAAGGCACTTTCTTGGGGGCCCACTCACATGTATATACTGCCCCCTCTTCCGAGAATCAAGGGAGTCTGAGACTGTCACTAGGATCAAGTATGCTGAAAAGTCTTAAAATGCAAATCTAAACATTTTTAGGCAGTAATTTCTCCCCTGACACTGACTGATCTGAAGTGATGCCCAATCCCCCATTCTTCTCTTGCAACTGTACTCAACCATCTGGACAAGCTCCATTACTTCACATCTTCCCCTAAAATGACAATGGGGCACCAGTGCCACGAATGCCTCATAGGTGTCCCTGGTGCTATACAAACACCATATACATATGAAGCATCAGAATAATTTATATGTTTACAAGTGCAACTTCCCTGTTGTCCTGTATTAACAGTGACCAAGCGGCAGGGATGCCCAAAAGGGGGGCTATGACGCAAACTGCGTCATTGAAATATTTGGGGGGGTTAAAAATCTATATAAATATGCTTGAGGGTGTGTAAAAATTAATCGAAAAGTTTTTTTTTTTTCATGGAAGAACACCTACGGATAGACAATTGATGGGGGGTGCGTCATGGACATGAGGGAGGGTGGGCACCACTGCCAAGGGGGCAGGAAAACTTTTTAAAATTACTGAAAACATTTTCACTGTAAGTTTCCAAAACATGACACCAATCAATCCTACATGATACATGGACCCTTTTGAGCATGTGCATCATAAAAGAATTTTGATGAGGCCCTCTTGTATTTTCCTGCTGCAGGGCCTCCAATGATCTTACTCGGGCTCTGTATATTTTCTATAGAAAAACAACTGTGTTCTAAAATGTAAATTATTATTTAGTATCAAGTTATGGCATCATTTGAAATTGCAATGTAGCTGCATACTTCAATATTAGCAAAATTATAAAGCAGAGTGCGAAATCAGGAATCTTTCAAAGATTGAATTAGAAAAAAGTAAAATATTGTTTTCGTAACATCATCGACTGGCAACGTTAGTCTGGGATTAGCTGACTGTATTGCCTACACTCAATGTGTTATCGTCCTCATTCTGTTACTCCCGTATGCAAGGAGTGGTTGACTTGTGCTTTTTTTTATTTTTTTTTCACATACCGCTACTTACGATACGATGCAGAGAGCCTTCTAAAACTTTTACCGTCCAGGGCCCACCAAGAAATTTCCCGGTTTCCCGCCTGGCCAGTAGGGCTCTGACTAAGCGTGAGAAAAACAAAGGCTTCATTCACTATGAAGATCCCTTGTTTCGAAAGCCCAAATGTTTTTTGTAACGATTTTAGAAGTTTGACTTACGTTCGGCAATATGATGCTAAAGAAAATTGACGTGAGAAGTTAAACACATGTTTTGGAACATCCACGTGGATAAATGATTATATGCGTCGCAGGTGTGGTTTACTAGGGTTCTATTCTCGGTAGGAATACGTGCGGTTTACACTACGCTAAAGAGTGGGTCTTTCTGCTCAAAATAAATGGTCGACTGAATTACTCATTTGCTATAGAAACAATCGAAATTGAATACATATTTGAATTTTGATGCATCACAGAAATAATATCGTGTCCTCATTTTACAAGTTAATAAATATAAATATGTAAGAAACGAAGCTAATGATTTTTTTTACAATTGCTTAGCAAACTATCCGCAACACCAATTTTTTCCGCTTTTTGGATAGGTTGAAGTAATTGTGCAGATTAAAGAATTTATTTAATAAATTTGTATGTAGAACACATGTATTCTGGATATATGATTTATCAATGGAAAATTCGTTGTCAACTTTCCTGTAATACGTATGGCTCACACCATAATTTAAAGAATCTGTTCTAATGGAAAAGTAACTAAAGACTCAAAAGCCGTTATATGTTGTAGGGAGCATGGCCGATTTCTTCACCATTGCTGATCAAACTCATCGTTTGTAAAACTCTGGAGCCGCCATTGCATTTAGGAAGTTCAACATGACTACTATGCTTGAATGATGTGTATACTGAAAGTGATTAATGTATTATTGTGTGTTCCATATTTTAGGTTGGCCGAGGAATGCCTTTCTATCATCTTTCATTATAACACTAATCTACACAAAGAGAGAGTTCAAATCTCCTGAACTGCTGCCAATAAGGCGTGTAAAGTTCTTTCGAGTAATTTCCCTCATATATTAAAGAAGGCGGTCATAGGTGCGAAACATCTCCACCACAATATATTTTTAGGTTTCGAGAATAATTAACAATCAGCTGAGTAGGACCAAGTGAATAGGCGAAGGGGATCAGTACTTTGATATTATTACCTGTGGTGTAAGTCTATATCATAAAGTGATGACAGTGTAAATTCTACCAATGTCTGAAACAACTTCGCTATGAGAAGATTGTCTGACAATGTACTGTAAGATGAAATCAGGAAATGGGCACAAATAATTTATTCTCTGATACGAGATTAGAAGATTTTACTCCTCACTGCTATCGGAACTTAAGTCTAATGAACTAATCGGAAAGGCAAACGGTCAGTGTAAACTGTTTGAAATTATTTCTTGTTTTTTAATGAGGGAGCATATAAATTTTCATCCATTGTCGTCGCAGACTCAAAAAGTAAACATTATCCTTGAGACAATTTTACTTTCAATCAGGTTTAAGAATCACCCATGAATTGACTTGGATAATTAGAAGTAGAGCGACACATTTCGTTTAAATATGTCACACGAAAAGATTTCTAATTTTAGATGATATTGAACGATATTTTACAATTTACGTTAATCTAAATGACGCCTGAGCCCTACGACGCATGCTATGAAAGCAATGAGAATGATTTTCTTATAAAGACAAGATTTATCACTTTTATAAATTAAGGTTACTCCCTTTAAAATAGTCGCCTTGGGCGCTGTTTTCATTCTTAGTGGAAGTCTTCTACTAGAATATCTTTTAGCTCGTCGTTTATTTTCTGTTATACATTATCCAAAGTACCAGAATGGCGTACCTTCAAGTGGTTTTTGAGCTAGGGGAATAGAAAGAAAACACAGTGACTTAGACCAGGCGAAAATGAGAGCTGAGGAACCACAGGAATGCATTTTTCTGCAAATAACTCATTGATGGAAAGCCTTGTTTGACATGGCTTTTCGAAAACTCTTGGCGCACGGTTTTCTCATGTCTAAACCCTGTGTTAAAACTTGATAGAAGGGTAAAACGTACAAATCTAACTCACAACTGCTCATTTTCACCATCAATCAACAATCTGATCTCACAAGAGCATTCAATCTTTGCTGAGTGTTATCCTGCTTAAAAATGGTCATTCCACATGAGGTTTCTCTTTCAATTCTTCTCGTCTTTTTAGTAATAAATCTACTATTAAAGCACTAATGCCTGGATGTGGAATATATTTCGTAACCCGTTTTTAACTGTATTATCCACAGTGGCGGATTACGCCAAGGTTTACACAAAATTTGAATGACACGACGTTGTTCAAACTATATTGTTACTCTATTTTCGTAACGTACCTTACAAACACAACTCCAATTTAGATGCTCAAGAACTGCAGCATGTTCAAACTTGTACTGAGTCAACGATAAGAGTTAATAACCGAGTAGAGGTGGAGGCAGCAGTGTTGTCTGCTTGTGCATAGTATTGCGAGTCTCACTAATTTTGTAGCTCAATTCGTACTTGTACACTGTACACATTTTCAACGAACCATCAAATGAATTATCAGTTGAATTTAAAGAGAAATATGCTTCAAATTGCAGTATGAAGATACAATCATCATCATAAAATAAAATGACCACAAATATGAAACATATTCCCTTAACTTTCCAACAGTACTTTCACAGAAATATATTAGGTGAAGTTAGCAACTTTTATATATTATTTCTAGCCCTGGGCCTCCAGATGGGTTAACTGGGCCCTGAATTCAACAATACAAAGTTAAGGAAAAAAAATAAATAACAACTGAGATCAAGTTTTTATATACGCCTAAGGTTTTGGCTCGAAAGAAGAAACATATTAATATTCGCAATTTAATTTATATTATTTTGTACTGTCTCAAGACAAGAAGGAAGCTAAAAATGTTCTTCCAACGGTTGTTATGTAAGTAAATTGTTGAAAAGGCATGATCAATTCACGTCTGCAAGTAAAAACAGGTATCAGTATTACGTGTACACCACGCGAAGGACTTTGGTTTGTATGGCATGATATTTTCTTAATACCTATTGAAATCGGAAGTGATTGTTTGATATTTAATTGGGATGTCAGCAGTGAGCATCGCAGCAATTTTTTTTCAGCGTTGGGGTAAGGGGAGGTTAACACCGTTCCCATATTCTTTTCTTAAACGATGTATTTCGAAGTATTTATGGAGTTGAGAAACAATGTTGTAAAGGATCAGGGAAGCAGAGTTTCTTCAATATTGGAGGTGGAAGATTCGATGCTTATTCTGGGGTTGGGGGGAGATGAGACTCATATTACGGTAGATGAATCTGATTTCTGAGGTGAACATGTTGTATGTTATACAACAAGAGACATCAATTTCATCTCACTTTCCTTTGTGGCAGTTGGACATAAATCATTACATTTGAGATTAAAAATAAGAGGGATATTTGATAAATTCCTCAAAAATAAAAAAGACAATTTTGGCAAAGTCAGGTTTTGTTGTAGCATAAAACCAAGGGCGCTGACCCTGGGGGGACCCCCCAAAACTCATGCGAGCCCCTTCATTGTATTTATGAATATACAATATTTGGCCTTATTGAATGCGATTTGTCTTAAAATCCTCATATATATGCCTCCTGCATCTAAATGGGCCTTCCAAATTTGTAGAGAAATCGGCGCCCTTGATAAAGACTATATCGGTTCTAGTGAGATGATGAATTATACTAAAATTTAATTTTTCACCATCTTAGTATAAATTATTAATTAACACCTTTGAATGCAACGTTTTGTGAAATGAATTAAGCATTCATAATACATTAAGCAGAATCTTAAACAATATTATGGCTCTCATTCGAGGCAAACACATCTACTTTGTATGAAACTGGGGACGATTTTAACCAAATTTTGATTCATTAGTTACTTGGTTGCGAACGTGCGCAGTACTTTATTAGATTTTAAATTGTAAATGAACAAATATCTAATTCAGAAAACAAATAACATTAACTGAAGGTCGTTTGTTACTATTTATTTTGATATGAATCGTTGTCAATAGAAATATTTTCAGTAATCAACAAGTTTGTTTTATATAAATATGTGCTGCGAACTGGTAATATGAAACCACTAGTCACATTAGGTAGAGAGACAAGCAAGACATTCAGTAGGAATGGCAGGAAGCGTTTGGTCTCTAGCTCCATTATGCCTGATGCTACTTCAACAGGTAGGAGATTTTTGGAAAACAACATATAGTAACAGAAGGCAACTTAGTTACATGTGCATATGTGCATATGCATATTTAAATTTAGTATTTTATATCTATTTATTTGGATCATTGCTTCTGTTTGTACCTTGGTCATGTTATGAGCGCAATACTTTAGCATTGTCCCTTCTATGTTCATCATGTACGTAATAAAAACAACACTCACCTTTCAACTAAAATACTGCTACCATATCATTATTGGAAAAGTTTAAATTAATACTATTTCACTAAAAGAACACTAATCTGATAAAGTCTGAAAATTATATTATTGTTAGATACGAGTAAAAGACTCTTTTGCTCAATAGAACTACTTAAGCTCACATTAAAGTTTTGCTACCGTTATAACATTGAAAAGGGCCAATCCGATTTGTCATAAGCAAAAGTTTGTGCAATGTCATCAGGTGAAAAGTCACGTTGCGTGCTAAATCTAGTCAGGAGATTCCAAATACAGATGTGAGATATTTTAAACAGTAACCTCCGTGTGCGGCGCCTTGGGTAATTCGAAGAAGATGCATATACTTTATCAGTATTATTGATTTTACTCAAACAGCTTTACTTTTGACAATATTCTATCTATAGTTATCTCACGTGCTATACGCAGTTTTTAAGCTTTTCATTGTTTCCTTGCTATCAATAAGCTATCAATTAGTCATCTCCTCATCATAGTTTTTGAGGTATGTAGACGATATCATTGTTTTCACTAATTTTCCATTGACTTTAATGTTCATGTTTCGTGCTTTTTTGACCGTGTTCCATCCATTTGTAGGACAATTTCTTTCTTGAATGTAGAATCTGCATCTTCTGTTCTATATATAAGCTGATTTTCAGCCATCTCCCTGTTTTGGATTTTGAGATAAGTGGAGGAATTATTTGTTTTTCATTGATTTTCCATTGATATTAATGATAATGATTCGTACTTTTATGAGTATGTTCCATCCATTTTACGAAAATTTGCTTTTGAATATAAAATCTACAAAGTCTGTTCTACATTGAAGCTGAATGTCAACCATATCAGCTCAAGTTTGTTCACATCATTACAACCGGATACTCCCTTTCGCTTTGGTTGATTAAAAAGCAAGCAGGGACAAAGTCGTTTCAAATATTGATTACTTAAACAATGTTGATCTCTTACAGAATTTGAAAATCCATTAAAGCATAGGTTCGACAATTTGACATTATGTACATTTTGATTATGAAATTTTTAATAGTACATTGATGTAAATCACATATTCGAATACATTACGGTTTGACAGAATGAATTCATTTTCTTTTCAGAATCCATTTGTGAATGGTCTGTGGAGATCACAAGTAGCATCTGACCGTCTCTCAATTGTGCCTATCCTAAATGAGAGAATTGAGATACCAACAGCAAGACGTGATATTGTAGCTCCTTATCCCTTGGGTCGTTCTACATCCATCGCTTCTCGACCCGCGGTTGCTGATGTTTTGGAAACTAGAATTCCTGATGACTTAATTGTTCGGAACACACAAAGAATTGGTGTTCCAACTTACCCATCTACACTGCGTTCGCCTTTAGTTGTTGAAAGAGATTACATTACTCGATGTCCCGTAAGGGAACTAATTCCTTACTTGCTTGAGTACATCCCTACATTGAGAAGACAGTTGGGAGACATTACTTCAGTGAACTGGTATGAACCACGGCCCTGGAACTATGGGCGATATTATTGATTATTAGATACAATATTATTTACACAATATGTAAATGAAAGATGAATAAAATATATACACGATATTAAATGAAATTTGCATATTTTATAAATTTCATGATAATCCCGTTCTTTCTTGCTTTATTCCGATAGTAGTCAAGTGAATTTGTTGTCATTTCCTAATATACAAATTTACTAAGATAAAGTGTATGCAAAACATCTCATCTTAGTATTTGCAATTACCATATGGAATGTTTTAAAGCGGATTTTTTTGTTTAAGGAGTTTTCTTAGGTTTGAGGAAGATAGATATAGATGCGACATTCAGTTACTAATCACATTTATCCCGTATTAAAATTTTATAATATAAATATTGTTTTTTCTTTAATTAATATCAGCTACTGATTGTCATTTATCTTGAGGATTCTATTAGTAGTAAATAAAATCTATTTATACTGTGTACCTGTAAAAATAAGTTTCCAGGCTATTTTCCTACAAGTTCTCAATTAAAATTTAAATTGTAGACAAGGTATAATGTAATTCTTAACAATATCTTTGAAATAGAGAGAGTATTAAATAATATTGAAGTTATTTGAATATAATATCTCACCTTTCTTTTTTAAAAGTAAAATGTAATGCTAGTCATCGGCTAGCTGCGGACTGCGGTTCCATATCATCGAGTTTGCTCAGTCTACGATCTTGCAACTCATATTTCAAGCGTTCCTTCCGTTTTTTGCACGGCAACAAAAAGTTTATGATCATTTTTTGGTTAACAACGTAAATCTCTATCCTTCTTAGAATATTTGTTTCAATCAAAGTGAAATGATAAAAAAAAACTACATCGGTCCAAGAGCTAGCTACTTGTGTTTAAAAATTTATTACAAACGGTTCAACTGTCTTCCCATAATGATCTAATTTCAAGCTTGAAGTCATTTTTATATATTGAGAAAAAATTGATATTGTCTCCGTGTCTCGTTAAAACTGGGAATTCTGATAACGCTGTAGCTCACTTTCGGGAAACGTTGTAGGATATAACGTTGTTTTGAATATTGAGTTTATATACAAAGTCTTATATCCCTACCTTGTCTCTAATATTAAGGAATTTACAGATATGACCATCTCATTATAACAATTGCATCCTCCACTACATTTCATTTCTGCCTTTTTCTTTCCTTTGGAGGAAAACATAAAAAAAGACGTTGAAACACATCTTTAAATATTTAAAATTAAAAGTTTTAATAAGTTACCAAATTTCATGTCACTAACCATAAAGGATTTCGAGATATGACCATTTTATTGAGCTGAATTGATATTGAGTTATACGCCTCTTTCAGCAGCGAGGCTATATGCGACCGATGACCATTTTATTTTAACAATTGCATTTGCAACTCCAACCTATTCTTCTACTCACCTGTTTACTTTTTTCTAGAGAAAATATCCATAAGTATCGAAACACGTTTTTAATTATTTTAAATGAAAAATCAAAATACCAAATTTCATGTCTAACCTTAAACGATTTCGAGCAATATGCATCCTGTTATAACAATTGTAACCTCATTCGTTTTTCATCTCGTCTTTTTTCCTCTTTTATATTAAAAATAACAAAAAGAAAAAATATAAAAAGAAAAAAGACCAAATGTATGTCTAGTTATTTTAAATGGAATGCCCATATTGCAAATTTTGCATTTCTACGCTTCAGAGATTCGGATATATGAGCATTTGATCACAATAATTTCCACTCCATTCCGTCCTTTCTAATGAAATTTGCAAAACTCCTTGTATAGTGGTATCTTGCATGATGAATCATATGTAGTCTCAAAATTTCAAATTTCTAGCTTATGCAGTTTAGGCTGGACATTGACCATTCAGTCAGTCAGTTGGAACTTTTTCTTTTATGAAGAGAGATAAAAATATTTGAGAAGCATATTTCCATGAAAAGAAAAATAGTGCAAATCTTCTCAGAAAAAGGATACTGTTAATGAAATCCACTAAAAATATTCTCGTAAATAATTATATTTTCAACTAATTACCTTCAAATAATAATAGTGTTGCATGACTAGAAATTTAAAGTATAGTGAGCCCTGTCATGTACTTATATTATAAATTGATCATTGAATTCCCAAATTGAAAACAGCCCCTACTTAAGCCACTGAGGATTAGAAAGTACAAGAATTATAGATCAAAACAAAAGAAGAAAATGAATCAGAATTGTGTTGGTCAGAAGTGACTGCCTTAAGTCGTTAAGCAAAACACTGGCAGCAGCGAGCGGAAGGCTTAATAATAAAAATATATAATATAATAAATATATTTGTATATATTATGGATATACAAAGAAAGAAAGAAAGATCAAGAAAGTAAAACACTAAGAAAATACACCTTACTCTATAACTACATCATAAGCTCTAATACGATTATAGGAATATTAGATGACTGATAATTAGGCGACGGCAAATTATAGAGAATCAGAATAAGAGAAAAATTATAGACAAAGCGTGACAGCAAACTTCGTGGAAAATTTCGAGACGGAATGTTAGATGATGCATAATAACAAATTGTTGAAAATTTTTTGACTGACATTATATCTAGGTATCTGGTAATTAAATTTAGTACTCGAGTCCATCCTTAAAGCCAAGTAGAAACCTAAAGGCCAGGAATGTAAATAACAATAATGAAAATACTTCTTAGTGTTTTATGAGTAGCACAATTTACTTTGCTTTGTCTACCAAGTCAAATGCAAAAATTTTAGATAGGAAACTGGAAAGAAAGATACAGCAGGGAAATATACGAATATTCACTGGTACACTATTACACATCATCAAACATCTAATTATACACATTTTTGAGCAACTGAAGTAAGAAACAGAACCCTCTTAGTGGAATCCTCTTGAGCATTATGATAAAGCTGAAGAATCGTACTCTCTTAAGGCTGGAAGAAACTAATGATCTAAATTTAGGGATGTTTATGGAATACTAAGCAGAAAAACTTAATATACCTTCCTTTGCAAAAGTTATTCGTTTTTGAGTTTGCATTTAATGGAGCACATTTAATATTCCAAATTTCTAAAGGTAAAGGTGAAAGGAATCTTCTAGATTGTAATAACTTCTGCATGTTTCTCCCCAATTTTTCTAAAACTTCTCGAAACATAAGTAGATTAAAATGATTGACAAGGTATGTAACTTCTTCTCGCATTAATGCAGAGAGTTCAAAATCTGTAGTTTGGAGATGAATACGCAAATTATTCTCCACTTCTGTAGTTTTTGGAAGTCCTAAATTTCAATTTTTCTCCAGAAATTTTGACTGAAATAGGTTAAATATTCTTCTCTGAAAACACATCTTACACCATTAATAACTAATACTTGAAAATCTCAAGTTATTCTTCAGGAAGCAGAAAATGATTCTTTCTTCTGCTGCAATTATCCATAAGAAACAAAATATAAATAAACAAGAATATGGATTTAAAAAATGTATCAAAAGATTGCGATCTTTGCCAAAAAGTTTAAGAATGATTCAAAAAAGTGCATCAAAAGATTGCGATCTTGGTCAGTAATTAGTTTTTGGATCAGGGGCTACAACATTTTTGAACGGCCTCTAAATCGCGTTTTCGCATTTTCTATGGAATAAGCACATCATACTGAGTTAACTGATAGTTTGGATTTGGCTACACTATATATAGTTCTCCAGATATAAGCCGTACAAGAACATTTTTGATTGAAATATATTGGATCTTGGATAAGGGGCCACAACATTTTTGAAATACCCCTAAATCGAGTTTTCGTATTTTCTGCGAAATAAGCACATCATACTGAGTTAAGTCATAGTTATGTATTTATTTCACAATCACCAGATACAGGCCAGAGGCCATTTTATACTGGATATCTAACAACAACAATAACAATGCAATGGAAAGGATTTTGGGTTTGGCTATTGTATGTAGTTCTCAAGATATAAGGCGTATAAGAAAATTTTTGATTGCAATATATTGGATCTTTTGATCCAATAAAAATAAAAGATAATACAAAGAATTAATAAATAGTATAAGGAAGGAAATAATATAGTATACGGTACGAAATAAATACGATATACAAATCTGAAATAGTATACAAATCAAATATTAAAATGTTAAGCATATTGTCCTATCTAGCGCTAATATTTCAAGGATTGCCATGGACAGCTTGAGAATAGAAAACTCAGAATCATTGTAATTGTCATATTTTATATTGTAATAAATATGATAATATAGTTTGAATTACTGTTGATAGTATTATGTAAATGTAAAAGAAATGATGGTTATTGGAAAAATAATACACAATAAATTGTGTGTTTAAAAAATGAAGGAAGAAAGAGGAGAAAAGAAAAAGTATACGTTGGAAGTGTCATGTAATGGTTTTACATGAAGATATATAACGGGCGTAATTAAGAAAGATACAACTTAAATTGCAAATAAACATTTCAGTCTTATGAGTACCACTCATAAATTACTTTATAAGAGCAGAATTAATTTAATCTTAAGTTTGTAATTTATAGAAGTGAAAGAATTTGCAAAAAATAAATTATGATCTGATTAACCTTATCAATCATTTTGATTCTAAACAGGAATATTATACTAGTCAAAATAAAAAGCATTTCAACATATTTTATACGAGTACTCTACCAAATAATATGAATACTTACCTATGATCTTAATGTTTTCCAAAGAGGTAAATTATAATGGACCCCCTCATAACTGGTGGTACCTAATCGTCCTCTTGGAGGATACTTCTGAAGTCAAAATTACCTTAACGTCTTCATTAAGTTCATTAAGGAATAAAAGTTAAACTGCATGTAGTTTCCCACGCACGCTTTATCATTTTCATTTTTTTACACACTCGACTTTATCACGGTTTGAAGGATGATTACAATCCTTACTAAGTCTCGAATTTTCTTTTACATTACCCTTAGTCAAAATTGCCTTGTAGTTAAAAATATCTATTTCCACACGTGTCTAACGTATTCTCTCTGTAAGTTACTCTTTGGTGTACAAGATATCAACAAACACTGTTTTCTCAACACCGTTCTCAGTAACGAGAACATTTCTATCAACTTTAAGACTTTGTCCAAGTCGTACAACATTGTACTTATTCGCAAAATGATATTACCCAGTCTTTATTATTGTTTATCGATGCAATTAGAAAGTTGTTTCATCACAAGTTTAATTTCAGTTTTAAAAAAAAGGAATTAAACAACAGATGACTGTGTATTACCTATTTTTCCGTCGCCTTACCTTCCAAGATTTTATTTCACCTAATTTTCTGTTGCTTAATTTGCCTCAAATTGCTAAAACCTATTTTTCTGTCATCTGGCATTCTGTCACCTAACTTTCTATTCACCTGTAGTACTGTTGTATCCGTCTCAGATATTGAGCACAAAAATTGTAAATCGTTATGGAGAATTAGAAAACCACTCTTCATGCAATACAGCCCTCACATGTCAGTTCTATCAGCAATGTGGATGGAAATAGCTCAAGACTCGCTTCTTTAAAACTGATCATAGATGTTGAATAATGTTCATGTTGGTGTGCTGAGCGGAGATGGGGATATGTTGAAGTTCATTCTTACGTTCATCAAAGTAAGTTAGAGGAGATTTTGATGTGTGGATTAGTACATTGTCATTTTCAAAGATTGCTTCTTTGTTCAGGAACATCTTTACCATAGAACCAAAGAACTTACACTCATGCCAGTGGTAAAAAGTGTCTACATTGGATAAATTTCTAATAGTGCTTTTTACTCTAATTTGAGAATGCTGAATTCAATGAAACTAATGTTGAATATATTCATTCTTCGAGTCACGAGAAAAATGACTTCAATCTTGATCTTTGAATTTCTGACTATGATTTTGATACTGATTTGCGGATTGTGAACTGAACGGGATTTGTGAATGTGTGTCATATCCGCGAATTGAGTCATGAGATACTTACCGGGATATTTACCCATATTTATATTTCTTTGTATCCTAACTTTAAGATCACTTTCTCACGACTCCAAGGTTATGAACGTTTCAAATCTGATTCAAAATTCGGGATCTTTAAATGGTATCAAAACAACAATTAGAGATGTATTCAAGTATGGCCACTTTTATTACTGACATGAGCAGTACTTCCAAGTTCTAATTTTGAGGTCGTTTTTCTCGTAACGTCAAGAATGAATAAGTTTAAAAATAACTCCAAATCATTTGTTGTTCTCTAATTTGTATAGGAAATGCAATTACGAATGTGATATTTCAAATTTAATAGTGACATATCTAAAATGGAATCTTAAATTAAGAAAATTAATATTTTCTAAGTAAGTGGCATGTAGCTTCTAGTGCATATTTACTGAATAAAAATGATTGTAATTACTACTAATGAAAACGGAATCCAGGAAACAAATAAGAATCAGTAGATCATATACTTATCATGAAAACAATAAAAAAATATACCTTTTCTAAAATATTAATCAGATGTTGTGAGTTAGAGAGTTACTTATCCATAGTTACCATTTCTCAAAACGAAGTAAATTCCATTACAATAGAATACGTTCTAAAGAATCCGATTAGGTTAATGATAATATTAAGATATTCCATTTTGAGTACATTACATATTAGTAAATTTGCTTGTTAGGAAAATGCAACAAATTTCCTTGACCATTAAAGTCATAAATAAAAGAAAAGGGTTTTGATGTATTTGACAAGAAATGATAATTTCAAAACGTAATTTATAATTATTTTATTTCTGTTTTGTTTATATATTATATAAATAACATTGTACGAAACATTCAATAGTACGGCCCAGAGCTCCAGAGTCGTGGTTCATACCAATTCACTGAAGTAATATCGCCCAATTGCCTTCTCAATGTAGGGATGTACTCGAGCAAATAGGGAATTAGTTCCCGTACTAGACAACGAGTAATATAATCTCTTTCAACAACTAAAGGCGAACGCAGTGTAGATGGGTAAGTTGGAACACCAATTCCTTGTGTGTTCCGAACAATTAAGTCATTAGGAATATTAGTTTCCAAAACATCAGCCACTGGAAGTCGAGAAGCGATGGATGGAGAACGAATCAAGGGATACGGAGCTACAATTTCGCGTCTTTCTACTGGTACCTCAATTCTCTCATTTAAGGTAGGCACAACTGGAAGACCGTCAGATACTACTTGTGATCTCCACAGACAATTCACAAGTGGATTCTGGAAAGAAAAAATAACATTCTATTAAACTGTACTGCACTTCGGATATCTATATATTAGGAATCTTACATTGAATACAAACATTTCTATACGACTTATATAAATGCAGTATTCAAAATTTCAAGTCAAATTCTATAGAAAGTCTTACTGTTGTGTCACGCTTTACTGAATCTGAAAATTCTATGAGGTCAACATTATTCACATGGTCACCACTTGAAACAACAATGATCCCAACGTGATTTTCAATCTTCCAAAATAAGACTTCTGTTATTATAGTTGGTAACACGATTTTGATATGAACTTATGTAGCTCCATAAAAAACAATCTCCTTCCCAGAATTATATAGGGTAAGTCAACAATTAACTGTAATCATTTTCAATTTCTTTTCAGGTTGGTTTACGACACTGTCAGCTCACTAGACGATAGGAGTCACTGTTGGCTTCGCCTGTGGCACATTGCAGAGTTACCACATCAATTAGGTTAGTGCTGTTGCGATGTAAGGATGGCCGTGCCACTCTGTGTGTGTACCAGGGAAGACGCACCTGGAGCGTAAATTCATAGATTTTCAGCACAATAGGGGACAAGGTACTGCCACAGCGAAAAGTTTACCAGTGGATTTAACAGTTCAAAAGTGGCCGAACGAGCGTGAGGGATGAGTGAAGACCAGGTCATTCAGCTACACCAATAACTGACGACAGTATTGAAGGAGTAGGTGCTTTGATTCTGAATAACAGTCGAGTAACTGTTGGTGAAGTGGCAACCCATATGCAGATTACTCATGGTTCTGCATATGAAATCATATATAACAGAATCGACTTTCACAAAATATGTGCAAGATGGGTTCCGAAAATTCTCGATGAAGAGCACAAGTGAAATCGTGTGAGAATCTGTCAGCATCCACTGGACCGTCATGTTAACGAAGGTGAAGCGTTTCTCAAGCGAATCATCACTGGAGGTGAAACATGGATTCACCACATGGAAACAAAAAGCAAACTCTATAACATGGAATGGAAGCACCCAAGATCTCCCATCAAGAAGAAATTCAAGAGTCAACCTTCTTCAGGGAAAGTAATGCTAACAGCGCTTTTGGGACTAACAAGGGCCAATCCTGGAACATTACCTGGAAAATGGATCCACAATAAAGCAAAATGTACAGTTATATCCTGGTAAGCAAGTTGAAGCCTGTATTTCGTAATAAACGCAGAGGTCGATTGCCGGAAGGCGTTCTTATGTTGCGTGACAATCCGCGTCAACATATCGCCACCAACATGGCTAAAACTCTTCAGACCCTGCGTTTTAAGGTGTTGGAGTGCACTGCATACACCGTGGCAATCTCTTCCCTCTAGATTATCATCTGTTTGATCCACTTAAAAATGCTCTCAGGGGGCGCCAACTTAGCTCCGGTCAACAGGCGAAGGAAGTGGTGTGTTCGTTGCTATCTGCGCAACCAAAAACGTTTCTTGCAGAGCTTGTCGAAAAGCTTGTGTAATTTTGGAACAAGTCCATTCAAAAGCAGAGTGACTATATCGAACAATGATATGAATAAATACATTGTACTCTTGTGGTAAAAAATAATAAAAAAAATGATTGGAAATACTTATTGACTTACTATGGTATACAAGCAATGATTTAGTCAAATTTTTACTGTAGTTCCTATTACCTACATGAAGAATCTAGAAAGCAGAATAGTATGGTACTTTATTGATAAAATCAGCAAGGAACAAAGAAAAAGGAGTGATTGAAATAAACAAATGTACATTAAACATTATACTAAGAATAATGATGTACCTATGCACATACGACAAAGTTGTCTTATTTTACTTTATGTCGTTGTACAAAAATTCTTACCTGTAGAAGGAGTACTAGGCATAATGGAACTAGAGACAAAAGGGTTCCAGCCATTTCTACTAAATGTCCTGCCTGTTTCTCTGGCTAATGCGACCAGTGATTTGACATTAGTTGTAAGCAAACTATATTTATATAGAAGCAAACTTATTGATTACTGAAAATATTTGTATTGAGAGCTCAACAAAAACAACGATTCACATCAAAATAAATACATATGACCTTCTGTTAATATTATTTGTTTCCCGAAATAGATATTTGTTAACTTACCTTGATGTTTGATATAAACTTATAAAGTATCGTGCACGTTCGCAACCAAGTAAATAATGCTTCCTTATTTGATTAAATCGTCCTCAATTTCATTTTAAGTGGGTGTACTTGCTTCAAATTAGGGCTAAATACGGTTTAAGATCCTACTTAATGCATTATGATTAATTTCACAAACATCTTACGTTCGAAAATGTTTATTAATTATAGATTGTGAATAATTATTAAACGCTTACAGGAACCTGGGTTTAAAGGAAAAGAAAACTAAATACACGGAAGTTCGGCGGGATTCTATACTGCAAATTATGGATGCGTCAAAGTATCAAATAATACTTTCGATAAAGTGGATACTTTCAAATATCTGGAATCAATATTAATAGACTAAAATCATATGCACGAAGAAAATAAATGTAGACTTTGTTGCGTAATGAAATACACATATATAATTTCATGTATCCGCCAATTCCCAG
Source organism: Thermobia domestica (assembly GCF_964235325.1). Classification (NCBI taxonomy): domain Eukaryota; kingdom Metazoa; phylum Arthropoda; class Insecta; order Zygentoma; family Lepismatidae; genus Thermobia; species Thermobia domestica. The sequence continues at coordinate 113,103,620 of NC_137461.1, read as the reverse complement.
TTCTAGCTGTTTTACCCACTAGGAATATAAATAGCGTTAAAATTCTTTACTGCAAAATAATTCCTGAAAATAAAACAACCAACACTGACAATTAACGTCCACACATCGAGTGAGCGCGATAGTTACGATAGAAGGGTAGAATAGGTTCGTATCAGTTTCAAATTACTGCAAATCCCAATTTCAGATAACAACTAACAAACTTTATTTTGTGAAATTAGTAACAAATAACTTGAACGAAAAGTAATAAAGAAAGTCTTGCAGTGGACTAAATTAAATTTCAGATACAACATCCATTGAGAAAGTAACACTCATTAATTTTTTTTCCAAGAGTTGTTTGACACTAGAATCTTTAGATATAAAATCCCCACTTTAAACGCAATAAAGCACTGTTTATCGAAACTTTAAATGATATTGAAATTCTCTACCCAATAAGAATGACCAGGGTTAGCTACTGAAACTTAATTTATAGTTAAAAGCAAAATCCAAAAGGGGTTTTATTCCAATAGCTTAACCAAGGCATTTAATGGTACGAAAGTTAACAGAATCCAAGTTTCTTTCATTTAATTTTCCTTTTCCTTATTTCCTTTTCCAAACAAGACAATAAGAAAAATGAAATGGAAGTTTCTAATGGAAATAAGAATACTTAACATACAAACCAGAAACTATTTCATTCATTTTCATTTTCCTTTTTTTTTTCTTTCCTGTCTCCAAACCTGTTTCCTTACAGAGCCTTTTTAGTGGTTAGATATTCCTTTGGTCTCCTTGCAGCCAAAATCCACTGGTTCCTGTCGTATCAACTTCAAATATTAACACCTCCATTTCACAATTCCCACTATCAAGTTTTCGAACTTCACTCTAGCAGTATTCGAACTTCACTCTAGCAGTATTCGAACTTCACTCTAGCAGTACCTATGTTAAATTGTGCCGTCCGCCAGTTAAGCAGCAGGCAGCTGGCCGCAGCGACAACTAGCGACACAGAGCGGAAAGCTCGCGCACTTCACCACAGGCACCGCCAAGGTCACTCAATTACGAGTATCTCACGAAACTATTGCTATTTTAAAACGGAGATTTTATTAACAAACATTTTACATATTTTTATTTTTCGACTAAACGTAACAACTTAGAGCATGGAATTCGTGTTATTATTCAGTTCAAAATATTTTGTTTTTGCGAATTCTGTCGAAGAATCTGAAAGTTAAAATATATAAAATGATAATAATGCCTTCTGTGCTGTATGATTGGGAAACATGATCGCTTACTCTGAGCGCAGAAAGAAGATTGAATGTATTTGAGAACAAGATCCTGAGGCGAATATTCGGTTCCAAGAGGAACGGGAATGGGAAATGGCGGAAACTTCATAACGAGGAACTACATAATTTATACGGTTTACCAAACATTGTTAGGGTCGTCAAATCTAGAAGGCTCAGTTCGGCAGGACATGACGCCAGGATGGACAAAAGTAGGAACACTTTAAAAGTCTTAAATGGAAGACCAATCGAAAACGACCATTAGGAAGACTTAGGCGCAGATGGAAGGATAATATTAAGATGGATCTAGCAGAAATAAAGATACAAACTAGAAACTGTATCCAGTTGGCGAGGGGTAAAACTCAATGGAAAGCTTTTTACGAACGCGGCATTGAACCTTTGAATTCCATGGGCAATAGAGTTCGTTAGTTAGTAAAAATGGTGAATAATTAAATTTTAGTGTAATACACCATTCCGGAAGAAGTGATATAGTCTTTATGTTGCAATAAGGTCTAACGCCGCCAAAGATGTCTTTTTAATGTTTAAGGAATTTGGTTTAAAACTCGCTCTCATACATTTAACCTGTCCGTGTCTGTTCTCCAGAAGACGAAAAAAATCTCAAACACTGATTTACAGGTCATTACTAAATTTAGTCAGGATGGATAGGATTAAAGTTGCAATCGAATTCGTTGATGGAGGCAGTATTGAAACCAGAAATGGTATAAATTAATCACTTTTGGTTTTTACGTTCATCAATATGGAGTAAAAGCGATAGTAGCAAGAATAGGTTCTCTTCAATCGATTACTTGTCCCAAGAATACATTTCATCTTCATCCTTTAAACTCTACTAAAACCGGAAAATCAGGATAAGGGATTAGATTTCTGAGCTTTCGATATCTATGATCATGTTAGCCCATCACCTATATAAATGTACTATAATTCTCAATATTGATATACGCAGATTAAATATGATAAGAGTTAGAAACAAAAGTGTTCGAATACCACTCCAATCTCTGTACTAAAACTGGAAGTGGCAGAAATTTAATACCACTACACCACTTCCAACTTTAACGGGACCTATAAAATGAGTATTTACCCATTCTCTTCTGAACACCAACGAGGATAGAGTTAGTTTATACATCATTCTTACACTCTGGCTCCTCTGTCAAATAAATTGAATATACAGATACTTGTAACACTGCCAGAACCTTACGTTCCACTCCTATATACTAATATAACTCTCCAAGTAGCTGGGAGCCTACAATCATGTGTAAGGCAGGGAGTATTGTAAGGCAAGCTCACCTCACCTTTGAAGAAAATAACAATTAGCTACCGAATCAAAAGTTATAATGGTAACCCGGCTGAGTACCAACCAAACCAGGAACCTCCGGAAAACAAGAGATTTCTAGGATCCTAACTCCGCTTATCGTTCTATAGTCCCAGAAAGTACCACGCAGACATCCAACCGCCACCTACGAGACCCAAGTTCTCGCCTGAGTTCCGTTTCGGACGTAAACCGTAGGCTTCCGTCCTACGGTAAGGAAGACAGGTAGTAGTAACTGGCTACTTCATTTTACGAGAGAGATGCTTTGTAAATTACCGGTATCAAAGAATGTTACAGTCCATCTGCACCAATAGATGCCCCAATTCAGCAACTACCAACCGCTTCCCCCAGGCAGGGGCTACTAAAGTACACTGCCTCACATTGTCACATGGTGAGGTACCACTTACTCTTCCGGACCATTACTTCATGTCATTGGCTGTTTAGAAGAGTGATAACTTTTTATGGTACCTTGTCTCCTCCGGTAGAGGAAAATACATTCCTACTCTAATCTAATATGTACACAACATTTCTATATATGTGGTAGAAATGTAATACCATTTCCGGCTTGAAAGAAGAAAAATAGCCCTACTGGTGTCGCCCTAATTAAATATCCAACAATAAATAAGTCACTTCAGGTGTTAATATTAGGATTAAGTGAGAAAATATCATGCCATATAAATCAAATTCCTTCACGATGTGTACAAGTGATATAGCTACTTTTTAATCTACAAATACGAATTAACTGTATTTTTTCAAACATTTATTTACATAAATATTATATTGAAAGAATATTTTCATCTTCTTTGTTCAGTATAAGTTAAAAATCGAGTATTAATATACTCAAGATTACAAGAATCTTCCTTTAAGCCAAAACTTTATGGGAAAGCGCTTTTTTCAGCTGTCATTGACCTCTTTTCTTAGTTTTTTATTATTGAATGTTATAATCAGTGCAATTAACAAGGACTTCTTAATAATATAACCTGTCCGTTCCGTTTGAATTGTGTATAATTTTGTAGTCTAATGTCGATTGAGTGAACATAGAAAAAGATAGTATATTATTTCTTTGGAACACTATAAGTTAAATCTCTGAAAATGTCTGTATTGAAATTTGGGAGATATTTGTCTTTCAATTAAACTGATAAGTGATTTGATGATTTGTTAGAGATGCGCTCTATATGATAAAAATGTGGTACACAGGAAACTTTACAATTTCCTTTTTAATCCTAAGAAATTATTTAGATATAAAATGCAAGATATCGCGCTATAGTTACTTAAATTATTATGTTTTTCTTTTTTCATTGAACGTATTAAATGTTTCTAAATGTCACACTTTATTGCAATATGTCAGTCTATATAAAGGTCAAATCATGACCGATTGAAGCTAAAATTGTTTCCAGGATGACCTGTCTTTTCAAGCTTCTACAGACAAATTGGAGAACGAATGGACAGGTTTTGTGTCGATTATGACTTGGATGAATAGAATTCCAAACAGGGGATACACTTCGCTTCGTGTTTCTTGGACAATTTTCAGATTTATTCATTCAGCTTAGAAAGTTTTGTATAGTATGATGGCAAAGTTAGACTTTTACCCAAGATTGTACTTAATTTCTCAAATCTTAGTTATGTGATCATAAAAGTTGGAATAAATGTAGTAAAGATTTATAAACACTTTATGTTAAAAAATAAAAACTAATGAATTGCTATGTAATTCCGTCATCGAGTTCGCTTTATGTGATGAAGGCAGCTTAGTTTACATAACGAGCTCCCTCATTATGTAAAAGCACGCATGAATAGATTTCATCTTATGACAAAATTCTTAACAGATCGTGAACCCGGGTTTCTGGGTCTACGTCATGTCCATGGGCACGTTAGGTTATAACTTGAGCACAATTAATCATATAAGGCTGCCTAGTTCTTCCGGGTACTTAGTCATTGCACCGAAAATTACATCGGATATAGTCTCTATGTGACTCCGTGACGCAAGACCGAACTCTAGCTTACAATTGCTAATTATTTTAAGTACTGGCGTTCTCTGCCCAGGACGAAGGATTGTTTCACGAACTTGAATTTCACTACAAATAATAGGTATGTGGTCATCAGAAATATATTCATTGCCAATCAAATCCCTGCCATAAAACAATTAACACAAGACGGATTTAAACTCATTAAATGATCCATAATTGAAACTTGTTGTTTTAATTGGAAACTAACCCATTATGTCCACGATTTACTAGTATAGAGCTTGATATCAGGAGCATTGTAAAGAAGTTGGTTAACAAAAATCCCTCGCAAAGCGCCCCGAAAAGTAAGATTTTAAGTATAACCAAGTAGCATAATCGTAATAACGACAGAGAATAATTCTTCACATCATGTATCAGGGAAACAAATTATTTGTACTTAGTACATAATTCAAGTTTCGAATATCTGATTGGTTCTTGAAGTACAGGAAAAGCAGAAAAGCTTCCCACAGTGGCATCTTTTTTGACACTAGTAGAATTTACACTGTCATCGATTTCGCAATATGATCTACGTAAGGACGATAGTAAAAACACAAAATGCTGATTCTCTGTCTTATTCACTTAGTCTTGCTCAACTAACTCCGACTGTTTTCGGGACAGAAAGAATTATTGTTTCGCACCTTTAACCACCTTGTCTGATGTCTGAGAGAAATCACTCGCGAGAAATAGACATGTTTCATTAGCAGCAGTGTCTTGTGATTGTTACTATGTTTGCGTAGACAGGGTTCAAGAGAAACGTGCTAAAAATGCACATCAAGGACAACTCAAAGTATTGTACTTTCATTACATACATCATTGCAAACCTTGAGGTTTTGTTAATCAACTTAAATGCAGTGGCTTTTCCAGAGTCCTACAAGCGGTGAGTTGTATTAGAAACAATGAAAAAAGTGACCATATTCCCTTCAACATCTGTCTGATTTGGAGCCTCTAGTTGCTTTGCAATTAGAACTGATTCTCTAAATTATCATTGTTCCATACGTATTACAGAAAAGTTACTGACGAATTTTCCATTGATAAATCATACAGCCTGTATATCTGTTTGTTACATACAGAATATTATTTTGAAACATTTTACTCTGCACAAAGACCGAACTATTTCAGGGCTGGAAACGATTGAAGTTTATCCAATACTGTTCAATCAGATTTTTAAATTTCAATTTCTCTCTCGATTTTGTAAAAAAAAAAATATATTTGTCTAAGTATTCATTAATATACGTACTTATTAACAGCATACATTTAAAACAGGTATAGAAAACTAATGAATGGTGAAGAACCAACCAACTTTTGCAACTTTAATTTAGCAAATTTCTCGCTGTCATACAATTAAAAAAAAATTAATAGCCATAAGTCTGGCAACAATATTTTTCCCATGTTCTCACATTATTATTTCTAAACATAAGTAAAATTTTCTTCAAATGTAAGCATGCTCTTTAGATTTTTTATATTACATATTACTCTGATTACAATTGAAATATTTTCTCGAATAACTTAAATAGTACTTAATATACTTCCCATTTGAAAGATATTGATGTGAATTTCGTGACGTTATCTACAATACGAACTTTAATATATATATATATATATATATATATATATATATATATATATATATATATATATATATATATTGTAGAAAAGAGACAAAAACTTCTTCATATATACAGGTTGTTAATGAACTGTACCGACAAACTTTAAGAGGTGATTCCTCACATCAAAATAAGAGAAAAAGTTCATATGGACCTATGGCGAAAAGTGCATAGTTTCAGAGCTAGGGCTGTCCAAAATCGCGAAAAAGCCTAATTTCAAGAGGCCCTATTTCGAATTCGAGAGACTGTGGATGGTGATCCTTATCAGCGTAAAGGAAACCAGGCATACACATTCCAAAATTGCATATTTCATCAACTGTCAATACATGTAAATTTTATACCCTACAGGGTGTAATTCTCAGATATGTCTTCAATAAAGTTTTCAGATATGCCCTGATTTCAAGAAGAGTCCAAAATAGGCAGGAGGTAAACCTTGACAACAATGGACATCCAATGCTTCGGAGGGAAGTCGGAAGTGCTAGGAACCGGTGGCTCCATGTTTCTTTGTGTTCGCAATAACGTGTGATAATATGTATTTCGTCACGGTATATTTCACGTTTTCTTCACTTACAAGCGTGAGAGAAAAAAACACACCATGCGTTTTCTCGAGTACGAGAGACTGCGCTGCTGACGATCCTTAACACTTCCGACATCGCGCTAAAGGATTCCGTGTTCATTGCTATCAAGGCTTATCGTTTGCCTATTTTGGACCAATCATATATTGAGAGCATATCTCAAAATTTGGTTTGTGGCATGTCTAGGAAATTCACCTTGCAGGGAATAATCCTTACACCCATTGAACATTACTGAAATATGCATTTCTGGATTGCGTATGCGTGACTTCCTTTACGCTGAGAAGGACCACCATCCACAGTGTATCGAATTCGAAATAGAGCCATTTGAAATTTGGCTTTTTCACGATTTTGGACAGCCCTAGCTCTGAAACTATGCATTTTTTGTCATAGGTCCATATGAACTTTTTCTCTTATTTTGATGTGAGGAATCACCTCCTGAATTTTGTCGGTATAGTTCATTAACACCCTGTATACACAGTACTGTTGACAACAAATAGAAACAAATTCCTTAAAATAAATACTAGTCAGTAGCTCATATTAATATGCCACCAAAGTAATGAAAACAAACCTAATATGTTTATTATAAAACATTAATAAAGGATTAATGTGAATTTTGTATTAATGTGAATTTTGTAAGTGAATTTGGTATCCATAACTACCGTGCTCACAACTAAGGGACTCCGCAAACAAAAAACATCCACTCTAAAAGATTCCACTTGGTAACTGAAAATACTAAAACGATATTTCTTGTATATGCTACATCTTAGTAAATTTGTATACTAGGAAAAGGAAACAAATCTCTTTGATTAGTAACTCGAGAAAAAACCCAGAGATTTGACAAAAAAAATCACAATTTCAGTTAATACCTTCTATTCACTTTATTTAAATTTGTTTTACACATTATGTAAATAATATTGTATGAAACAATCAATAATATCGCTCAGTATTCCTGGGTCGTGGTTCATACCAATTCACTGAAGCGATGTCTCCCAACTGTCTTCTCAATGTGGGGATGTATTCAAGCAAGTAGGGAATTAGTTCCCTTACGAGACAGCGAGTAATGTAATCTCTTTCAACAACTAAAGGCGATTGCAATGTAGACGGGTAAGTTGGAACACCTATTCTTCGTGTGTTTCGAACAGGTAAGTCATTAGGGATTCTAGTTTCCAAAACATCAGCTACTGGAAGTCGAGAAGCGATGGATGTAGAACGAACCAAGGGATAAGGAGCTACAATATCACGCCTTGCTTCTGGTATCTCAATTCTCTCATTTAGAGTAGGCACAACTGAGAGACCGTCAGATGCTACTTGTGATCTCCACACACCGTGTACAAATGGATTCTGGAAAGAAAAAAGTCATTCTGTTACATTGTACTGCAATATAATAAATTTATAAATTTTCAGTTGAATATGAATATTTTCTGTGATTTGTATAAATGTTCCTTTAAAAGTTACATAATCAAAATGTTTATAATATCATATTGTTGTGTTCATGCTTAAACGAATCTCCAAATTCTAAAAAAAAAAAAAAAAGAAAAAACACTGTCAAGGTCAACATTGTTCACAGAATCACTACTTAAAATGACACTGATCCCTACCTGATTTTCAATCGACCAAAGGGAAATTTATCAAAATTATAACAGTTTTTCGCACAATTTTAATATGAAATTATGTAGTTGGATTAAACAGAAGTGTTTCTTGTTATATAACAATAATATATTTTGATTTTTTATAAAAAAAATGAATGTTGTGTTAATAAAATGGTATTAATTAAATTTTTTTCCGAATTACATGTTCCAATGTTTTAAACGAATTGTAAGTTTTCTTTCTATTTGATACATGATGAATATCGGAAGTACATGCTTAGGTGTTGTACTGAAAACTTGACCAAGAGCCAAAAAAAATGGAATGATCGAAGTCAAAGATGTAAAGTGCTAAATTTTAAACATGCAAATATGCACTTGTGAGCAAGATAACTTATGCTAGTGTTCGTCGTTTTTCCAAACCACCTACCTGTAGAAGTAGTGCCAAACATAATGAAACTAGAGACAAAAGGGTTCCTGCCATTTCTATTGAATGTCCTGCTTATCTCTCTGCCTAATGCGACTAGTGGTTTGACATTATCTGTTCGCATAACACATTTATATAGAAGCAAATTGTTGATTTCAGAAATGTTTGTCTTGTTAATTCAATAGAAACAACTATTCACATTAAAATAAATCTTAACAAACGACCTTCAGTTAATATTATTTATTTATTTGTTCTTTTCGAAATAAATATTTGCTAATTTACAGTTGGATATCTTATAAACAATCGTACATGTTCGTAAGCAAGTAAGTAATGCGTCTAAATTTGGTTAAAATCATTTAAAATTTCACTCAAAGTGAGTGTTCTTGCCTCGAATAAAAGCCAGACAGTGTTTAAAATCCCACTTAATGCATTCTGACTTATTTAGAAAAAAATACATTCAAAAATGCTATTTTGAAAATTACTTATACTAAGATTGTGAATAATTAAATTTTAGCATAATACACCATCCGCCAGCAGCCTTTATGCTTCAATGAAGTCTAACGTTGTCAAAGAAGTCTTTAAAAATTTGCGAACTCTCCTGCATATATTTACCCTGTCTGTGTCCGTCAGTGGGAAAAACAAAATTTCAAGAGCTACTGGACGGGTTACCACCAACTTTAGTCAGGATATAGAGACTAAAAGTTACTAGTCGAGTTGATTGCGTGAGGTGGTATTCAAAAATGCATAGATTCAGAGCTAGAGCTGTCCAAAATCGTGAAAAAGCCAAATTTCAAAAGGCTCTATTTCGAATTCGATACACTGTGGATGGTGGTCCTTCTCAGCGTAATGGAAGTCAGGCATACGCAATCCAGAAATGAATATTTCAGTAATGTTCAATGGGTGTAAGGATTATTCCCTGCAGGGTGAATTTCCTAGACATGTCACCAACCAAATTTTGAGATATGCTCTGAACATATGATTGGTCCAAAATAGGCAAACGATAAGCCTTGATAGCAATGAACACGGAATCCTTTAGCGCGATGTCGGAAATGTTTAGGATCGTCAACAGCACGGTCTCTCGTACTCGAGAAAACGCATGGTGTGTTTTTTTCTCTCACGCTTGTAAGTGAAGAAAACGTGAAATATACCGTGACGAAATACATATTATCACACGTTATTGCAAACAATTGGACCCTTCCTGGAATCAGGGCATATCTGAAAACTCTATTGAAGACATATCTGAGAATTACACCCTGTAGGGTATAAAATTTACATGTATTGACAGTTGATGAAATATGCAATTTTGGAATGTGTATGCCTGGTTTCCTTTACGCTGATAAGGACCACCATCCACAGTCTCTTGAATTCGAAATAGGACCTCTTGAAATTAGGCTTTTCGCGATTTTGGACAGCCCTAGCTCTGAAACTATGCACTTTTCGCCATAGGTCCATATGAACTTTTTCTCTTATTTTGATGTGAGGAATCACCTCTTACGGTTTGTCGGTATTGTTCATTAACACCATGTATATACGAAGTTTTCATGTCACTTTTCTACAAAAAAATATATATTAATTAAAGTTCGTACTGTAGATAACGTCACGAAATTCACATCAATATCTTTCAAATGGGAAGTATATTAAGTACTATTTAAGTTATTCGAGAAAATATTTCAATTGTAATCAGAGTAATATGTAATATAAAAAATCTAAAGAGCATGCTTACATTTGAAGAAAATTTTACTTATGTTTAGAAATAATAATGTGAAAACATGCGAAAAATATTGTTGCCAGACTTATGTCCTTTTTTTTTTTTTTTTTTTTTTGTATGACAGCGAGAAATTTGTTAAATTAAAGTTGCAAAAGTTGGTTGGTTCTTCACCATTCATTAGCTTTCTATATCTGTTTTAAATGTGTGCTGTTAATAAGTACGTATATTAATGAATACTTAGCCAAATATTTTTTACAAAATCGAGAGAGAAATTGAAATTTAAAAATCTGATTGAACAGTATTGGATAAACTTCAATCGTTTCCAGTCTTGAAATAGTTTGAAGTCTTTGTGCAGAGTAAAATGTTTCAAAATAATATTCTGTATGTAACAAACAGATATACAGGCTGCATGATTTATCAATGGAAAATTCGTCAGTAACTTTTCTGTAATACGTATGGCACACATGATAATTTTTAGAGAATCAGTTCTAATTGCAAAGCAACTAGAGGCTCCGAATCAGACAGATGTTGAAGGGAATATGGTCACTTTCTTCATTGCTACTAGTATAACTCACCGCTTGTAGGACTCTGGAAAATCCACTGCATTATGTTGATTAACAAGACCTCAAGGTTTGTAATGATGTATATATTGAAAGTACAATACTTTGAGTTGTCCTAGAAGTGCATTTTTATAACGTTTGTCCTGAACCCTTGCCTACGCAAACAGAGTAACTATCACCAGACACTGCTGCTAATAAGGCATGTCTATTTCTCGCGAGTGATTTCTCTCAGACATCAGACAAGGTGGTTATGGATGCAAAACATCTCCCCTACAATAATACTATCTGTCTCGAAAACAGTCAGGAATTACTTGAGCGAGACTGAGTGAATGGGACAGAGAATCAGCAATTTGTGTCCTTACTATCCTCCTTACGTAAATCATACTGCGAAATCGATGACAGTGTAAATTCTACTAGTGTCAAAAATGACGCCGCTGTGGGATGCTTTTCTGCCTTTCCTGTACTTCAAGAACCAATCAGATATTCGAAGCTTGAATTATGTACTAATTAACAAATATTTTTTCCCTGATACATGATCTGAAGAATTATTCTCTGTCGTTATTACGATTATGCTACTTGGTTATACTTAAAATCTTACTTTTCGGGGCGCTTTGCGAGGGATTTTTGTTAACCAACTTCTTTACAATGCTCATGATATCAAGTTCTATACTAGTAAATCGTGTGCATAATGGGTTAGTTTCCAATTAAAACAACAAGTTTCAATTATGGATCATTTAATGAGTTTAAATCCGTCTTGTGTTAATTGTTTTATGGCAGAGATTTGATTGGCAATGAACATATTTCTGATGACCACATACCTATTATTTGTAGTGAAATTCAAGTTCGTGAAACAATCCTTCGTCTAGGGCAGAGAACGCAAGTACTTAAAATAATTAGCAATTGTAAGCCAGTGTTCGGTCTTGCGTCACGGAGTCACATAAAGACTACATCCGATGTAACTTTCGGTGCAATGACTAAGTATCCGGAAGAACCAGGCAGCCTTATATTATTAATTGTGCTCAAGTTATAACCTAACGTGCCCATGAACATGACGTAGACCCAGAAACCCGGGTTCACGATGAGTTAGGAATTTTGTCATAAGATAAAATCTTTTCATGCGAGCTTTTACATAATGAAAGAGCTCGTTGTGTAAACTAAGCTCCCTTCATCACATAAAGCAAACTCGATGACGGAATTACACAGCAATTCATTACTTTTTTATATTTTTAACATAAAGTGTTAATAAATCTTTACTACATTTATTCCAACTTTTATGACCACATAATTAAAATTTGAGAAATTAAGTACAATCGTGGGTAAGTCTAACATTGCCATCATACTATACAAAAGTTTCAAAGCTCAATGAATAAATCGGAAAATTGTCCTGGAAACACGAAGCAAATTGTTGATTGCAGAAATGTTTGTCTTGTTAATTCAATAGAAACAACTATTCACATCAAAATAAATCTTAACAAACGACTTTCAGTTTATATTATTTATTTATGTTTTTTTTTTTCGAAATAAATATTTGTTAATTTGCAGCTGGATATCTTATAAACAATCGTACATATTCGTAAGCAAGTAAGTAATGCGTCTAACTTTGGTTAAAATCGTTTAAAATTTCACTCAAAGTCGCAAAATTTATCGTTTGCCTATTTTGGACCAATCATATGTTCAGAGCATATCTCAAAATTTGGTTGGTGGCATGTCTAGGAAATTCACCCTGCAGGGAATAATCCGTACACCCATTGAACATTACTGAAATATCATTTCTGGATTGCGTATGCGTGACTTCCATTACGCTGAGAAGGACCACCATCCACAGTGTATCGTATTCGAAATAGAGCCTTTTGAAATTTGGCTTTTTCACGATTTTGGACAGCCCTAGCTCTGAATCTATGCGTTTTTCGTTATAGGTCCATATGAACTTTTCTCTTATTTTGATGTGAGGAATCACCTCCTGAATTTTGTCGGTATAGTTTATTAACACCCTGTATACTCACTACTGTTCACAACAAATAGAAACGAATTAATTAATATAAATACTAGTCAGTAGCTCATATTAATATGTCACCAAAGTAATGAAAACAAACCTAATATGTTCATTATAACATATTAATAAAGAATTAATGTGCTTAGTAAGTGAATTTCGTATCCATAATTACCATGCTCACAACTAAGGGACTCCGCAAACAAAAAACATCCACTCTAAAAGATTCCACTTGGTAACTGAAAATACTAAAACGATATTTCTTGTATATGCTACATCTTAGTAAATTTGTATACTAGGAAAAGGAAACAAATCTCTTTGATTAGTAACTCGAGAAAAAACCCAGAGATTTGACAAAAAAAAATCACAATTTCAGTTAATACCTTCTATTCACTTTATTTAAATTTGTTTTACACATTATGTAAATAATATTGTATGAAACAATCAATAATATCGCTCAGTATTCCTGGGTCGTGGTTCATACCAATTCACTGAAGCGATGTCTCCCAACTGTCTTCTCAATGTGGGGATGTATTCAAGCAAGTAGGGAATTAGTTCCCTTACGAGACAGCGAGTAATGTAATCTCTTTCAACAACTAAAGGAGATTGCAGTGTAGATGGGTAAGTTGGAACACCTATTCTTCGTGTGTTCCGAACAAGTAAGTCATTAGGGATTCTAGTTCCCAAAACATCAGCTACTGGAAGCCGAGAAGCGATGGATGTAGATCGAACCAAGGGATAAGGAGCTACAATATCACGCCTTGCTTCTGGTATCTCAATTCTCTCATTTAGGGTAGGCACAACTGAGAGACCGTCAGATGCTACTTGTGATCTCCACACACCGTGTACAAATGGATTCTGGAAAGAAAAAAGTCATTCTGTTACATTGTACTGCAATATAATAAATTTATAAATTTTCAGTTGAATATGAATATTTTGTGTGATTTGTATAAATGTTCCTTTAAAAGTTACATAATCAAAATGTTTATAATATCATATTGTTGTGTTAGTGCTTAAACGAATCTCCAAATTCTAAAAAAAACACTGTCAAGGTCAACATTGTTCACAGAATCACTACTTGAAATGACACTGATCCCTACCTGATTTTCAATCGACCAAAGGGAAATTTATCAAAATTATAACAGTTTTTCGCACAATTTTAATATGAAATTATGTAGTTGAATTAAACAGAAGTGTTTCTTATTACATAACAATAATATATTTTGATTTTTTATAAAAAAAATGAATGTTGTGTTAATAAAATGGTATTAATTATTTTTTTTTCCGAATTACATGTTCCAATGTTTTAAACGAATTTTAAGTTTTCTTTCTATTTCATGCATGATGAATATAGGAAGTAAATGCTTAGGTGTTGTACTGATAACATGACCAAGAACAAACAAACAAACAAAAAAAAAAAAGATCGAAGTCAAAGATGTAAAGTGCTAAATTTTAAACATGCACATATGTACTTGTGAGCACGATAACTTATGCTAGTGTTCGTCGTTTTTCCAAATCACCTACCTGTAGAAGTAGTACCAAACATAATGAAACTAGAGACAAAAGGGTTCCTGCCATTTCTACTGATTGTCCTGCTTATCTCTGTCTGCCTAATGTGACTAGTGGTTTGACATTATCTGTTCGCATAACACATTTATATAGAAGCAAATTGTTGATTTCAGAAATGTTTGTTTTGTTAATTCAATAGAAACAACTATTCACATTAAAATAAGTCTTAACAAACGACCTTCAGTTAATATTATTTGTTTTTTCGAAATAAATATTTGTTAATTTAGAGTTGGATATCTCATAAACAATCGTACATGTTCGTAAGCAAGTAAGTAATGCGTCTAAATTTGGCTAAAATCGTTTAAAATTTCACTCAAAGTGGGTGTTGTTGCCTCGAATAAAAGCCAGACAGTGCTTAAAACCCCACTTAATGCATTCTGACTTATTTAAAAAATTTTACATTCAAAATTCCTTTTTTGAAAATTATTTATACTAAGATTGTGAATAATTAAATTTTAGCATAATACACCATCCGCCAGCAGCCTTTATGCTTCAATGAAGTCTAACTTTGTCAAAGAAGTCTTTAAAATTTTGAGAACTTTCCCGCATATATTTACTCTGTCTGTGTCCTTCAGTGGAAAAAACAAAATTTCAAGAGCTACTGGACGGGTTACCACCAACTTTAGTCTGGATATAGAGACTAAAAGTTACTAGTCGAGTTGATTGCGTGAGGTGGTATTCAAACTAGAAGTGGTAGGAATCAATAATTGTCAGTTTTCAAGTTCATCTCGAGTTCAAACGTGTGTAACTCAAATAAATGATTTTAAAAAAACATTATTGTTAACTAATCTGCCTCTCGGCAGGTCCTTTCTTTGTAATTTTAAGTTTGGGTCTTGAAATATTTCTTCCACGTTTCTCATCTTCACCTTCTTTCAAATCCTAATATTTCCCTCTGTACTTCAAATCATCGATTAGTTGCATTCTTCTTCTTCCTCTTCCGACTCCTCTCTTTTCTTTTACCTTTCCTACTATGGTGATACGAAGAAAACAATTTCTTCTAAAACTGTGCCCAATCCGATTGGCCTTCCTACTAAGGATGCTGGTTAAAAGTGTTCCCTTCTTTCCTATCCACTTTGAAACATCATCATTTATTACTTCTTCTTCATCTTCCTTCAACACCCTATTTCGAAACGATCTAAATATTTATGCTGTAAATTTCGTAATGTCCAGGTCTCTAAATCATACAGCCTTGTGTATACTAGCCTTTCAGTTAGAGTTCAGTTAGAATTGTAATGGGTTTGTACTATTTGTCAAATAATATAAGGTGGGTTTATGTAGGAAAATGCCACGAAGTTTCCGTAAATTCGGATCCCAAGACTTCAGGACTTAAACGCATATTTTGTAGCTTTCTCTTGGATGTTGGTAGCAAATGCGTCTTAGGCATGCTATGCGAGTATTCGATTTTCGGTAGGAGCACGTGTGATTCAGAAATTATGCTAAACAGTAGGTCTATATGTTCCTGCTAAAAAAATGAATGGTAGATCGTGTTATTCGTTTGCTACAGAAACGATTAAAATCGAATTTATTTTTGAAGTTTATTGTAGCATGGAATAATAACCGTATCCTCATTTTAGAGGATAATAAATATTATAAATATTGGTCGAAACGATGTTTCTTCTCCTTTTACCATTACTTAGCTTTTTGTATCCGTTTCAAATGCACACTGTTAATAGCTATGTATGTTAATGGGTACTTAGTCGAATATTTTTTACAGAATTGATAGAGAAATCGAAATTTAAAAAATGTAGTGGAACAGGTTGGATGAACATAAATATTTTCCATTTCTTGTATAGTTTGAAGGCTTTGTGCAGAGTAAAGTGTTTAAAAGTAAGATTCTGTATATACCTAGGTAACATACACACATACTGGATAGTTAATTTACCAATTGCAAATTTGTCGTTAGCTTTCCTGTAATGTGTATGGCTCACATCATAATTTAAAGGTTCAGTTCCAGTTGAAAAGTAACTAAAGGCTCCAAAGCCGACAGATAGTATAGGGAACATGTCCAGTTTCGTCACTACTGCTGATTCAAATCACCGATTGTAGGACTCTAGAGCAACCACTATACTAATTTAAGTTGAAAATTGTATTTATTTATATAGGACAATATCTTGTAGTTTATATGTAAATGTCGTAAATGACGCCTGAGGCTTGAGAAAAAATGTAAAGTACTTTATGCTTTATATATTTCTATCATATGAGGTATACAAGTAATGAGATTAATTTCTTGTAAAGATTAATTTTATT
This sequence comes from Thermobia domestica, assembly GCF_964235325.1. Classification (NCBI taxonomy): domain Eukaryota; kingdom Metazoa; phylum Arthropoda; class Insecta; order Zygentoma; family Lepismatidae; genus Thermobia; species Thermobia domestica. Next base: position 113,086,786 of record NC_137461.1, on the reverse strand, counting down.
TGTTTGACAAAGCAACGCTATTTTGTTCAAAATCGTCCCCTTGGACAGCTACATAGCGATAAACTCATTGTTTCCATTCTTCGTAGCATGCTGGAAGGCTTCTGCTGGACTATTTAAGCTCTTTTGGATATTATCCAAAGTATTACAATGGCGCTCATTGCATTGGATTTTGAGCAAGAATAATAATAAAAAGTCACAGTGACTGCTATCCACTGAATATGGGAGCTGAGTAACCAGAGGAAAGATTTTTAGTACCAAAAAGTCATTGATGAAGACTGCCGTTTGACATGGTTCTTTGGGATCATCTTGACACACGCTTTTCTCATGTCCAAAGAATTTGCTGAAACTTGGTGGGCGGTAAACAAGATCAAATTCAAGTCACTATTAATGATTCTCATCATTAACCGATGATCTGACCTCACAGGAGATTTTACTCTTTAAACAATGTAATCAGTTTCGGAAGTTGAAGGTCATCCCACAGAAGATTCGTCTTCCACTTATTCTCGGCCTTCTAAAAATAACTTTGTCATTAGAACACTTGTGTTTGGATAGGGAATATTTTCCGTAAATCCCTTGTAATTTTGCGTAAGTAATCAACATAGCGGATTACGACAAGCTTTACACAAAATTTGACGGCGCAACGTTGCTCAAGCTATATTGTCGGTCCATTTTCGTTTGTCACCAGGCAAAGAACTTCACTGCAGACGTCCTCAAGGATTGCATAGCAATTGGAGTAAGTTAAAGCTTGTATTGTGTCTACGATAAGGGATATTCTTTAAATGATGTGGGAAGAAAGAGACTACAGCTTTGTCGGTTTCCACACAATGTCGCGAGACTCATTACTTTTGTAGCCAATTCGTATTTATATATATCTTTAACGAATCAGCTAATCAATTGTCAGTTAAATTTTAAGGGAAATATGTTCCAATTTGCAATACGTCTGCCCTTGTTATAGAGAGTTAAATTTCAATGCTCTGCAGAGCCGTAACTTAGATTTTTTCTTCTGCGGGGAGAGAGCAAGCATTAATATGCGTATTTGGGCCCCCTACAAAAAGTTTTTTTTTTTAATTCTTGGTCCCCTCTTTCCATCTTTCTCTTACTTTTTGGTCTCCCCGGAGCCTGTGGGCCCTCTCTCACTGCAAGGTCTGTGGGGCCGTTAGTTACGCCCCTGGGCCCGTTTCATGCATGACAAATTAATTAATGGGACAATATTGACAAACCTCAAAGCCATACGAATAAGTATTATTTCTAGGTCCCGTAATAATAGACCTTTTTTTTTTTTAATGAAATGGGCCCACGACTCATTTTTGTTTTATTTACTTTTTGTGTGTTATTTTGTTTATGTATTGTAGTGAACCTGTTTGATGTTTCATTTATAATTTTATATTCGTATTGTATATGGAGTAAGAAAATTTGATCTTAAGATGGGCCCCCTTGAACGGTGGGGTGCTTCCCAGGGAGCAGTTGCCTCCTTCCCCCCACAAGTTAAAGCCCTGGTGCTCTGAAAGTGAATACATTTTATTCTTGCGTATTCAATCACTCGATTAGAAACTACAAAACTATACATAATTTATATGGAAGAGATAGGTTCGCTTATTAGGGAGTTCTTATCAATGTCAATGATTATAGCATTCAATAACACAATGCTGTTGTATTTACTCTATAACAATCAACGTTAGTGGTTGAGTCTAGTTACTTCTGCTTTAAATAGGGGGCTAAGAATGGATGGTATCTATTCTCTAGAACGCTTAGTTATTTCCAGAAAACCGTTTATTACTATACTTTATCGTTTTCGATCTGCGTAGATCAATATTGAAGTTGTAGTGGATCCTTACAACTACTAGTTTTAGTAGAGAGATAAGGTTGGAGATAACACATCAAGCACTTTCAGTATACACATTGTTGCAAGCATTGCAACCATTTTTTCATTTATTATATGCAGTGACAGGTCTAGAACCCTACAAGCAATTAGTTGCTTTAGCAGTAGTGACGTAACCGGACATGCTTCCAACGACATCCACAGATTTGGAATTTTTACTTACCTTTTTTTTAAAAAAAGAATTTCTTTAAATTATAATGTGTGCATAAGTATTGCAGGAAAGCTATCGACGAATTTGCCATTGATAAATCAGATATCATGTATATGTGTATGATATATACAGAGCTATTGAACTTATTTTTTAATACTTTATTTTACTCAAAGATTTTAAGCTATTCAAGAAGTAGAAAGGATTGGCTTTTACCTGACATTGCTCAATATGCTTTTTAAATTTCAATTTCTCTATCGATTCTAAAATATTTCTAATCTACCTACTCATTAACATACTTAGACCCTACTTATTGAAAGTATGCATTTGACGGATGAAAAATAATCAATTTCGTTTCTTATATATTTATAATATTTATTAACATCTAAATTGACGATACGATAATAATTCCAAGCTTCAATATAATTCAAATATGTATTCGATTTTAATCGTTTCTATTGCAAACAAGCAACTTACAACGAGAATTACGAAAATGTAACTCACTAATTTGAATGAAACTTAGCATACTTGTAGAACATTTAAAAATAGTCGACTAGTATTCTTTTCATTTTGGCAATGGTGCAAGAAACCATTCTTTGAACGTTGGGGGTAGTCTACAAGCATAGATAGAAAACAATCATAGTGCCAGGGGGGGTTAGAACCGCTGATTCAGAATCTTACGTCAAAACAACAAAATTCAAAATAGCGGATCCAATATGGGACTACAATCACAAAAAATCTTCTGGTTTTAAATGCTCTGCAGTTAAAAAAAAACATTATACTTGGCAGAGATTACTGCGAGAATATTACAAACCCATTTGAAACCCTCTTTCTGTATTTTTTTTTAACGGGAGGCTTGGTTAAAGTAAATCTATAACGAATACAAATCAGTTGAAAGCCAGTGCCAATGTTAAGCAACACATATTGTTAGTTGGAAAACAACAGTAGAAAGTGTGGCACAGTCAATAAATTCTATGACTCACAGCCACATCATAGAGCCTTTAATTTTTACAAGTGGTGTTTTGTTGTTACCGTTGTTAATTGTTTTGCAAGAAAAGAATGGGAAATTTGGCCCTATAGTTAAAAAAAATCTCTTTAAATCTGAAAATGTCCTTGTGAAAGCATTAAATTCGGAAAAATTAAATCAAGTGTTGTAAGATCATGATTTCATCTCACAGCGTCTAATGCAATGTCCATTTTGTGGTAAGATTTGTGGAGTGGTCACAGTTCTTTCAACATTTGAACGAAAGAGTATCTCAAAATAGAAACCATTCCTGCAGAAACAACTGGTAGGATTCAGCCTCTTGATGTGTTATTCTTTAGACCGTGGTAAAACTTCTTCAGATATTTTTCTCACATTGTCCTTCTCTACAAGTATAACATAAATTTACATCTCCGTAATAATATAATTAAGATCCAATTACTGATTCGTAATCAGCTTTCTTCTCCCAGATTTGCAAATCTTATTGGGTATGTGTAGTAGAAAAGAGATTATCTGAAAGTAAAACCACCTATATTTGAAAATCCAGTAACATTTTGTTTCAAAGATTGTGCAGTATTTTGAGATTTGTACACAGTTATTGCTGTAAAAAAAATGTGTGTGTGTGGTGTAAACAATGTTTATGCATCACGTTTCTTTTTCCGGAATATCATTACTGTAAAACGTTTCCTCAATAAATTTATAATTATAACAATTGAGGTAATATGAAGTTCTGACATAGTGAGAGGCGAGGAGGCTCACTATAAATAAGCACTCAGAATAGTAAGAGGTGCAAAGACCCGCTTTAATCAAGCATCCGATAGAAGAGGTACAAAATTGAGTTTCAAATCTCCCTGCAACCTTCTCACAGTAACCCTTGTCAACTAGAGCATTTCAAACCAGGATATTTTGTAATTGTAATTACCATATTGAATTCGCCATTTTGAATTTTGTAATTTTGATGTCAGATTCTGAGTCAGCTCTCCTAACCCCCCTGGCAGTATGTTTTCTACATTAAATGATTGCTATCTATCTACGCTTGGAGACTACCCTAACATGCAAAGGGTGGTTTCTACCCTTAAACCGGCACTATTGCAGAAATGAAAAAAATTGTGTCGATTATTTTTCGATGTTCTACAAACATGCAAAGTTTCATTCAAATCGGTGAGTTATACTTCCACAAACCGCCTTGTTATTCTATCATTTACTTTTAGCACCAAGCCTTCGAAATAATTTATGTGTAGATTTTGAATCACACGCGTGTCTACCCACAATAGAACCTTCATATGCCATCCTAGGACCAATTTGTAACCATTTATCCAAGAGAAATTTCCAAAATATGCGTTTATCTTCACAAAGTTTGTGTGATCAAATTTATGGAACAGTTGTGACATCTTCCCTCTTAAACCTAAGCTATATTATTTGACAATTAATAGAAATCTATTAGAAATCTAACTTTAAGTCTAGTATAGACAATACAAAAAAATTGAAGTTTAATTTCTGTGCATTTAGATATTCACAACTTATCCGTGGTTAATAAAAAAATTATTTGAGTTATACACGTATGTACTACAGATAAACGTGAAAACTGGAACTGAATGATTCCTACCACTTTCTATTTGAATATGAATTACAACAATGAACGGGATTCCTAACTTCCGTTCCTCTACATCCTGACTAAATTTGGTGATGACCATTCAAATAGCTCTTGAGATTTCTTTGTATCCTGGACGGACGAACACGAACAGGGAGGGTTTATAAACCAAACACTTGAAAAATTAGAACGACATCTTTGACAACGTTACAGTTCATCGAAGTATAAAGACTACATTTCTTCTTCCGGGATGGTGTATTATACTAAAATTTAAGTTTTCACCATCTTAGAATAAATAATTAATAAAATTTATGAAAAATAATTAATTAATAAGACTTCTGCGGAATGAATCATAATGCATTAAGAGATGTCTTAAACATTTGGCTTTCATTCGAGGGAAATCTATTCTCTTTGAATTAAATTGGGTCAATTTTAACCGAATTTTGATTCATTATTTACATGCTTACGAATGTGCACAACAGTTAGTAAGATATTACACTGTAAATTAACAAATATCTATTTCGCAAAACAAACAATGTTAACTGAAGGTCGTATTTTACCATTTATTTTGATATGAGTCGTTGTTTCAATTGAACTCTTAATACAAACATTTTCAGCAATCAACAAGTTTCCTTTTATATAAATACGTACAGCGAACAAGTAATGTCAAATCACTTGTCACGTTAGGCAAAGACAAAGAAAACGTTCAGTAGAAATGGCAGGAACCATTTTGTCTCTACTTCCTATATGTCTAGTACTAGTTCTACAGGTAGGATATTTTGGAAAACGACGTACAGTAAAAGAAGGCATCATAGTCATGTGTGCATTTGGGCATGTTTAAATTTAGTACTTTACACCTGTATACTTCCATCATTCTTTCTAGTTGTTCATTGCTCATGTTATCAGTAAAATAGAATCATTTTCTACATTCATCCTGTAAATAACAGAAACAACACTCATTATTAGTATAAAACGTTGCTAATAATCATGGGAAAAGTTGAAATTAATATTACTTGATTAATAGAATAGTAATGTAATAAATTCTTAAAATCATATTATTGATAAATAATAGGAGATTCTTTTTTCTTAAATTCTGTAAGTTCGTATTAAATTTGTTACTCCTGTAATATACAAATTTACTTCGTGTAATAACTTTGAAAATTTTCCCTTAGGTTGATTGAAGATCAGTTAGGAACACTGTTGTTTCTTGTATTGATCAGGTAAACAATGTTGATCTGTTAAAGAATTTGAAAATTCATTAAAGCATGGACACAACAGTAAGACATTATATACAGTTTGATTATAAAATGTTTTACCAGTATATTCACATAATTCACAAAATATTTATATTCAATTGAAAATTCCTAATATTTGCTCAAGTGCAGTGCGATTAGACATAATAAGTCTTTTCTTTCCAGAATCCATTTGTAAACGGCCTGTGGAGATCACAACTAATATCTGACCGTCTCTCAATTGTGCCTACCCTAAATGAGAGAATTGAGATACCAGAAGCAAGACGTGAAATTGTAGCTCCTTATCCCTTAATTCGTTCTTCATCCATCGCTTCCCGACTTCCAGTAGCTGATGGTCTGGAAACTACTATTCCTAATGACTTAATTGTTCGGAACGCAAGAGGAATTGGTGTTCCCGCTTCCCCACTTCCACTGCGATCTCCTTTAGTTGTTGAAAGAGATTACATTACTCGTTGTCTTGTACGGGAACTAATTCCCTACTTGCTCGAATATATCCCTACATTGAGAAGACAGCTGGGAGACATCACTTCAGTGAATTGGTATGAACCACGACCCTGGAACACTGAGCGATATTATTGATTTTTTGACAATATTATTTACAGATTATTTCACAATATTTAAATAAAATTAATAAAAGATATGAACTGAACTTATTATTTGTTGTCACATACAAGGAAAATCCCATTTCCTTTCCGTTAGTAGCGAAGTAAATTTGTTGGCTTTTCCTAAATAATTTACTAAAATAAAGCGTACACTAGCAACAATAAGTATTTTTACAGACACATTTTCATAAGAATATAACCTTTATTTTAAAAAATGCATCGCAACTGCAATGGTACTTGATTAACATTAGTAAATACGCTACTATCACGAGATAAGGAAAATTTCCTACCACAACTGACAAGATCACAGGATTTGTACAAAACTACTTACTGTATTTCGACAAATGTCACTATATAACATTATAACTAAAAAGGTTTCTGGAACTCGATTTGGTTCGGAATAACTTATCTAAACAATGTGATTAAGTGCAAGTAACAATTAGTACTCGGTTGCGTAACCTCTTGCCGTAATTACTGCCGCACAGCGTGATGGCGTGGAGAGAACGAGAACAAAGAAGCAGCTCAAGACTACTTTACCCTATTCTTCGATAAAACAGTGCAATAATTGATCCCGGCTAGAAAATTTTCGGAGCCTCAACCTTCGGTCTACTTCTTCCCATAGACGCTAGATCGAATTTAAGTCTGAGCTGTGGCTAGGCCACGTAAGAATTCTTAACTTAATACTTCTCAAAATGTTTCTGACATTAGCAGAGGTTTGCCCCGGTTCATTGTTCTGCTGAAAAGTACAATTTTCGCCCCTTTTCCTCTTTAGCATTAGGCAATATGTGCGTTTTCAAGATGTCACAATACTGGAAACGATCCATATTTCTTTCAACAAACACCAGAGGATCAATACCCGAACAGAAGATGCATCCCTACATCATGATGTGCCGCCACCATGTTTAATAGTGGGTAAATTGCACTGAAAATAATTTCTCACATTGATTTGTGGTCGAACATATCTAATCCCAACGGAAGAAAATACATTGAACTTACTTTCATCGCTCCAGAACACACAAGACCACTGTTTAGCAGAGACGGGCTCCCTCACTCATTTTTGACCTGAAAAGGGACGCTATGACCCTCACTTATCCTCATTTTGGTAGATGAGGGTGAGGACGAGTGAGTTGTGAGTGATTCGATTGACGGTGAGTATGAGTGAGGGCATCATCAATATTTGAGTGTTAGGCGAGTGAGTGTGAGTGTGAGCTAGTTGAGGGCGAGTGAGTATGAGTGAGGGTTAAGAAAAATGCCCATTACCTTAATGAATTCCCGGAGGGTGTTTATTTGAGAAGTTATTTTGTTTGGAAAATGGTTGAAATAGAACTTATATGTGAACTTCAAATAGAACATCAACCTGGTTGGGATGGGGAAATGTAATTTGAACGTAAAGCATAAGTTGCTTCAGTGTACAAATTGACGGGACGGACGGGTAAGTGATAGAATAAGTTAGAAGATAGAATAAAAATACAAAAATGGTATTTAGCAGCCATGTGGGTTCACGGTGAATGATACGCTTGAAAGATGTGATTATCAGAATAACTTGATATGCTATTCTGTAACGGTCAAAGACATCTTGTAACTTGTAATGAGAGTATACAGTATAACTGGACCCAGCTAAACCTTTCAAATGGTTTACCTTAATGATTTAAATTTGTTGAGCACTTGTTGACCGTAGACTACCGTTTGGAAACCTGTGGTTTAAAGAAATATAGGTAATATATTTAAATTCGATTTACTTCATGCTTCTGAAATTCAAAGAATAGTTCTTATATGAACTTTTTAAAAATTTCTATGGACGTAAATCTTACATTTATCACCTCTTATCGTTTTCGCACATAAGCTCCTCTTTGTTTGCTGATAACAAAATAGTTTTTTTTTTCAGATATCGTGGTAATGGAGTTCTTACCTCTGAATGCAAGAAATTACTGGTTCTGTCTCAGACCACGTGAGCTTCAAATAAACACTATCGTATCCGCAAGTATTCCCAAGATTTTCCTGTTTCTTTTCACGTACTCATGCCACCAATTCTTGTATTGTAATTCGCTTCATTAACTAACTACATTTTTTCTTTATTCTGAAAGCCCAACTATTGGACGTTAAAGTTTCGTTTCAAAATTTTTCTTTCTCGGGTTTAGCACATAAATCCTTCTATGTTATAGCCAATATTAATTTACCTTAGTCACCATCTGTGTGACAATCGATATAAAATATTTTAAAATAAAATGTGCTAAGATATAAATACAATATATTAGATCTAATATATCAATACCTAACATAACCAAGTTGCTAGTACCCATTTGCTTAGATAAAGCAATTTTATCCCATTGAGACAGTATAATACATATGGTAATAAAAATATAAGGAAGCTGAATATTTAAAAATATTGTAATTGACTTTATTGAATATTACTTTTCTGCTTTTTACCTATACCGGAATAATTTTGCTGATACTTATAAAATGGAAAGGCATAATAATGCTCGAAGTCATTCCTGGATCCTATGGATCCACTATAGAACCGGTGAAATTAAACGTAGACAGTCAGATTATAGTAGTTAAGAGCCAAGCTATCCAGATCTTCAATAATACTCAGTGAGGAAGAAGTGTTCTTGAAGGACCATGAATCGACTTCATCCTCGCTCCTACGGATAATCCAAGGTGCTTCTCCGGCCATACCGTCTGACATTGTTAATAGGAACAGTGGCCACTCTAACAGGATTTGAATCAGCAAGAGCTGTTACTGCCAGCCAAGATAAATTAGCTGTCGTTATGTCGACTGTTGGTAAGTTTATCTTGTCTAGCGTCATGAACTTAGTGGAACTTCAGGAACCAACAGACAACATTACAGATTACAGTGTGCCGCTCTACGTTGGAATGGACATCGATCTGCGACCCTCAGATCAACTGAATATATATTGGTCGCATGGGAGACGTTTCTTGTGCGTCAACCCGCCCGCTCCCAGAAACCTTATATGTAGGGTAATATTTACAGGAGACAGATACCACTGGACTTCTATAGTGCTTGGTATCTGTTCTCTCCTGTCCTGTGGTACTTCCAGTGGACGAAGTGTATTTTTTTAAGTGTGTAGTCCCGCAGCTTCTGTGGTGTACCGCGCCCATTTCAAAGACAATTGCGAAGCTCTTGAAGATTATTCAGTGACACAGTTCAGTTGACAGAGAAATGAAAATCGATGGAGAATTAGTAGTCAGGAATTGTCCTATGGTAGAAACAACTTAGAAGAAGATACCAAGTTTAATTATATTATATAGTACTGTGTTGTTAGGCTCTTTCTACTTTGTTAAACAACATTGGTTTTAATTATTTCATACTTGTAAAGGTATAACGTATTGTGAAATGAGTTTCTTTAAAATATTTCCTTAATGCGAAATTTTGATGAAAAGAATCTCGTTTACTCGTTTTGTCAAGCACTTCGTTACGGAAACTCCAATTTTCAATTCTACTTCGTTAACAGTGGGCCAACTTCATTCTGTTCTGAGTAACTCAAATGCAGATACAAGCCAAATTATAGTTTCATGCGTGTTTATTTTAAATAGTTTAATTTAAAAATAAGGAAAATCCTTTTATGTGTAATTACATTGATACGGTAATAATTATTATATTTACTGCCAAATAATGAAACTTATTTAATTATTGAACATATGCAGGGCCTAACAAGAATAGTAACGTAATAAATAACACATTTATAGAAAGAATATTTTAAGAATACTTTGATCTTCTGCTAATTAATACACTAAGAGTACGGTTATTTTATTCTTCCCCTTTCAATATTCCTATCTCAAGTCACCCTTCATCCTTCATTGAACAGCGTGATTATGCCTAGTTAAGCGATCAATTTTCTTCACTCATTAGCAGATCAGGGTTGGGAGCAAAAACGTTGCGAGTTCTCTGCGCCTCAGGCAGCAAGAGCACATATACTGTAAAGAGAAAACTTTTATTTCTGTTTTAAACTTCACTGAACAAGCAGAAGTTTGTATGTGGTTGTACGTGTGAATGTGTTTGTGTGTGTGTGTGTGAGTAGCCAATCAGGGCGCTGTTTATTTGATCGTCCACTGCAAACAAGGAACATGTGTTGTTTTTAAAAGGAAAGGAGATATGTAGCTTCATTCAGTATGTGATAATACCGTTCGGTTGTCTTTTCCCGTTTCATTGAAGGAAGGAAAGGAAAAGACAAAATAGGAAAATTTCAGTATAAGTGTATCCTTAAAAATTGTTACAATTTAGTAAAAATGTATTTATTGTTTGTTATTAACTCTATGTCAGTTTAAGATCACCAGAAGTTCATATTTGCTCGGGACAGTTCTTTTTGGACTTAGTCGAGACCTTTTTTAAATAAAAAAAACTCAGGTGGGAACTTGTAAATGTTCCTATTTTGCCTTAATTATTTTTCTTCACACAGCCATTGTTATTTGTCCTTACAAAACATATTCATCATTGTCCTTACAAAACGTAGGTTCATCAATAAAACGAATATTTAGCGGATAAATTGCCAATACGTAATTGCGATGTGTTCTTAGCTTCTTTTTATTCAGTTGAAATTATTTATGAGAAATAGTGGAAATTCTAACAAACCATACGTTTTGTTGTCAGTGGAGATACACAACTATGTCAAATGTAACCATTCTCCATCCTCACCCTTAGAGGAGAGTAAATCATTGTACAGTATATTTTTTATATTGCTTTTGGCAACAATTTGATTGGGTTATAGTAATAAAGTTTGTTTGAGCCGCATTTTGATTGATCTTCTTCATTTCCAGTATATTAATCTAAACCAATTGATTGATATACAACGCATCCGGTAAGAACTGCTAAAGCTGTGTCATGTGCTACATTTCAATCAAGTAAATCTCCATCTTAAGCCGGGTTGCATATCCAGACTTCTAATTATGAAAACATGTACAATCCTCCAATGTCAAGAATGCAACCAGATTTATATGTTATTAGGACGTAAAATCGAATATAATATATTCGATAAATACTTTGATACATTGGAAGAACTGTAACATCCAAACAGTTACCGCATACTCAAAGTCGTACCGAAATAAACAAAAATTAATGAGGAGAAGAAAACCACTTTACACAAAAGTCAAAAGAAGATCTGATAATTCATGCGAAATGGTACACTACATAAATTTGTTTGGTTTGTATGGCCTGATATTTACTCAATTAATATTGAGAAAGGAAGCGGCTAATCGATTTTTGGATATTGAATTCGGGCTTCAGCAGCAGTACTATTTGTGCCTGCTGAAACCGAAAGTGGAATTACATTTCTATCACATCCAGTTTTGGTTTAGAAATCAGAGTAAAGAAGGACTGGCTTTTCTTTATCGGAGAAAGCAAGGTATCAGAACAAGATATCTATCTTCTAAACGCGACAATGACACGAACCAAAATGCCCGGGAGTGTACGTGATACTCACCATGTGATGACATGACGCAGGAAATTATAGTAGCTCCAACCGGGAGAGAGCGATTTGTACCTGCCAAATGGGAATACTTAGATGGTGCAAATGGATTATATTATTCATTGATATCGGTAATTTACAGTGCATCTTTTCCGTAATATACTATAGTCAGGGCCTAATACCCCGTCTTCTCTACGGTCAGACGGAAACCTTCTGGTTACCTCCCACTGAGAAAGAAACGAGGACTGAGGAGTGAATTTGGGTCTGGGGGTGGCGGTTGGACGTCTGCGCGCTTTCTTTTAGGGCTGTAGAAAGGCAAGCAGAAAAGCAGGGTAAGGAGCTGAACCATCTCTCGTTACGCCCAAGTTTCTGATTGTGTTAGTATTTTTCTGGGATGTCATCGCATCTTGGGATTCGGTAATTTGGAATAATGTTCTTCAAAGAAGGTGGTGAAATTGTCTTGTAACGCTAAGGTTTTGTGGCTGCTCATAATAGTAGACTCCCAGTTGCCAGGAGGGTTATATTAGTATGTAAGGGGGAAACTTAAGGATTCTAGCGTTGTTACAAGTATCTGGTTATTCAGTTTACTTGACGGGCGGATCAAAGGTAAGGATGATGTAGAATGAAGGTCATCCTTGTTCTTTTACAGATTCCGTTAAAACTGAAAGTGGTATTAAATTTCTACTACTTCCGATTTTCTACTACAGAAATTACAGTGGAGTTAGAATATATTCTTAGAATGTTTAATTGATTGCAGAACACAGTTCATTTGTCTATTATTACCATTTCTACTCTATAGTCATCACCATTAAAGCCGGAGGAGCTGATTTTCTGGAACTTGTAGTTTTAATAGGGAGATTGGAATGGAGATGAAATACATTCTTGGGAAGCTGAAATGATTGCAGAAACTGCTTGTTGTTATCTGTTATCATTTTTACCCTGCAACGGTCAATCTTACAGACTAGCCACTTCTGATTTGAAAACGAAATGAAATGAAATTTCTGAGTTTAGGTTAAGAGAAACGACGATCAAATCGAGTCAACTGTGATGGAAGATTTGGTTCAATGATAAAGTCGGAGGACCCCGAAAAAACTCACGGGCACGATGATGTCCATCACAAACTTACTTGGGATCCAACGTACCAGTGGTAAGCGCTCTAGCACTGAGCGACTGTGGCCCCACATTTGGTTGGAATAGAGGGCTAAGAGAGGACAAGGTATCTATTCTCAGAACGAACGCTTAGTAGATTCTAAATACTATTTTTCGTTGTTTCTAATCTGCGTATATCAATAGTGGAAAATTATAGTACATTTCTACTATTTTCGGTTTTAGTAAAGAGTTAAAGATGAAGATGAAATATATTTATGCGGTAAATAATCGACTGCGGAGATCCAATTCTGACTATTACCGAATTAGATCTATATTTATAAATGCAAGAACCGAAAATAATTGATTTCTTTCCTTTGTAGTTTGAATATCGCCTAAATCAACGAATTCTATTCCAACATTAATCTCAACATCTTGACTAAATTTGGTATTCACCTCTAAAGTAGTTCTTGTGATTCTTTGTGCCCAATGACTTACGGACACGGACTGGAATGATGTATGAAACAGAATTTGTAAATCCAATTTCTGTAAAATTAGAAAGGCATCTTCCAAAACTTTAGATTTTATTGCAACTTAAAGACTATATCACTTCTTCGAGGATGGTATATTATACTAAAATTTAGTTGTTCACCATCTTAGAATAAATAATTAATAAACAGTTTCTAATGTAAGAGTTTGTGAAATGAATTATAATGCAATGACTGGGATATTAAACGGTGGTAGGCTCTCATTCGAGGTAAGCATACCCATATTAAATAAAATTTGGAACGATTTTAACCGATATTTGTTTCATTATTTACTTGGTTACGAACGTACGCAGTAGTTTATAACAAAACTAAATTAACAAATAACTACTTCAAAAAGCAAATATTATTAACTGAAGGTCGTCTATTACCATTTATTTTGATATGAATCCTTGTTTCTATTGAACGCTTAACACAAACATTTTCAGTAATAAACAAGTTTGCTTCTATATAAATATGCTATGCGAAAAGGTAATGTCAAACGACTTATCACATTAGGCAGAGAGACAAACTGGACATTCAGTAGAAATGGCAGGAATTATTTTCTCTCTATTTCCTTTATGTCTAGTACTGCTTCTACAGGTATGATATTTTGAAAGGCGAGGTACAGTAACAGAAGTCAACTTAGTTACATGTGCAAATGCGCATGTTTAAATTAAACATTTTACATCTATTTTTTTATCATTGCCTTTTTTGACCCTTAGTTATACAAATCTAAGCATTCTGCTTTCTATATTCATCCGGTAGGTAATAGGAACATCGCTAACTATTCGGGTAAAACATTGCTACTCTATAATTGTTAAAAAAATAAATTTGTACCATTGTGTTAATGGAACATTAATTTAAAAAATCTCAGAAATATATTATTGTAATATAGATGGAAACTATTTTCTTTAAAGAAACTAGTAATTTCATATTAAAATTGTGCGACTGCCTGTTATAATTTTGAAAATTTGCCCTTTGTTCGATTGAAAACCAGGTAGGGATCACTGTTCTTTTAAGTAGTCGTCATGTGAACAATGTTAAATACATCAGTTATATAAATATTTTGATTATGTAATTTTTAAGGCAAAATTCATAAAAAAACACAAAAATGTTGATGAAGAATTGAAAATTCCCAATATTTACTCAACTGCAGTACAATATAACAAAAAGATTTTTCTTTCCAGAATCCATTTGTAAATGGTTTGTGGAGATCACAAGTAGCATCTGACCGTCTCTCACTTCTGCCTACCGTAAATGAGAGAATTGAGATACCAACAGCAAGACGTGATATTGTAGCTCCTTATCCATTGATTCGTTCTACATCCATTGCTTCTCGACTTCCAGTAGCTGATAGTTTGGAAACTAGTATTCCTAATGACTTACATATTCGGAATACACGAAGAGTTGGTGTTCCTACTTATCCAGTTCCATTGCGATCGCCTTTAGTTGTTGAAAGAGATTACATTACTCGCTGTCTCGTGCGGGAACTAATTCCCTACTTGCTTGAGTACATCCCTACATTGAGAAGACAGTTGGGAGACATTACTTCAGTGAATTGGTATGAACCACGACCCTGGAACTCTGGGCCATATTATTGAGTGATTTACAGAAATATTTACATAAAACGTAAAAGAAGAAAAATAAAATAATTATAAATTACGATTTGAAATTATCATTTGTTGTTGAATACAACCAAATCCCTTTCTTTTATTTTTGACATTAGTGGAAAAGTACATTTTTTGCTTTTTATTAATATGCACATTTTATTAGATGTAATGTATGAAAAACATAACATCTTAGTATTTTCAATTACATGGCAGAATCTTTTAGAGCAAATATATATATTTTTTTGTGGAGTTGGCTTCCTTTCGAGGATGGTAGGTAGGGATACGTTATTCAGTTACTAACCTCTATATCCCTTATTAATATTTTATCTATATTGTAAATTTGAAAGACACTATGTTTGTTACCCTTAATCTCTTGTACCACTCTAGCGAACTAGACCAAATTTTCAACATAATGGGGTTCAAGCCCGGGAAGATTTGTGTTACTTGACGGTAGAACTTAACGGAAAGGCTGGGAAGGGGGAGATATATAAAAATAATGGAATTAAATAACTCTTCAACCACCCGACTACTCTCAATCAAATTTTCAACATAAATGAGATACAAACCTGGGATAGTTTTCATCATTTCAGTTTGACGGTGCAACGTAGGAGAGGATGAAGTTAGGAGATATATATTTTAAAAATGAAAATGAAAGTGACTGTCTTTGTAACTTAATAAGTCTTCAACCACCCGACCCATCTCGATCAAATTTTCAGTATAGATGACTTTCAAACTTGCGATGGTTTTCATCAAATCACTTTGACGGTGTAAGTTAGGAGAGGTGATTGCGGAGATATTTAAAAATGATCGAAATTGAAAGATATTAGTGTCGAGTCTATAGTTTTCGGGGTGACTGAGAACAGTAACTTTTCCGATGCTGTTTAAATCCTAATTTAACCTCTTAACTTGGAGGAGTGGGAGGGGAGATATAGATGAAAAATGATCAAAAATGACCAATATTACTGTAGAATCCATAGTTTTCGGGATTACTGAGTTGAACAGTGACACTTTCCATCCCGTTTACATCCAAATTCTGCCTCGCAAAGCCGGGTAGGGAAAGGGAGGAGATATATAAAAATGATTGAAAATGACCAATATCAGAGTCGAATTCATAATTTTCCGGATCGCTAAGATGAACAGTGACATTTTTGATGCGTGCATTGGAACATGGGGATGAGGGGATATATATATAAAATCATCGAAAATGATGGATATTCGTGTCGAATCAATATTTTTCGGTATCGCTAAAATGAAGAGTGGCCCTTCTGATGCTGTTTAAATCTAAATTCAGCTCCACATCTTGGTGGAGGGGTTTCGAAAGTTACCAAAGATGATCGAAAATTATCAATATCAAAGAGTGCTTCAGTAATATTAAAAAGTGACTGACTAACGGAACATATTTGTAGTTTTTTTTATTTCAATCTAGCGAAGCGCGTAATTGATGCTAGTAATACATAAATGGGATTTTCTTTCATTAATTTATTAATATATAACTATAAGTTATTATTTGGTATTTATTTTAAGGATTCTGTTTTTATTAGTAGCAAACAAAATCTATTTATACTGTGTATATTTCCAAACCACCTTCCTACAAAATTCTCTTGATTAAAGTTTAAACTGTAGAAAACGTATTATGAAATTCATAACAATAGGTGATATGCATAAAAGTGAAATCTTACAGTCTGCTCAAGATTTTGAGATTAACGTGACGTCATTTGAATTTAATCTCAGGCTTCTCAAACTTGAAATAGAGTTGCGGTCATATACTGCTAAGAAGTTAGTGGTCACTGTTTTATGTTGCTGGGATATTCAATCGAAAGTAGCCGTCGTTTGATTCACCTACTCCAAAAAAACAAAAATCGTCCTTTTGTGCTGGATAAATAACGCTACTGATTATAATTTTACATGTTATCACTTGCTGCAAACTTGTGAATTCCTGACTTAGAAAAGGAAAGAAAATAAACATGCTCGTCTTCATTACGTCATTTCTACATGAAACGTCATCAAAATCAAGTTCACTTGAGATGGAATTGAATATCACAATGAGAACAATCTCATTCTCTTTTCGTTCTTTTTAAGCATATGAATTACAAGTGAGAACTCACTCGTAGATTAATCTCGTTCGAGAGCTGAGATTGTACTCACTAGTACTTAGTCATCTTTATGCATATCACACAATATCTTCGAAATGAAAAGTGTATCGAATACTGTTAATCAAGTAAATATTTCAATTAAGGAAAGTAATATATAGTATAAAAATAAAAAAAAATGATTAATTGAGGCTTATTAAGAATGTTAACATCGAGGCTATTTGTCCCCGTACATACACAACATATTGGTCAGCCAGCTTTGATTTAATCTCCTATTCAGTGGCGTTTCTGAGGTCCCAACATGATATTACACTGTGAGAAACGTTCAATAATCGAAGGAGTTCCACTGATAGGTTCACTGGTCCAATGATAGTCAATTTGAATAGCTTTGTTGTTTGTTTCTCCTTAACCTTTTCCACCAATAAAGTGTCCTTCGGAAATTTTTTTGATATCTTTAACATGATGGGCGTTATAACTACCAGAGCCCTGCACGGGCCGGACGCTACCGGAATGTGCCCGGTCCGGCCCTGCCCGTTTCAAACTGGACCTAATCGGGCCGAACCAGGCCGGCCCAGACACTCTGAAATACGGATCGGAAACTAATGTTAGCCTATGCTAATCGTAATATGTTTGAGAAATTGACTCTTTATTCAAGACTGCAAAGTACTGTAATACTACTACTATTACTACTTCTACTACTAATACTACACTTCTACTATTACTACTACGACCACTGCTAATACTACTACAACTGCTACGACTTCGCGTCAGAGTTGACATGTCTGGTGGAACCGAATTTACCTTCTAAGTACAGAAAAAAAAGGAGAAATACTAGTTACTATGGCCGGTCTGCGTAGAATGTGAACCAATGCTTGATCTAGGGATAACGGTGCCTCATTAAGAAAAACACTCACATCTGGTGCTAGAGGTCGTCGGATCAGTCCCTGATCGTGCTATGTGAGCTTTGTGGTGGACAAACACCGTGTGCGTGGTAGTTTCCGGGGTGTTCCCGCTTCCTCCCACTGTTTTCATTCCACCAATTCATCCCATCATCATCCATACGCCCTGAGCTGTAGTTACCTAAAGAACGTATGATAAAGTCAAATACTTGACCTACTAAGTAGAATTTGGTACGCTACCATTAGACCACGGTGGCCAAAACCGTAAACTGGTGTGCTCATAAGATCAGCGCAATTTGTAGTAATGTTCAATTAGCAAGGGAAATACCACATGGTGTTAAATGTTCCTGTATTATTTATAGTATGATACTACAAATATAACAAAATATAATGATCAAATAAATCACCAAGACGCTAGGGTCGATTAGGTGTTCCTGGAACGGTGGCTCAGTGGTTGAGCGTTCACCTCTGGTGCATGGGGTCCCTGGTTCGATCCCAGCTCTCGCCAAGTGAACTTTGTGGTGGACAAACACCGTTTGGTAGGGGAGTTTTCGGCGTTCTTCCGTTTCCTCCCACTTTATTCATTCACCATTTCTCCTCTAGCCTAGCCGGCATAACTGTCGGACGTAAAACTCAAAGATTTCATTTTCATTGTTTTGTTTTCGTATTACTAGTAATAGCAGTAGTGGTATTCGCTGTCGTATTAGTATAGTAATGAGTAGTAGCAGTAGTGGTAGTAGTAATAGTAGTAGCAGTGGAAGCAATAGTGGAATTAGCACTAGCATTCGTAATCGTAATAGTAGTAGTTGTAGTATTAGTATCACATATGGTGTAGTAGTTTTACATACCGTATCTTCTCTGTTACTCGTAATGCACTAATGAGTGTAGTATAAGACTTTTACGTCCATGAGCTTTATTATTGTACCTAGGTATAATAAACATGGCTGGACAGAGCAAGCACAGATAACACATAGACAGCCAGAATAGGGATATAGAAAACAAACCTTGGGTAACCTTTCATACGATTTTCCCTTTCCAGAAGGACAAATAGACATTGCAATATTATGACGACACATTTCTCATTTTCTATTGCATATTGAAGGATTGACTTGACTTTTCAGACTTGGTTGTTCTCGGGCCGGTTACGCCCGACCCGTTTAGAGCCCAGCTCGTTTGTGCCCGGCCAGTTTAAGGTCCGGCCCGTTTGTGCCCGGCCCGCCCTCCTCTCGGCTCGAGATTCGGGCCGGGCCGGGTAGAGCCGGGCACAGAATACAGATCCATCCGGGTCGTCTTCGGGCCTGGGTTTGTAGGGCTCTGATAACAACGAACTTAATTAATGGAGAAAGGAGACAAGCACGTAATAGTACTCGGACAATTTGATTAAGCATTCGCACTATCAGCACATTTATGTTTGAGTTCAAGATATCGGAATATAGGCATCACTATACATGTCTTTTACCCACTATTTCTACCACTCTCATTTGGTTTGGGCCTTTAGCTAGAGGGTGAGCTCGGACACACTTTTAAAGTTCTAGTACCCATAAAATGTGGTATTAAATATACATATATAAAGACAAAATATGTGTGAACGCTGCAACTTCACACTGGAGTGCTTGCGAGGAGAACTTCCGCTAGCATCTTGGCTATCTCAATAAACACGCCCTTCCCTTAGAATTAGATTTAAACCAACGCGGTCCAGGAGGATAGGAGTGCATGAAAATCATTCCTACCGACAGAAAGGTTTGATCCCGCAAAAGGAATTTGTACTAGAACAAATAACCTGTTGAACCACAAAGATAGACACCACCAGACCACACGAAAACAAATTGATGATTTTTCTTCATATATGTAATTATTTTTTATACTTTTTCATGTTTTAATAGACTTTCGTTTTTATTATATTTCCCAAGACTTGGAATTCGGACTACACAAACACTAGACGCATACAAGACGGGAGAGACGCACGTCCATCCCAGATAGGGGAAGACGTCCACGTACCGTGACCATCCACTTCCCAAGACTCCCATCTTACTGCCGTGAGTCCGGAAGCAGTGTTCCCGGCTGAAACAGCACGCGAGACGATGCTGATGAAGGGTGATGCATCTATGAAAAACTGAAGCCGATTTCTCAGCTTCACTCCCTCTCCGATGACGACAGTCCGCTTCATAGAGGAGAAGCAAGGCCACATCCATGCAGTGTTCTCCGGTTATCCTGAGGATTCTAGGAATGTTACAAGTATGTGTAAATCCACTTTGTTTGACGGATGGGTCATGTGTAACGATGGTCTATAACGAAGGTAATCCTCATTGCTGATGAGAAAGTATAGGTAGACTCATTTTATAGATTACGTTAAAATGGAAATTGTACTAAACATATACCACTTCTGGTTAAACGAAATCTTTCAGTTTTACGCCCCATGCTTATGCTGGCAAGATTGAAGTCAATGATGATGATGATGAGAAATGAATATAAAGTAGAAAGTGGGAGCAAACGGAAGAATCCCCCAAAACTCACGCATACGCTTTTTGTACACCACAAAGTTAACTTAACGTGAGCGGGAATCGAGGTAGGAATCAATCACATCAGCGATGAACACTCTACCACTGAGCCACCGCGGCCCACACTTCTGGTTTTAGTACAGAGATGAGGGAGGAGTTGGGATATATATATATTCTTGTTACGCTTAATTAATTGCGGAGGACAGCTTCTGCCTATCTTATTACCTTTTTTAAACTATAGCTAACACCTTAGAACTCGGACTAGCTGATTTTCTGGCAATTGTAGTCTTATTAGAGAGATTAGAATGGAGATGAAAAATTTTCTTGGGAAGCATAATTCGATGCAGAAACCGTTTCTCATTATCTTTCACGATTTTTACCCTATAACGATCAACGTAATAGATTCCACCTACTTCTGAATGAATATAGAGCTGAAAGAGAAAATGCTACCTATTCTCAGAACGAATGCTTAGTCGATTCATAAATAGCACTTCTCTCTGTATCTTATCCGTGTATATCAATATTGAAAAAAGGATGAAGATGAGATGTATTCTTGGGACAAGTAATCGATTACAGAGAACCAGCTCTCGCTGTTACCGCTTTTGCTTTATATTGATAAACGTGAAAACCGGAAATGAGTGATTTGTACAGCAAACCACAAAAATATCTCCCCCTTCAGTGCTGTAATTCCATTACTTGAGGTCCAGGTAATTTGCAGCTGTGAGAATGCCTGGGCAGATGCAACCCAACTTACATGTTACTTTTCTCGGCACTCACAGCAGTTGGTAGCACTGAGTCAGGCCTTTGTGCAAGTAAAATTGTGAGTAGATGACGCACGAAACATTTCTCCATTCTCAGATGAATCTCTCTGGTTCAGAGCGTGTTGTGCAATGAACACCATATATTAATAGCAATATTGCTGTGTATGTAATGTATTATTTCATTATATACTGTATATTTAAAGAAATAGAAACACTGATCACATATGAATCAGAAAACGCTTGAAAGTAGACGAAAATTTCAAATCTAGAACAACTGCTGGAAATAAGTTTGTAAATTAATGTCTTCGTTGACAGACTTTCTCCAATTTTCCCAATTCTAACATCTTTTTCTTTCTGGATGAGAGAACATCTTGTTTGTCACACTGAGTATGCATTGAAATTGAAATTGAAACATTTGAAAAAATCAGCCTTACAAGGATTTGAACCCGGGTGTACAGAATAGAAGTTCAATGTGATAATCACTCAATTACCGCGCCACTTCATGTTCCTCCCAAACTAATACCTAGTTAAAATCATTTTATGGAAGAATATACACAAGATGCTAATGCTTATGTGAGTGTCTTAATGACTTACTCGAGATTTCCTTATTTAACTCAAAAACAAGTTACATGGACGTTCCTCAATGAGGAAAATATCACGAAAAGCTCTTCAAGTTGAGGGTACGTCATCGGTTTCAAGGATGGTTCCGATTTACATTACGTTCCATCTTTACATTAACTTCTAATTTCCAAAGAAGAAAAGACGACAGAAATTATTTTCACATTCTTTGGATTGTATCAACACGTGTAGAAATAGACAGTTATATGTCTATCTTCCGTAACTACTAGTATATTTTCTTATATTCATATGAGGAATTTGTGGCAAATTGAGCCGGTGGAACTAGCCGAGTGATCTCGGGCGTTCGGCTTCTGATCATGGGGTGCTACCCACATGGGATTCGAATTACTCTGAAGAGCAAGGTCTGAATTTTAACTGTTCTGGGTATTTTTGTGTTCGTGTCCCTGTAGTGTTTAGAATACGACGAAAGGACATAAAGTGGCACTAGCAAACAATACTCCGGTAGGGGCGATTTGTTTTAAAAAAAATGTGAAAGCTGGAAACTCCCATTGCAGCTACCTGGGTTCGAATCCCGTACTAACAATAATCAATTTTTCTGTATGGGAAAGTAATGTCTATGTAATTGGTATTATAATTCTATTTTTACTTTATTATTATTATTATTATTATTATTATTATTATTATTATTATTATTATTATTATTATTATTATTACCACAGGAAAAAGAAAAAGTCACATAGTCGAAGGTATTCATAGGAACAGAAAACATATACAGTATGTCAGATGTTTCTTAGGTTTCCACATGAACGCAATATTATTACGTTTATGGATTTACAGATAGAATTATCATTTTATGATAACAAGAAATGGAATATAAATATTTGTTAGCTGATAACAGTAATGCATTTTGTTTCGTCCTTCTTCTAGGTAGAAAGTTGAGGTGACATCTTAAACAGGACCACTCTCGTGACTAGAGTTGTAGGAGGGCTAGGTACAGCTAGGAACAATTAAGATGAACTCATTTTTGGCCCATAATACAGCAGTAACTACGTTATAGGCCTTATGTATTCATCACTTTTTGTCCAAACACCTTACGTTCCCAGACAATATGAAATAAGTTTGATGCGGATGACGTAATTTTGCGTTATTGGCATTTCACCTCCGAAGAAAGTCGTCTTAACTCTGAGACCCAGAGAAATTGAATATTTTCATGTTAGTATACATCAGAAGTATCAATATTGCAAATTATAAAAATTTCTTTAATTGCCTCAGCGGGAATCGTACCCGGGACCGCAACATTATGAAACTAACGTTTAAGCCACTACTTTAAGACATCACTGTGCTGGGAGAAGGAAAAACGAATGTACATTGAATTCAGTAATTACACACTTTTACGATTCCAATGTAATAATGGTGAAACATTCTGATTTCAGTCATGATAAAATAGTAAAGTATTATGCAGAAAGAATAGTGGAGAGAATTCAACTTTAAATTGACAACTAAAAAGACATACAAATACGCAAGGCCATGCAGGAGAAATTAGCCTTTAGAGTGCTTCGAACCCTTGACAGACTTATTTACTTACTCTCTTATGATTATCAAAACCTTTAGGGTACTTCCCGTAGATATAGAAAGGTGAAATGTAATATCGAGGTTAGGTGTAGCATTCAAGTAAACAAATAAAAAGCAACAGCATGATTTTTCCCTCCTCCAAACCTCCTATAATGGAGTATGTTGATTATTCAACAAAAAGACTTGAAATGCAATCAGAAAAAATCATAAAATATAATATGTAGCCAAGTCTCGTATAATAATAATAATAATAATAATAATAATAATAATAATAATAATAATAATAATAATAATAATAATAGTAATAATAAAGGAATAACAGAATTACAATATCAATTACGTAAACAATACCTTCCAATAAAGGAAAAATATCCAGGACGGGATTCGAACCCGGGTTGCTGTAATAGCAATTCTCTGTTTTCACAATTTGCATCAATTCCTCATACAAAGATAAGAAAATAAACTAGTAGTTATGTTAGAAAAACGTATCACATAATATTTCTACAAGTGTTGATATAATTCAAAGAATGTGAAATTAATTTTTACCCTCTTTTCTTATTTGCAAACTAGAAGGTAAAGAAGAATTGTACAGTAAATCGGAACCATCCTGAAAACGATGATGTAGCCTTAACTTACAGAATGTTTCGTGATATGTTCCTCATTGAGGAACGTCTATATAACTTGTTTTGGGGTTAAAGAAGGAAATCTGGAGTAAGTCATTGTGACATTCACATAAGCAATGTCTCCTAATAGAGGGATAAATTGTTGAGTCTTTTTAATTTGACCAAGAGAGGGCTCCTTTAACCGTGTATATTCGACCATAATCATTTGGGATAAGATAAAGCTCGTTTGCATCATAATTTTATAATAAAGTTACGTGCATCTGTTTACTTTATTTCATAGTTCTCGCATATTCACTTTCTAATATTCGTCGACTGTTGCAATCGACATACAATTATACATACAATCATACAATCATACACATAATAATAATAATAATAATAATAATAATAATAATAATAATAATAATAATAATAATAATAATAATAATAATAATAATAATAATAATAATAATAATAATTATTATTATTATTATTACTATTATTTATTCATTTGGCGCAGGAGGAAATCCCCGCCTTTCTGCCCGGGCCAATCTGCCTCTGACAGCAAGGACTTCATTTTGGCAAGGACTTCACTCCTTTGATTCCTCGTCAAGAAACCCGAAGGGACCAATATGAACTATCTCCAGTCATGTGCATGCGGTTACTATTATATATTATATTTTTCAGACGAATTGTTTCCAAAGCGATCTCCGGGGCCAAGACTAACCCCTGCCTCTATATCATGAAGTGAAAAATATTGAGATCAGTGCGTATAATTGTATGAATTTCGATGGCAAGTGTTGCTTAACATTAGAAAGTGAAAATGGGAGAACTATGAAAAAAGTAAATTGGTGCGCGTAATGTTATTATAAAATTATATTGCTAATGCATTTCCTTTGATCTCATACGGTTTTCGTGAGATTGCAAAATGATTGGCCAAATTAAAAAGACCTCAATCATTTATTCCTTTACATGCGACGTCTCCTTCATCACCTCCATGGCGAACTAGGAAGAACACGCGCCTTTGGATCGTAAGGTCGGTGGTTCGTGCCCGCGTCGGGGAACTCTCTTAAAGTGTTTTTTAGATTCACTGTAATATATATAAACACCGTGTGCAATGGTTTTCTCGGGGTTCTCCCGTTTCCTCCCACTTTCTTCATTCCACCATTTCACTCATTACTCATCATCACCGTCTCCTTTAGCCTAACGGGCATAACCGTGGGACGTAAAACTCAAAGATTTCATTTTTTCATTTTTTTCACTATAATATAAACAAATTACGCATATAGGTGGTTTAACATTTGGGGGAGTAATGTTGTGGTTCATTAACGTTTCGTCGCGTCTCTGCCGCTGGTGGCACAATTTTCAAAACGGAAATGGGGCCACAGCAGACCGTCGCTGCGGGGCATCTAATTTTTCCCGAGAGGTCTTTAGTTGTCCATCGCAGGTCCACCGACGCTTTCAGCATGGGATAGCTTGAGTTTCAGGCTGTTTACATTATGTGTTCTCTTTCTGCCTTTCATAAAAAAACTTCCATATAGAATAACGTAATAAGCAGAAAATATATAATAAGTACGTTTGAGTGTTAAGGCCACACATCACATCTTCGAGGACCAACGGTTAGAGAATTTTATTCCCCTAATATCGAGTAACACGGGTAAAACGTTGAACTCGACAATCTGGAATGTATACTACTGGCTCTGAAAGAATATAATTATAAAGAAATATTCGAAGAGATATATTCAAAATGTAGTTGCACATAACATTAGCCTCGATGCTCAAGCAGGACGTTAAACTTCCTCATATCAAAATGCTACAACAACATGCACTAATACTACTTCAATCACTCATCTTCAACAATTTACTTAGACAATTTAGATTTTAATTGTGTAATGCGCCGCTATTGTCAATCTGCACCATACCGCAATATAGAATAAATAGAAATTAGTAATATGGATATTGGTCCGCACCGTGAGATATAAATCTGAAATATGTAGATAACTTTTCGATTCGAAAAAGTAAACAAACAAGATATATATCATAAATCGAAATCGTCAAAGGAGAAGTGAATGAAAAGTATAAAATAATTTAAAAAGAACACAAATACTTCTTTTGTGGATAAACGTTTTCAAGCTAAAGGTAACAACTCTTAGGAGATTAATTGGCTGTTTTGTGGTGATATATATAATGACCTAATTAACAGTATAAATTTAAACGAAATTATCCAAAATTTTGGGTACAGAAATTCTATTACTACTTTGAACTTTTTTTGGGAATTATATAGTAAATAATGCAGTATGGATATGCATATATTCCATGATATAACGGTAGCATCTATAATACAAATGGCTGATATTTTAAGATAAAATATATACAGTATATGTGAAACATTATTAAACAATTCATTTACAGAGTAGAATCTGTTATAAATGACGAGATCTACTAGGAACAACTTTCAGTCGTATCTTCTATCAGGAATCTGTATGTGTTGAACTGGAAATAATAAATCTGGAAAGATAAAATATAAATATTTGATTAATGGAAAAATAAGAATATAAAGAATATAAGAATATAATGTTTTATATATAATAGGTCTTGGACAATAGTTTTTCTTTTGATTAAAATTGTATATGAATAATATTTTAATATTATGAACATATATACTAATTAATGTCTGATGAAGATGACATTTCTTTATTGAAAAAAATAAATTTATAATATGTAACAATATTATATAATTACATTGTTAATACATGTTAATTGTAAATTAACAAACATACAACAAATATACAAATCATATACAAATATATATGCATGCATGTACTCGCATATGTACAGTAAGTATTAAAAAAATTACAATGTATTATATAATATTGGCACTTTAAAAGAATATAATGAATATATATAATTATATAGCTACGAATTAGGAAAATACGTATTAATGAAATATTTAAATGGTATTATATATATATATATATATTAGTAAAAGAGAAAATATTTAAGAAATGAAGAAATTATTTACCACTTCAGATTATGATTGATCCAAGGGTGCGATACACCGAAAATAAGAAGATAAACCAAAAATATATATGAATTACAGCCAAAAGTATGTCATGCTAGATATATATGTATTGTCAAATATCGTACGTTACCTGTATTATTAATTTTGAAAACTAACAAATAAATAAGAAAGAGTTATACTTGCCTGGTCTAGGTTATTGAACCGAATATAAAATTTTGTCTATTTAAATCTTAATTTCTTAAATCGCATTTTACTTTGTAATAAATTTAGTTATATGTATGTTTATAGGTGTTTTCCTTGTGTGATGATATTGCCATAGTTCATCCTTAACATTCAAGCGTATTTCTCCGAACTATTGATTTTCCTTATCACTTCGAACTTTAGACCTTTTCGGAATTTCCCTGATACACTAGTTAATTGGGATGGCGACTGCGCAATGGGCCAACACCTCGAAATGTTTTCCAGAGTATGGAGAATTAAAATTTAAATGTTATTGTTGCAGTATTGCAATAAAAGGATCCGTATAACAAATTTATGCAAAGGATCCGTATGGGAAGACGTACTACAACAGTTAACGAACTAATAAATTAACTTGAAATGTACAGATAATATGCATGTAGTACATGCAATTTAAAGCAGTACAAGCAAAATGGTGACTATAGCCATAACCACCAGAGTAGCAGTACAAGAAAATTTGGCTAAACCATCCAGAATTAAATGTATCACAACAATTCTCTTGACTATTATTTCTACATAACACTCTTTATTTAATTATGACCAAAACAAGAGTTTTACAACATTGAAATGGTAAAAGTGTGCAATTTGCTTCACCCAAGGAATAACAGAATTAGGATAACAATGACGCAAACAATACCTTCCAATTAAGAATAAATAATTGTCATGATGGGATTCGAACCCGTGTCTTTGCCATACGAGTTTCATAATTCCCCAATCTACCACAAATTCCTCATACAAAGATAAAAAATAAACTAGTAGTTACGCAAGATAAAAATATAACTTTCTATTTCTACACGTGTTGATGCAATTCGAAGAATGCGAACATAACGTCTGCAGGCTTGCATTTTCGCGGATCCCAAGAGTTCCAAATATCCTTTGATCTTATCGGGCGATACAGACAGGGCATCAAAAGTCATGAACTAGATATAACATAAAATAAACGCCAAATGTTGTTGGCCCTCATAGCCGAGCGTGGAAGAGCAACATGATAGTAATTAAAAAAGTTTTGGCATAGGTTCAAACCCTGCCCAAGGAAAGTATTTTATTTTTTAAATTTTCGTAGAACATTTTCGTTAAAATAAGATTGAAAATAATACACAAAAAAGTGATTTACCGATTATTTTTTAAATTTTCATAACACTTTTTTCGTTAAAAAAAAGCATGTAGTTTTACTATGCGAATCCATATTAAAAGCAGCAGAAGTAGTAATGAAAGTAGTACTAATAGTAGAAGTAATAGTGGTAGTAGTAGTAGTAGTAGTAATAGTAGAAGTAATAGTAGTGGCAATAGTAGTAATAGTAGTAGTAGTAGTAGGAACGGGTTAGAAGTCCCGCAGGGGTTGGTTGGGTTCTGTTCTCCTGCTAAAATTTTTCTGTACATTTTAAATGACCAAATTCAGACAGCTGGCTAGGACAGTGCGCGAAAAATAATACAGGATAGCGCAGTTATACTAAAACTCTTGGGATCGGAGTAAATGCTGCCGCCTTTTCTTCTTTGGAAATTAGAAGTTACGATAAGGAAGAATAGTAGTAGTGTAAATAGGAAACAGTTAAAAACGTTGAGGTAACCTCAACTTGAAGAACACTTCGTCATATTTTCCTCATTGACGAAGATTTATATAACTTGATTTTTAGTTAAAAAAGGAAATCTCGAGTAAGTCATTGTAACACTCATAAGGAACGTCTCCTTATACGGGCATTAGTATTTTGTGTAGTCGTACATGCGACAATTGTAACTAACTAATAGTTTAGGTGAAAGATAAAGTGACACGGTAGGTAACTTGTTAGCGTATTGAACTTGTATTCGGCGGACCCGGATTCAAATCCCGCCTAGGTTGAAACTTTTTCAAATGTTTCAATTTCAATTTTAATGTATACTCAGTTTGACAAGGAAAAGCTTCTCTCCTCTAGAAAGAAAAAAGATGATGGAATGAGGAGAATTGGAGGCAATCATGTACAAACTTATTTAAAGCAGTTGTACAACCTTATTTTCAGCTAGTTTCAAGCATTTCCTGATTCATGCGTGGTCAGCATTTTTATTTCGCTATACATACAGTATATAAAGAAATAATACATTACATACACAGCAATATTCAGATTAATATGTGTTCTTTGGAAACACGATCCGAGCCATAGAGATTCATCTTAGAATGGAGAACTGTTTCGTTAGTGACCTACTTTATAATTTTACCTGCATGAACACCTTGATCAGGTCTATCAACTGCTGTGAGAAAAATTTGCATGTAAGTTGGGTTGCATCTATCTAGGCGTTCTCACAACTGCAAATGACCTGGACCCCAAATAATGGAATTTGAGCACTTAGAGGGGAGATACTTTTGTGGTTCGCTGTACAATTTCTGGTTTGAATATCCCTCGCTTTACGAGCTCGATTCCAACATTAATCTCAAGCTCATGACTAAATTTGTCAGGTAGTGACCTGTAAAGTATGTGCTTGAGATTCTTTTGTCTCCTTGACCGACAGACACGGACAGGGTAAATGTATGAGGGATAATTTGTGAACAAAATTCCTTAAAGCATCGTTGACAACGCTAGACTTTATTGGAACATAAAGACTATATCACTTGTATGGAGATGGTGTATTATACTAAAATTTAATTATTAACCATTTTGTTATAAATACATAAACTCTTTTTAATGTAAGATTTTGAAAACTGATTTATAATGCATTATATTGTATCTTAAGCAGCGTTACGCTCTAATTCGAAGCAACCACACCCATATAGAATTTTTCGACGATTTTATACGAGTTTTGATTTATTATTCACTTGGTTACGAACGTAGACAGTAGTTCATGAGAAATCAAACTGTATATTAACAAGTATCTATATCGGAAAACAAATAATATTAACTGAAGGTCATTTGTTACAATTTATTTTGATGTGTTATTTCTATTGAACACTTAAGACAAACATTTTGAGTAATAAACAAAATTGCTTGTATATAAATACGTTATACGAAAAGGTAATGTCAAAACACTCGTCACATTAGACAGAGAGACAAGCAGAACGTTCAGTAGAGATGGCGGGATCCCTTTTGTCTCTAGCTCTTTTATGTCTAGTACTTTTACAGGTAGGTGATTTTCAATAACAACGTACAGTAACAGAAGGCAAGTTAGTCACATGTGCATATGGTTCTTTACCCTTTAGTGATAGAATATCTAATCATTTTGCTTTCTACATTCATCTTATGGGTAATAGATACATCACTTACAATTCGTTTAAAATAATGCTACTCTATACTTGAAAAAATTTAAATCAACACCATTTCGTTTGTACAACATCAACTTTAAAAATCCTCAAGATATATTATTGTAATATAGTAAGAAACTCTTTTGTTTAATCAAACTACGTACGTTCATATTAAAATTTTGTGACTGTTATTAACTTTGAAAATTTTACCTTTTGGTTGTTTGAAAATCAAGTAGGGATCACTTTGTTTCAAGTAGTCATCTTGGGAACAATGTTGACCTCTTACAGAATTTGCAGATTCATAAAGGCATGAATACAACAGTTGTATAAACATTTTAATTACACTGCTCCACAAAACTTAAGCAACCCGAGAGAACGTGATATAAGCGACGTGTGGGGCCCATTCAGCACTGGTTAGTGGCATGCACATACACAGAGATGCGTCAGAGACACACAGGCAAGGCGAGCACACGTTCTATCGCATAAGCAGCACCGTTGCAAGCGCGGTGAACAAATTATGCTATGAGGCGTACACACAGCCCGGTAGTGTCCGAGGCTCCAAGCATTGGGTTAGTGGTTCTTGTGTGGGGTACACACCTTGCAATGACTGATAGACGACATTTGAGTGACTTTGACCGCAGGCGAATAATTGGGCGGTTGGAATTGGGTCGATCACAAGTGGAAGTGGCGGAGGAATTCAACGTGAACAAAAGCGTTGTGTCAAGGTTGTGGAGTCGCTTCCAAAATGGAGGTGAAATCAGTAGACGTCATGGAGGAGGCCGTCCGAAGAAGACGTCGGTCGTCGATGACGAATTTCTCACAATTTCTGCCAAACGTAAAAGTCAAGAGTCACGCCCTCAACTGGCCAATGAGTTGTTTCAGGCTACAGAACAACGCGTGAGTCGTGAAACTGTTCGTCGTCGGCTCAACAGAGCAGGACTGTATGCAGGAAGGCCTGTGCTGTGTGCGCCATTGAAAGTGGAGCACAAACGTGCGCGTTACACATGGTGTCAGGAACATGTTGCATAGGGAAACACCAGTGGGCGCGTGTCATGTTCTCCGATGAGTCGAGATTAAGTTTGTCGTCTGATTCTGGTCGGACTTTAATGTGGAGAGAGCCAGAAACACGCTATCGTCCAAACTTCACTGCTGAACGGCCGTCTATGGCGGTGGTTCCATTATGGTGTGGGGTGGAATTATGCTGAATGGGAAAATGGACCTCCATATTGTGCAACATGGCACTTTGACAGCACAACGGTACCGGGATTGAATCCTGAATACACATGTGCGCAATTTCCGCGGAGCATTTGGCTCAGACTTCCTGTTCATGGATGACAATGCCCGCCCACACCGTGCACATCTTGTTTCCGACTATCTGGAGAACGAAGACATTACGCGTATTGCATAACCTGCATATTCGCTGGACTTGAATCCCATCGAGCATGTGTGGGATGCTCTTGGACGGCGAATAGCGCAGCACAGTCCACCACCACGCACTCTCCCTGACCTGGGAACAGCTCTCCTCGAGGAGTGGCAACATCTGCCGCAAGACTTGATCAACACTCTGATTTGCAGCATGGAGGCCAGATGTCGTGCCTGTATAGCTGTTCGTGGTGGTCACACGCCATATTGACTGTCTATGCCCTCGCACAATCCAGCTTCACCTGTTGAGGTATTGTTGTGCTGAACTTTTTGGTCACTCTGTACATCCTAACTGTATTGTTCGTCTTCACTTGTGTTGCATTGTGCATCTGGACCGTCGGTTTGTTCATTATACTTGGTGCAGTGATAATGTCGTTTTATTTTCTGCCACTTTCTTCGAGTTGCTTAAGTTTTGTGGAGCAGTGTATATAATTTTTAATGCAACATTTATACAAGTCACAAAAATGTTGATACTCAATTGAAAATTCCTAATATTTATTCGACTGCAGTACAACGTAACAGAAATATTTTTCTTTTCAGCATCAATTTGTAAACGGTCTGTGGAGGTCACAAATAGGAACAGATGGACTCTCAGTTGTGCCTACCTTAAGTGAGAGAATTGAGATACCAGAAGCAAGACGTGAAATTGTAGCTCCGTATCCCTTGATTCGTTCTACATCCATCGCTTCTCGAATTCCAATAGCTGATGTGTTGGAAACTAATATTCCTAATGACTTAATTGTTCGGAACACAAGAGGAATTACTGTTCCAACTTACCCATCTACACTGCGTTCGCCTTTAGTTGTTGAAAGAGATTACATTACTCGATGCCTTGTGCGGGAACTAATTCCGTATATACTTGAGTACATTCCTACTTTGAGAAGACAATTGGGAGACGTTACTTCAGTGAATTGGTATGAACCACGACCTTAGAACTCCGATCGATATTATTGATTGTTTCTCACAACATTATTTGCATATTATGCGTATGTAAATGAAAGGCAAATAAAATAAATACAAGATACAAACTGAAATTATCATTTGTTGTCAAATAATGAAAATCTTGTTCTTTCTTTCTCGAGTCAGTAATGAAGTACATTTATTGCGTTTTGTTAACATGAAAATTTAGTACGAAGAGTGTATGCAAAACATAAGATCTTAGTACTTTTATTTACCTAGGGTGGTATTTTAGAGAGATGATTTTGTTTGAGGAGTTGCCTTCGCTTTGAAGATGGTAGGTATGTATACGTTAAGCACTTACTAGTCTCAATGTGCCTTTCAATATTTCATGATATATAAATTGGAGTTTCTTTCATTATTTTGTTGATATATACATTTCAGCTATTGACTGTTATTTATTTTAAGGATTCCGTTTTATTAATAGCAAACAACATTTATTTATTATGTGGATATGTAGAAAGAGGTTTCCAAATCACTTTTCTAGAAATCTTCTTTAGTTAAAGTTCCAACTGTATAAAAGCTATCATGAAATTCATTTCAGCATCTTGAAAATGGAAAGTGTATTGAACACTATTTAAGTTATTTTAGGAAATATTTCAATTAAACTAAGTAATAAGTAGTATAAAAATAATAATGTGTTTATTAATTGAGGTATAATGGGCATGTCAGCATGGAGGCTGTTTGTCCCAGTGGCGATCAACATCACGATCACGATAAAGAGAAACAGATCAAATATACAAAGCAACCACCTCAAAAAAGAATTAAACATCTAAAAGAATCGTTAAAATGATAAATATAGGAGACTATCAAACCTGTGGCAATAACAAGAAAGAGGAAATGATTATCAGTAACAATGAATAGTAGCAAAATAGAAAATGTATACAGCTATAACAATAAATATTAAAAGACAATAAAAATTCGTAAGCTAACGCTTGAGGCTAACTTTTTCATGTCTGCCAACTATCGTTCACTATGTAACCAGCAGGTCATCTTCCACCCTATCAGACTTCAAAGAAACTCCCGGTGGCATACAAAAGGGTTTGGATATTGCTTATTTCAGCGTAAGAAGCGTATCATTGAGCTGACGTATATACTGGCTAAATTTTAGACCGGTCATAAAAGGTGAGTAGCGATGAGCTTTAGTTCACCGAAGATCATAACTAGAGGAAACACGTTGGGTTTTGGGAGGTTCGCTAGTAGGCGCGACTGGGGTATGACTTTCTGCAGTTTTGTCGGGAACAAGATTAGTTTTAGCATCCCTAATGGAAACACGTATGATTTGGGAGGATGTGAATGGGGACAGAATTTCAGGACTTTGATTGAGAACAAGATCTGTTTGGGTGGAAACGTCGGAAGTCTGCGTTAGCACAGATTTACATGAAGTACCTGCAACATTGCCAAAGGACACAGAAAGTGTGGAAGGAATGCTTCCTTTTAAGCGACGCTTGGAATCGGCAGCAGAGATCTTGTCAACAATCATTAGCTCTCCGATACGTTTCTCGCGTTGAAAGATCAAACAAAATACTCGCCTTGCAGTTGAGTTTAGTTGCTGTACAGGGCTTCACACCATGTATACCCTGGTCTCAATCAGCACAAAGAGCAGCACTCGCATTTCAAGTGTTGACATTTGAAACAACGCAGATGAATTGGAATATAGGGACGGATCGTAAGTCGATAATGACTGACCTTCAGGTAGTCTGGAACTGTAGGTAAACAGAAAGTAAGAATTAGTGACAGAGAAGTAACAAGTTTACTTGACTAGAGAAGTAACAAGTTTACTTGACTTCTTACTTTTGATACGAGCTCTCTCTACAATATGTAGCTCTGATTCAATGTCCTCTTCGGTGGCGTTTAAGAGATCTCAACATGATATTACAGTGCGAGGGAGTTTCAGTAGATGATGCAGTTCTACCGACAAATACAGTGTCCAATGTTTGGCAAAATGAATAGTTTCGCTATTATTATACACGACTGTTTCCACTAATTAAGTGTCATTCTGTATTTTTCTGGTATCTTTAACCTCTCCGGCGTTATAAGTAATAACTCTATTAATGAGGAAAGAGGATAAGCCCTTAATAGCATTTGGACAATTTGCTTCAGCAATGGACTATTTGTTTCTTATGGTCAATTACTAAAAACTTATGGTCAATTACAGTCATCACGATACTTGTCTTTTCCGCACTATCTACAACATGAGAGTTTGTCTCATTCTCGTTTGGTTTGGGCTTTTTTGCGAAAGGGTGAGCGCGAACTGGAGTTTAAAATTTCAGTACCCATTAAAAGTTGGAATTAAATATTTATGTATAAGGCAAGTTGGGAGGAGAACTTAACACTAATTCATTGTCTATCCCTTCTAACATTCCATGTAGCGCACCGTCATCGTCGGGATCTGGCAGAGCTTAGAGGGCAGCTTGATTTCTTCATGCATCCATTAACCCTTCATCTGCATGTCGCATGCTCTCTCACTCGCTAATACCGCTACAGGACTCGCGGGTGATTGGTGGCAGTCTTGGAAAGTGGAGGGTACGTGGAGGTCTTACCCTATTTGGGGTGTACATACGCCTATTCCGTCCTGCTGTTGGGTTTGTCTAGTGTTGTGTAGTCCAGAGTCCAAGACTTTCAAAATATACAAATACTAAAAAATACTATTAAGATATGAAAAAGTAAAAAAATAATAAATAAAAGCATAAACAGAAAAAATCCGCATACTTTGTTCTCTGGTAGGTTATTGGCGTCTGTCTTTCGTAGGGTGGGTAATGTCAATAGTGCGGAAAAGTAGAACTGTGTATCCGAACATGTAACTGTAATTTCTTTTTCAATCAAGCAACATCTTCAGTTTGCGCATTGAGACCAAAGTTTGGTCAAATTGTCAGAAACCGTACTTTCTTGATACACACTGTATAAAATATAATTAACTTCTTATAGTTGCAATAGAGCAGTAAGTTTTCCATAGAAATGTAACAATATACATAAGAAAGGAAAATTGAAGTCGAATACTATCTTTCGTTCGCGCATTGAGGTTAAAATTTTACCAAATTCTCAAAAACCGAGAATCTGTGGAACATCTTACATAGAATACAGTTCACTTATTACTGAACGGAAATTTCTTCACGACCAAAGAACGCTAGGAGTTTATTTCATAGATAACGTTACAGGAAGGGAAAGTACAAGAATCAGGATAGTAAGAGACAGAAAGCTGCAACTCCTACTGTTTAGAACCAAGGTGACATTACATCTTCTGAGATTTGTACGAGGAGGATACGGAGACTGTTAAACACTGCACTGAAGGCAACACACAAGGAGAATGTTCACCAGCACAATCGCAAATGCGATTGAAACTGACTGCTACAGCTTCAAGTAAGTGGTAACTTCGGTTTATTCTACAGAGCGATTGCAGAAGATGATTTCAGTGTCTTACAAGGTTTAATTACAGAATCGGACACTTCAATGTACACGTAAATCCGAAGCGTAGGCAAACTGAAAGTAAGACTTCATACTTATTATTGACGGAGTAGCAATTACTTCACCTGACATTTTACATTTGATGCGAGCTACCTCTACAACATTAGGTGAGCCAGCTCCGATTTGATCTCTTTATCAGTGACATTTAGAAGGTCCTAACATGATATCATACGCGAGAGACGTTCAGTATACGATGGTGTTCTACCAATAAATTAACTGCTCCAATGATAGTCAAATTAACTACCTTCGATATTTGCTTCTCTTCGGCCGTTTCCACCAATTAAATGTAATTCCGTAATTTCTTGATATTTTTAACCTGTCCCGCGTTATAAGTGATAATTGTACAGAGTGTCCAATATACAATGCAACCCGGAGTTTGGGATACTAGAACTTTTGAACCTGCAGCGAGACACAAATAATGGTTATACCAAAATGAAGCCTTCATCATGCGTATATTTTTAAACTAGGATGCAACGATTGAAGTACATTAGGTACCACAAAGTGTTGCCAGATGTAACCAAAGGTGTAAATATATATATATATATATATATATATATATATATATATATATATATATATATATATATATATATATATATATATATATTTGCAAAACATGTAAATTGACTCATAACTCATACGTACGGATGTTCTGTCATTAATTTTCAGTTTGGTTAGTTGGAGTAGCTTGGAAACTATGGAGCAGAAAAAAGTTTTTCATTTCCACCGATAACTAATCGGATGAGGCCTCTGTAAGGGGGAACTAGGAAAATCGTAGTTTTCATGAATTAACACTCTGAATTGGCAACTCTGCTGATGTTTCAGTGCATCAAAAGGTGTGTTAAAGATCTGTCTACATTATGCAATTCCTGTAAACAATAAAAATGAAACTTTTAAAGTATCATAAAAAACTTTAACTTACATGCACCCGGCAACACTGCTATTAATTTCTATGGGGCTTCTTAAAGCAAGAGGTATACAAGAACAATCCCCGAACTATACAAGACCTGGGAACGAACATTCGCAGTACCATTGGTGACATTAACACTTCTATTCTTCGTAAAGTTGCTGCCAACATGGTGAAACGTGTGAATCTGTGTTTGAATCAAAACAGGGAGTACTTCCAGCATATGTTGTAGAGCTGATAACTCTTTGCGGGGTAGTAGCAGTGTTGCCGGGTGCATATAAGTAACAGTTTTATCATGATAATTTCAAAGTTTCTTTTTCGTTCTTCTGAGGAATTGCATAATGTAGACAGACCGTTAACACACCTTTTGATGCACTGAAACATCAGCAGAGTTGCCGATTCAGAGTGTTAATTTATGAAAACTACGATTTTTCTATTCCGGGTTGCATTGCATATTGGACACCCTGTATTGATAAAGAAAGTGGACAAGCCCTTAATAGCACTCGGAAGATTTGCTTCAGCATTGCCACTATCAATATCTTTACCTTTAATTACAAGCTAGTGGACTACAGGCATCACGATACTTGACTTTTCCATTCTATCTACAACTTCACAGCATATCTTGTTCTGTTTGTGCTTTTCTCGATAGGGTGAACCCGAATCTGAGTTTATATCTTGTAGTACCCAGAATTGAGAAAGAATTAGCATTAAATATACATTTATAAAGAGAAAATGTCCGCAACTTCACACACTTGCGAGAGTTTACGCTACTCCCTTGCTTATCTCGTTAGCAATCCCTCACCGTAGGATCAGCACGGGGCCGATGCGATCAAGGAGAATGGGTGGAGGTGAAATAAAACCATTCTCGTTGACGGAAACGCATGGTCTCAGGAAGAGAAGTAATCTAAAAGAAACAAATAACGTTGGAAATAAAAGAAACCATCTTTCGAACCAAAAACAGTCCCACCAGCCTGCAAGACAACAATAAGTGCGAATTCTTCTTTTTACTTTTTTGTTTTAAAGTTTTTTGTATTTTTTTTTTTTTTTTACTTTTTAAAAACCTCAACACCGGGCAACACAAACATTTGACTCACGCAACAGCAGTTCGGGATGTGTGCATATTTTCTCCAGACGGAGCAAGACGCCCTAGGGTCATCCTCTTCACAAGATTTTCACCGACTACTAGTACGTCCGGTAGCGATATTCACAGTTAAGAGGACATGCAAAACATGGGTGTGAGGGGTGTTTTATAAATGAGAAATGAAACAGCCATCTCATTATCAGCTCTATCCCGTCCTTCCGATGAAGATGGAGGGAGTCTGCAAATAAAAAGTAGCAATATCACGTGCACACCACATGAAGTTGTTTGGCTTATATAGCATATTACTTCCTCAACTATTGATTGTTTACTGATCGATTGTGAGCGATTGATTATGGGAAATTTAATTGGGGAGCCAGTAGAGCCGATATTTGTCCCCGTTGAAACCGGAAATGGTATTGAATTTGTACCACTTTCAGTTTTAGTAAAGATATTAGAGTGGAATTGTAGTATATTCTTGGGACGCTTAATAAGCACAGCTTGTTTCTATCTTAATACCGTTCCTACATTACCGTTACCATTACCATTAAAACTGGAAGTGTTGATATTCTGTCACTTCTAGTTTTAACAGAGAGATTAGAATGGATATGAAATATAGTCTTGGAAAGCTGAATTAATTACAGAAACCATTCTCAATACATGCTACTATTTTTACTCTATAAAGATCAACGTTACAGATTTTGGACATTTCTATTTGGAATAGGGGGCTAAGAGAGAAGATTTCACCACTTCTTAGAATGCTTACGAGATAGCAATAACTACTTCTCACTGTATTTTATTTTTTTTTTAAATTTGTGTGACTCAATATTGAAAAACTATAGTACACATCTACTGCTTTCGATTCTTGCAGACAGTTAAGGATGAAGATGAAACGTGTTCTTGGAATGAGTAATCAAATGCAGAGATCCATTTCTCGATATTACTGATTTTGCTCTATATTGAAAACGTGAAAACAGGAAGTGATAAATTTTTACTAATTCCCGTTTGAATATCGCCTTTGTAAACTAACTAAATTCCAACTTTAATACTCTATATCCTGAAAAATGTAGTAATGACCTATAAACTAGTTCTCTAGATCTTTTTGTCTTGGAACGACAGACAGGGGCAGAATAAATGTGTAAGAGAAGGTTTTCAAACCAAATTTCTTAAAAATTAAAAAAGGCGTCTTTGACAACGTTAGATTTTACTGAATCATATAGTAAACACTGTATTATATCTTCGGGTAAAGTGTACTATAATAAATTTATTAATTCACGATCTCAGCATAAATAATTAATAAACACTTTTGAATGTAAGTGTTTTCTGAAATGAATCATATTGCATTAAACAGGAATTTAAACAGTGTTTCTGTCTCTTTCGGGCAAGCATACACACTTTGAGTGAAATAGGAGAAGATTTTAACCGAATTTCGATTCATTATTTACTTGGTTACGAACGTGCACAGTAGTTCATGAGATATCAAACTGTAAATTTACAAATATCTATTTCAGAAAACAAATAATATTAACTGAAGGTCATTTGTTACGATTATTT
Source organism: Thermobia domestica (assembly GCF_964235325.1). NCBI lineage: Eukaryota > Metazoa > Arthropoda > Insecta > Zygentoma > Lepismatidae > Thermobia > Thermobia domestica. Next base: position 113,046,834 of record NC_137461.1, on the reverse strand, counting down.
TGATGTAAACCGTTGTTTCTATTGAACTGTTAACACAAATATTTTCAGTAATCAACAACTTTGCTTCTATATAAATATGTTATGAGAACAGGTGATGTCAAACCACTAATCACATTAAGAAGAGAGACAAGCAGAACATTCAGTAGAAATGGCAGGAACTCTTTTCTCTCTTGTTCCATTATGCCTGGTACTACTTCAACAGGTAGGAGATTTGTGGAAAACGATGTACAGTAACAGAAGACAGCTTTGTCATATGTGTATATGCGCATTATTAACATAAGTAATTTACATACATTTGTTTCAATAATTTCTTTTGTTTGCCCCTTTGTGGTCTTATCAACACATTACTTTGCATTCTGCTTTCTATATTCTTCGTGTAAGTAATAGAAATAACACTCAACATATGGCTAAATCGTTGCTACTATAGAATTGTGGAAAACAATTAAATTAATGCTATTCAATATTAATTTAATACGTTTAAAGAACATATTGTTGAATTATAGTAGGAGATAGTTTTGCTTTATAGAGATACGTAAGTTAATACCAAAATTAGTTACTAAATATAGTAACATTTTTTTTTCTTTTGGGTGATTGAAATTAGGTCGAGACCACGGTTGCTTGTATTAAGTAGCGAGCTTTTGAAAAATATTGATATCTTACAGAATCTTTAGATTTAATAAAACATGAACACTACAATATGACATTATTTACATTTTGATTTGAAATTTTAATAGTAAATTTATATAACATATAGTACATTAAAATGTCCATACTCAACTGAAATTTCTAATATTTATTCGAGTGCAATATGATTTAACATAATACTTTTTTTTTTTGTTTGTTTTAGAATCAATTTGTGAATGGTCTATGGAGATCACAAGTAGCATCTGACCGTCTCTCAGTTGTGCCTACCTTAAATGAGAGAATTGGAGTACCAATAGCAAGACGTGATATTGTATCTCCTTATCCCTTGATTCGTTCTACATCCATCGCATCTCAACTTCCACTTACTGACGTATTGGAAAGTAGTATTCCTAACGACTTACGTGTTCGGAACACACGAAGAATAGGTGTTCCAACTTACCCATCTACACTGCGTTCGCCTTTAGGTATTGAAAGAGATTACATTACTCGATGCCTTGTACGGGAACTAATTCCCTACTTGCTTGAGTACATCCCTACATTGAGAAGACAGTTGGGAGAAAGTACAGCAGTGAATTGGTATGAACGCCGACCCTCGAACTCTGGGCCTTACTATTGAATGTTTCGCACGATATTTTTTACATAATACATACATAAAAGACAAATAAAGTAATTATAAATTACGATTTGAAATTATCATTTGTTGTCAAAAACATCAAATTACCTTTCCTTTTACTTTTGACATTAATGGTCAAGTAAAGCTGTCAAATTTTCCTAATACGTAAATTTACTAAAATGCAATCAATGTACTGAAAGCATGATATTTTAATGTTTACATTAATCTAATCGGATTCCTTAGAGCCTATTTTATTGTAATGGAATTCACCTCGCTTTGAGCACTAGTAATTGTAGATATGTAACTTGCTAACCTCATAACATCTTATTACTATTTTATAAAAGCTACGCTTTTTTTTTTTAACTATTCTCATGATAAGTATATACCTACTGATCATTATTACTTTCAACGATCCCATTTCTGTTAGAAGTAATTACAAGCATTTCATCTTATGTACTGTACATATACAGATGAAGCTACGTGCCACTTGCTTACAAAATATTAATCTTTTTAATTAAAGTTTCCATTTTAGATAATGATTGAATTTAAAACAACACATTCGTAATTGTGCTTTCTATGCAAATTAAAGGATAGTGAATGCATTAGAGTTATTCCAAAAAATGAAAAAAAATATGTCCGTGACGTCAGAAAAAAATGACCTTAAAATGGATCTTGGAAGTACTGCTCATGCCAATAGTAAACGTGCCTTATCTTGGATGCATTTCTAATTGCGCTTTTTATACCGTTTTAAGATCCTGATTTCAATATAACTATTTTTAAGCACACATCAGCATGAGATAACTAGGAGAGTGATCTAGGAAAGTAAGTTCAGGATGTAAATAAATATATAAGTTATTCCACTTTTCTCGTAACTCAATCGGAGGATATGGTTTAAAATTCCGTCAGGTTCACCACCCTCAAATTAGTATAAGAATCACACTTTGAAGTTCAAGGATACTAACTTCTATATAAATATCTCCAACCAACTTCGTATTCGATGTTGAATAGTAGACATTGATGGTCTATACTGTACTTTCGCTACAGACAATACTTCTATTTTTTATACTTAAAAATAAATATTCATGTTATTTATGTGTTAAATATTTGATTTTAGTGCTAATTCTTGAGTTAAATTACTATAAATATAAATTGTCGAATATAAAATTAATTTACGAATATTCTATCATTTAAAATTCAGTTATGACTCTCGATTAGTTTGTTGGTTGTTTGGAGTTTAGCGTCCCTTTTCAGCTCCAAGGCTACATAAGACTTGAACCTAGAATCTAAAGTGGAATCAGAACTACTTATATGCATTCCAGTTTCAAGGCACAAGCACATGTTTGCCAAGTTTTGAAACTGGAAATACCCGACACCCTCTTGTAGTACGTAGACATCATCGCTCGTCAAAACTGTGAACAATCTGAAAGTGCTTACTTCACATAAAATTAAGCAATTCGGAGTTCAAATTTAATAACTTTCGTTATTTTTGAAGCATTTATTAAACTTATTTATTCCACTTTTGGATGAATCTGCATATGTAATTTTATAGTCTACTATCAATAATACATGGTACTTAAAACAGAAAAACAAATATAATTGGCAATATTCTTGCGGCGTGCACAAAATAAGTCTTACCAGCTTCACGGGGGCTGGTAATGTCTTCTAATGCCTAGATACTTTTACTGGATCTGGACGCATTATTTAATTGGAAGATGTATCCGGGGATGAAGCAGTACTAGCTGCGCTCTTGAAAATGTACTTTTGTTGACCTTTAGCAGTTTTAATAAGTTCGATAAATTTTCCTGGCTTTAAGTCTTCATCAAAGTCCACGCACGACAGGTCGATATCAAATGGAATTATAAGCTCTGTTTTAACCATGTTCATCGTCAAACGATTCCTTTCGTCACTCCAAAATAATCTAAACAAAACAGAGAATAGACCTAGTAGGAGAAAAAATTACCGGATATTTAAGTCCGGTTTTGAGGTCGTACAGGAAAACCGGACAAGGAGATCAAATTGAACTTTTCAGTAAAATACCGGACGGTTGGCAACCCTACACTCGCAGAGGAACTCGAACCCAATATTTTGTGCACCAAAAATGGGCTATTGCTACTAACTAGAGAAATCCATCTCGAAGTGAACATAAATAATATAAAATAAATCCTGATAAACTGAGACAGAATGGAGAACCTTTATTATTATTATTATTATTATTATTATTATTATTATTATTATTATTATTATTATTATTATTATTACTATTATTATTATTATTTGGTGCAAAACGAGACGAAACAAACAATTGAATTTATACAACGCTTGAATTTCTACAACCTATACAACGCTTAACTTTACAAAGGCTATAGCTTACCAAATATCGTATGAATAATAAAATAAACTATAAATAATAAAACAAATAGTAAAAAAGATCACGCTGGAGGTTTCAATTTCGTACAACAGATGTCGACCGCTGTAAGATGTTTGGTGCTTCTAACGGTACAATGAATAACTTCTATAACCTTTATTTAAATAGTAAAAAAATGGGATATGAATAGGAACCATTATCCGTGATATTTTTAAAGGATTGATTTCAAAACTAATTTGGTCTAGATACTCTTTCTAGCTACCACAGGCTGCAATGGCTCAGTTGTGGTGCGTTCAGTTTTGGTGCATGGGGTCCTTAGTTCGATTCCAGACTAAGCCATGTGAACTTTGTGGTGGACAAACACTGTGTGTGTGTGGGTTTTCTCGGGGTTCTCTCGTTTCCTCCCACTATCTTCATTCCACGATTTCATTCATTTCTTCATTTCTCATCGTCACCGTTTCTTTTAACCTAGCCGCCATAATTCTGGGACGTAAACCTTAAAGATTTTTGCTCGAGCTACCGGTGACTAGAAGAAAAATCATGGCATCAAAATCGACCAGGTTGTTAGATCGTATTTGAACACCAACAATTACTATCTAATCGCCACGCGTAGTGACGTAATATGCAGCACAATTTTGTAATAAAAGTTTACAAGTTGCTTCTCCCCTCCTCCATGGAAGCAAAATTGAACGGAATTGGGAATGATCTGATCGTCATTAGGTCGCGTTTGATCGTCAATAATCAAAGTTTGATTGGTACAAGTAGTGACATAATACATTATTTATAGAAGGAACTAATAAGTAAACCTGTCAGCTTTCCCTCCATCCAAGCAAAATTGATCGAAATTATACTAGACAGTTCGATCGCAAGTTGTCAGCGTTTGATCGCAACGCTAAGGACGTAATACCCTTTTTTTTTGAAGAGGTAGTTAACAAGTTAACCTGTTCACCCCATGAAAGAAAAATTGGACGGAATTGAGTCAGATCGACGATCGTAGTGTGATTGCCTTTCATCACAATCAGCGTTTTGGACTGCCACTCGTGATGATGTAAAAAGCACAATTTTTAAAAAGGTAACAAGTTAACCTATTAGCCTTCCGTGTGCGTAATAGACCGGAATTGAGCCTGATTCTTTAATTGTTGTTTGATCGCGTTTAATCGCGGATAATCATCTCTGGATAACCACACATGCTTACGCTATACTCATAACGTAGACAAATAATAAAAGCTATTAGCCTTACTTAAGCGTAACTGATCAGAGTCGAGTCAGTTTGTTTGATCGTGTATGCGTATTACGTCACTACTCGTGACGATCAAAAGGTAATTGTTAGCAATGAAATGACGATCAGACGATTTAGTCCAATTGCAACCAATTTTGCTTCCATAGGGGCTAACAGGTGGCCTGGTATCTGGCTACTATTAAAAAAAAAAAAAGAAAAAGAAAGAGAATACAAAAATCCGTTTTCGTTCATGAGTTTCGTGTGGAGAAACGTACGTAAGTTCTAACATTTCAATCTTATAAGACCTATTTAGTTGATTTTAATAAACTTGAAACGTCTCAGGTAAGCAGCAGACAGCCCTTTTATGAGAAATATCCGCTAATTACATCAAGTCCTAGTCGGGAAGTCTAAGAGAAACGAACTTTCGGGTGAACTAAGAGAGAATAATTTAAAACAGGGTCTTCATAAGATCGCTGATAATATCTCAAAGTTGGTTTGGTTTAGCACAGGTAATAATCAATGAAAAATATTTATTTCTGTGGCTTTAAACACTCGCGATCTTCAAACAAAAGCGCTATTTATTATCATCTGTGTGAATCTACGAACTGATATTAACAGTGTATGCTTTGTTCTTTCTACACTAATTCAACCTCTGTTGCCCAAAATAAGGTAGAAATATCTACAGGGTTTGTCCGGAAAGTAATAGGACTGAGTCCATTAAAAAAAAAAAATATTGAGCCAATCGTTACAATTCTTTAAAAACTTTTAAAATAGGCTCTTTCTGCGTCAATGCAGCGCTGCCAGCGCGATTTCCAAGCATTGAAGACGTCACGGAAGTCATTCTCCGGAATAGCCTTGAGAGCCGCGGTGCAAGCTGCTTGGATCCCCTCTGTCGTCTCAAAATGCTTGCCTTTCATCGTGCGTTTCAGGCGAGGAAACAAAAAGAAGTCCGGGGGGCCACATTTGGGCTGTAGGGCGGCTGCGGAAGCGTTGGGATGCCGGCCTTGGTCATGTAGCTGTTCACAAGAAAGGTGGTATGAGCCGGGGCGTTGTCGTGGTGGAGCTTCCAGTCGGCTCCGATGTCTGGTCGGACCCGATTGACCCTTCGTTTGAGTCTCTTGATCACTTCCACGTAAAACTTGGCGTTGACGATTTGTCCACGAGGAACAAATTCATGGTGGACGATGCCTTTGATGTCAAAAATGACAATGAGCATCGTTTTCACTTTGGATTTGCTCATTCTTCCCTTTTTTGGACGAGGAGACGCCGGCGTTTGCCGCTCGGAAGATTGCCTCTTTGTCTCGGGATCATACTCAAAGATCCATGATTCGTCACCTGTGATTACGTTATTCAAAAATTGGGGGTCATTTTCACACATGTTCAAATTTTCTTGGCACAATTCCACTCGCCGCAATTTCTGGTCGTCAGTGAGCACTTTTGGGGCAATCTTCGTGCACACCTTGCGCATGTTCAAATGCTCCGTCACAATTTCATGAACCACAGTTTTTGGTAAATTTAATATCTGGGCAATTAAACGAATACTTAGTCGACGGTCTGAGTTCAAAACTTCGCGCACACGAGTCACATTGTCGGTGTTTGTCGAAGTCGAAGGTCTTCCAGCACGGTCTTCATCGGTGACCTCTTCCCGGCCCTCCGAAAAGGCCTTGTGCCACCGAAACACACCACTTCTTGCTAAAGCATCATCTGGGTAAGCCTGCTTGATCATATCAAACGTCTCTGTCGCAGATTTACCGAGTTTAACACAGAATTTAATCGCGTACCTCTGCTCTAACGAACGCTGCATGTTCGGCTTGCACCACTCACAGAAACACGTCGCGCGAAAAAGCCTGTCCTGACTCTCCGTGTGCTCGGAGACAACTGACCAGCCGCTCGTTCGTTAGCTAGGAACGCTCTCTACCGGATCCAGCCGGTGCGCGCACGCTCCGAAGTACAGTCATGGCGGAATAAAATCAGTCCTATTACTTCCTGGACAAACCCTGTATGTTAAAGGAGTTTGGTTTACCAAAACTCCTTTATGTATTTAGCATGTATGTCTGTTCGTCCGTTCGGGAGATGAAAAAATCTAAAGAACTACTTGGTGGATCACCATCAATTTTATCCAGGATATAGAGAATGAAAAATTAGAAACCAAGTTCATTGATGGACGTCTTATTGAAACCGGAAGTGGTAGAAATCAACTATTTCGACAGTTCAACAGCCCGTTTTGATTGGTCACTATAGAATAAACGAAATCAACAGTTCGTTTTGATTGGTCACTATAAAATAAAAACAGTTGAGAATGCTCCAAAAGCATTATCAGAACGGACTTAAAGAGAATTAATTTTTCTTATTAACTTGTACAGGTTGTATATCGTTTGTTTTATGTACTTTATTATTATACTCATTAAACAATTCTTGTAATATATCTAGTCATTCGTAATTCCCTTGAGTAATAAATTTTCTCTACGTGTTTTTTTTAAAGAGTTTTGTTAAAACATTCTAGGATATTGTTTTACGAAGACACATGCCTAAAATGAAGGATGGAGGACTCAAAATTGAAAAATTCCCGAAATATCTCTATGACTTACGGTTCGGGAGATATAGCTGCTTAAATCTCCCGCAATTCCAACGTTTTTGACCATTATCTGTGGAACGATAAAAGTGACGCAAAAAATTCCATCACTTTCTCAGATAGTTTTTGATGCTCTATCTAATAGAGGGCTCAAAATTGAAATACTCGCAAATAACAGAAAGGCAGACAGACAGACAGATAGACAGACACACACACACACACACACACACACACACACACACACACCGGACGTCGAGAATTCACTAACGAACTTTTTGTTTGTTGAATAGTCATATATAGCGAGAAGTGGTTTTCTGCATTCAATTAAGTGTCCCATTCCCATTCTTAATTCCCCATTGAAACCGGAAGTGATAGAAGTCCACTGCAACTTCCTGTTTCAAAATTGATCTACAAAGAGCAATCACAATAAAAGGCAACAGGAAGCGTTTTATGAAGTAAATTCAGATTAAATATATATTCTTCTTTCTTAACCCTCTATTGATTCTAGAGGTGGTAATAGATAGCGAGAAGCGATTTCTACAATTAATGAAACACCCCAAGAATATATTCCATCTCTATTCTAATCTCTCCACTAAAACAAGAAATGGTAGAAATCTACTACCACTTCCGTTTATCACATCATACAAACCAAATTCCTTCACGTGATGTACGTGGTACTTATATTTAATTAAGACTGATATACCTTTCAAGATAATAATGTTTATTTTTAAAAGGAAAGTCTTGTTATTATATAATAGCCTATTAATTTTCCTTTTTTAAAATATTAATTGAAAATAGTAATAACTTTACATTATCAACTCTGCTTTCGATTGCAAATTATTACTCAATTAGCAAGCACGCTTGGGATTCCAATGTTGTCTCACAATCCCCAAGTATCAAATACACGAGGAATAGTTAACTAAATTTACAATCACATTTTAAAAATAATATTATTAAGCGAATACAAAGTAGTGTAATGTAATGAAGTTTTAAAAATATGTTCGCATAATTATGAAAGTAATGATTTTTTAAAAATTGATGTTTAGGTGTCTTCTAAATTTTCTTTATGTAGGTATTGAAGGTGGTGAGAGCAACATCAGGGTTTACATTTCTCAAGTGCATAGTGAGAAGAAAGTTTATTTGGATCTTGTATCAGAGTTGGTTGGAATGAATAATATATATTTACTTTGAAGTACATTTCAATAATTGTTAAAAGTAAAATTTCATCCTTTACCAATCGAGCTAAATGCACAAGTTCTAGACTAGACTATCATAAAATGGAGGTATGCTTATACTTTTAAAATTGTTAATGATGTTACATAATGTTACGCGGTGGCTTAGTGGTAGAGCGTTTACCTCTAGTGCAAGGGTTCTTGGTTCGATCCCAACCCGAGCCAAGTGAGCTTTGTGATGGACAAACACCAGGTGCGTGGGTTTTCTCGGGAATCTCCCGTTTCCTTCCACTTTCTTCATTCCACCATTTCATTCATTTCTCATCATCACTTTCTTCTTCAGCCTAGCTGGCATAATAGTGGAACGTAAAACAAAGATATCATTTAATTTTGTTAGAATATTTTTAAGTGATGAGCACAAACGATAAAATATTAATAATATTCAATGCACAAATAATGAGAAGTACAAATAATAAATATCTTTCGCTTTTGAAATTATAATGTAAAGATAACAAAAATGAGATACTATTAAAATTTCGTGAAATCCTTCCAAGCATCAACAATACTTATCACAAACTATAAACATAGCTTTCTCTTGAATGCAACGTACTAATGATAGTTGCGAAATACGTGTACTTGCATTATTTCAAGGATACATAAGAAATATTTTCAAGGATTAACCTTATTATTTTCCCGTTCAGTGTTTCATATCAATTATGATTATTGCAATATTTTGTTGTAGGTATAGTATTTCAACTAATAAGATCATTACCCAGTATTTTCATTCCAGGCATGGAGTCTATTAAAGATTTATCGTAGAAGTGAATAACAAACAATAAACCTATTAAACATTGGAAACAATAAACATGACCATGGATGTTTGAATTGTTTAGATAAGATTGTGGAATGTGGAAATGTATTCAAAAGTGTCAACATGTGATGATTGTTTACTGTCAGGTTATAATAAAAAGGGAAAAATAAGTTGGAGAGATCAGAACACTCTATAGCTTTTGCAAGTGAAGAAGCTTAAGAGCTTAGTTACAGGAAACAATGATTGGATCAAAGATAACCATACTTGTGTTAGGAGTTCTTTCCTCTCTTCTGGTAAGCAACATAGTTTTAAAGTTAATAGGCTTTTATTTTGAGCTTAGCTGATATGAGCTCGAAAGGAAAATGTTTCCTTTGGTATGTGTATGTTTCCATGACTTGCTTATCTATAATGAAAACTGCCTTAGTATCTACAAGAAAAAAAAAATAGTTTTCTAAAATACATTGCATTTAGTCCGAATAAAAACCACATTATTGTAAAGCATATTAAATATCCTAAATAACTGGCTCTGTTAAGAGAAGTGTCTTTTCTTCTTTTTAGAAAAGGAATAATTGTAATCTTATTGTGTTACACTATTTAGAATTTGAATTAGCATAGCGTATAAAAGTCAACACATATCATTAGTTTGAAATTATTTTAGGTAATTGTAGGGAAAAGACCGCATGCTATTGATTTTTTAGCGTCACTTCTTTATTCTCGGCCAACACCAGGTACTTCAGTTAGACAAATTTTAAGAGCTATAACATTGCTTAACAAGATTCTATTTTCGAATAATGTAGAACACAATGTTCATAGATGTAATGTTAAATCGTGCTTCTGTTCGTTTCCACCTAATATGTATCATTGTTCCCGCCATAAAAATTTTCACCTGTAGTATAAGATGGCAAGTTAAATGAAAGTTTAATACTAAGAATTTGGTTGTTTGGTGCTCAATCTAAAGTCTGATTTCCGGTACATGCGCAACGAAAGTTTTTCGGTGTTCGTCCACCATCTAAAGAAATTTTACAGACGCTGGAATTACGAGAGAGCAAATTTCTGTGCAACATGCCAGAATTCTGGCGATAGAGAAATGATGTGCTGACCACACACCATCCAATTAGGAACAGGTGATTTGTTGTAGATTTTTCGGAATTACATTGTTACCAAGTTCTGTCCTAGTGTAGTTTATTTTAGTTCTGTAGACGTAATAAAGACATTTTAATGGCTTGTTTCTCAAGACAACCAAGCGCAACTTAAACTGAACACTGAATATGATTACTAGAATCACGTTAGTGAACCTTATATTATTGTAATGTTTATACGTCCGTCCGTTAATTATTTCATGCGATAAATCTTGAAACAAAGCGAACTTTCAAATTCTGTTTTGTGCAATAGACAACTCTTTATGGGTAATGATGACTAACGGTGGATATCCATATAATACACATAAAGATATGTGCTGACGTCATTGTAGTTTTTTTCTTGTAAAATGTTCTTGAGGTTAAAAGATTTTTTCGTTAAACTTAAAAAAGTATTAGTGAGTTAAAATTCCCATATACTTAGGAAATGAGAAGGTATATAAAATCTAGGTTATTGTTGTTGTTTAGCATTAGTTCAGCTTCAAATATAAGATTCAGTCATGAATGTAAGCTTCGTATGATCCTTTTTCCTATCTTTACCAGAGTTTGTTAAATATAATAGTTAAAAATTTATTTTCTGCATATAATTTTATTATTAATAACTTCTTTCACTTTTAAAACTTCATAGAATTAGAAATCACAGAGCCACACACGAAAAAACAAAAGTTCTGTGTACCGACTCGAGGGTATAGATTCGATGTATTTTGTTAAGCTGAATCCATATTTCGATACCCATAATGATCGATTGTGTCTTTTTTTTATGAGCTGAAAACTTTAGTGATTTTGGATGGAGAATATACACGTAAAACAGCCATACAAAAAAAAGTTCTGTAAAGCGGATTCCAGGGTATGGATTCGTTGTATTTCGTTGCGACGAATCCAAATTTGGAAACCCCAGGACGATTGAGCGTGTCAACTTTATGGGCGAAAAACTTGAGCGAGTTTGGATAGAAAGGAAACACGTTTTTCGACCATAAAATTGACACGTTCAATCATCCTGGGGTTTCCAAATTTGGGCTGTTTTACGTGTATATTGGATGGTGGGAGATGGAGAGATGGAAAAGGAAAATTACTGGGTAAGTTAAACATTGTGTTTTGTTCAATAAAATTGTTGTAGATATCCGGGACATTCGATTCGCATTTTTGTTCTCTTAACTCTGTGCGCACATCAACGATTACGGGAAGAGAACAATTATCAACTAAACGTCTTTCTAATTTTCTGTCTGAAAAGTAGTTTATTTTTCAAAGAAATAACTGAAGATGTCCTTTCAAACTGATTTATTATTGCTTCTAATAATTGTTACAGATGCAGCAGTGTGTAGCAGGATGTGGTGAGGACGATCAGGTGCATGGTTCATTGTATGAGGGCTATAACCCACGATCACTTCCAGAACTTGTACTTCCTCGAGTTCATCGTTCTGCCGTACTTGATACTGAAGTAAACAACGGCCTTGGGAATCTAAGAATAAGAGAACGTCTTGGTTCTCCACTCGGAAGTTTAGGACTAACGGGAAGAGTCAGTTCACCATTGTCACAAGTAAGTAAGATGTATTACGTTGTATTGTAGGTCTAAATTATTGATTTGATACCTGCTAGCGCGATGGCAGGAAGAGTACTTATCTCTTGTGAGAAACATTACTAATTCAATCTGTAACTTTGTGGTGTTTAATACTGTTTTGCGCAAACTACAAAATACAATTTCAAAACCATAATCCTATCATATAGCTTAGCTTCAGCTATCTCAAAATAGCAGTACGTGAGAAATTTTTACATTATTTTTATCACATAATAGTTACACACTGAAGAAAGCAATGAAGGGTTTGAATTGACATAATTTTACGTTTCTTGCAGTCTTGTTCTAAAACTAATGTTCTAGGGTCTAGAATCTCTCAATATGTGCATTGATTTACATTAATGATAATAGCTAATAGATTAATGACAATAGAATAGAAGTGCCGCATTAAAGTAGTGAAAGCCAAGGTGGTGAACGCAAAATTTCGTGGACCCTGGTGAGCCTAACAAGTCCCAATGCCATTTTGGCCATCCTATTCTTCACTCTTCTGCTTGTTACCTCACGTAACTTTGGAAATTTTTGAGATGCTTAACTAACATCGAAGTATTTGTAAGTCGCCCGAAAAAAGGAATCATTTAGTTCACGCTTGTTAACACTTGGGTACATAAGAGCACTTCTTCCCAAACTAATATATGGTAGCTCGTATGAGAATTTAGAAGTTAAAAAATCAAGCTTAAAGCCAGTGAGTAAATTTGAGAATGATCAAGCGAAAGAAGGACCCACATAGAGTTTTCTGAACCTACATACCATATTTTGTGCAATAATGTGTGGAGTTATTGATTTCCTATAAGTATGTAATTAGAAAAATCGGGTAAATCTGACTTACTTCATAGTATATATGAGACAAGGTGAAGTAATTGTACTACGTTCGGTACAAACACAATTAAAAGAAATACTTGAAACATGCAAATCCCTTTACTCTTGCTCGGAGGGGCCGCGATAGCTTAGTGGTAGAGCTTTCACTTCTACTGCCTAGGATCCTTGGTTCGATCCCAACTCGCACCAAGTGAGCTTTGTGGTGGACAAACACCATGTGCGTGGGTTTTCTCGAGGTTCTTCCGTTTCCTCACGCTTTTTTCATTCTACCATTTCATTCATTTCTCATCATCACCGTCTGAAAACTGAAAGATTTCATTTCTTGCTCGAATAACTTAACGCAAATTAGAAGATAATTGGAATTTTTGAAATCTCCATCCGAAAGTTGACCCTGAATCCAGCGATACACATGTTATGTATCTCTCTCGTGAGCGCATTATATTGAATTTATCCATATTTTCTTACCTATTCTAAGGAAAGTTACATTCAAACTTCATGGTGGGTTGAAATGGGCGTACCCTGTTAATAGAAAATCCATGATGTCATGTGATTCTTTTTATAGAGAAAGACATAATAGTAGTTGAAATTTCTCTCCTTCAATTCATTAAAATTGAAATTTCAAAATTTGTTACAAGTGATGGCATTAGTTAAAAAAAAAAAAAAAAAAAAAAACACACTCATACCAAGTTCGTGACTTTATGCCCAACGTTTGAATTGTAACATAATAATAGTTTCACTTTTCCTTTTTCCCACTCGATAGGACTGGAATTTAAAAGAGGCAAGTAAAAGATATATTCGTATTGTGCAAGATTTGAACTGAAACATGAAATAATAGCTGCATTTCTCCTTCTTCCACTCCATAGAAATGGAATCCCGAAAAGCATTGACATGAATCAGATATTCGTATTGTTCAACATCTGAAATGAAAAACGTAATAACAATTGCACATCTTCTCACACTTGATAGAATTGAAATTCCTCTCTTCTCCCAAAAAATAAAGTACAAGTAAATTAAATATACACATTGTTCAATATTTAGAATGAAAAAGAGATAATAAGGTAGTTGCACTTTTCCTTTTTCCTCTCCAAAGGAGTGGATTTTCCCAAAAGTGTGAAAGTGAAGGAGATACACATATTCTGTGCATCAAAAGTCCAAAATATTAAATTTACCAAATTACTTGCCTAAATGTCTAACAATTCTTAAAGAACATATAATAATAGTCAAATTACTATACCCATTCAGGATGGGATGTTCGAGGTTCGTCCAAATTAATTTGACGTGCTCCAAACTGAGGGTGGTGCGCTTCTTTACAGAGCATAAGATGCCAGAAAAGAGCGCACAAATTGAAGAAAGACTATTATCCGAGCTAAAGAAAAAAATTACAAAATAGTGTTCAGTGATCATCATTTGAAAACGTATCCGGGATCACATGCTCCAAAAAAGTGCGGACGGTAGCAGATCAACAGGATACTGACAACGAAGGGATATAAACGTGTCATCCGGACATCTGAATCAATTTTTTGTGCATGAACATATCTTTGTTATTTTTATCGAATGGACCAGATTTGATTCGGATGTCCGCATGACACATTCATGTCCGTTCATTGTGAGTGTTCTCAGCGTTTACAAAACGAGCGTTAGGCAAATGTGATCGAGATCTTTTGTTTTCCTGTGTATTCGCATGTTTTAAGTTTTCTGTCTGATCTCCACCGGTCACAGTATTTCTGTCTCATCCCTGCAACCAGCATACTAAATTCATGCAAGTGAGCGATATGTTTGTATTATCTAAAGAAAGAGCACCTTCCCAACGGTCTAATGGCTAACGCGCTTTGGTCCCAGGTGCGATTGCTGGTAATTCGAACACATTACGGTGGTTCGGATTTCAATTTGAGCTGTACGTCCACGCAGGGGTGTCCATCCCCCCCAAAGCTGATGGCGCACTCCCCCCCCAAAACTAATAATCTTTTCCCTCCTCAAAACTCAAGTCCTCTAAAAACAATTGCCCAGTGCAGTAGTAGTTTTTATAGTACTAGTAATTGTTATTTTTGTTGTTGATTTTATTTCATGTAGTAGTATTATATAATGCTTGTAGTAGTAGTAGGGGCAGTAATAATTATAAAAATGCCATTACTTTTATTAGTAGTCTTGGTAGTGTGCAATACTAAATATGTTCTATAAGGATATTGAAGAGTATAAAAACTTCTACACACTGTGTATGGCACAGGTATTCTTTTTTTACAATTAGTAGTATTATTTTTTTCTTTACAAAATATTGATATAGTTCCCTTGTACATGAAAAGTAAGACGCAAGTTACAAGTTATTGAGTTTGATACCAAAAGAAAATGTTATCCTCGAAATTAGCCTACAAAAAAGAAGTGATATCCAACAAAAAACATTCCTGTAAAAGAGCCAAGTACGAGTGGCCTTAAAAAGAATTGAAATCACAAAAATAGGCGCTAAGTTCTGGTGGACAACAGTTACAAACACTCACTGGCTCACTTCAAATTTAGATTTGAAACTTGGCTGTTGTCTGTATGGTTACCACTAGCTCACAATTATGTCAAACTACTTTATAATTTTCAACAGACAACATAGGCAAGTTTCAAATCTAAATTTGAAAGTGATTCCTTGAGTGCTTGTAACTGTTGTTCACCAGAACTTGGCGCTCATTTTTGTGATTTCACTTCTTTTTAAGGCCGCTCATACTTTTTCTTTTTCTTTTTTTCTTTTTTTTACATGAATGATTTTGTTGTATTAAATTATTACTGGTCGTGGTGGTGACATTAACCTACCCTTGATGTCCTTTATAGAGTAATAATTTTTTTCTTTGCTCACTCGACAAAGCAAATTTGTCTATAATATCGCTGTTGGGAATGCATTCTAAAATGTCTTTTTCGGAAGAAAGGACAAGCATGTCGGAGAGCCATACATCTCCCATGCTGCTTCTTAGTCTATTTTTTACAATCTTTACTTTACTCATAATCCTCTCTGCTGAGCAACTCGTTGCTGGTAATGACAGAAGTATCTGGTATAATATTGTTAGGTATGGAAAACCAGACATATTCAACAAACCTGTGGGCGGACCTTCTCTCTTAAAACGAACCAACCTTTCCTTTCATACGGCTACTTGCGCGGTACTTCATTCATCGAGTATCGAAGCAGGGAGTACGGGGGTTCACCCCGGAAAATTTTTGAAAAATTAGCTTCTCAAAATCGTGTTTTAATGCTATTCCGACAGTAAAATTGCTAGTTCGAAAGTAGAGTAAAATCCCCCCCAAAATTTTTCTCAATGGCGCAGCTTGCGCCATACATCCCCCCTGTGGGCGGCCCTGCGTCCACGTACCGTATAGCCTCAGTGCTGAACTCAACCAATCTCTAAGAATCCTCCATATGCTACAATGTTTCTTTGTCTACCAATTCAAAAGAAACATGCAATCATGACAGTACAATTAAAATGTCTTGACGCACCTAGGGTTACATGTCTTATAATGTTGGTAATTTCCATGAAGAGAAACCGTTATAACAGTTAGATAAGAACTATTCTGAGGTACAAATAAGCGCGTTTGTGGATATTTTTATTAAAATTAATTCTGTAGTGCTATTTTTAAAACTGAAATGAAATCTTTGAGTTTTATGACCCACGATTATGCCGGTTAGGCTAAAGGAGACGGTGATAATGAGAAAGGAATGAAGAAAGTGGGAGGAAACTCACGAGCACGGTGTTTGTCCATCACAAAGTGCACGACACGAGCTGGGATCGAACCAGGAACCCTAAGCATCGGAGATGAACGCTCTACCAGTGAGAGACGGCGACCCCTGCTAATTTTAAGTTAAAAGAAACACACACACATATATATTTACAAATCAATTCGTTCATGTTTTATAATAGATCAGAATAGTATGAATTCGATATATTAGTACAAGGTAGAAATATTAACTAGCTATAATTTACATGCCCAAACTAACTTATTAATTTACATTTTTCATATTTCAGATCGGCCTTGAGGGCACCTTACTAAGGCCAAACCTTCAACAACGAGCAATTTTAACTTCTATTCCAAGAGAAGATTTGCTGAGTCTTCGTCCAGGTCTTGAAACTCTACATGAAACTGTTAAAATTCCTGGTATTGCAACTTCCCATACATTACGTGGCAGACCATCTCGAACCTCTCTTTGGGGACTGGACAATGAAGCGGAAACTATTATTGAACCAAGAGTTGAAGTAGGTTTACGTTCTCCAAGAATTCCTGTTTACCGAAACCCTGTATTACTTGGATCTCGTTCTGCATTGCCACTAGCTGTTGGTGAAGAATACCTTCTTTAGTTTCCTTTGAGAACAAGTAATTCAGTACTTTCTCGAATGTAGTAGTTATTAATAAGGGTTTGGTGAGCAAGTATGTGTAATTTACAAAACTCAGTATATGTATTTTCAAACGTTGTATAAAATATCTCTAATTGTATTTCCGAGATTACAAAAAGAATCATAAAACTTTTTTTTATTTTTTGGATCTTGTCATTTTAGGTGTTCAAAATAGGTATCTTAGAAAATTGTACCGAAATATCACTAAAATTAAACTCAGCACTTAATGGTAAAACTTAAATTATAATTTGTACTTGAAATGATTCGCCAAAATCTATGTATGATGTTCAACTTTAATTTATTCTTGTGTTTCAAAATTATAATACATTCAAAAATAGGAAATAAAACTACTAAAACCACACTTTATTGTAAATTTATTGTTAACTAGGTACCTTGCCATGATAGGTTGTAGAATTTCTTTAAGAGGGGCAACGTTCGTAGTACTTTGATGTTTATCCTATTTTTTTTCTTTTTTTTAAAAAATGTTTATTGCTTCTGGCATTTAAAGCTCAGTTTCAGAATTGGGAATGGAAGGATTGTAAAAATGTCGCCCAGAGACTGATCTGTATGATATCATATCGGTATTTACAGCATAGTTTTCAGTGGAAAAATAAAGGCGTTTATATTTTTCAGACCAACTTCTACAATACAGATGTTATTTTTACAGTAGAAGTTGGAAACATCAAGATATACAGAAAATATTGCTCGAGCCTGTAAACTAAATTCAAATTATTAATTCAACAGGGAGGGACCACGGACTCCTTCCAGACGTTCATGTACCTTGCCAATGTCTTGTTTCTGAAAAATCCCTAACAAGAATTCATTGCTACATATTAATGTCCAACGTTTACTCTCATATAATAGAACAAGATATACTATCACTATATGTGAAAGTTACACTTAATAATGCCATTGTACTTAGTACATTATTAAACAGTTCGTCCCATGTACAGTGTAATTATATCTCGAAAACGATATATTAGATGGGTGCGAATGAAATGTCCTCTCAAGGGTTACATTTCTAAAGGCAATATCTAGTTAAATCATAGTAATCTCAGTCTAGGACTACAAGCGTTTGTCATTACTCAGTCGATAATTGAATTTTGTGTTGAAATAAGTCTGGTGTTTGCGACACGAAGTTCTCAACCACACGTTGGACCGCCTGATCCCGAGGTAAAACTTTTCGTGAGGCAAAAGTTTTATTTTCAATTTTTCTTATGTTTTTAATGTCTACAACATTGGTTCGTCTGCCTTTTTCAATATATAAAATGCTTTCATACATTTCTTTCTATTAAACATTGACACGGAATGACTGAATGTAAGTTTGTTTTGAACGCAATTTACTCAATTTACTTGCTACTGGACACTAATTCATGCACCTTTAATTCAATATAATCTGCTTTTGGGCACAATCCTTGGAAGAAGATGTACAATATTGAGAAATAATTTAGCATTGAATGCATGGAAATACCAATGCAAAATACTCTTTCCTGCAGCATTCAACTATTTCGAGTAATTACGGCCGAAATAAGCATTCGTGAATATGGTAAAAATAAGTTAATATAGCTTTTACAGATTTTTATTTTCTATTATTTGATGGTATTTTCCTCAGTGAATTTTAAATACAAGAATAATAGTAAGAAGGTTTCAGTCAAAATTATCGTTCTTTAAGTAAACAACGAAGCTTTCTTCAAAAGCATAGTGTATAAACGTAACATTAAGTGCAATTTGGTCTTAAATATTGAAAATGTATAAGTTGTAATGCCTCTAGTTCGTAATATTTTAGGGATAAAACGCAATGTGTGGAAATGTATGAAAATAAAAATAAAATGTATAAAATACTTAATGGTGATATGAAAATGCAAAAAATGATTAGTGATGAATGATCAGAAATACATTCAGAATTTTTATAATCAATTTCTTCCATGCAGACAAAGCGGGTTAAACTTGTAAGCTTAATAAAATTACATTAAGTGTTTCCCACATTTCTCTCTCCGATGTACAAAAGTATCATGCTCCTTCAGAATTCTATTCGCGAAAAGTTGGTAACTCGATTTGCTTCGGTAAGCAGCCAGTACTTGTAATGATCAAACCAGCAAAGTAACGTCTGTATTTTCACTTCGATATTTGTGGCAGTATGTAAATTAGGTTGAGCGGAGCGGACTGCTTATGTAAAGCACAATTCACCAACCCCAAGTTCATTCAACTTCCCTTGGAAGAATTTATACGTTTTCGTAGATGATAGAAGTTTTATTAGAGACTTGATATCGTCGTTCAAGTAAACAATAGGCCAGGCACGTAGCCAGGATTTCGCAATAGGGGGGGTCCGTGACGAATTACTGTGGTTATCACAACAGGGGCTTGATCATTATAAACTTTTATTGGCAACATATATTCGTTCATTAGCCAGGATTTGGTAATGGGGAGGGGGCCACACATGAAATACTGTGGTTACACACCAGGAGATCAATCAATCTACACTATTTTAGTGGCAACATACCCATATTGGTTTGTTAGGGCAATAAAATGAGGATATATTAGTAATTATTTTAATAAAAAACTATGAAGAAATTTTGAATAAAAGAATATAAAAAAATATTGAAAAAGATATAGTCTTCGGAGGTCATTTGAACTCGGTTCTACTTGTATTCTTCCTTCTTCTTTTTCTTATTTTCGTTTAATGCTGTCAAGGATAGCAACGAGATCTCTTTCGGCCGTAAAGACATCCTATAAAATGGATTAGTGTTGCCGCGAAATTCAAAATGGCACATATTATTGGTGATGCTGGGCATTTCTTAAGATCTACCTGAGAGTCTATCTTATCGATCGTTATTTGTAGCCCAAAGGATTAGCATGAATATAGATGGAATTCTGAATGTTTCGTTACAATAATATCCATTTTCAACTTCCTCCACACAAGAAAGCTCCTCATAAGAAAGAGTAACCAAACATTTGGTGGAGCTTTATATTTTTGACGCTGTTTGATCTTTTTCTCGTTTCTTTTTGTTTCATCCTTCCTTAATATTTTCATTACTGGATCCGAAGGGGGGGGTCCGGACCCCCCGGACCCACCCCTTGGCTACGTGCCTGAATAGGCGTATTTCAAAATTTGCAATTTTGTAATAACGCCGGTACTTTATACAATTTTGCGAAACGTACAGATCATTCCCCATTCTCATCAACTTCATATCTCAGGAAAGAAGGTTCCATGTCTCGATTCTTATGGAGATTCGTAGATTTTGTGTAATCGGATAAAGTTCCGATGTTACACCAAAACGCAATTATCACAACGCCTACTGGTTAATGCAACAATGATATGTCGAAAAACATAAATAGGTTGTTCGAAGAAGTTTAACAGCATTAAATATAAAGACCTGGCAGACCAATAAAAAAAAAATAGAGAAATCTCAGAAAGTAACAGTAAGATCAATCATTATCTCACAACAGTAATTGACCTTAAAACTACTGAGACACAACTAGAAGAGATACACTCAAAACATCTTCTAACAAACTTACAAAAATCAGTAATACTAGACTCCTGTCACATGGTCAAGAAATCCCTTGGAGAAAGAAAATTCCACTTAAGTAATCTACAATTGCCAGTGACGGTCGTCAAATTATTAAGCTGAAACCGGTTTAAACGGAGATACAGCAATAATAATAATAATAATAATAATAATAATAATAATAATAATAATAATAATAATAATAATAATAATAATAATAATAATAATAATAATAATAATAATAAAAGATATTACAAAATGTGGCTAACAACTATTATTAGACATTCCAACTATGCAGTGCATATGTATCGGAAGTCTTTAGAATGGATTTATACGTTCGTCCGTCCACTTGTCAACAGGTATCACAGCGAGAACGGTAAGAGATATCGAGATCTGGCTTTTTACAATAGATTTAGCGTCCCAAGAATAGATTTGCATATTCTCCGTTAACGCTCTATTCAAGCCGAAAGTAGTACAAATTAACTATTTTCGGCTTCAATATGTATCGTCTTAGAACAAAAATGGTACTAGATAGCGACAAAATGGATTTCCGCACACGATTCAGGGTCTCAAGGAATCATACTATAATAACTTAAAACACTCTATCAAAACCAGAAGTGGTTGAAATTTACTACTACTTCCGGCTTCAATACTGATTTCCGTAGAGCAAACACAATAATAGATATCGAGATGCAGTTTTCTGATCAATTGATCTTCTCAAGAGTAGCTTCTATCTTCTCCATTAACCATCTATTCAATTCGGAAGTGATTCAAATTAACCATTTCTGGTTTCAAGCTTTATCGTCAGAGAACAAAAAGAGTAAGGCTGAGCAAGTAATGTCTTTTTGATATGAATCCAGGATCTGACGAACAGTTTCTCTTTTTGATCTTATTAATCTCTTGCAACTAACAATCACATATGCGCACCTTCAAGTGTGAGTACTGAATTCCAGTAGTTTGGAATTCTACTGCAGTATCACACGGGAAAGGAAATTCTATTATTATTATTATTATTATTATTATTATTATTATTATTATTATTATTATTATTATTATTATTATTATTATTATTATTATTATTAATTCTTATTATTATTATATTAATGATAACCATTGATTAGAAAATTTCTTCATAATTGACGGATCAATAGTAACGTTGTAGTATACTAGTTTTCAAATTTACAGGGGTTGGACAAAAAATCTAAAACGTTTGCAAAAGTGTGAAAATCATACCTAGTATGGTGTGAGGCGTCCAGAACAGCTTGGATCCGACGTGGAATGGACGTATATTGCTCCTGAATTGTGGTGTGTGGAATTTTGTACCATTGTTCCTCCAAAACATGCTTCAGTTAATTAAGGGATGCACACTGAGAAAAAAAAATGTAGGTGGCATACTTAAAAACGTAGGTTACATTCGTAATTCCTGTAGTTTCTGGACTTAACGTACAACCGTATATAACATCCTGCAGCAAACGTATAGCTGAAAAAGTATGTATTATACGTACTGTCTGCACAAGTGCAATGACGTCATTCGTGTGACGTTATCTGCAGTAACAAGTATATACGGAGGTAATATCTAGCTTTGTGACGTCTGGGTCGTATGTAGCATGTGGGTTAATAATGACGACATACACTGACTATCAGGACGGAGCATGATTTCAAGAAGTATGCAATATACGTTCTGTACGTATGTTTCTTGCGTTCAACCCCGAGACAGCATCTATATTGTACTTGTGCCCCATACGTACGACTAGATACAGTATACGTATTGTACGTATGTATTATACAGATTTTCCGTATGTCGCACACAGCTTGTCCAGATACAGCATACAGAATATCCGTATGCACCATACAGAGTGCATATATGTAGCTTACAGACTGTCTGCATGCAGCATATAGATTATACGTATGTCGCGTACAGGTTGGCCATATGTAATGTATAGATTGGATGTATATAGCTAATAGGTTGTCCATATCAAATATACAGATTTTACCTGTATCGAATACGTATTGCCTTCTTGTAATGTATGGATCGGACATATGCAGGATCTAGAGTGTACGTATAGTGCACCATTATTAAAGTGCTGCAACATACTGCAAAGTGCATGATACATTCTTACTGTAATGTTGTCAAATATTGTTTTACTCTGTATGAAAACAAAAATAGCTTAAAATATGGTTGATCTCCTTTGTGCCAATAATAATAAAATTAACAATACTACACTTTTCAAATCTTAGTTTGGAGCAGTGAAACTGTCCAAAGAAATGTATTTACCTGCAGGGTGTCCTATAAGTTTGGGCTTCCTGCTAATTCGTTGGAAAGCTACTGCAAAGTCAAGTGTTGAAAAGTGACACAAGCGTTAATTTTAAAATTATGGGCACAAAGCAGGGGCGGATCCAGGACGGACTTCTGGGGGGGGGCGGTCGGCGGTAATACTGCTACTTTTAAGAGCTCCAAACTTGTTATGGATGGGTTTATTTATATATAAAATAAGAAAGTTTCCTCTTGTGGGGGGGGGCGATCGCCCCGATCGCCCCCCTCTGGATCCGCCCCTGGCACAAAGGAGGTTAACCATATATTAAACTATTTTCATTTCCATACAGAGTAAATCAATATGTGATATATTACTGTAAGAATTTATCATATGGTTTGCAGTTAGTTAGTTGCAGCACCTCAATAATAATGCAAAATGCACAGCCTTATACAATCCTATATTCAAACTCAAACAAGATTTACGTACAATCATTTATTAAGCTGTTATCATCCATTGCTTGTACGATATAAAGATTATTTTACCTCATTCTTTTCCTTAATAGTATCTTCTACTAAAGTGCAGTTGTTACCACAAGAGGCCTGAATAGAATTTTCCAGAAATAACTTCTCTGTACATTTTAATTAACAGGTTTTTTTTTTTTTTTTTTAATGTCGCAATAATTAAAAGTGTGGTGTCAGCCGGAAACGCATTCGCTTACAATATTATTCCTACTCAGTACTCGCCATTAAAAATGAAACACCAAGAAGGAGACTGGGTAGATGCGCCAAAGTTCCCAGGCCGATACCTAATAGTAAGTGCAGAATACTCTTAAACGTTCGCTGTATTCGCTGTGTGACAACGTGGTGACAGCGGAGGCGTTGTGCAGCCATCGACTAAACATATTTATTCTTCCCTGCTATAGACATTCTGCAAATTTGGACTTTCCTGGATGCATCCTTCTTAGTGCAACATTTTAAGGAAAGAGCAATTTAACAGTCTCATACATTGCTTAAAGAAAGAGCAATGATTCTCAGAATTACTCGGAAGATATATATACACAATAATTTAAAACGGTTATTTCAAACTTTGCAATTCAAAGCACGAAAAGAACTATAGATAAAGGAACACTGATTTTAGCCAAATAGTAATTAGTAAACTCAATCACACTCAGTACCATTAGTTGCTTGGTGTTATCCGTAAGTCAGAGATCACGGTATCTCATTTCGTGTAGATTTTTGCATTTGTTTAACGCTAAAAATGTATTTTATCGCTAATTGAACCCAGTACCATATATATACCGACAGGACGTACCTTAGTCACAAGGTGACATGAGTGAAACACTAAACTATTCGATTGACACCTGCGGCCTTGTCAACACTAGAGAAAGTTACAAAGTGATTAAGTAAATACGGAACATAGTTCATACAAAGTATAGCGATGTATGAAGTCTCCGTTTCATACGACTTGGATAAAGGATACATCTGAAATAGCAACAAAGAAATATATAATGATTTCTCTGGATAATTTGGATTAGTCCAGAATTCGAACACACACACGCTGGTAAGTCCAACATTTTTTTTTTTAACTTCTTTCTTCGGATTCCCAATAAAGTTGACTACTGAAAAGCTGAATTATAGATTCTGTATTAAAACAACACCTTCGCTAGACATGTTCAGTATACACATTGTCTTACATACAGAACAATACATTAGTTATTAATGCATGTCTGAAATAATAGTGCTTCGTATAGAATTTTACTTCATCCAATCGCAATAGCACAAAGATAAAAAATATTGCTAGGGATAATGTTCTTATTACAGAGAAAAAGAATTAAAATGACTTAACATTAACAATCATTTTCTTTAAACAGAGATAATATTTTATTATAATTTATGGAAGAAAGAAATAATTTGTAGTACAGTATCTTTATTAGGGTTATATATTCGTACAAAATAATGTAAGTACAACTGAGTCTGTCTTCAGAAAGGGCGTACTTTTAGCCACAACCTACACTGCTTCTTTTGACTGTCTTTCAAGCAGAATCCTGGTTTGATGCACGAAATACCTGCAACAAAAATCAGAAAATATTTAAAATGTTATATTCAGTGTGCTTAATTTGGTTGTACTTAACAATACAAAGTATCTTAACATTTTTGAGATTAAATGGACAAAATCTGTTCGGTCAGGTATGGACTTTTGGGTTGCACGTAGAAAAACTATGAAGTGTTTATTGATGCTGAACAACAACTCAAAATGTATTACCATTCAAAAGTAAGTGGGTACCTCAATGGTGTTCGGGGTACCATGGGGTACCTAATGTCTGTATTTTTTAGATATATGAAAATATATGTCTCTAAAATGTAAGGAACTGACATCTGTTTACCGAAAACCTCAACTCGGTAAGCCTTATGGATATCGAGATATGGGAAAATAAAGAGCGACACTACAGAACTGTGGAGTTTGCGTACTAGATGGTGCAGTTTCGGAAACGTAATTACGAGGGCTTACAACAACCTCAAAAGTAGTTTCAATTAAATACACTACACACACGCCCTGATGGGGTTTTCGGGTACCATGATATTCCCAGAACTCTCATTTCTAAATATTCTAAAATATGTCTTAATAACGTTTTAAAGAACGTTAGAGGTGTGTGTTTACCGAAACCGCAAGTCGGTACGCCTAACAGTTACCGAAATATGGTGAAATAAAAAGCGACACCATAGGTACGAGGAGCTTGCATATTAGACAGTACAATTTAGAAAATTAATTAAAATATGACTATCAAGATATTGTCAAATAAAGGGAGGATCCATATAGTTATGGGGTTTTCGTGTTAGGTGGTAAAATTTCCGAAACCGGTCATGTAAAGTTAATAAGCATCAGTAGCAATTTCATCTTAAAATAATTAGGTATTTCCATGGAGTTTAAGAACATCATGGGGTCTACCAAGATTAAATTTTAAAAGTTTTTAAAAATATATTTTGACATTTGTAAAGAGTATTAGAAATATGTATTTACCTAAAAGTTCCAGCTAGTACATCTAGCAGCTAGAGAGACACCATACAATAAAAGCGTATTAGATCTTGAAATTTCAGAAAACAATTATTGATCCTAACAAAAGTTAAATAAGATGGTACTTATATGGGTTAAGTGAGAACCTCAGACTCGTCAGTACAATTTCGATCGAAAGATTAATTCAGCTCTAAATTTTCTTTGGACAATTCCAAGCGTTCATCGGGCTCTGAAATAAAGTGAACATTTTTTGTCAATATCTAATATAGCAAGCGAGATATAAGGAATTATGTATTTTATGACGTCGTAAAAATAGAGACCCACATGGATTTGTACTTTTGAGTATTTGCTGTAAGAAGAAGAAATTTCAGAAAACAACCGTATATACCTTAATAGACAATTAAATGGGCGGGGGCACAGTGGCTTAGTGGTAGAGTGCTTACCTCTGGTGTATTGGGTTCTTGGTTCGATCCACGGCCAAGTCAGTTTGTAGTGGACATCGTATTCGTGGGTTTTCTCGGGGTACTCTCCTCCCACCTTTGCATTCCATCAATTCTGTCAACAACATTCACTTGCTTTAATCATAATCTCCCTGAGACTAAAATGCATAATCGTGGGTCGCTACACTGAAATATTTCCTTTTATTTAATTTTAAAATTAAATAGGGAGTTAAGTATGATCGTATTTCTATGGGTTAAGTGAATACTCCAATAGTTTCTGCAAAAAAAAAAAAAAAAGATTAGTTAAATACCCTACCACTAAGCTACTGTGTCCCCGCCCACTGAATTGTCTATTAAGGTATATACAGTAGTTTTCTGAATTTTTTTCTTTTAGGAAAGACCCAAAAGTACAAATCCATAAAGATCTCTATTTTCACGTCATAAAATATATAATTCCTTATATCTTATTTACTATCTTAGATATTGACAGCGAATTTTCATTCTTTTGCACAGCTCGATGAACCCTTGGAATTGCCTGAAGAAAACCTAGGACTGAACTAATCTTTCGATCGAAATTGTACTGAGGTACTGATTTAACCCATAGAAGTACTATCTTATTTAATTTTGTTGCGACCAATAATTGTTTCCGAAATTTCAAGCTTTTATTTCACAGTGTTTCTCCAGATGTTAGATGTACTAGCTGGAAGTTTTGGGTAAATACATATTTCAAATACTGTTTACAAATGTCAGATTATATTTTCAAAAGCTTTTAAAATTTAATTTTGGTAGACTCCATGATGTTCTAACACCCCATGAAGATATCTAATTACTTTAAGATGAAATTGCTACTGGTGTTTATTAACTTTCCATGACCGATTTCGGAAATTTTAGCATCTAACACGAAAACCCCTTAACTGTGTTGGTACTCCCTTTATTTGACAACATCTTGATAGCCGTTAGTCATATTTTAATTCAATTTCCGAATTGTAGCGTCAAGTATGCAAGCCCCACATACCTATAGTTTATTCCCCCCCCAAAAAAAAATCAGTTCTTTACATTTTAGAGACATGTATTTCCATATATCTAAAATGCAGAAATTAGGTACCGCATTGGAACCCCATTGGAGTACTCACTTACTTTTGCATAGCAAGGTAAAAACGCCAGTGGTTCTCACTTTAAGTTTGAAAACATACTATTTTGTCTCTTCTCTGAGCATCGTGAATCTGTCGGAGCTGTACCATAGTTGGAAAGACTCACTGATCCTTCCTATAGTGACCATGTAGTCAGAATTCAAAAAGGAGTAGCCCTTGAAGGAAAAACAATATTTTAAAATCCTTGCACCAGTAGTCGTCACCTTAAAATCAAAATGTTCCAGAAGTAGTCAGGATTTTCTACCAGTGTTCATCACTCAAATAACTTGACAATTTATTCAAAAACGCACTGTGTATCAGTTTAGGGTTGAGAATACAATATAAAGTAGTAAGCTTAATAACTTTGCATCACTTTTAGCACTCAAGAAAGAAAATAAAAACGTTTTTACATACTTTTTAAAGCAATTTCAGAAAGAAAAATGTTAACTGAATACAAAAGTTAACTGTATATCACTTCCACGTTAAGAGTACAATATTAAATACTATGTTTAATAACTATACGTCACTTTAAACTCTCGAGAATGAACATAAAGAATTGTACATACATTTTAAAAACAATCTGAGAAATAAAATAAGTTAACTGAATTCAAAATTTAATTATACATCACCTTAAGCTTAAGAATACACTATAAAATGCTGAGATTAATAAAAAATGAAATCTTTAAGTTTAACGTCCCACGGTTATGCCGGTTAGGATAAGGAGACGGTGATAATGAGAAATGAGTGAAATGGTGGAATGAACAAAGTGGGAGGAAACGGGAGAACCCCGAGAAAACCCACGAGCAAGGTGTTTGTCCACCACAAAGTCCACACGGCGCGAGTTGGGATCGAACCAGGGACCCCAAGCACCGGAGGTGAACGCTCTACCACTGAGCCACCGCCCCCCCTGAGATTAATAACAATGCATTACTGAAGAATGAAAACAAAAATGTTTTAGCTACCTATATTGTATTTACATGTTATTTCTCATTAACATTTTTTTTTTTGATAACTCATGATCAAGTCTAGGGATGCGCAAGAGAAAAGATTTGAGGTTGTCTCCTCTCGAAAAGGTGCCGCGAAAGTTGTCTCGTCTCGAAAACTGGATCCGTTTCTATTGGAAAAGCTCTATCTTGTCTCGAATTTCGTAACAAAAATTGTCTCGTCTTGTCTCGTGCGCATCCCTAATCAGGTCCATAGCCAAAAACTTCATTTCGGAGGGTGCTCGATAGGGCTTTGGGATATCCGAATTTAGATATAGATAATCGATGTCGACAAACTATCGAAACTTGTTCGAAATATCGAAAAATACAGCAATATCGAAATATAAACAATATCAAAAATCGAAAATATAGAAATATGAAAGAGATCAAAAATATGGATATATCGAACAAAAATGGATATATGATCTTGGAATACGATTTGGTGGAATAATGAGGGAGAAAAATAATCATTGATTAAATATTAAATTGAAAAGAAATAAGAGCCTGACGCTCAAATACTTATCTATCCGGCACCCATCTTGATCCCCATAAAATATCATGAAGTGCTTCATTGATTCTAAACCCAATAATAGTAATTTAACAATAAACACAATATATAATTTACTACGCACCTTGAAATGTAGAAATTAATGATTGTAATCCCCAGCTTTCCAATAGACCTTTGATTTCTCCAAATGAAGATTCGGATATCTTGTTTCTTCTCAAGCAATAATGGGTTACAATAATCAGTTGCAGTCCAAAGCCAAGTCACTAAGTTAAGCATAAAAATAAAAGAATTCATTAGTTAGATGCATACAAAATCCTACGCATGTAAATCCGAATCTACTTGTATTAAATTGTAAATTTAAACAAACTAAATTATACTACAGTTATAGTGACATCAAACATACATTAAATAAGGTATACAGGGTGTCTCAAAAGTCCCCTGACATAGGGTAACTCTGTTATTATCAGAGTTACAACAGAATGTAGGAGGGAAAAGCATATCCAATTATGATGTTTTCAATCTAAAGTGAAGGAATTTTTAAAATCGGATGACCCGTTTGCGCTGTACACTCTCTATGCGCCCAATGTGAAATGAAAATGCAACGTTGCCATTTACCTGGACCCACAACAGAAGTGAGTGAAGTTACTGTCTTTTACGCTAACATGTCGATGGCCAGCCCCCGTTTCAAACAGTAACTTCATTCACTTATGTCGTGGGTCCAGGTAAATGACAACGTTGCATTTTCATTTAAAATTGGGTGCATAAAGAGTATACAGCACATTCATCTTGTCCGATTTTTTAAAAAAGTGTTCACTTTAGATTGAAAACGTCATATTTCGAGATGTTTTTCCTCTTACATTTTGTCGTAACTCTGATAATAACAGAGTTACCCTATGTCAGGGAACGTTTGAGACATCCTGTATACATCATAAGAGGTTCCTTTCTTAATTCTACACGGATGTGGTTTCATTGAATGTGAGGTGGGTGATACACATTAGGCCTTTTGGGAGTACGTCACACGGACGACCGTAATTTTGTGTTCAAAATTTTTATGAACTGGTGGGATATGTGATACATATGGCCACGGGCTAGAATTTTCTCAGTATGTCAAATATGCAATCAGATTTCATGCAGCTTAATTTGGTGAAAAGCTATTGCCAATTGAACGTTACATTTACCTCTTTCTTGCAGATGTTGAACCATGCCGTTAGCACGTGAGGAATGGATCGAAATAATCAAACTGTGGGGCGGGAGGAGTATATGTGCAGTGGTTGCCGATTGCAGAGTCATCCACAATGTGACTCTGTGTCACATGTTTCAGTGTCACAGTAATTAACTAAATTTGAGAAGACGGGCACATTCGTGAACATACATCGTAGCGGTTCAAACTCACGGGCCCTTTTTCCTTCCCCATTTTGAACCGGTACATGAAAATGTCATTTTCTTCATGCTTGCCTGCGCCGATTTTGAACACTCCTTCACTAATCGATTTCTCCCGTTGAGTACTACAAGAACCAGTTAAAATCTCGCGGGCCCTTTATTCTTCCCCATTTCGAACCGGTACATGAAAGTGCGATTTTTTTTCATGCTTGCCTGCGCCGATTTTGAAAATTCCTTCACTAGTCGATTTCTCTCGACGAGTACTACAAGAATCAGTTAAAATCTCGCGGTCCTTTTTTCTTCCCATTTTGAACCGGTACCTGAAAATGCGATTTTCTTCATGTTTGCCTGTGCCGATTTTGAAAATTCTTTCAGTAATCTATTTCTGTCTTCGAGTACTACAAGAATCAGTTAAAATCTCGCGGGCCCTTTTTTCTTCCCCATTTTGAACCGGTACATGAAAATGCGATTTTCTTCATGCTTGCCTGCGCCGATTTTGAACATTCCTTCACTAATCGATTTCTCTCGTCGAGTACTACAAGAATCAGTTAAAATCTCGCGGTCCTGTTTTCTTCCCCATTTTGAACCGGTACATGAAAATGCAATTTTCTTCATGCTTGCCTGCGCCGATTTTGAAAATTCCTTCACTAGTCGATTTCTCTCGACGAGTACTACAAGAATCAGTTAAAATCTCGCGGTCCTTTTTTCTTTCCATTTTGAACCGGTACCTGAAAATGCGATTTTCTTCATGTTTGCCTGTGCCGATTTTGAAAATTCTTTCAGTAATCTATTTCTGTCGTCGAGTACTACAAGAATCAGTTAAAATCTCGCGGGCCCTTTTTTCTTCCCCATTTTGAACCGGTACATGAAAGTGGGATTTTTTTTCATGCTTGCCTGCGCCGATTTTGAACATTCCTTCACTAATCGATTTCTCTCGTCGAGTACTACAAGAATCAGTTAAAATCTCGCGGTCCTTTTTTCTTCTCATTTTGAACCGGTACCTGAAAATGCGATTTTCTTCATGTTTGCCTGTGCCGATTTTGAAAATTCTTTCAGTAATCTATTTCTGTCGTCGAGTACTACAAGAATCAGTTAAAATCTCGCGGGCCCTTTTTTCTTCCCCAAGCCAATATTTTTTTGTATATTTTGAATGTATTCAAGTATGGAACAAAAGTATTATATAATTCCCTTAGTAGGCTTCTCAACTTAATATTTTTCAACTTAAATTTTATTTATTTTAATTATTTATTTTCTTGTGACTCAATATTTAATTGCAATCGTTCATTGGGGAGAAGGGTGGCCATTCTCAAATATATAAATATAGTATTCTTAAAATTTATGTGTTCTCGTACTATTAGTTTCTTCCACTAGACCTGGAAATTGCAAAATTAATACCTGGAAAACCTGCAAAATTCAGGGAAATTGAGTTCCATATTTATGTATGAACACTGCTATTTACAATTTTTTTTTTTTTCGAATAGGGAGAACTGTACGAAAGGGTGGTTTGAGAATAGTATAACAGTAGGTTTCTGGGAGTGTTGTTCGAAATGAAATCTTTAAGTTTTACGTCCCACTATTATGCTGGCTAGGCTAAAGATGACGGGGTGTTGTTCGGTGGGGGTCAATGTTGCCAATTTTGGGTAAAGTCGCTAAATAAGGGGAATTCGACCTCAACGATAGCGCAGGGTGACCATAAAATTTTCAGTTAAAAACGGGACAGGTTCTTGCAACACTAGACTTTTAGATCTACCTTTGTTCTTATCAGTGCCTTGATATCAGAGTTCCCCCTCTCTCTCTTCGTTACAGAGCGGGTACTTATGAAAAAGGAAAGACACGTTGAAGTTTGTTTAACACACAACCAACTGCTAAAACCTCTGCTGCCTTTCGAGCAGTACTGCGAACTATAGAGTATGTTTAATATAGGGATTTTCAATTCAATTTTTGCCGCTTTGTTATTATTAATACTTTTAAAAGGAGTAAAGGTACTGGGTTTGTTATTTACTTCTTTCATTTACATAAAACGGGACGAATACTACTTTTTTCCATCTACTGACGGGACGGCCCCGACACGCCCCTAAAACGGGACTGTCCCGGTCAAAACGGGACGTATGGTCGCCCTACGATAACGACAAAAAAAAAAATCCGATTGGAGACTTTTTTGGGTGATTTTTAAATAACGATTTACCTACTTACACATTTAGCGACTTTTTGCTGCAAACAAAATGTTCATCTGTAGAGAAGCATTATTAGTTCAAAACAGTTTTTACGTTCTTTTTTTCTGTTTGTTTGTTTTAATCAGCGCAAGTGATGAAGAGTTTGGAAATACAGCGTACTCACTACTCCACAATCCTGCATTGTTATGTTACCCTTGCCCTCTAACGAAGAATAACTACAAACTTGATGTCCTTTAGTTCGCAGAGTTTCCGTTGAGAGACACACGTAATACATCATTACCGATAGCAACAAGATTAGCTATAGATGCGTGAAAAAAGGCGAAGAAGGTGTTTGTTATATTTGTCCTCTGGGGTCTTTTAATTATTCTGCACTTTTTCTTTTACAAAAAATTGCTTAACGTAAGTACTGTAGTGTTAATTATTTCGGAACTATTTTGACCACAACATGAACAAAAGTACCCGAAACAACCTGAAATGATCCCTGAATTAAAGGATTGGTTGCGCCCTGTTTACAAAGATGTGAATAGAACCAGCGGCGCAAATCTGTCTTCAACATTGGGGGGGAGGGGGGGTAAGACCGTTACCATACTTTTTTTGGCGATGTCCAAAATACTTATGAAGTTGAAAAACAATGTTGTGGAGGATCAGAGTTGTCTTTAGCGTTAGGAGGCTGCAGATTTGAGGCTTATTCTGGGGGACATCTCACGTTCCTTTGTAGCAATCGGACAAAAATCATCAAATTTCTCCCAAAAAACACATTTCAAATCGGATTATTTGGGAGAAGTCCCCCTCAGTTCCAAGATTGGAGGGGACATGTATCCGTCATCCCCCCCCTGGATTTGCGCCAGTGAGTAGAACATATTGTTTAGTTTACATCTACAACTTTTACAATGCTTATAGACAATGAATTTCTCGATTATTTCTTATAGCGACTTTTCACCCAAAATTGGAGTCGTCACCTCTCGTTTCGCAAACTTATTGCCAACATTTTAGAAACTGGTTGCGGGGAGAGCTACAATGGATGATTCAAGTTATTTCGTCGCTTCCGCTGTGAACCTAAGTACAAGATTCCAAAAGTCACATTTTTTTGGTTCCAAACAATATGTCTGCTGGGTGAAAGCATAGACTGGAATGTGTTGCCTTTCCTACCTTATCTTTAATCCCATAGTAGCTCCTTTCCCAAAGTTAAAAAAATGCAATTCTTCCTTTCTTAATAGTACTTATGACCCAAAGTATTACGTAAGCATTGTATGTTACTTATGTAGCTCACAGAGCCGCAGCTATGGGCGAGCAAGCAAAGCACGTGTCCCGGGCGCGTGGTTGGAGGGGCGCCTAAAAGAGAGGTTATATATTAGTACTTTTCCTGGCGGTATTTAATACTTTTCATCAGAGTGCGAAATCATGAAATCAAAGTGAGAGGAAAAAATGAAATGAAATCTTTGAGTTTTACGTCCCACGGTTATGCCGGTTAGGCTAAAGGAGACGGTGATTATGAGAAATGAATGAAATGGTGGAATGAAGTAAGTGGGAGGAAATGGGAGAACCCCGAGAAAATCCACGCACACGGTGTTTGTCCACCACAAGGTTCACTTGGCGGGGCTAGGATCGAATCCGTGATCCCAAGCACCAGAGGTGAACGCTCTACCACTGAGCCACCGCGGCCCTAAAAGTGAGAGGAGACTGGAGGAGTGAAGAGAGAGAGAGAGAGACAGAGAGAGAGAGAGAGAAAGAGAGAGAGAAGAAAACGCTCGCACTTTTACACTTCAAAGTAAATTAAATCATTTATTTTTTCTGTTCCCCTCCTCCCCCTCCCCTAAGTTCTGTCAAAGTAAATAGCTAAAAACACTCCCAGGCCAGAACCGCATCTACGTTGGAAATTTGATCGAGATCGGTCGGTCGGTGCAAGAGATTAAGAAAAAATGAAATGAAACCTTTGAGTTTTACGTCCCACAGTTATGCCGGTTAGGCTAAGGGAGACGCTGATGATGAGCAATGAATTAAATGATGGAATGAAGTAAGTGGGAGGAAATGGGAGAACCCCGAGAAAACCCACGCACACGGTGTTTGTCCACCACAAGGTTCACTTGGCGGGGCTAGGATCGAATCCGGGACCCCAAGCACCAGAGGTGAACGCTCTACCACTGAGCCACCGCGGCTCCCGGCCGGGAATCGAACCCGGGTGTCCCACGCCAAAGGCGTGTTCATTAACCACTTAGCCACGAGGGAGCTCATCTGTGAGGCAGTGTAAACCCCCCAAAAAAGAAAGAAAATAAACGCACACTGGATGTTTGCGCAATTGAGGATCAAAACATTCTCAATGGAGTATGAGAAATAGTAAACGTCAATCAATGTGTGCTTTTGCTTATTCATTACTTCGTTAATACTTAATTCCTTCTAGAAATAGTGAAACAATACTATGAAGAAACACTAATTAAACTAATAACAATTACGTTGTATTTCTTACCATACCGTTTTTACCACCCATAGAATTTCAATCTAGCACTATACTGCATTAGTCACGCCGTAACGAAAGCTGAAATTCAAAGACCTGGCACTCGTTAACTGTTGAAGCTGTGTTGCAGCTACCTGTATATCACGCGGCCTGCGTTGGTACTCCTCAACATAAATACGTCACAGCCCAAAGCCAGGAAACATCACAAACAGAAGACAGGGGCACAAGCAGTGCCTGACACTTCACGAACTCAAACCCACCAAGACTCAACTCAACATGACCTTCAATTACGTTCTAGAAACCAAACCAGTGCTAAGGCACAAACTCACCAACTTCCTATATGAAAACACAAGAAAAAAATCTAACGTTTTGGTTCCAAAGTGATGACATAACAATAATACTAAAAATTTTTTAATTTTCAGTAACCCAAACATTAATTAACTAGGGAACATAACAAAGCAAAAATAAATAAATAAAAATAAATTAAATTAAAAAATAAAAACCTGACAAGTAAGCTCTCCCTGACTACTTTTTTTTTTAATTTCAGTGAGGCTGTAAAATATGTCAATATCTTCGTTATATATATATATATATATATATATATATATATATATATATATATATATATTTCATTGTAAACAAGTTCTTTAAACAAAAGAAAGCTCTGAGAGCGCTTACCTCTGACGCGGTAGGTCCCTGGTTCGATTCCTGCTCCCGACAAATAGGCTTTTGGTGAACACTGTAGTTGTGGTTATTCTTAAGACTTTCCAGTTTCCTTACATTTTCTTGATTCCACCATTATCATGTATCTCATCGTCACCTTCTCTCTTACATTGATGTACAATCATGGGGCGTTAAACTAAAAGAAAAAAAATCTTGCAAATATCCTAGTAAAAATGAGTTTTCTAAACTACACTAGTGGCCCCGCGTAGCGTATTCGCTAACTCTCTCGCCTTCGGTGCGAACGGTCCCGGGTTCGATCCCGGTGGGGGAACTCGGTCGAAAAAGTATCAAAAGATTTTAAGTCCAGCCATCCTGAATGAGGTTTCCTTGGCTTTTCCTCATTCACAGCAGGCAAATGCCGGAGTGGTACCTAACATATAGGTCCCAGGCCGTTTTCTTCCTTTAGTTATGCAATTATGTTAAGCAGCCCTGTAGTAAAACTGCTCCAAGTAATAAATCGTCACATATAAAACGGAATGAATAAACACATTACATTCATTTTGCTACCTTGAAATGTAAAATGTTTCAAAACATTAATATTCAAAGATTTCTCAAAATTCAGATTCACCCATTCCATTGTCCTCAATCATTAACGAGTTTTACAATAGTAAGAATTGTATTCATAAACTACATTACTTACTTAGTACTATATTAAAG
Source organism: Thermobia domestica (assembly GCF_964235325.1). Taxonomy (NCBI): domain Eukaryota; kingdom Metazoa; phylum Arthropoda; class Insecta; order Zygentoma; family Lepismatidae; genus Thermobia; species Thermobia domestica. The sequence continues at coordinate 113,010,331 of NC_137461.1, read as the reverse complement.
CAAGTTACACTAAAAGAATATATAATTAATGGAATATTTAACTAAAGTAATAGTTAACTAGTGTACTTACCCAAGCACTTGTTTCCTTCCTCTCTTCTTTTCCGTTTGTAAACAACCTCGTTTCGCAAGCAAAAGACGGTAGTTCAATGACGTCAGCCATGGCGAAAGAAAGAGGTGTCTATAGGCGGCCTGGATCTCACACACAGATGGACGTATTTAACATATAGCTGAAGTATTTAACATACGTATACGTATGTAAAATACGGAAGATTGTTAGATGTCAGACATCCTCCAGCGACATGATGTAATATCTAAGCGGGTAAAAGGCAGTACCTATGTAGTATATGGATAAAGTACGCTCCGTACAGATTTCCTTAGTAAACATAACGAATCCTTGTATTTGTACAATATACCGCTGTCCGGATAATGGATTTTTCTCAGTGCAGGTGGAGGGTAATGAGACCGAACACGCCTTTCTAACTCAGGCCACAATGGCTCAATGATGTTCAGATCTGGTGATTGTGGGACAAAGGGGAGGTGTGATAGCTCCTGGTCGTGCTCCTCAAAGCATGATTTCACCGTTTTTGCAGCGTGACAGGGTGCCAAATCATCTTGGTAGATGCCATCACCATCAGGGAACAATATTGGGCAATGATTAGAACCTGGATACACAAAATGGCCTCATACGCCTTAGCGTTCATCATTCCATGCAGGGCTATGATGGGACCTGCGGAAAACCACGATATCACTGCCTATACTGTAACAGAACCACCCCTATGCTTTACAGAGTGGAGCAGAGTGGGCAGGTTGCTAGGAAGCTGCCAATAATATCTGACGAATTATTGCAAGACAAAACTGGAGCTTGGTTTGACTACATTGCTTTCAGTTCAAACGTTATGATGATAGAAAGGAATTGATCCTTACCTAAAAAGAATAACTAAGAATAGACATTTCGTTGATTAGTATTCAGTGCTTCTGTTTAAGATTATACATACCCTATAATCTTAACTTCATATTCGTTTTCAGTTACAAAGTGTGAATAGCATCATTTAAAGAAAAATTCAATGAAGGAGAGCACAGGGTCATAACTTGTTTTTTTTTTTTCTAAAGAAGGGCCTGAAGTAGAGATCTGCGTGGGGCGGGCCAACTCTGTTATTTCTTTGGGCCGGGCCGGGCTTGGGCGGGCCGACACTGATTTCTCTTCAGGTCGGGCCGGGCTGGGGCCGATTAATTGCAATTCTTTAATAATTATTGACTTTCGTTAAAGGATAATTAGAATAAAGGCAAACGTTGAAAAAGTATGCCCGTGAAAAATGTTTCAAAATGAAATTTTTAAAATTTATCGGGCCCGGGCCGGGGTTGGGCAAGAATTTTAAAAAAACTTATCGGGCCGGGCCGGGCTCGGGCCGAAAATCTCCAAAATTTTTCGGGCCTGGGCTGGGGCGGGCCTAGGTACATTCGGGCTGGATTGGGCTCGGGCCGAAAAATTCGGCCCATGCAGTTCTCTAGCCTGAAGTAGATCCATTAATCAATGCCACAAACTTTGGGTGACAATGCCGCATATACAAACGGTAATTGTGGGCTTTGAAATTTAAAATTGGAGTTACGTAGAAAACTTCTCTTTTGGATTCGATAGTCGAGTTTTTGTTCTACATAAAGATTCAAGAGATTTATATATGAAACATTCTTAGTAAATTTCCGTTTCAGCGAATACCATTTGAGAAGGTAGATAATGAATGTGTAAAATGCAAAATTAATGTACATGTTGAAATGCAGAATGATAATTCCATATCACTATTCTAATACATGTTACACGTGAGTTAGTGCACTATGTGTAATTCAGGGCGGACGAAGAGTTGAAGACCCGTTTACTCATGTAGAGTATTGTGCGGGAAATGTAATTAGTGCTCTTCCAATATTGATAACACAAAGATATTGGAATCTACACACAGTACTATAGGATTACTCTAAGGTTCAGCGTACAAAAGAAGAAATACTTAGAGAAGCATACCGTTTTGTGTCATTCTCATTTGCAGTACAAGTTATTAAGATCCCACACATATACATAAAAAATAATGGAGCTAATATATGAGGTATTATTAAAATAAATGAAAGAAAAGATCGTATTATTTCGTTATTTACTTTTCTGTGATATATTGTAAAATAGATTATTTACGTAACACATTCTTCATGTATTGTATATTTTAGCGAACATTGTATGTATTGTATATTTTAAATAACAATACAAAACTATAAAATCAAGATGATTTTATAGCTGCACTTTCGAAACTATAAAATCAAGATCAACCAAACTTTTTTTCTATGTATATAAAAATCGCATTAATCGAATGCTGTATAGGAAAGCCATATTTTTACTCATCGCCACGGTAACAAAATCGTTTTCTGCTGTCGACTTAAGCTCTTCTTGCATATAAATTCTGGATGAAGCCCAATATGCCTGAATTTTATTTATTATTATTATTATGCTGCTCTTTTCTAACACAAAACTATGTTAAGATTTTTTGTCAAGTTAAAAATCTATAGTAGGTATAAAAAACGTAACTCCAAATGTAAATAAAGATATAATTATTAACTACATTAATTTATTAAACACAATGTATTGAGTACTGCGTTAATGTTTGTTATCAAATAATAGTAAAAAAAAGAAAAAAAACAACTATCAACCGTCTCAGCGACCTGGAAATCTATAGATTCGCCACTAATATCGGTCATTTCCTATCATTTATATATATATATATATATATATATATATATATATATATATATATATATATATACCGCTCTCCCAAGCTGCAGGGTGAATTTCGATTTAAACAGCATGGGAAGTGTCACTGTTAATCTCAGAGACCCCAAAAACTATAGGTTCGATACAGATATCTGTCATTTTCGATCATTTTTAAATGTCTCTTCTTCTCCCCATCTCTTAACTTACATCGTCAAAGTGATATGACCAAAAACCATCTCAGGTTCGAACGTCAACTAGGTTGAAAACTTGATCGGGGTCGGTCCGATGATTCAAGAGTTAAGTTTATTTTTATATGTCCCCACCTCCCCTCCCGCTCCCCTAAGTACTATCGTCAAAGTGAAATGATGGAAAACATCTCAGGCGCGAAAATCATCTACGTAAAAAATTGATCGAGATTGATCGTTTGCTTCAAGAGTTATTAACTGGTCCCTCCCCCTTTCTAAAGTTCTATTATCATTGTCAATAGATAAATACCATCCCAGGCCTAAACGTTGCCTATGTTGAAAATTTGACCGATATCAGTCGATGGTTCAAGAGTGATGAAGTCACAAAGATATATATATATATATCCCCTTCCCCTACGTTGCACCCTAAAAGTGAAATGCGAAAATATTCAGGTCCGAACCTTATCTATGCTGAAAGTTTGTTCGAGGTCGGTCAAGAGTTATTAAGTTTTATTCATTTGCATATATTTCCCTTCCTACCCTTCCCCCTCCCCTAAGATCTACAGTCGGAGTGAAGTGATAAAGAACTTGCCAGTTCCAAAGCTCATATATGTTGAAAATTTGATTGAAATCGGCCGAGTGGTTCAAGAGTTATAAAGTCACAAATCTAGTAACTTTTATTTTTATTTATGTTGATTTATATATATATATATTTCCCTCCTCCTCCGTCCCTATGTTGTTCCGTCAAAGTGAAATGATAAAATCCATCCTAGTCCCGAGCCTCACCTATGTTGACAATTTTTTAGAGATCGGTTTGGTGGTTCAAGAGTTATGTATTATTTACTTTTTTCCATCTCTCTCTTCCTCTACTCCTAAGTTCTACCGTCAAAGTGAATAGCTAGAAACACTTCCATTCCAGAATCACATCTACGTCAAAAATTTGATAATAGATCGGCCTGGCGGTTCAAGAGATTGTCACGTACATATTCACTTTTAATTTTATAATATAGATTATTCACGTTATGCTTTCTGCATGTATTGTTTAGTTTAGATGAACAATAACTATTTTTAATGATCTGCACAAAATTTCTACCACGAAATATCTGAACCATTAAGCTAGTCACCGTTTATCATTGCCTTTAATATTATTTTTGTGATCGACACGAAACTTAATTTGCCCGGCCTGTGTTCAGCGGTATGAAGCGAGATTATTGAATTTTATCCACTGAGTCCTTGGTTCATTGGAAGGTGGTGTCCTCTAAGACCATGGTCCACGTGCACATGTTTCAAGTATAAGGATAATATGTTATGAGGTCATCTGGACTGTGTTATAGGTAAAGGAAGAAAATTTTTTTACATTTCTGGTAAATGTATTTTTCAAGCATCATCTATTAAGGCTTGTTTCATTTCTACCATATTCCTATTCGCATATTACTAATGATGATGAAATTTGTTTTCTCTTCTTATTCGAAGTATATTCACTCCATTCGTCCAATTACTACGCCGAAAGACTGCTTATTAGTAGAGCAAAGAGAATATTACATTATAAGTCAACAATATTGACGCAAGGTATTCAGTAGGATAAATTTCATGAAGCCAAGAACAAAATGAAAAAATAAAGGGAGCTTCATTACTCAGTGGTAGATTGCCCATTTCGGGTCTAGGGATCTCTAGGGAGCTAAGGTCATCAAAGCTTTTGTTTTACAAAATTGTGTTCGTGAATTTTCTCGAGGCTCTCACTCTCCAATATCTTCACTTTTTATTCCCTAAGGGATCTAGGATATAATTATAAATATAACTAGGAATGCAATGGATATACCCGATTGCAATGAAATGAGCTGAGCGAGCTTAAACTACGTAATCAGGAAGGGTTTTTCGGTGATTATTCCTCGATGGTACATCGGATTTTTGATTTCGACCTATGTTGTCACTCAGCACGACATACTCTATCAGCGTGCCAAGTTTGGTTGAGATCGGCCAAACGGTTTAGGAGGAAGCGTTTTTCGGTGATTATTCCTCGATGGTACATCCGATTTTTATTTCGACCTATGTTGTCACTCAGCACGACATACTCTATCAGCGTGCTAAGTTTGGTTGAGATCGGCCAAACGGTCTAGGAGGATTTCGCGGACAACCAAACGGCTAACCCGAGTATAAGAGCTTCGCTTCGCTCAGCTCAATTACAAACTGGTCATATATTGTATATATATATATATATATATATATATATATATATATATATATATGTATCATTTTCTGAAGAATCTTTTATGAATACAAAGGGAGTAAGATATTTTTGTGTGTAGCTAAAATTCGGATAATATTTAAGAAATCATAAATTGCCAACTTACCAATCTGTACTATTGTGATCTGAACCATTTGTCACAGAAATATAATTCCCTGAAATATATTTTTCACCTGTTTCAATACAATAATTATGTTTTCAACACTCGTTAAACCGAACCATAAAACACTCAAGTATAATAGAGATTTGTTTAACACTTCCAGCCAATTATAATTACTCGTAGAACTTTCGATATTAGATTCGAACACTTTAACTTGATATACAACACTGAATTAATACTTTCGTACGAATTATAAACCATACGTAAATACACTTGAAGCAGATAATGCAAAAAGGGTTTCACTGAAACATACTTAGTTTTGAGAAAAATAATAATAAAAAAGTTTCAGTTTGGAAACTATAAAATCAAGGTGAATAATTTTTTCTATGTAGATAAAAGTCGCACTAATCGAATGTTGTATAGGAAAACCAATTTTTTTACTCATTGCCATGATAACAAATTCGTTTTTTTCCTGTGGACTTAAGCCCTTCTTGCACGTTAATTATAGACGAAGCCCAGTATGCATGAATTTTATTTTTTTATTATTATTTTGTTGCTCTTTTTTAAAAACACATTTGGAAAAACACAAAACTGTGTTAAGACTTTTCTGCTGAGTTAAAATCTATAGTAGGTATAAAAAACGTAGCTCCAAATGGAAACAAAGATATGATATTAACTACATTAATTTATTAAAGACAATGTATTATTGTGTTAAGGTTTGTTCTTCTCAAATAATACCAGAAAGCATTATCAATCGTCTTGGATTTCTGGCTCGATCTGCTAACTGTTGCTCAATTCGTAATCAGCTTATAGAAGTATATGCTCATCGGGAACATGAGGCAGAAGTTTCCTGACGTCATTGATTTTTTCACTCTTGATGGGAACTTTACCAGCAGCTTAAACTGCAGTTGGTAGCGATGTTGGTTTTTGTTGTTCATTTTTTGCACATTTTGAATGAGTGTATCACTATACTGTCAATGGTTTGATTTGCAAAGATTCTACGGAAGTTCTCGTTATAACAAAACAAATGCACTTAATTATAGGTTAGGTAAATTAGTTGAGATACAGTTAGGTTAGGAATCTAAGAACTTTATAATATGTTAAGGTTACCAGACGTCCTGGTTTTTCCAGGATATTACCTCTTTTCGGACTCTGCAATTTGCGACCGGGCGGATTTTCCATGTAGATAAAAATTACATTAATTGAATGTATTGTCGCAAACACATAAAACAAATATTGTCACAAACATATAATTCTCCACGCAGAAAGAGCTTCAATCACTGACTGAAGTCCATTCTGCGTAGAATAATCAAAGTTTATATCTGTTTATAAAATGCAAGACCAATGAAACGAGAGCTCTTTATACATAGAAACATAGGTATACCATACCCTATAGGAACGAAAATTCGTTAACTCAATTTCGCCATTTTGGTGATTGAAGACCGTTTTTGCATGAACTAATTTACTTATATTAATAGACATTTCCTTCGTGACACAATTTTCCCATTCTTGACTTCACAGTAGTACCTACTTGTTACAGTTCTTCACAGTTAATATTCAAAACCGCTATTCAAAAATGACTATCGGTCATCATACAGCGAGCAACGAACGAAGTTAGTACAAGAAGCTGACTAAGTTCTTCTACTTTTTCTTCTTTTTGCTTGAATTTCTTTAATAAGAAATGTGACTTGTTACAATATTTTTGGGCTTTACAAATTGTCACGAACATATGTTATTTTACGCTACATTTTTTTATATACATTTATGTTCTTTTGCTGTCTTAGCCGGCACGTTCAACTGATCTCTGTACTATTATACACATCTGATTTTGTTATTTCACACCAATTACCTCCTCCAGCTACAGTGGATGAGCTTTGGAACGTGGCACAGATGCATGGATTACCACACTCAACATGAAAAGTCTCATTCTTGTACACTTTCAAAACAGGTGGATCGAAGATTGAAACCAGAAGTGGTAAATCTATCATACCACACTATAGTTTCAGTCTGAGATTACCTAAAGTTATATAACCGTCATGGTTTTAATAGGGGGAATATATCAAATCTTTCAGTTTTACATCCCACGTTAGTTTAGCTGTGTTGGGTAAAGGAGATGGTGATTAAGAAATTAAATGAAATGGTGAAATGAAAAAAGTGGGAAGAAAGGGAGAGCCCGGCAAAACCCATACACACAGTGTTGTCCACCACGAACAACACTTAGTGTGAGCTGGGATCGAAACAGAGACCCCACAAACCAGAAGTGAACGCTCTACCACTGACCAATCGTGACCCTGAAATAATAGGACAAAATATGAAACCTGTTCTTGGGATGCTGAATTAATGCCACCAAGATTCTAAAATCAACATCCGCAAAATATCCTCTCACAAGGGTGCAAATGAAATCGTTCGTCATTCCAAAGGATCTTCAATCAAAAACAATAGATAATTTATTTATGAGAGTACTACCAACTTGAGTGATTGTGTCATTCACTCAAAATGATGCCTATACAGGAACGATAACTTCAAATCCATTTAATTTCAAACATTTTGACATAACTTTCTTCTTACCATACATTGATGGGAAACCTGCACATTCAAAACCTTTACAACCAAATTTTGAAAACAACTTTTGTCTCCTCATATCACGCATTATTCTTTGGTTCATTCATTTTTGCAATCATGGCAACAACATTCCTTACCTTTACTTTCCTCAAGGATACACTATCTTTGTTTTCGACATTACGCAAGATAGATAAGCCAGCGCGGTGCAACATTGGAACGTCATTAGACATGGCTATATTCGTCTTTAAATTCATTCTATAAAATAGATTAAACATGCTATAAAATTCTTATAAACAGAACTTCTACATAAAAATTCTGTTTATTATAAATTCAATAATAAAAATATTCAAAGTGTGAATTCTTATGTGGAAATTATTCATACTTATAAAGGTAAAGGAAAGTCATTAAATGCTTTCAATCATAGGTTTTAATCAACACCGAAAAGAAATTATCTAAGCTTGATGTACTTATTATTGCAGGTATTCATTTTTAAAATATTTATGTCTGTTATTTCTTCTTATTCGTTATTATTACGGAAAACTTGTTTTTAAATTTATCACTTCTTTATATTTTATCATTATATATAAAATAAATTTTAAATTATCTTTACTACCTTTTTCTTTTGAAATAAGAGAATAAGGGAATGACATCGTGTGTGTGGTCATTATCATCTTTGCACAGTATGACTTTTATCCTCGTTTCATTAGATCGTCATTATCATCATCAATATGAAGACTTTTATCATAATAATGTGTTACAACCTTTTTTTTGAAAAGTGTAAAAATAGAGTATTTAGTGCCAGTTTCAAACGAAAATACAGTAATTCCTATAGTGAAGATTATTTCGTTCGAGAGCAGACTCTGTTTATTAAAAACTGAATTTTAAAAACTTTAAAAAAAGGTGTAATGTACTTACCATAATTTCTTCTTCTTGTTGTTGTTCTTCGATATCACAAACACTATATACTATTTTGGGAAAAAGACTTTTCTTTCTTGTGTAAATATTATGACCAATAAATAGTTTGTATTCTTCTTTTGTATCTTAAAAAGATTTTTGTTAATTTCATAAAATATTAACTGTTTTGAATTTCTTAAAAATATGTTTTATGATCAACTAAGTAATTAAATGTATATCATAAAGCATATTTGAAACTTTCTATCAAAGAATTAAAGAAATTCATACTATTTAAAATCCAGAGTTTTTAATTCAATGATATAATAATAATAATGAATTCAAATACGATATCTTTCTTTTCATTATTTTGTTTCTTTAGTAAATATTCAAATATGTGAATTCATTAGTATAATAGTATGCAAAGAAAATATGACAGGATTTTCAGTTCATATTTTTTCTTTCCATAAAACATAAACACTACTGAATATTTTTTTCCCAATTGTATAAAAATCCAATCATATTTAAGTGTATTAGACAAACAAACACAATTCTTCATTTAAATAAAATATTTCAATTTCACTATAATTTTTCATTTTAAATGCATTAAATTTACTACACTGCTCACTATAACTGAAAAGTCATTTTTCTTCTTCCTTGTAAAGTTCTTTTATCAACACCTGTCCACCTCATCGATACCCTCTAGAGATTGAGTATCTATCCCCCCCACCATGGCTGTGTTTGTACACTGTCAAATAATTCATCTCTAATTGCTTCTATGAGTTTTTGTTTACAAAATGCTTTTCTGTACTTTCATTTCAAATTTTAATTTTTTACCATCGATGTTCATATCACCGTTCTCATTACCACGAGACACACTTGGAAAACTGATGCTCATTGTATTAATAATACTCTGTTCATCCACACATATATGAAGTCCAGCAAGTCCTCAACATAAAAGACACTACGATTGAACATGATTATCTGTACACAGCAAAGACGCCGATTTCTCTGTAAATCTGGAGGGGCCAATTCAGATGCAGAAGGTATTTGTATGTGGATTTCAAGACAAATTGCATTCAAATTATGCTAAATATTGTATATTCATAAATTTAATACGGAGTCCACATGAGCTTTCGAGGGGCCGGAACCCCGGCTTCCCAGGATCGGTGCCCTTGGTACACAGGTCAAAATATTCATGTAGCAAAACATTAGAAGCCTTACTGTGTTTCGCAGCATATTCCACACAGCACAAAATTTCCAAGAAATAAAACCAATCACCTGAACGGAAATATACACTATTTCGAGGAGCATGAAGTGTTCCTATCTTTTTCAACATAACTAATTATTCACCCAATAGTTTTCTCACCATGAGTTCCTTATTTTGTCCAAGGGATTCTATAAATGTAATTTCCACTTGAGAGTTCAAATGGTCCGAGACAAATTTCTCCTGACTCAAATTGAAATTTGCAAGTTTCTCCCACTCTGCCAGATTTAACATCACTCCAAACACAAATCCTTTACCAATATGAATCACTGGCTCAAATATGTCACTATCCAATCCAATACAAATTAACTTGGTCGTACTTGAATTAAGTCCATATTCAACATTTAACAAGTACTGTTTCTTAGTATTCACACTTGATGCACAAACACTCAGAGACATGTTACTGCAACAGATAATCAACACAGAAAAGTAATGTCACTATGGTTACGAATGTCTCTGCACGCATGAAGGAAAGAAAGAAAGGAATGAGGAAGAAGAAAATCATATTTTATCTTGTTTGCACATGTTCTCACACTTAAGAAGACACCAACTTGTAACTAAATAAAATACTTCGTTCCATTACTTTAATTTTCGAATTCCTTAATTTACTCTAAATTGTTTATTTCAGTCCTTTCCTGTTCTATTGTCTTTTGTTTTTGGTGTCATACTTCATTAATTCGTAATATTTAATCTCGGTAGGCGTAAAGGAAATATATCGAATTATTAGGGAATTTTTAACATAGTGAGTTTGCCGCACTACAATTAGATGAGAGAGAGACAGAATGTGTTTAATGATTTTAAAAATCGCGGGAATATTAAGTAACCTTAATGACGCACACCAATTGAAAATAGAATTCATGTCACATAGTTAGTGCTGCGTTATGGTTTGTTGATTGGGGCAAAGAAGCATGTGTGCGTGTACTATGTACCCTAAGATCGTCGTGGACGGACGTTGAGTGAAACGAACGACAGAATAAACAAATTGATAGATATCGTAACAGGGCTTAATGTAATTGCGTGCCATAATTAGATTATTAGTTAAATGTCTCGGGTATAAGTTGTATATTTATAATTTAGCTAATAGCTAATTTAAAAATGCAGGGCTAAGCCTTATCGAGTCTTTCTCTCATCAGTCCCCTACAACGTTTAAATTAATATAAAATCAGTTTAGTGTTTTGTTTTAATTTGAAATTTTAAAAGGTGTCACACCTATCACAGGGGTAAAAGTGGATCTGGAAAGGTAGTGGGATGCATGTCGTCATGCCGTCCCCGTGTCTATTTTGTACTTTTTTACAAACTAAGGGGACGCCATATGTATAGAGTGTTCAGAAAATAACTATGCAATTCATAACTTGGAATGTTTTTAAATTCCACAAACCGCTTTAAACAACTGAAATTAACTTGAAAGTAAAATTTTAATGTCAGAAAAGTTATAAGAGATGCTCGAAGTGATCTCCTTGCACTTGAAGACACAGTTGCACACGTTTCTGCGTGTTCTTGAAGACGTTGTGCATAACATCCATCGAGAGTGATGTTCCGAATGTGACATGTGTAACGACCCCCTCCCCCTAACCCAACCAAACGAATCCAAATCGAGAGTGAAAAAGGAAGAAAAACAATTAAATTTAAAAAAATAACAATCGATTTAAACTCGTGCAGCCAGATCCGGAAGAAGGGTTTTGATGGACCACACACCCTTCTTCCGGATCACATCCTTCTTCAGTGATGTTCCGAATGTGACATGTGTAACGACCCTCTCCCCCTAACCCAACCAAACGAATCCAAATCCAGAGTCAAAAAGGAAGAAAAACAATTAAATTTTAAAAAAATAACAATCGATTTAAACTCGTGCAGCCAGATCCGGAAGAAAGGTTTTGATGGACCACACACCTCAACTCAAGTCACTTAGACGTATCAATATTCCTTGTGAATAAGCTTAATAAAAATAAACAAATGTAAAACAGGAAAAATAGTAATAATAAATAAAGAAAAATACCAAACTTCAATTTCTAAAAACAAACTTTATTATAACAAAAATGTGATTGTGTATATACACTAATACGTTAGGTTAGTCTATATACACCAAACAACAACAACATCAGATTATATAAAAATAATAATAACACGCATAATTAATCGGATTTGGTTTCCAAATTTAAATATTCAAGTTAACTAATCTCAATTCAAATTTAGTAGATGAACTTAATCGCGAAGTCAAACCTCAATTTCGGTACTGCAAAGTCTTTCAAGTCAAAAATTCGGCCAATTATAATATTCAAAGTTGAACAAATCCTCAATGCAATTGAGAAAAATATTAATTTAATTAATCTGAAACTTTTGTTCTATATAAAATGAGGATTCACAAAATATATTCTCAATCCGAAATATCAATCGTTAATTCTCTCTTGGCTTCAGTATAAAATTCATAATGTTACTACAACACATACAATATAAATACTTTTGCCACCTACTGTACCCAAATTGCATTGGCAATACTGAAACTCTCAAATTAATCAATACGCGGTTCATTAAATTCAAAATTCAAAATATATTAATAATAAGCAATAATTATTACTGAAGTTGAGTCGAGTCCAAATACTTTTTGCACCTACTGTACAAATTTCAACAAGGAATACAAAATTCTTAAAGGTGAAAATTGATATTTATATTATCACAAATATTTTAAACATACGTAATAAATATCTCCGCAATTAACCATTAGTTTAAATATTTTCCGACTTTTTTACTCCTTGGTGTACGAGCAAGAATTTTTCTGGAAACCATTCAACTAAACAAGAATTCATGCACGAATCAGCATATCTTACTTAAACTATAATATCAAAGCTATAATAAGTATAATAAGTATCCACAAGGAACAATAATCAAGCTTCGTTTTTTCTCAAATTATAAGATGTCGCTCTCCCGAATTCTCACTCCATCAAACTCCTTCGTGGCTAAACAAGATATAATATAAGGAAACTTCAGATAGTAAATTGAAATTCTTTTCGAAACTGACTTTTTTCGAATCCGTCTCTTATCAGAAACTGTATTTTTATTCGAAACCGTAGCCACAGTTTCAAATCCTATCTTCAAAAGTTTATTTAATTATACATATATATATAACATTCCTTGCTATTACATAAATTCAAATGCTAAAAATTATCTATCTCTTAACTCTATATTTCCTATCTTTTCAACTTAATTTCACTCTCATAAACTTACGTTTTTGTTTCACGATATATCTTGACGTCAGACACATGACTCCTTCTATACGAAGCCAAAGAATAATTCTCGTCAGAGACAAGAATGGTATTTGGTGTGTAGAATTGCCTAACTATATATGGCCCATGCCATTTGTCACTGAGAGATTTGACTATACGATCCTTTAAAGAGGATTTAATATGTGTACGGAGTAAACCCTTATTTCCAATATTAAAGATTACTTCTCTTTTACGCTGCATCATGAGCTTCCTATTATTCCAGCTTTTTTCCATATTGGCCAAAACTTTCAGCCAAATATCTTGGGAAGATTTACCAGCGAGATCGGACTCACAGATATTCCATCGGATTTCCAGTGGGGTATAATTCGGACGTCCGTAAAAAGCTTCAATAGGACACATCTTTAGCCCAGAGTGCTCGCTAATATTCAAAGTGTACTGTAAGTCTAGAATAAGGGTAGCCCATAAATGTTGCTTATTAGAAAAATAAGCTGTGATGAAGGATTTTAAGATTTTTATAAATCTCTCCGCAGCGTTACCACTTGGATGGTATGGACTCAGTTTAATATGTTTAATTCGAAGCCCAAATAGGAATTTCTTAAAATACTCCGAGAGGAAGACTGAGGCATTATCAGTTGATATTGCTTCTGGGAAGCCAAATCTACTGAAAATCTCTGTCATCTTACTGGCAATCGATGTCGAGGTTAACGTTCTCAATTTTTTCAGTACCACAAAACGACTGGCATTTTCAACACCTATCAAGATAAATTTATACCCCTAGAATTTTGCAAAATTCCTATTATTTCAAAAAACATCCAGTGTGTACCTACTCTTTTACTATACTCCGACACGAAAAGACTAATTTTCCTTTGATTCTGCTCTTTAGGTAACTGACACCTATGACAGGTCCTAACAAATTCTGTCACCTCCTCTTTCATTTTATCTCATGTAAAACGTTTCATCAGCTTTATTGAAGTCTTATAAATCCTGGAGTGACCACCAACCAATTTATCTTGGTGATAGTACTCTACTAATACTCTTCGCAGGTCTTTAGGAATGACAATCTTAGATGGGTTGAGGGCAGAATTAGTTCTCTTCATGAGAATATTCTTATTAAGAATATATCCTGGAACAGAATCACCACTACTGACTTTACCAATTAGATTTTTAAATCTGGAACTTCCTTTTGAAGCTGATCCATAGGCTTTTTACTAATGGAAGTCTCCAAGAATATGCCAATCTCATATTATTATTAAAGGCTGCAAAACCCAGTGGACCATCGATAACGTTAAACTCAAAGGGGTCATAGACCCTTGTCAAAATGTCAGCAACTAAATTGTGACCTTACATGCTTTATCTTGAAGGAAATTTGACATAGGGTCTCGACGAGTGGTCTGTACTTTAACAAATATTTGGAGTTACTTAAAATCCAGGTTAGCGCCTTATTATCTGTCAAGACATCAAACTCACGAACAAAATAGTATCTGAATCTGGAGCTGGTTTTGACGACACTTATAAACTCTATCTCGTAAATACTGCGGTGTTTGTCTGCCTCCGATAGTTTCTTACTATAATAAGCGACGGGTTGGATTTCACCTTTGCTGTTCTTCTGAGACAGACAGCCCGCTATACTTTTCCCAGATACGTCGACGTTAAGTGTGAACCTCTTATTTAAATCAGGAGTCTTGAGGACTACGTTTTCCATCAAGATCTTTTTCAACTTATCTAAAATCCTTTGATGTTCCGAAGTCCAGACAAATTTACTATTCGTACACTTCAGTTCACTGAGAAGACCTATTATCTCTTGCATCTCAGATGCAAATTTAGCATGATAGCTAAAGAAACCAAGTATCTTCATAAGGCCTCTCCTATTACGAGGTGGTGGTATGTTTTTAATTGCAGCTACTCTAGCCGGATTAGTTTCCATCTGGTCGCCAGAAAGTACATATCCTAAGTAATTAATCTTAGTATGAAAGAACAAACACTTATCTGGCGAAACAGTAACATTATAATCCCTAAACAGTTGTAATACCGTTCCAATAGTTCCCTTGTGACTCTCTACACTATCTGAAGATATTAAAACATTGTCAAAAAAGATTTGACCCCTTCATTCTCAAGATCTTCTAGTATTTTATACATAATATGCGATAGGATGTTGCTACCTGTTTTGATACCCACAGGTACCTTAGAATATTGGTATAACCCTTTAGGGGTGACAATAGGGGTTATGTCACGCGAGTTATTATACAATAACATTTGGTTGTAAGCAATGTTTAAATCAATTTTCGTGTGAAATCTCTTGTCTGCAAGCCCTGCTAAACACTCTTCAATGTTAAAAGATTGGTAAGGATCGTTAACAATGAGTTCATTCGCCTTAACATAGTTACCCACTATCCTAAAAGTGTTATTCTTATTTTTCACCAAAAAACAACTGCTCTCATAATTCGAGTGGTCAACCTCAACCAAAATTCCCTGCCTTATCAAGTCCCTGATTTGGTCATCAAAAATTTTATCTTTATTTTTGGGAATTGGAAAAGGATTTTGCTTGAATGGCTTATTGTCAGACAAATAAAGTCTTCCAACGAAATCTTTAATACATCCAAGGCTTTCTGTTATAACATCTGCATACTCATTCTTAATTTATTCAATATATGATTCAACGTCCGGTTCCCGATAACTCCAGGTATCGTTATTTTTTGTTTTTTCGACCTGTATGGATTCTTGGTTTTTCACCTGCTCGGACTGATCAAGCCTTGATTTCCGACGAGGTTTCGAGTTAAGAGGGAACGGAAATTTACGGCCAACTCAACATCGGCATCTGAAGATTCAGAAGAACTACTCTGCACTTCCTTTTCTTTAATTGGCATTGCACGTTGATGGATCAATGCGCCTTTCTCCTCTTCGTTCATTGGTTTAACCTCTTAACATTGATTCGACTTCACATTGGAATTATTCTTCTTTTCCTTCTTCTTTTTCTTTTTCTTCCCAGTTGATCGGTCCGAAGATTCTTTACAAACAGTGGAATTCTGTTTGTAATCCAACACAGATGAAGTACACCCATCCAATTGACTTTTGGCCCTCGAGACGTCAGCCAATCTTGATCGATCGTCAGTTTTCTCAACTGGCTCACGGTTGGTTGAGATCTTAGCTAAATCAACTGAAGTACCCTTTCGACTGTCGATTTTATCACAACTCACTAAATCTTCAAATCCATCTAGTTCCTGATTGACAATTGCAACTAGCTTCTCTTCTTCCATATTGGGATACGCAACCACTGCATCATTATGTCCCTTAGACAGTTACATTCAATTAATTCTCGCAGTTCTAAAAGTTGCGAAGAATTCGGAGAGTTGATGGTTAACATCTGAGATTCCAGTTGCTGTAGATCCAAGTCACACTGGACACCTTTATCACTGATCCCCATGGAAGATATGTCGGCCCAGAAGAATAATGAAGTCTGGCCCGAAGAGTTATTAGTGACCGAATTTTTAGAAAACGAATTATTATGCGAAAACTTTTTCTGGCCACCACGATCCCCTGATCCAAATCCATCACTGTTACGTTTAAACACATCTCGTCGATACAGAAGTCGCAGCCTCTTTTTCCCATTGTTCAAAATCATAAGGTTATTATTATAGTCTAGTATAACAGACGTAGCGCGAAGAAATGACATTCTAAGCAAACAATCACAAGGTAATTTTTGACTACCTTGAAGATGACACTTTGAAAATATCCAGGTAAGTTTACAGTAAGGACAATCTCTTCTTTGGTTACAAAGTTTAAACCCGAAGGAGTATTAACAGTTCTCTCTTCCACATCGTAAACGTATTTTTCGGAACCAGAACGCCTGACCATATCAATGGTAACGAGGTTGAAACTTGACGCCGCATCGACGCAAAAACTAGTTAATATATTGTTCACTTTCCCAGTAACAAACGTCGCAACAACTCCTTTCATTTCAGGTGGAATTCTATTAAAGCTTTATTCACTGCTTGATCCGACCGATTCTTATTAGGTGAACGAAACCCTGAAGTAATCGAGGTCCTAGACATCACATTCATTGAATTCAGTTTTACATGTTGAACTGAATTATTTCTATAATCTTTAGTCTTAATATTTCGTGATGACGAAGTATGGCTCGATAATACCATATTTTGTTTACCTTTGTTAATCACAAAATATCGATTATATTCTAGTTGTTCTCTGAATCTCAAAATAAACTTCTCAGATATATCTAATAATTCCCACCAATTCGAAGGTAAATAATAATTTAACATCTTAAATCTAATACTTGGATTCATACCACATAATATCGTTTTGACCAAGTGTCCTTTGTCAATACTCATATTTAAAACAGCCATAGAAACTATAATTGATTAAACATAATCGTTAACAAATTCTGTTATTCGTTGTTTCCCATAAACACGCTCTCCTATCAATGAATGAATAGTAATCAGAGTTACAAATTTCAATAAAGTATTCTGCTTAAAATTTACCCAACTAATGTTATCGTTTAATGCTGATGTAACTAATTTTAATATTTCTCCTTCACATTTAGGAATCAAAACATTCTTAATGTCCCTTAAGATATTTTCTAACACACACACAAGGAACAACAATCAAGCTTCGTCTTTTTCTCAAATTATAAGTAGTTCCACAAAATTTAAAAACTCTTCTGAGGAGGATTTGTCTATTACAATGAACATTTCCCTACTACGGAAAGTGATATCGAATAAAAAAAATAACCTAATAAAGCGGAAAGTCTACAGACAACCAAACCGGAAACATTCACAACGTGACACATCTACTACTTAATATAATAACGTTTTCTTCTTATTGTTACATTTGCTCTCAATCTCTTAGCATAGGTCTGGGTCTCAACGTCTGACCAAAAAAACGCCACAAGGACCAATCGAACATATTGGTGAAAGCAGGCACTGAGTGCATAGAACCATTTAGAAGATTTTTGCCTAAATTTCCAGCAAGAAAAATTTAGGCATTCATACGAGTTCTAAGCGTAGCAGTTTAGCTTTGAAAGAACTTGCTGCATTAAAATTAAAGCAAGAAACTTATTCTTTTCCCAGTACCATCCTTTCTTCCTCAAATTCAACGTCCCACCAAAGCAAAATATATATATATATCCTCAGAGCCATAAAACTCCACAATTTAACCAAAAATAGCACTAAAGGCACTGTAATTAAAGGATTACTCTGGTTATTTGGATAAATTCCAAAAATAAGCGGGCATAAAGTTGACCTCATTCGGCTCCCCGCAATAATCCTGTCTCTTGAAATCTTTAGACTTTAAATCGAAAAGAAGCTTCACAAAATAGCTTGTCACTAAGAAACACTGATTAATTTCAATACATAAAACACTGTAACCAACACTTTTCTTTCCTCGGCCGCAATTCCCAATTTGTTCGTTGCACCTGTTTGACATCCACTCGTAACTGCACACAAAGACAGCAACACAGAGCAACTCGAGCCAGAAGATCCGCCCCATAAGGGACACTAGGAGAAAGTCAGGGGCTCAAGACGTCCGCTGAACACGAAGCCTATCTCAACCAGGTGACGCGCAAGCTGGTTTGAATGGTTTCTATATTTATTCTTGCATTCGCGCACTCCCAACTCTTTCTTTCTTTCTACTTTTTTAAAGAAACAATTACATTGAAACAAAGATTAAATAAGAGTTCTTAAAAGAACTAACATGACTTTAACGACAAAATTAGTAATAATATTAATATCTATTCCCTTCTTTCTCTTTTTACAATCTTTTGCTTCTCCTACGTTAGACTCTTGGGACGAGTCCATCCATTCGTAGAGTCGGGGGATGTTCTGAAGGGCGACTCGTTACACATGTCAGTGCAGCTTGGAGTTCTTGTATGGTGTACGGATTGCCTTCATAAGCCCTTCTCTTCAACGTACCCCATAGAAAGTAATCCGGTGGAGGCAAGTAGTGCAAATGCAGCTTCTACTGCTGAGGTAAACTTATTTCCATTGCGGAACACATGTACCACAAGAAACACTCTTTATTCAATTGCCAGCATGATGACATGAATTACAATGATGCCACACAAAACGTTGGCCTTCAATCAAACCGAAATTGTGAACAAGTACAAATAGCTGGTCAAATAGGGTTCAAATATGTTAAACACTGGGAAATGTTGTATTACTAATTACAATCATATCAGCCATCACTTAGCACACCACATACCACTGCATAGTTACTTTCTGAATACCCGGGCATTTTCTGGAAGTGGGAGGGCTTCATCCCCCTCACTTTTAATCCCGCGTTACCCCTCACTTTTAATCCTTGTAATATATAAGCCTATATGTACATTAATGGATTAGAATATGATTTGAAAATGATGGTTCATTAGTGATGAACGGAAGTTAGTAGAATAATATATATATATTTATTTATTTATTTATTAACAGCAGCCAAAGTATTAAATACGATATCCTCACTCAGTGACAAGAATAGTGATCCATGGCCTAAAGCATATTTTTTGGCATAAGCATAATTCAGTGGCAAAGTACGTATGTTTTTTTATCTCATCTCCCTTCTTTCTTTCTTTGTTTCATGTACGCACACACACACACTTACAAATACTTATTTATTTGTTCTTGTTTGTTTACATATATCCAACTAATTCACACAATATTTTGGCATTCGGAATTATTCTCTTCCATTTATGGGGAAAAGAAGACGTAGAACGTTGACAGGATTTGGTAACTCAACACGACAATTTAGTTTATATATATATATATTTGGCTTTTTTCTCTTTCGGAAAGTATAAAATAGTAGAAAAGATTGTCGAGGTGCAATTCGGTTTCGTTCCTTATTTGGAATTTTTATTCGTTTTTATTATATGCGTTCTTTATTATAGTTATAGTTAGATAGTTTCTACCGTAAACCTAAAGATGAGTTTGTTGATGAGGTCAGAATTGGTAGCATCAAGGCTATATGTCCCCGTCACGATCTAAACGGCTGCTCATGACGGATTGCAAGAATAAAAGGCAAGAACAATCTAAAATGGACAACGAAGCTGCTGCTAAATTTTAAAAAAGGGAAGATAAAAGAATAAATATATATAACGAAATTATAACAACAGTAAATATAGAAAAGGCAACAAAAGCTTGGAAAAACGAAGCAGCAATAAAAAAGGAATAACACACTAAAAAACCCAGAGAACGTGAGCAACCTGACAAGCGTAGACACTGAAGAACACAGTCAACAAGACTAAAATTATCCCTCAATGCACGGCCAAGTAGAGAAGGCAGTCTGTAACGTCTGAGATCGAAGTATTCAGGACATTCAACAAGAATGTTCCTCACAGTACGGACGGAACACTCCACGCAGCTAATTTACTGGAGTTCCACTTGTAATTTTCACTTGGAAATTTGTATAGTTTCGCTACGATACAAGGAATAGGTGGTATAAAATATTAATGTATCAATAACAATCAATTTAAATATCAAATTAGTGAATTTATGAAGGCATCATAAAAATTTTACCTAATAATTAACGGTATTTGGGTTTAATGTCGATTGGTACCTTTTCATATTTTATCAGTTAATTGGGTTCAATGTATAGGATATTAACAGTAGGATTATTATGGAGGTTTATATGTTTTCCGGTTTTGATTATTTCCTGTATGGCTAAATAGTAGACCATTTGTGAGTCACCGTAATGTTTTGGGTTTGAACCTTGGTGATATCATGTTTGGATATTTTAATATTAATTTAAAATACTTATCATTTCCGCTGTGAAATATTTATTTTTCTTGGATGTTACGTAAAGCCGATATCCCCCTTCGATGTTTTAAATTTATATTTGAAACAAATTCAATAGCGAGGTGAACTTAGCTGTATGGGAGTCGTGCAAAACAATGCACTTTCTTCTTCTCCTCCTCCTCCTCCTTCTTCTTTTTTGCTTTTTCTTGTGTATTTGTTTCAGCTCCCCCTCCCCAAAGAAACCACTTTGCCTTCATAGTAAATTGAATAATAAACTTTTGGTTTGATTTTTTTATTCTTTCAATCTCACTGAATATAGCACGCATAAACATAGAAAATCCATGTAATCTTAATGAACATTTACTTTGTTTTACGAACTTATTCTGTGACTTCGTTCTGTGATGAGCAAAATTAATATCTTCATTTCTTATTTCAATTTAATCAACGCTACCATGAGCAAGTATATCGAACAATGGTCTTTTAAATTATATTTTTCTTTTGAAAATCGGTTTCAGTTAATGTGCAATAATGTTTATTAATAAATTCAGTAAAGCTTATTTTTCCGATATAGTTTACTTCAAAATGTTTAATATGCGTCCTTCGGCATTCGAACATATGAGTCCTTTCCTAGGTTTCTACCCTACTGTGGTTCATCGTAACTAAAGGCTTTGGTACAAGGTAAACAATTGTGATTTTAGATAACTATTAAAATTCTAGTAAACGGATTATAACGTCTCTCATGATGGAATTCAATATTCGGGTCGCTCATCAACATTTAGATTAAAATAGTTCAAATCCTATGGGTGTTCATCTGATGTTAACTTTTACTTGTATTCTGATCATCAATTAGAAATTTATGAATTATCATTTTAATAATGAATAATTTAAAATTATTTGATTTGTAATTTATATGCGTAATGTAAACAGGCCTCGAAAGAAGATACACGGTAATCAATTTGAATGGGAAACATATGTGTGTATTCTAGCGAGATAAATCTTATTTGTATTTTCTTTGTATGCGAATTGTCCGAAGGTAATAATTGCTTGGGAACTGTGTTGATATTGTAAATGTGTCGCGATGTAATAGGAAGATATTCCTCCGTATTTGTCAGAAATATAAATGAATGTAATGATGAGTGATCAATGAGATAATATGAAATAATGAGATATATTACTATATGTATGGTTAAAATGTAAGAGAGCTGGAAAACTTTCTCAGCTTAAGAGTTTACTTCCCGCTACCATTCACTGTGCGAGTGTTTCTATTAATGTAAATAATGATGCCCATGAAATTAATTAGTTAAATAGAAATTGCTTGAATATTGTAACTTTCTAATGCACCGTATAAATATATGTGAGGCCCTTTTATGCACAATACTTATAATAACACTATAAAATAATTATCAGATGGAACACAAGGCATAGTTTTGGATACATAAGCGATGCTTTCCGACAAATTAGAAAATTTCAAGTTGACAGGTTGCGCATACTTCAGAATATGTGAAATTTGGATTTTATTATCGTTTAATTATCCATCTTAATTGGAGTGGGTTTTTTCATCGTTTCGATTGCCAGAAGAATTGGATTGTCATTATTTGTTTCGTTTTGAACCTGAAAGTATATACCTTTTTTCTTTTGTTTGGATTCTTTTGGAAATTTTAACCTGGAGTTTGGACTTTAACTATATTTTATTTGGGTATAATGTTTGAAGAATATAAATTTGATTATTAACTTTGACGTTATTACATGATGCGAAAGTTAAATACCTATGTTGAATTTGTATAATGGATTGCTAAATGTGGAATATATTTAGGAAATTATTATCAGTTGCTTGATGAAGATATAAGTTCGTCGTTCAATGTTTATAGTGCGCGTCAGTGTCACAATTAGTTTCAAATTTTCTAACCTCAATTGGAAAACTGAAATTCAATGTTTGTTTGGACTATAAATATTGGTTAACTAACTGGAAAATCATATTTACGTTTTCCTTTAAAAATTTAGAACCTAACTAACAGTTACTTAAATTGACAAACTATTGTGAATTTCACTCAGTATAAAGAAGTTTGTACTTAATTTCCATGTACTTATGCCAAATGGTTAGCTTGCACCTCTAATGTGACGCAAATTCCCAAACGCTTATACTTAATGTTTTATAGGCTGATGATTATATTCAACTTGATAATTAATTTAATCTTCTGTGGACTCCGCCAAATAATGAGCAATTTATATTCATCTGTTGTTCTTGTGATTCATCTGTCAGTAATTATAATGCGCATAAAAAGAGACGTTATAAGATCACCGATAACAATGATAAACTCGAATATTAAATAATTAATAAATTAACTTCTTTGGTCACGAGCAAATTTATTTTTCTTTGTTTATAATCGTTTAAAACATTTGCCATTATGCATAATTGGAATTTGTATTTAAAATTGCAATTTCTCTAATTAACTCATACTAACTTTTAACATTTATTTACAATATGTTTAATTATTTACTTATTTATTTGTTGAATGTCTAGTTAAGTTTTTTTTGCTTCTTGTTATCCTCTTTGAATAAAATATTAACCACATATTCCCTTGTGGTTGTATTTTAAAAATCACGTACCAAAGTACCCTATAATTAAATCACGTTTGAATTTTAGAGGTAAGGCATTTACGAAAGTACATGTAATTGCTAGTAGAATTTTGGTATTGCAGATTTCTTCCGTTTCGCTCTTCTAAATGGCTTGGGCGTCGATGGAACAGAAGAACCTGTGAAATTTTAAAGAATTATATACATGTCATAGCAATAGGGATTGAATTGAAAATTATAAATCAATGATAATACTTTTAGGAATTTTCTTTGAACCTTTATTGATTTACAGTAGCTACAAATTTAATTAATCTTACTTTGGAATTTAATTCCCTGTTGTTACGATCATATGTTCATCTCGTTTAATTTTCTTAGGCTTCATGGTATATTTCATTAAAAATTTTAGGTCACAGTATAATTACTGCTGTAGTAGCTGTTCATACAAAACTCAGTGAATTCAAGATCGTGCATGTTACATCCGGACAAATTAATCTTCATTCCTTCGTATATTAAACACACATTTCCACTTTACAAATACGATATTAATGCATAACTTTCTGATTACATTTTCCGGTAAAGCGTCCTGGTAAAATCACTCTCTCTAAACTAACTAACTAACTAACTCTATGGACTATGGAACCCGGAGGTTCACTGCCGCGTTCACAAAAGCTCTCCACTGACTTCTATCCTTAGCTAACTGCATCCAGTTTCTACCCTGTATTCCAATCGCTGCGAGATCCATCTTATTATTGTCCTCCCATCTGCGCCTAGGTCTTCCTAATGGTCGTTTTCCGATTGGTCTTCCAGTCAAGACTTTGAAAGCGTCTCTACTTTCTTCCATTCTAGCTACATGACCCGCCCATCTAAGCCTCCTAGACTTGACGACCCTAACAAGGTTGGGTAAACCATATAAATTATGTAGTTCCTCGTTATGAAGTTTCCGCCATTCCACATTCCCGTTCCTCTTGGGTCCGAATATTCGTCTCAGGATCTTGTTCTCAAATACTTTCAGTCTATGTTCTTCCCTCAGAAATCACTCTCTCTTCTTTATGAAATGTCACACACGCCTTCTTTCGATATAAGGTTGCAATTTACTTACAGTCTACGATATGGAACACCAATCTGTAAATGACTCATCTTTTTAAAGGATACCAATGATGTCGTATTAAGCTTAGCTAATAAATTCATTGACCACTACATACTTAATTCGACGTTTCTTCCTTTACAACAGCAAGTAACGGAATGATCTACACAAATACGCGTGCGTGCGAGCTCTACGTACTGTCTATGACGTCATCACCATCTCATTCGTTAATTCTAAAGGAAGCTTATATTACGTCATCATCACGTGACTCCTTCCCTCCCCTTCACCAGCTTTACGGCTAAGACTCCTAACTCAGCGTAATATTACCCCGTGGGAAAATTTCAAGGTCACTTAGTGACCGAAGACTAGACATCTATTACAAAATACGATGGAAATGGGTAGTCGTAAAATAACTAAATATGGGCTGATTATCCCAATAAAAGTATAAAGTCCAGTTAAATTTAATATTTTCATTACGTATAAATGATGCTATCCTTAATTTGCATTTGCTCATCTATGTACATTTATATACCAGATAAGCAACAAGACAAAGAAATTACTGAAGGTCCGCTTACAGGTGAAAAGAGGAATTTGTTTTTTATAATCCTACTGGATCAGCATTTCTTATATAATAGTATGTCAAGTGCTCAATTGTGGAATTAAACATAAACGCAAACAGTGCCCATTTTACTTTCGATTCCATGACCAATAATATGGCAAATCCCATATGTTCTATGAATGCCATCATTAAAGGATTTCGCAGAAAGGGATCTGTCAAACTTTGATACTTTTCATGTAAACATTTAAAGTTCATTCAGAGTCGTAAGGAATGAATGAAAATTGAAGCATAGTTTCCTACTCATTATGACTTTAGCACTAGGCACAATTCAAGTAGTACCAGATCTCGCAGTTTGCCAGAATGCGAATGGATGCCAGTTTATATAATCAATGGATGTTATTGTTTCTGTTTATTCCATGAATTACATTACCAAATTTTTGTCAGATTGAAATTACTTACAAGGAAAGATAATAATTAAATTGAAATGTATGTCATGGTGATACACAATCTAGAATAAGCCAAACTTACATAAAGTAATATAATACACATGGCTAGGGGATAAAACAAAGCTGTGTACCAGTTTGATATGCATGGCTGCCACAGTTTTAATGTAGGACTTCCGCTTTACATTAGATATGATCACTGAGTATATCTGGGTATAGAATATACTCAAGGAGATAGGATGTTAGCTGTTTTGCTAGTTGAACTAAATAATTTCTTTCCACAACATGTGCAGGACCTGAACGTGATTTTGGTAATAATGAGTGATGCCGAACAACGGAAATTACTGGAGAATTTGCTGTTTCAACTTTTGGTTCATTTGATGCAAGCAGCATTCCAAGTTGCCAAAGACGAGCTCGAGATGGCACATCGAGCAGAGGTTGAAAACCGACATCAGGGACGTCAATCGCTGAGCGTAATGGTATATCCATAGTCCGAAGACCTGTATTAAAAAGCCTATAAACTTCGATTGGAAGAGAAGTTGAAATAGCTCCTTGATAAGGACTTGATCCTGTTAGGCCATGCTGATTTTCAACCTGAAATCAGAAATGACTTAAATAGGTGACCTTGCACTAGTGTAAAACTAAGAAATAAGAAACATTTCCACAAGCATTTATCTTAATTAATATTGCAATATGCTGCTCATATGTTGGATAAAAGCAGCAGCAGACGACACATAAATAGTCAACAACCATCATATAGTCACAAAGAAAAGATACGTCACTACCGGCAAAAGCGAGGTGGAAGATCCCCGAAAATGTTGTGTAAATGGAGGAACGTTATACACTTCACTATCAATTTGCGTGAAGCTGATCACTTTTCTGTCTTTGCTAATCTCGACAAACACTTTTCACCTCTCTCGGCACCTTGAGCTTTGAGCATCTTTTCCGACTGCGTGAGTCGGAACTTCCAGTTGAAATTACCCACTTTAGGCGACTGCCTAGGTTGGGGAGTTATCCTAACCAAACACTCTCCTTACCACTACTTAAGTACTTAATTTAAAAGGAAATTCTAAATTAAGGATTATACATTCGGACCCCAGTATTTTCTAAGGAAACTTTGTAATATAGAAGTTTAGCAATCTACGTTCTATCTTAGTGCTTTTACATCGTGTTCATCGATTCCAAGTCTGATGAAAATACATCTGTGAAGACAATCACGTTTCGATATTTTTTTAGTTGCGTCTAGAAAATCATCGTGTG
The DNA here is from genome assembly GCF_964235325.1 of Thermobia domestica. Lineage (NCBI taxonomy): Eukaryota > Metazoa > Arthropoda > Insecta > Zygentoma > Lepismatidae > Thermobia > Thermobia domestica. The sequence goes on along the minus strand of NC_137461.1, from coordinate 112,983,461 downwards.
CAATATTTGCTGCATTGAATATGGAATTTTAAGAATTTCGCCATACATTTTGAATTCGTGTCTACAGCACTTAAAAACCTTTAAATTATTCTTAAAAGTTCACTGAGAAAAATCTGTTTTCTGAAAAGCGATATATCGTACAAATATACGGAATCCTCTTGCTTACTACAGAAACAGTACGGAGCATACGTTATCTGTATGCTACATAGGTACTGCCCTTAGATGTTACATCATGCCGTTGCAAGATGTCTGATATCAGGGCTGTAGTCGAGGATACACGTCGGTACATGGCGGCACACGGCGTATACCCTCTGCTTAATCTTAGTCATTAGAGTGTACCTTCTGCTTCAAAGCGTATAATATTTTCTACTTTTGTTTCGTTTACATTTATTTATTTAAATGGGCCATGACCCCAATGATAAAGTCACTATATCATCTTTTTTCTCATATTAACAGGTGTGATGAAAAAATCCGGCCCAAGAATAGTAATAAAAGGGGCAAGTGACTTTAGGTGTACCATTCTGACTAGACTTATTTATTTATTTATTTATTTTTCCTTTTGTTTGATGTCAAGATCCGTACCAGACAATAACAAAACGGTATAAATTTGTACGTTTAGTATTAAATCAGAATAATTCTTCCCTTATTAATTGACTTAACTGAATACGATATTCTAAGAAGTAAAAACGATTTCAATTTTTAAACTTCGTATATTATATTTGCAGACTTAATATATTTTTTCATACTTACATCTGACAATGGAAGACTCAATCTTCTTATTTGTGCGTTTTCAAGGACAATGTTTCTGTTGGCTCCAGTATTAAGTACAGTAGAACGATGCACTCGAGGAAATATACGCTTCGAAATTGATTGTGGAATATTATAGGTTCCTCTTATGCCAGAATAAGACGGTGCATATAAATCAGATGCTAATACACTGTGCTGCATCTGGAACGAATAAGGTCAAAGTGTTTCAACTAATTTATAGGACGTGTAGTGTAGTATACGGATACAAATGTCTACAGAGTGTGAAAGTAACGTTTGTTCTAAGTTACTTAGTGTAAAACTATCAATGTTCTTAGTTAATAGTTTATGAGAAATGATTTAGTGCATTAAACACAATAAAGCATTGAATGCAAGTATAAACCGGAAATTAGTGGAAAGCATGGAACATTCATAATGCAGTTAAACTATTTTGCAAGGAAAATTTGTTGAGTTCGAATGACAATTGAGACATTAGTTGGAATATCAGGGTATAGAAAGAAACAAGAAGCTAAGATCAGTTGTATTTGCAATGGAAACTTCAATCAGTTCTTAAGTTACGTATAGCAAACACTGATTTACATAAAGATTATATTTAAGATTACTAGCTATCTTATAGGCCTATATTATGTTGGTGTGATTGAAGTGTCCAACTTGAGTGAGTCATTTTTAAAGGCAAAAAAGAAAGAAAAAAGAAAGAATATTGCAATAGCTGGTTATTCAGTGTAGTAATTAGCTGCATTTACACATTTCCGTCATCGTTGAGATAACTATTCAATTGAATGACGATATAAGGCTGACGTTTGCAGTATGAAGTAGTTTTCAACTGTATGTTGCACCGAACAATCATTAGAGAACTTCTTCGCTGCCAAGAAGTAATCGTGATACTGAAAGAAGTGATAATCAGTGGAAGAGATATAAGAAAAATATTGGAAATGGTGAAGCGTTTTATACTGCAACTCATGGAGAGTGTCTACAATATTTTTCATTGTTGCAGATAGTGAGCAATGCTTTAAGTGACACATAGAGAGTATTGCCATGGTACATGAGATCATTATGCCGATTGATCATTGCTGGATACTTGCATTAAAGTTTGAGGTACCTTTCATGAAGTTCAACATTATAACAAATCGCAATGATAGTTTCAGATCGACGAAGAAAAACACGATGAATTACTCCATCATACCATCATCAATTATCATTTACAACATCTTCTGGGGGCGGAGGAGTAGTTTTGGAAACAGACGTTGAGCACGATTCGATCACCGTTCTGACTATACGATTGATCACATCCATTTTTCGTCAGACGTGACAACCTGATTCAGGAAACATTCCCAGTTAAGCTTTATATTCAGCTTAGTTGCAGACGGCTATCCTTATTGGCTGGCATCAACTCATGCGACACATTTTATCACCTTATCATCTTATCACCAAATTTGACGAACTACACACAGAGTGTCTGCTACTGTACAAACACCTTTCCGAGAGTCTGTTTCCATTGTGTTCCTAAACAACCCATCAGTACTTACTCTTGGGAAACTCGGTCCTACTCCTGGTGGAAGCTCATGAGATCCAAATCCCATGTTAAGCTGTAGGTCTATCTGTCGTATAGCCCCGCTACTGAAATGAAATCTAAACTATAATGTAATGAAAGAACTTGCTGTAGGGCTTATTTTTCAATATTGTATCACTAGCACGAATATTGTATCACAAACTAGCAACATATAGTGCGTTCATTCATAACTCTTGGCTCAAATGCAATGTTGATGTTTTTCGTAAATAGTGTACAGGGCGTTCTAAACTTGTGAAGCAAAATCACTCGCAATCGTATGTTCAACATAGTAAACTTACACGACCTTAGTGACCAGCATAATGGGTGATATACATAAAAGTGAGATTTTAGTCTTTGATCAAAAATTTGACAGTAGTCTCAAGGTTGTACGCATAAAATGCGAGGCGACATGACGTCGTTTGAGTTTAATCTAAGGCACCTGAGTAAATGCTTGGAACTTATGAATCACTCTGTGATTTCTCACTTTTCGTATGCATAAAGTTGAGCATAATCTCAACTAGCTGACATTAATCTACAAATTTTCAGAACTATTTTAGTACGTGTTTCACTTGTCTTACAGTGCGTGAAAGTGTATCGAAATGGCTCTACTTATGTATATGGAGACAGGAAGAAATGTGTACAAAGTTGGAGAGACTGATGTGCATGACTATAAATTTCTACATAGATTTGAAAAACAAAATGTACAATGGATGGCACAGCATTTTCTTGATTTCCTGGAAACGAGAGGTGGGGCTCTGAATAATGAAAAGAAAATGAGAGTTTTCTTGCGTTATATTGGAGACCCTGTTTTTCAAAATGGCGTTCCAGAAGATGCTGGTGTTTATCAACCCACATTATCAAGAACTATATGGGATGTTGTGGCAAAAATTTAAACGCAAGGCTGAACATTGGATAAAATTCCTCTCAACCGCTGCAGCACTTCACGATGCAAAAATGTATGGCGTGAAAAATACACGTTTCCCAACGCTATGGGGGTAGTATGGACTGCACACACATTCTTATGCAGTGAATATGGGGATGAATATGTTAATAAGAAAGGAATTGCGAACAGCAATATTCAAGCGATGTACAACAATAGGGCAATGTTTACAAGTGCAGATGTCTCGTATCCTGGTTCTGTACATGACGTATGTGTATGGAGCACAATTCAGCCGTGTGAAGTGTGCTTATCAATGACCTTTCTAATGCACTTATTCTTGGTGATTCAGGCTGTGGAAGAGCACAGTGGCTCACGACTACATATCAAAATCCAAATATTCCAGAAGAAATTACATACAACGCATGCTTGACGAAAAACGAGTAATAATAGAGAGGTATTTCGGCTAATTGAAGCAGAGGTTCCCAATTCTCCAGAGGAAGATAAAATTCGCTACAGGCAAAATTCATTCCATTATAGTGTACTGTGTGGTTTTGCATAACGCAGCAAAATATCGCCACGATGGTGATTATAAAGAAATCCAGGAGATAAAAGAGGAAGCAGATCATGAGGATGGAAGAGCGCGTGTTAGAAAAAGAGGACAACAAAGGAGAGATGAGATAGCACGAATAATATACAGTAGACAGCATTAAGTAAGTGTTAACAATTACCACCAATTTTTATTCTTAATTATTATTATTATTTTTATTGTAGAACAATTGACGCTGCAACAGCTGGAGAAACAGCGGCACAGTGCCTACAATGGCAAAACCTATCACGCTGCACTCTCAATGATAAATAAAACACAATAAATGCAAACATTAGATATTAAAAAATAAATATAATAAATAAACACATTATGTTATAGGGAGAAATCACTTCCTGTTCTTTAGTAATGCATAGCGGGCACCATCTTAGGGTGGCCGGTGCCCCGTCCATTTCTGACTTCAACATATTGCTCTAGTAGGCCCTACTCTCTATATGTAATTAGATGTAACTTTTTATGAGGAACAAGATTGCACTTGATCATGTTTGCTATCTCTTAAAATTTTAGAGCTTCTCAAATCTTTTCTGCTTATTTTAAACTTCGACTCCAGTTCTTTATACTCTTTTAGATGTTTTCGGTAAACCGAAATAGCCATTTGTTTATCAAAATACCCGCAAACTCGTAACACCGTTGCATGAGATAGCACTTCTGTTTTGTTTCCTCCATCACAAATGCAAAAGTGTTCCCTTTTACTATGTTATAAAATATTAATTTGCTCCTCAAAATTGAAACAGAGTTGCGGGCGTATAATGCTAAGAAGTTGGTCGTCACTGTTTTCTATTGCTGGAATATTCAAACGGAAGTAGCCATAATTAAATCCATCTACTCCAACAGAGAACGAAAATCATGCTGTCATGCTCGATAAATAACGCTACTTGTTTTAATTTTTTCTGTCATATTTCTTCTCACTTCACACGTGCGAATTCCTCATTTAGAAAAGAAAAGGAAATAAACGCCATTTCCGTATGAAATGTCATCAAAGCCAAGTACACATGAGACGGAACTGCATGTCACAGTAAGAACAATCTCATTCGCTATTCTTTCTTTTTATGCATACGAATTATGACTAAGAACTCACTTGTAGATTAATCTCGTTCGAGAGGTGAAATTGTACTCACTAATACTCACTTATCTTTATGCATATCACACAATGACGTGTCATTTATTGGGTATTATATTGTGTTTTCTGACCATGTACTGAGTTTGTGATGTCGTGTGCATTACCTTGGTCCATCTGTAACTTTCGTTACGGAAAGTAGTTTTCACCAGAATTAATATCGGGAGTTTCTATCATATCAACCAAATATATAAAGATAACCAAGAAAGATCTGTCGCTTTTTGTGCAGGCCTGTGTTTCATTGGCCCTCACCCGTGAGTTGAATGCGAATGGAGATAAGGCGAAGATCAGTTGTTGGTGTGGTTATATCCAACATACTACCTGGTTGTAGCAGTTCAGTTACACCGTGAACTTGCGTAAGGACAGAGTGAACATTGTACCACCACATGGAATATTCATATAGGAATTCATATAGGCCTATCCTCAAAAGTTGGCGACATTGCACATCAAGACTTCACAAATATGGTTCTACTCATAATTAGGTTTGCTAGATATTATAATTTGTGTTTCGTATCATTTAACAAAATTTCATTTTGTACTAAGTTGGCAACACTGCATTACATATGATGTTATTGAGCGTGTTTGTGGGTACAATGTTTGCTTACTATCCTGTTGTGTAAATGTCATTTTCATTACATTAACTATTTTAAAGTTCTTTCTGTGTC